>NW_026622786.1:31256937-31993187 GCF_023065955.2 Ursus arctos | reverse complement strand
AAACAAGTTCGGATGTACACATTTCGGCTTACTAGTATTTTCATATCTTTTTCCAAAGTCCTCTGAGCACCATCTGAAGACAATTAATTTAAAGAACCTTTAAATGTTCCATGTCTGTGTGAATCCCACAAAGTCTGAGGTTTACTTTTGGCTGTTTGACTTTTTTTCCCCCAGCTTTCATTTGGCTCAACGGAAAAGTGACTTTTCCAGGGATTCAGAAGAATGAGCTGAAGTTGTTACAGGGACCCCAGTCTTTGTAGTGGAGATTTAGCAATTTTAATAATAGGTAGAAAGAGTTCATTCTATATAAGCCCTGGCCAACAGTTCCTGCCCATTTGACATTTTTTATATATAAAGGGTAAATATTTTATTGCTAGCACTTTCTCTGACTGTCTCCGCTAAACTCAACTAGCAACTAAACTGAAGTTGCTGATGGCAGTGAACTCCAAAGTGCCCTTGATACCGATGCCCAGTAGCTGTTTCCATTCACCTTGCTGAATAAAAGCCAGAGTGCTGGCCTCTCGCTAGGATTTCTGGCAGCACTTGCGTCAGTAATTCATCCCAATAAAATGGTCCCTTTATCAACTGAATCCCCAAACAAAGGCTGTACTAACAAAAAGCCCTTTTCATGAAAAGGAGAAGGAGGGGGGAGAACTTTGGAAAACAGTTTTCCAAATGTCCTCTAACTTGTGACTGACACAAGAAGTGGTCCCATCTGGTCCTGGCCAGCTGTGACTCTCCTAGGACAAACGCACCAGGTATTCAGGGTAGCGACAGCTGCAGGGGCGGGGGAGGGGGGGGTTTGCACCACAGGAGGGGCACAGACCATCGCCTCTCAAGACAGGTAGCCTGAGGTGACAACCATGTCGCTGCCACCAGGGAAATAATAAGCTCCTTGGTTCACAAATCTTAAAGCTCTGAAGGAGAATGTCTTCATCCTTCTGCCTCTGGAAATACGATGTATAAATTGTCCCAGGTAAGCATTGTCTTTCTTGGTGGAATGCACAAGATTTTCTGTGTAGTCAGTCCTGCAGGGTTTCATCTCATAGACTCACAACCCACCACCCTCCCGCTGCTGGGGGACCTCCGAGGGTTGAAACTGCCTGGGCACACCTGCTGTTTCTGTCATCAGTCCTTTCCCTACTCTGGAGTGACAGTGCCTGGATTTGTTTTTTTTTTTTTTTTTTTTAAAGATTTTATTTATTTATTTGACAGAGATAGAGACAGCCAGCGAGAGAGGGAACACAAGCAGGAGGAGTGGGAGAGGAAGAAGCAGGCTCATAGCGGAGGAGCCTGATGTGGGGCTCGATCCCGGAACGCCAGGATCATGCCCTGAGCCGAAGGCAGGTGCCTAAACGCTGTGCCACCCAGGCGCCCCAGTGCCTGGATTTGAATTCTGGCGGTAGCAAGCTACTTAACCTCCCTAAGCCTCAGTTTCTTTATCTGTAAGTGGGAATAGCAATAGTACCTACCAATGGGGTTTTTTTGTGACGGTTGAACGAGGTGATTCATCTAAGGTGCCGTGCCTGCCAGAGAGTAAGTACTCAGTAACATTCCAGTGTCGCTATTATTTTCATCCCCAACTGTGACAGAGACTGCCAGCGTCCCCTACTATGCTTTCTCTCCTTCCTTGGTATGGACTTTTCAATGCACACCTGGGAACACAGCATAAAATATGCATAAACTAAAATATGTCCTGACTTACTTGGGTCTAGATGTGGCCGTGCGACTAAATTCTAGCCCAAAGAATGGGAATGGAAGGGAAATGTGCAATTTCTGGATTGGGCCCTTAAAGGGAAGGGCATGCCATCCCCTTCCCCATTGCTGCCGGTTAAATTGCAGGTTTTAGAAGTGGGTACCGTGTGGACTGCAGACCCAGAGCAACACACCAGGTATGGCCCAGCACTAGAGCAGAAGACTAGGCCCCGGGCAACTTCAAGAGCTGGGTTACATAAAGGAGTAAACTCTTGTCTTGTTGAAGCCCCCGTTCATTAGGGGGTTCTCATACATGCAAGTCCTGAAGACTTTGCTGCTCAAACTGCTGTGCAGGGAGCTTCTCAGAAATGCAGAGTCTCAGATAGTTACCCAGACCGATGAAATAAAAATGTCTATTTTAACAAAACGATACCCAGGTAATTTATAGGGATGGTAAAACTTGAGAAGCATTGTCCTAAAGAGAACACCTATCACTAACAAGCCAGTCATCATCAGGAGCTGGGAAACAGACGGTGCTGGTGACTAGTGTTTCTACCACCATTGGGATCTGCCTCTCCCATCAGCCTCTCGCTGGGCTCTCACTGGGGAGGAGTTGGGGTTTTGCTGGTGCTTGAGCTTACGGTAACTTCCATGCCTCCCTTTTGCTTCTGCCGTCAACCATTCCGTTCATATCACCGTGGCAACCATAGGAAGGCGATGTGATAGTCATATTGCTTTTGTTGACTGATTGAAGAGGTGGTGGGACTACATATTCTCTCAGGAGTCTGAGGTTTTTGTAGGTCCTATAACCACTCTAACGACATATGCGCCTGTGCTCAGGTGACAGACACCCTACCACAAACCCAGATAGCTAAACTACCCCATTGCATTGTTTCACCTTCAGGCTGGGTCTGGGTTAGCTGCTTAAAGCTCACTCAACCATGGGATAACCTGCTCATTTGAGCCTTTCCAGAATGTCCCTGGGAAACTGCCAAATAGCCTGGCATGGAAATTGGCTGGAGTCGTTTCAGGGGAAGACCCGCCCAAAGGACTCACCCAGGTGTTAAGCCAAGCTGTGTATATACTGTAAAGAAATCTATGTTTTCAATTTGCCACTGGGAAACTATAATTCAATAGTAGCCACATAAATCAGTACTTTGAAACGAAGCACTGCCTAGATGGAAACCTCTTCAAGATGTATCTCCAGGGGTTTAACCCAAATCTTTCCTATGACTTAGGCCTGCCGGCTCTTTATCTGGCTTGGGTTGTGGTGGAAACAGCTGGTCACCAGCCAGATGACAATCCTTCATCCTTCATCGTCTTGAAGATGGTGATTAAATCAGTCATCATCTCCTCTTCGCCAGGATGTTGTGAAGATTCTGTCAGCACTGTGCCCAGAGCTCCCTGGAGATAAACGGTGAGCAAACACAGTTTGCTATTAATTTCTCATCACACTAGGCAGAAAATTGAGTCCACATCAGTATTTTCATTCCTGCCTGAGAAGTAGCTGATGCATACTCAAGATTACAGCTTCCACTTAACAGTTCTAAGTAACCGCTGTTATGCAGGAGATTAGGTGTTTCGGGTGTCCATTTCTGAAGGTGGAAGAAGAGCTTTGAGTGTGGATTGGGCCATATAAGTAGCAATAATAGCTCGGACTGTATACTAGCCGGGCACTTGACTTTGACTTACTTGTCACAGCAAACCTGGCAGGTCTGGATATCCCCATTTGACAGATGAGGAAACTGGGAGGTCAGACAACCTGCCCTGGGTCACCTAGCCAGCAGGAGACTGGGGCACTGTTAGGTAATGTGCATACCTTATCTCATTCCACCCTCACCAGACACTCAGAGAAAGGCATCATCCCCACTGAAGAGATAAACAAATGGACTCGGACAGGCTAACTGGTTCCACATTGTAAGCAGCAGACACCAGCCTCAAACTCAAGCGTGCCCACAAACAGAGCTCTGCTCTCTCACCAAACGACACAGCACATGTCTGGTGCTCCCGTCAGCAATTCGAAAGAGGTTGTGAAAGCTGCGTTGACATCTGGTTATGTAAATCTGCCCCAAGCTAAGGTTTTCCTTCATTCTTTAGTAATAGAGGGTCTTGATGTGTCTCAGCATCTGTCCTTAGCGTTACGACTTGTTTCCTCTGTTCGGCTGACAGTCATGAAAGGGCAGTCCACCCAAGGTAATGTAATTATTTCCCCTCACTGAATGTTCAAGGCATGACCGTCTTTACTCATGGTCTTTTACTCAGAAATGAGACAGCTCTGTCTTAACTATGTGATGCAGAGTAAATGTGAAGAGTGGCATGCAACAGGTCCAGAAAGGTGGGTGCAGGAAAACACTGTAACATTTGCTGGGCCCTCCAGACAGATGTGACTTTTCCTTCCAGCATGGCATTTCAGACAGATTCTCAAGCTGTTACCAACCCAGGCGGCACCCTGCGCCTGCATCTCCTGACCTTTATTTTTACTGGATCTCTTTCTTCTGTTGACGGTCACTGTACTCCACCATCTGGGCTAGGACAAGAATCAGATATTTGTGGTCCCTGGGGAGAAAGAACCAGTTTTACTGGAAGAAATTGCTTAGAAGAAAGAAAGAATGTGTAAAGTTGAGGAAGCTAACATTCCCACCCCTGCTGGTACCCCTGTAACCCACCCCCCTTTAGATTTACATTTCAAAGCCTCCAGACTGTTGCTGTTGTTGTTTTCCCTTGGCCTTTCTTATCCTTTCTAATTGTTCCTTATCCATAGTAGTTTATTCTAATATCTTACCTAAAGTGGGCTCAGGTTGCCGGGAGTAAATTTTAACCAAAACAGGAATTGTCATTTGAAAACCACATGTGTGTTCTGTATGTTTGGCCCCTTGTAAAGGTGAGGAGAGCTCTTAAAAGATAAAACAGCTATTCAGACAATAGAAGCAGAAGAATCTTCTCATTCACCAGGACTAAAATTAGAGTCAGCGGTGACCAAGAAAGTATGCAGATGGCGCAATCAGAAGGAGCTCAGAGGAGGCCTGGAAAAAGGTGGGGATGTTTTAAAATATTGTAAACAGTTATTCTATTATTTACAGAATAAAATTAGCCCAATGACACATTCTAAGTATGGCCTCAGTTCTTCCAGCAGCCAGAGCTAAAGACATGGGAAATACCGCGTGTGCTCAGTGACGGTGCATCAGGACTGGTGCGGTTGCTTTGGGGAAGATTGCAAGAGGTAGTCCGTTAACGACTCCTGCTGAATCCTTAGGTGCTGGAACTTAGTCACTCTCCTAATTGTAGGAAATTAAGTTAATTCTTGGCCTCAGGCTTAATTCCCTGTTTATAAATAGAGCCTTCTGCCAATAGTTCAACCACTTGCTCTTTGTCCGTGGGACTGAGAAGCTGCAGAGTGCAGTGGGGAGAGCTCCAGCTAGTCTGAACTGCCTTGGAGGCAAGTTACGTCACATGGGTGTGCTTTTGCTTCCTCATCTGTGAAATGGGGTTAATGGTAGTATTCAGCTCATGGCATTGTATGGATTCACTGAGTTAACACATATGAAGCACTTAGGATGGTATCTAGCATGTTGAGTGCTTAATACATTTAAATGGTTTTCATTAATGAAGGTTCTAAAATATTTGGAGGATATGTCCATAAGCAAGAAAAAAAAAAAAATCTGGAAAATAAAGCTGTTCAAATGTGTTATTATGCTAGAGCTGAGAAAATGGACACTGCCCAGATAGGAACGGATTGTGGCTTTCTTTCCTTTCAAAAGTCAGCAAAGGCAAGTCATTGAGGACTTAATGTCTCACAAGCAGCTTTTCATACATTCATTAACTTGTTTATTTTGCTCAGCAAATCAGAGTAACCAGACTGTGTATTATTAGGAACCCTCTTTGGTTGGTTATGAATGTTTCTAAGTAGTTCTCTAAACTTGGGTCAGACCCAATGAGCCATCTGGCCAAAGGCCTGAAGACAGATTTCTGAAGAATAGCTGCAAGGAATTGTGTCTTGGGCTAATTTATTGGGTCCTCAATCAGGAATGTTAACTATTTTAATTGCATAAAGGATAAGGAATTGGTTGCTGATATAGGGGAGGACAAAACATTGTTTTCCCTCTACCCATCTTAGGTTCATTGAGCTGGCCCTGAAAGTTAGACTGACAAAAGACATTAACAAGAGGAAATCAAACAGATGTCTGTTAACAAGCGCATAGGACGTATACACAGGAGCACCCAGAGGTGAGTAACTCAAAGGGATAGATAGAATTGGGTTGGCATTGCATCTTTTAAAAATTCCTGTGTAATTAACATACAGTGTTTCAGGTGCACAATAGTGATTCAACAATTCCATATGTTACTCAGGGCTCATCGTGATAGGTGTACTCTTAACCCCCTTCATGTATTTCACCCATCCCCCCCTTACCCACCTCCCATCTGCTAACCACCAGTTTGTTCTCTATATTTTAGTCTGGTTTTGTTGTTGTTGTTGTTGATTTGTCTCTCTCTTTTTTTAAAGATTTATTTATTTATTTGAGAGAGGGAGAGAGACCACGTGAGCGGGGAGGGGGGCGGAGGGAGAAGGAGAGAATCTCAAGCACACTCCCTGCTGAGTGGGGAGCCCAACTCAGGGCTTAATCCCACAACCCTGAGATCATGACCTGAGCTGAAACTAAGAGTCAGATGCTCAACCGAATGAGCCACCCAAGCGCCCCATCTCTTTTCTCTCTCTCTTTTTTTTAAGTAAGCTATACACCCAGTGTGGGGTTTGAACTCATGATCCCCAGATCAAGAGTCGCATGCTCTACAGACTAAGCCAGCCACCCCTTTGTTTGTCTCTTTTGTTCATTTGTTTAGTTTCCTAAATTCCACATATGGCTGAAATCACATGGTATTTATCTTTCTCTGACTGACTTGTTTCACTTAGCATTATAACCTCTAGGTCCATCCATGTCGTTGCAAATGGCAAGATTTCATTCTTTTTTATGGCTGAGTAATATTCCATTGTGTATGTATGTATCACATCTTTATCCATTCATCTACTGATGGACACATGAGTTGCTTTCATAATTTGGCTATTATAAATAATGCTGCAATAAAAATAGGGGTGCATATATCTTTTCAAAATAGTGTTTTCATATTCTTTGGGTAAATACCCAGTAGTGGAATTACTGGATCACACGGTAACTCTTGTTAATTTTTTGAGAAACCGCCATACTATTTTCATAGTGGCTGCAGCAGTTTGTATTCCCACCAACAGTGCTTGAGGATTCCTTTTCCCCCCACATCCTCTCCAATACTTATCATTTCTTCAGTTTTTTATTTTAGCCATTCTGGCAGGTGTGAGGTGTTATCTCATTGTGGTTTTGATTCGTATTTCCCTAATGATGAGTGATATAGAGCATCTTTTCATGTGTGTGTTGGCCATCTGTGTGTCTTCTTTGGAGAAATGTCTGCTCGTGTCTTCTTCCCATTTTTTAATTATATTATTTGGATTTCTTTGCTGTGAGTTGTTTAAGTTCTTTATATATTTTGTTTATTAACCCCTTTATCAGATATGTCATTTGCAAATGTCATCTCCCAAACAGTATGTTGTCTTTTTGTTTTGTTGATTGTATAGCATTTTAACAACAGAACAATACATTTTTAGTGAAGTGTCAAAGAAACAAAAGGACTTTGAGCTTCTAGGGGTGGCAAATTGTGGAAAGACAAATGTACAAGGAAATTAATGGTAGGTAAGGGGTAATTTTAGCTAGTGAAGATTGTTTTGTAGATTTCTCTGGTGCTATCTCTGAGCTGATAAGGATCTAGAGTTGTCTCCAGTGATTAACTTCTGTCCTTCCTGGTAGAGAAAAGAGACAGGGTACCTTTACATCCTACTTTTAGGCAAATAGGCGTGGGCCGAGAGCTTTTTTTAAATCTGCTTCTTCTCAATTGCCTTCAGCTCAAAATATTCCTTACGCCAAAGTGGCATATTTTAGGATGGCATATTCTGGTACCCATTCTTCACTGGGCTGATCAGTATTTTGTATTTCTTTTTCATTAACTTGAAACTTGCACTAAGACTGATCGTTGGGACTGAACATGTTCAAATTTTTCTAATCTATTCAAGAAGATAAAAAATTATCTCCATAATCAGAAATAATTGGTCACTGCTTCCTTCGAAAATTTTATAAAATACCTGACCCATGAAATGCCAAATTACAGAACAAATGACTAAGGGGTGATCATTCACAAAACACAAAGAATCTTTCCTTCTGTTCAGCAGAGTTAACTCCTCTGGAGCTCAGAAAAAGAAGTGGGTTATAAGTAATGTTTAGCAAACGCATCTGTTGCTTATAGCAAAGCACATTTGCACTTTAAACAGGGTGCTCATTTAAAAAGTACTCTCTGTCCAGGGCATCGGGCATCTTTGTCTATTCATCTATCCCTCTGCCAGCCAAAGAAGGAAAAAAAGTGAATGGAGGTCTTGCAAGATAACGCAACTCATACAGTCTTTCCATTGCATTTTTAACTCTGCCAGTCCCAGTCCACACTTAGATAAAATGATGATGAGATGTAAAGTGTTATCCCTGTGAGATCTCAACCTTACTTGAAGGTTCAGCTCAATTTGTTACATTTTTTTAAACTAGACATAGATCATGAGGTATATGCAGGGCTTAAGCCTTCATTTTATTATGTCAACAATCCACCCTCCACTACACCCACTCTGATTGAAAGATCCTCTTTAGAATTCAGTTGTACTAACAAAGAAGAGGAGGTAGGAATGGGAGAGTGAGGTGCAGGAAAACTGCTCAGGTCTGTTCATTCATTTCTTTAAGAGATCATCTAGCTCTTACCCTATAGAAGTGGGGCAATGTGCTAAGTCCTGGGGTAGATCAGATGTACTGGATCCCTCTCGAGGAAGAATTTACTCCTTGCTTTATTCTCTGTTCTTGCCCCACCCTCTGCGCCCTGCCCCCCTCTTTTGTTCAGCACCATTCCAGAGGGGGCAGTTCCCAGTGGGAGAACAGTCAGAGAACAGGACAAGTCCTCAAAAAATCCAAGGCCAGTGGCCTGATGAGACTGGCACTTCTCATCAGCTGTAATCATCCCTCCCCCTTTTCTCTCTCTCTGCCTCTCGCTGCTTTCCTCTGTACCCACATGTTGGCATTCAAGGACACAGCTTGTACTCGTTAGCTCATTCTCATGGAGTCTTCTAAGTGGTCTGGTGTCTTTTTTTCTGATTACAAAAGTAACACATGTTCATTGTTACATAAAAGTCAAATATTACAGAAATGCATGTCCTTTGAAAACATATCACTCCATCCCTCCAACCTCTGCAGACTTTCCTTTTAACTTCAAGTAAAAGACAAAGCCTTTCAGGGGCCTACTGATGTGCATACCCCTTCTTCTCTGACCCCGGGGACCTCCAATTCGGGCCCTATTTCCTATGCTCCAGCATTACGGTGTTCAGTTTGCCTGCGTTTCAGCACCTTTACGCCAGCTGTTGCTTCTGCTGGAATGTTCTCTCCCAGATATCTGCGTGGCTTCTGTCTTAGTCAGCTTGGACTGCCGTAACAAAATACCATAGACTGGGTGACTTAAACAACAGAGATGTATTTTCTCACAGCTCTGGAGGATGTGAGTGCAAGATCAAAGTTCTAGCCAATTTGGTTTCTACTGAGAACTCTCTTCCTGGCCTGCAGACAACCGCCTTCTTGCTGTGTCCTCACATAGCCTTTCCTTGGTGCATGCGCACAACCTCAGTTAGCCTCAGCAACTTCCTTCGAGGCCCCATCTGCAAACACAGCCACAGTGGGGGATAGGGCTTCACCACAGGAGTTTGGGGGAAGACACAAACATCCATGTATAACATCCTCCTGCTTCTACTCTTGTTTACCTGTTGCCTTCTCAGAGAGGCCTTCTCTGGCCTCCACTTAAAAATGCAGGGTATGACTTCTCACAATTCTGTGGGTCAGCCGGGTCCGCTGGGGTCATTGAAGAGCTGCAGTCATCTGACTGAGCCCAAGGGGTGTGCCATTGCCTTCCCCGCCTGCCCAGGCCCCAGTGCTGCTGGTACAGGACCTCTCTCTTCAGGGAAATCTCATTCTTTTATGGTCTCTAGTCCAGCACAAATGTTGGACTAAGGTCAGGAATGGAAGCTTCGAGGCCCCTCAGGGCCTGGGTTCCTGATGAACCAGTCAGGGACAGCACGGCCCATTGCAAGAGGATGTGGACACATAACAGTATGATTGGTCAGCTGTCATGACCGGAGCAATCTGCCAAGTGATCCTGTGATAAGTTGCCACTCCACTCAGTGGAGTTTTTTCTCAGCTATTATCCCTGCTGAACAAACAACAAATTTGAAATACAGAGAGATATTTGCCCATTTTTGTTCACTGCTGTATCTATCACCTAAAATGGAACCTGACCAATGGTGGGTGCCTTGTAATCATTTAAGTCACTGAAAACATTCATTTGAAATGTTTTCCACACCCTTCATCTTTAACAGCTTTAGGACTGTGGACACGCTTCTACCATTAAAAAAAAAAGCACTTTCCCATAAAAGTATCCCATTTTACTTTTCACAACAACCTCAGGAGGCAGGCGGTGTAAGTATCATCGCTCCCACCTTAGAAATGAGGGGAGAAAGGCCTAGATGATGGAGGGTGGCTCGCCCCAGGTCCCAGGGCTGACTTCCCATGCCAGGCTTTCCACCAGCCATCATGCACCCTTTCAGGTGCAGTTGAGAAACGCACCCTCTGCCTCGCATATTTCCCTCTCCGGCACTTTGTGCTTGAGGAGCTCTGTAGGGTAAATGGTTTTGGTTACCCAACTGGCTAGAGACCATGAGGTCTTTCAGGGACAAGAAGCATTATCTCTTTGAAATCTCCCTGTGGAGGCCAAAACCTAAAGGTCTCCATGATCCAGAGCCATCAAGACGCTAAAAGGCAAGGGTGTCAGGGCCTGTCTCTGTGGACCTTGCCCTGGACGGCACTGCACTGTTTGTGTAAAGTTAAACTTTAAATCTGCGTGTCCAACCAGTGGTTGCCAGGTGGTTCTGGTCTGGACAAGCCTTGGTTTAGTCTGTAGGGAAGAGAAAACAATTGCCTTTCAAGCGTTGAGCTGCTAGTCCATCCAGAGAAGGTTTGGTTAATGAGTACATCTTCGCATCAAAGGGAAATCACAGCAGGTGGAGATAATACTCAACTGTGTATATTCAAAATAGTCCGTGGTGGCTTTAGGGGGTAGAGAAGAAGGCTCATCTCCTTTAAGAAAAGCCGGTTGAGAGATAGCTTGCCAACCGTAGCTAGAAGCAAGTTAGAGGTTAGAGTAAAAGCAGTCATTTTTGAAATAGGAAGTTTTCTCCTTTCTGCCTCATTCTTTCTCTTGACTTGTGATGGTGTTTTTTATTTGCTACTTAATGTCATCCTAAGTAAAAATTAAAATTTTAGATTTTTATCATAAAATTTACCGTTCATCTTTATATTATGCAATGTCCTTTTTGCTTTCTTTTTTCAATTGGTGTATAGTTGACATACATATTACATTACTTTCAAGTGTCCAACAGAGTGATTTGACAAGTCTGTACGTTATGTTGTGCTCACCTTAAGTGTAGCTCCCATCTGTCCCCAGACAACGCTATTCCAGTACCAGTGACTCTATTCCCTGTGCTGTGCCTTTCATCCCCGTGACTTCTTCATTCATAACTGGAAGCCTGTGTCTCCCACTTCCCTTCACCCATTTTGCCCACCCCCTTCACTGGACATTCTAAATACCAATATAAGAATATTATTAAACTTATATGCCAAATAGTGAAATCACACAATCTGTATTTCGTGGCGCAGACACACATGCAGGTATGGTGCTAACCAGAACAGTGGAAGTGCCAGACAATACGAACTCAACTGTTTTGATTTCACCAGATGACACACACACTATCAACACTCTACCTTTGGTTACTGGTGAGTAAGAAAAGAAAAGAGGAGGAACTTTGGGTTTTCATTTTTCCCTTTCTTTCTATGTTATCATATTTTGCATATGTGGTTGGCTAATTCAGGGAAATAACATGAATAAGAAAGGCTATGATAGGGCTCTTCAGTCATTTGCTAAATAACTGACATTATTTACATTTAGAGCACCATTACTTTCTTTCTGCATTCAAATCAAGTTCTGGTTCAACTGGAGAGCAAGTGCCCTCAGGGCTCTGAATGCCCACCAGCTCAGTCACCTTGTCCTTGCTTGGGTAGTACTGATCTCCCAGGCACCCTGGGGATCCATGGTAATTCTGCGCTCATGGGTCATCAAGACTGTGACATGCAAACGGATCAGCAAGGAAGCGTAGACACTCATGTTGTACCTGTTTCCTCTATTCACACACGTGCTCCTGGTCCCATCAGTGTGTAAAATCCAAGCTCAAAGACACAATTATTAAAAACCTCAGAAGGTGGGGCGCCTGGGTAGCGCAGTCGTTAAGCGTCTGCCTTCGGCTCAGGGCGTGATCCTGGCGTTCCGGGATCAAGTCCCACATCGGGCTCCTCCGCTGGGAGCCTGCTTCTTCCTCTCCCACTCCCCTGCTGTGTTCCGTCTCTCGCTGGCTGTCTCTCTGTCACATAAATAAATAAAATCTTTAAAAAAACACAACCCTCAGAAGGCAATCGCAGAGCATTAAAGCAGCGTGGTGGGACTGTATATCTCTTGCTTTCCTTTTTTTTTTTTTTTTTTTTAAATACTGGTTTTAAGTAGCCTCTACACTCAACGTGGGGCCCGAACTTAGAACCCCAAGATGAAGAGGCACACGCTCTACTGACTGAGCCAGCGAGGCAGACCCAGCGCTTGCACTCTTAGAGCAGGGCTTCATGGCCCTTGCTCACCAAGGGGAAGGACGGTTTGCTGGAGGAGCTGTAACACACTCCCTTCCACCTGTGCTCGCCATTATTCTCACCACACAGTCTCCATCTGTGGCCAGGAGAGTGTTAACATTTGTTTATAGAGTTACCCATCCTGAAAGAGATGAGGAAAGGGAACCATTCTTTTCTTAATTCATTCAGTACATAGGTATTGATTGCCTACTATTTGCAAGGCACAAACTTCTGATGTCTAATTACCCAATCTGACTCTCAGTAGAAATGGAGTTAACAATTGACCATGAGGAAGTCTCCATAAAGTCTCAATAGTATGGGCTTTGGGAACCTTCTATGTTGGTGAACACCTTTACCTATTGGGAGGGTGAAGCCCTGGGAACTCTTCCCGACTTTATCCTATGTATATCTTCATCTGGCTGTTCATGTGTATCCTCTATCACATCTTTTAATAGACTGGTAAATGTATATATTTCTGTGAGTTCTGTAAGCTGTTCTAGCAAATAATCAAATCTACGGGGGTGGAAGTCACGGGAACCTCTGATTGTAGCCATGTCAAACAGAAGTTATGGGTAACGTGGTGACCTACTACTTAAATCGTCATTTGAAATGGGGGCAGTCTCATGGGACTGAGCCCTTCACCTGATCTGATGTCTTCTGCAGGTGGATGTCTGAATTGAGTTAATTTGTAGGATACCCAGCTGGTGTCACAGAATTGCTTGATATGGAAAACCCCAAACTCTGCACATCTGGTATCAGAGACGTCATGAGCATGGTAGTCATGTGAGAATAAAGGAGAAATGCAGGACTGAGGTTTTGCACAACACACATGTTGTTAACTTACTTTTTCCTTCTTAATAGCTCCTAATTGGCGATATATTCCTGGCAGTACAGTAGGAAGTATAAAGCTTCCATCTTCAGTGTTCTACAAGCTCTAGAAGATGAGAAATGATAATAATAGCGTAATTGACACCACACTGGGGAGCCCGCCGTGATCTTCTCTTATTTACCTCTGCAGTCCTTTATAATCCATTTCATTTATTACCCTGTCATCTTCCAAGGCCAGCCATCTTTCTCTCCTTCCCTCTTTCCTCCCTCTTTCCCTACCTCCTTCTCTCCTCCTTCCCACCCCTCCTTTCCTCCCTCCATCCTTCCGTCCCCCTTCCTTCCCTCCCTTCTGTTTCACCATCTCTTTGATCATTAAGATTAAAGTTGTATTTGAATATCCATTTATCTATCAAATATGTATTGATGAGATAGGATAGGTGGGAAGACAGTAGTGGACAACATAAATATGGCCCCTGCTTTCACAGAGCTTACACTCTGGTGGGGAAAAACCAATAAAGATATTAGTTAATAAATATTTTCATCTAAAGGTAACTGCCAGGGCACCTGGGTGGCTCAGTCAGCTAAGCATCTGACTCTTGGTTTAGCTCAGGTCATGATCTCGGGGTCATGGGATCGAGCCCCACGTTGGGCTCTGTGCTCAGTGGGGAGTCTGCTTGGGATTCTCTCTTTCTCTCTCTCTGCCCCTCCCTCCCCCCACTCTCTCTCTAAAATAAATAAATGAATCTTTAAAAAAATAAAGTTAACTGCCATCAGAAAAAAACAAATACATGGTGTAATAAAGAGTGATTTGGGAAGCTAATTTGGATTGAGGGTCAGTGATGCCTTTCAGAGAAGGTAATAATTGCATTGAGATCTAAACTAGACCTTCTCGGGGCGCCTGGGTGGCGCAGTCATTAACCGTCTGCCTTCGGCTCAGGGCATGATCCCGGCGTTCTGGGATTGAGCCCCACATCAGGCTTCTCTGCTGGGAGACTGCTTCTTCCTCTCCCACTCCCCCTGCTTGTGTTCGCTCTCTCACTGGCTGTCTCTCTCTGTCAAATAAATAAATAAAATCTTTAAAAAAGTAAATAAATAAACTGGGCCTTCTCAAACTATAATTTGCATATGAATCAAGTGGTGGTATTGTATAAGTGCAGATTATAATTTAGTAGGTGAGCGGTTGTGCCTGGGTTCACATTTCTTCTAAGGTCCCAAGTGATTCCTATGGGGTTAGTCCATGGAGCACTCGTGGGTTAGAAAAGACAATAAGAAGAATCTAAAGAGAGCTCCAGAAAGAGAAAACAGCAATTGCGTAGGTGCTGAGATGAGAAAAAGTTTAATGTTTGGGTTAGAGAAATACTGTTTGATAGACACTAGGAGCAGTGAGTAAGGGATGAGGAATATGCAAGAAGGTCAAAGAAGTAGGCCAAATCATGCAGGGCCTTCTGGGCCAGAAAGTTTCAGTTTATTTTAGTGTGATGGAAGGCACAGAAGATGTCAAGGGGGTAAGAGTAATGACGTAGGAAAGATGTTAGGGTTCGCAGCCGATGGCCAAGAAAGAATTCTTGAGACGTATTTGGTGCAAAAAGATGGTTTTATTAAAGCACAGGGGCAGGACCCGTGGGCAGAAAGACCAGTACTGGGGTCATGAGGAGTGGCCCATTACATACTTTCAAGTTGGAAGGGGGTTAGGGATAGTGTAAGTCTCTAAGGAATTTTGGAAACAAGGTTTCCAGGACCTTGAGGGGACTAGCTATTGTTGGGGAAAGGTCATTTATTACTGTCTAATAAAACCTGAGACATGAGACCCTTCAGGTGTATATCGGTGGGCCATATGGTTGGGGGATGATTGCCAACATATATCTTGGTTGGCGGGGTAGAGGTAAAGGAAGTTTCTAAAGGAATTTTTGTATGTTAAAGTAGACTTACAGGATCCTGGGGTCAGGCTAAGATTGCCTTTTACCCTTAGCAAAGTATCAACATCGAGGCAGTTAAGTTGCTAGAGGAATGTCATTCTGCCTGTTGTTTCAAGGACTTGTCAATGGGCTGTAGGTAGTAAGGAAACTTAATTTTTCTTCTGCTTCTGTTTACCGCATCAAGTAACATGATTAGATTTAAGCTCTTGAGAAGTAACCTGATAACTATGTGAATAATGAATTTTAGGGGAGCAAGAGTGGAAAGAGAAGAGATTTTAGGAAGCCAGAGTGGTACTCCTTGTGTGAGATGTTGGTGGCTTGGACCAGGAGAGCAGCAACGGACATCAAGAGCAGCAGACAGCTTGGATGGTGATAATGTGGCAGAGCCGACAGGACAAGTGTGTGAATCAGATATAGGGGAGCTGGGAAAGGGAATTAAGGAGGTCAATCGGATTTATGTTTTGATCAATAAATAGCAGGTGACACCATGTCCTGAGATGTAAAACCAAAGCAATAGCAAAAAAATCAAATCTTGTATTTTCGGTAAATGGAAAAGGGAAAATAATCTAGAATGATTCTTACTTCTAAAGCCTCTGTTTGTATGTTTACTGGTGTAAATTTCATTTAGAATCTGACATTAGAATCAGGGTGGAAGGGCAAATGCAACTGAGAATTCCTTCCCTCCCTCCCTTCTCTCTCTCTTCCTTCCTTTTCCTTTTCGTTCCTTTCTTTTCCTTTCCTTTCCTCTTTTCTTTTTTTTCTTCTTTCCTTTCTTCCTCCCTCCCTCCCTCTCTTTCCTTCCTTCCTTCCTTCCTTCCTTCCTTCCTTCTTTCTTTCTTAGCCACTCAGGGGTCTCTCTCTCTCACAGAGCCACTCTCCTCTTCTCTCTCATAAAGGAAGAGGAGAAAGTTCATCAGTGACAAATGGCAGTGGCAGAAGCAACACTAAGAGCCAGTTTCACCCTCAGGAGAGAACACTGCCTCTCTTCTCATGGTTTCCAGTGCTCTCCATGTTCAGAGAAACTTCTCTAGTAACAAACTATAGAAATGATGCCTGAAAGTACAGTCTTGCTTCTGAGAATTTAGAATCATTTGGTAATGTATCATTTAAAAAAGAGAGAGAGAAGAAGCAGCTACCCTGATAGGTGATGGAAGTTTTCTGGCAAAAAATGTTTTGCATTATAATGTAAGTTAAATAGATTCTTTTGCCTAAGCCTGGAATTTTCCAATGGAAGTTGATTTCTTAGAACAGGGATGGATGGAAAGTTAGGGTATTTCTAAAGACCCACCAGTGAAATAGCAGTGTTTTACCCTCAGAGATTGCTCCCTTTTGGGTTCCCATGAATAATTTCTGTCATTTGAAAGAGTTTAAGAAAAAAATATGCTTTCTTTTTCCAGTTGAGCCTCTTTTAACACATTCTTCTGGTACCACTAATATACTCATATTTCCTGCTAGAAGAATGTTTAAGATTGAATTATTGTTCAAATCCTTTTTTTTTCCTTTTAAAGTTATTTTTCCTTGAAGAAGTTTCTTTGTCACTGTCAAGGTTAAGTGAAGTCACTACTGAAAGAAAGCATAGAAGGAATTTGGAATGCTTTTCCGTAAACCCCAGTGACCTATCCCATGAGAATCCCCTGTAGGGCTCAGGGTTTTTAGGATAAATCATTTTGGGAAAATGTTTTCTTCCTTTGCTGCTAGGTTGACAAAGCAAAAGAAATAATAGTGTTTGTGTCAACCTTTGTTCTAGCACAATTTCTCAAAGCAGGTTATAGAAACCATGGGAATCTCTACCTGAGTGGTACAAAATTGCATTTTTACCACCTAATACTACACATAGCAGATACTCAGTAGATGTTAATGGTAATTGAATTACGCTGAATTCCAAGAATCTTCTAGAAATCTTAGATTGGTTCCTTTCATCTTGCAGATAGTGAGCTGGAAATGGAGGGGGACAAGTTGAGAGTCTAGCCCCTGGGCAAAAAGACACATGTTGGTTAGGAATCTCTCAATTTCCTTTGAAATTGAAGATGTCAGTTTCTTAAGGACACTTTATAGATCAAGGCCCTGAATCCATAAACATTCCCTTTGCAATTATCTTGCTACTTCTACAGGCGAACTTTTAAGTTTTTATTTACTGCTGTGGCAGGATAAGGAGAGATCCTCCCCGCCCCCGCTCCATCTGGGGAGAGATTTGGGGATCAACAAATTCTATCATAGGAAGTAAACAAACATCCTCAACTAACAAGGGACCTTTGTGATGAAATAAATCTAGGAAGGAAACAAAAACTACTTTACTGCAATAATGCCAAAAGTTTTCATCAGCGGGCCAGGTGAAAACATATTAGTGGCTGAAAAATACTTTGCTCCTGTGTTACTGGCCAGCATTATCTTTGGAAGATGAGTAATACTGACCACGGAGAGTCATCTGTCCTTAGGTAATTCACGATGAAACTTGCTTCTGCCCGCAGCCCTCGCTGCCTAAGAACGAGAGGCATCCGAGGCACCCCATGTGCTCCGCTGCGGGACCAGCCCACGTTTCTCCTACTTGAAAGCTAGCAGCGGGCTGGGCACAGGAGGTCTTTCATTAAACATCCAGCTGAAGCCCAAGGCATCAATTTTGCACTTAAGAAGAGACAGCAGCAACTTGGGAGCACTTCCTCTTGTAAGGAATGGGGCAGTTTTCTGTGGCAAAGCGATGGGGGTGTTACCTAGGCAACTTAGAGGATGTGAGGAGGGTGACAGAGGCCTGGGGAGATGCAGCATCCGTATGGTACAGGTCCTGAAGGCTCAGTGTGAGCCCTTGTTCTAGCTGCTCATCTCCAGCTTTCCCCACAAGGTCATAGCGAGCTGGTTACTAAGACAGGATATCACTCTTACTTCTCCTACTAGGAATGATTTTGCAGTGCTTAACTTTTTTGGTTACTCCTTCGTCAGTGTTCAGGGGGTGTTTAGGCTCAGGACATTGCATGTCAATGTGTTTAGGAAACACAGAAAATTTCCTGATCACTTAGTGGACTTGGGTAGAGATGAGTCTAACGGGGACACAGTCCAGACTCTCCTCCGTAACTAAGATAAAGAGGAGCTTACCAGCCAGCAGATGACCCCCCCACACACACACACCAAATTAGGTGAGATGACATGCCTACTTTCGCTTGGTCTCCCCCTCAAATGTTAACAAAGCCCATGCACTTCATAGCAGGGCAGGAAGGGTTCCTGAAACACCTGGTTCATGTGACATTTAATTGTTACTATAGGTGCTGGGTATATTATAGCACTGAGTATTCCTTCTATAAATGCTAATTAAAGGCCTTTCCTTTTTTTAAGATTTTATTTATTTATTTATTTATTAGAGAGAGAGAGTGCAAGTAGGGGGAGCCACAGAGGGAGAGGGAGAAGCAGGCTCCCTGCTGAGCAGAGTGCTCAACATGGGGCTCGATCCCAGGACCCTGGGATCATGATCTGAGCTGAAGGCAGACGCTTAACCGACTGAGCCACCCAGGCTAATTAAATGCCTTTAGATGGCAGACCCTAAGCTTAATTCTGGGGAAATTAATTCTTTTTGGTCTCTGACCTTAAAGACCTCATAAGCCACGGAGGAAGACAACCATGAAGGGTTGATTTATTTCAACTCAATTAGATTGAAGAAGAGACTGTGAAATGAGTCCAGTTAGTTCACCGAAGAAAGCAGAAGGACCTGAACAGGTGCAGTGGCAAGCAGGATGAAGTAGGAGAGCAAGGCTGAGTCTGAGAGACGTTCTGAAGATCCGAATGGCTTCCATAGGCAATCGGATACAGTGGGAAAGGGGGCAGGGTGTGGGGGAAGAAGCCTGTGGCCTCCTGTTACATACTTCTGACCTCATTTATTTAGAAAGCCTAAAGTGGAAGTCTAAACAGCAATATTGTGAAATGAAAGGAAGAACTGAGAGGCTCCTCTGACTGGCTTCTCTCATTTATTGCTCCACGTGATGAACCTTGATTGTATTAAGAGTTGGCCTGTTTTAGACTTCGGGGCTGTCCGTGTGAGTTCCAAGGCAACCCCAGAGTGGAATTCACTTCCAAGGAGTGTCAGAGCTGCTCCTGGACGTCAGGTCCTAGACACTATCACAACCAAAGAAAAGAGTAGGGGCAGCAACAGTTGTGGCATCAGGGCCTTGCTATTCTGTGTCGTGAACGAGGGTGTTGTTTTGCCTTTTTGGACAAGTGTGTGTGTGTGTTGGACACTTTGTAGATTCTGGCAGTCCTAGGAAGGGTGAGGCGGAGTACTCACCTCAGGGAAGGGAAAGGAACAAAGAACATGGACAGAGTAACTCGTCCAACACCAACAGCAGATACACTGTTTTCCTCCTGTGAAAATGAAACAAATGTCAAGATGAGGAAGATACGTTCACTAGGACAGTGAAGTGTGGGCTCCAGAATCAGATTGGATTAATCCCTACTAGCCCTGGGTTCCTGGGCTGGTTACCTAAGCTGTCCAAACTCTTACCAAAAACCTGGCACATAGTAAGTGCTTAGTAAATATTAACTTCTACTATTCTAAGTAACTCAAAGCAGGAAAGGGAAATCAGAACTATTTTTCTAAAACTGAGCAGGAAGCTAAGAAAAAGTAGCTTTCAAAACAGCACTAAAATACAACTCCAAAAGCACACGAAAAAAAAAAAGATAGATTGGATATCATCAAAATTAAAAACTTTGTGCTTCAAAGGACACCATCAAGGAAGTGAAATGACAACCCACACCATGGGAGAGAAGTTTTGCAAACCATATATACAGTAAGAGACATATATCTGAAATATGTAAAGAACACTTACAATTCAATAATAAAAATCACATAACCTAATTTTTAAAAATGGCCTGCAGACCTGAATGGACATTTCTTTCTTTTTTTAAAGCTTTATTTATTTAAACAATCTCTACACCCAACATGGGGCTTGAACTCATGACCTCGAGATCAAGAGTCTCACGCTCCTCTGACTGAGCCAGCCAGGTGCCCCAAATGGACATATCTTTAAAGAAGATACGCCAACAACAAACAAGCACATGGAGATGCTTGGCATCTTTAACAATCAGAGAAATGCAAACTCCAACTACAAGGAGATACTACACACACACGAGGATGGCTATCATGAAAATGATGAATAACCGGCGTTGGCAAGGATATGGACAAATGGAAACACGGCACACCACTTGTAGAAATGTAAAATGGTGCAGCCACTTTGGAAAGCAGTCTGGCAGTTCCTGAAAAGGTGAAACGCAGAGTTACCATATGATCCATAGGAGTAGAGCAATTCTACCTCCGGGCGTATACCCAAGAGAAATGAAAATGTATGTCCACACAAAACCTTGCACATGGACATTCACAGCTATCATTTGGCAATAAAAAGAAATGAAGCCCTGATATATACTGCAGCATGGACGAGCCTGGAGACCAGTGTGCTTAGTGAAAGGAGCCAAAAGACCACATTTTGTCTACTTCTATTTTTGTGAAATGTCCAGAATAGGCAGATCTGTAGAGACAGAACGGAGATTAGTGGTTGCCAGGGGCTGGGGGTGCTGGAGGAAGAATAAAGGGTGAATGATAACAAATATGCAGTTTCTTTTGGGGAGATGAAAATGTTCTAAAATTGTTGTGGTGGTTGCGTAACTGTGAATAGATCAAAATCCATTGATTTATACACTAAATGGGTGAATTGTATGATATTAACTATATCTTAATAAAACTTGAAAAAAATAGTACTTGGAGGAGGAGGTATTAGTGTGTTAAGAATATTCCTTGTCACGGACACCTGGCCGGCTCAGTGGGTGGAGCATGTGACTCTCGATCTTGGGCTCATGAGTTCAAGCCCCATGCTGGATGGGGAGCCTACTTAAAATTAAAATTAAAATTAAAAAAATACACCAAAAAAAGAATATTCCTTGTGATATTACACCATACGGACTGTGTGTTTCAGATTAATAGATGAATATCAAATGAAACATTTCTAGTGGCTGTGCACAGGATTTCCATTCATGGTCCTGGACGTTCCTACATTTTCATTAATGACCCAGAAAAGACCACTTGTGCTGAATATTCTGCCCTTGTTCCTCCAGATCCATTCTCCACTGTCCACTCTGCTCTCTGTGGTGGCTGACTTGAGTGAACTATGCCAGTGGACGCCTGTGGCTTATGGTCAATCCAGCAAGAGATCAAACAGGAGGGAGGAGAAGGAGGGGTTTGGGGATGTTAACTGAAGCCCCACCACGGCTAAGTAGCAGAAAGCAGGATCCGAGGACACCTGGACTCACAACAATGGGATGATTCTACCAAGCGATGTTTAATACAAAGTCCAGGTGAAGATGTGGTGACTACAACATTATGTGAAGTTTTCATTATTGTCAACGCACTGTGAATCAAAAGGTGACAAAATGCACACCCCCCCCAAATAAAATTCTAACTTTCTAAAGCCCCAGATGAAGGAATGTTTGCATTCTCTTCCTTTGTGGGCCGACCACTCTTAGAGTACTGTGTTCAGCTTTACGTGATACATGAAAAACCTGCTGCAGATTTTAATGCATCTATTTTAATTTCGGCCCATGTCTTGGGTACATGGTTGTGAGTGAGTACATGCTAAAAAATTAGATAATTTGCTAGGTAGACAGGGGGCTGATTCTATAATCACCTTTCCCTTCCAATTTTTAAGAGATTGGTTTTTGGACCAAACTCTCACTTCCATTAGAGTAAATTCTTTCCCAGGAAGCTTCTGAAATTTTTATACAAATAGACTTAATAATTGACCCTGCAAACCTTAAGCAAACCCAGACCTATGTACACATTTTAGCCTCAAACCACGCATATATGGAAGAACTATCTGATCAATAAAGTTGATCAGAAATAGTTTCTTATAGGCCTAGCTTTAAATGTATAGTGAAATTTAAATTGAGGTCAAGTAATGTCAGAATGTTCATGCTGGAAGTGCCTTTGATATCATTTGGTCCAAACTTCTGCTGTTGTAAGTAGGGAGACTGAGGCCCAGGGGGTTAAAAGACTGGTTCTCATCTGACTTCTCCTGATTTTACCTTCAAGTCTATTAGAAGTGCTACATTGCCTTCCTGATGAACTCATGCTTCTAAAAGTTGATGAGTTTGGACCAACTTGGAGTTGGTAGGTCTTATTTTCTCAGTGTTTATTTGGTATCTACATTGTGATAAGGCGTCGTGTATCACACACCCCAAGCATTTGTCTGCCTTCCTTGAAACCAAAAAAATATAGTACTTATGATGTTTTACTGAGAGACTTTAAGCAAAAGTTTTCCTGATTTTTTGTCTTACCTACTCATTACACCAACATTTATTGAGAACCTCTTATGTTAGATCATGTCCAAAGGGGTAAGGACAACAAACAGAAAAAAGTCTTAGCCTTCATAGAACTTATCTTGTAATTTTTATTTTTATATTTGGAGTAAACGTCAAGTGAATTAAAAGAATTCTTGCGTTACTTCCTGTGATAGCCAGCCTCCAAGACAGCATCCGATAATCCTTGCCTCCTGTAGTCACACCGTGTAATGCCCTCCCATGTTACCCTGTATGTGGAAGTGACAGTGTGTGAGTTTGAGTTTCAGTCATAAAAAAATATTGCAGCTT
Organism: Ursus arctos; assembly: GCF_023065955.2. NCBI lineage: Eukaryota > Metazoa > Chordata > Mammalia > Carnivora > Ursidae > Ursus > Ursus arctos. The sequence goes on along the minus strand of NW_026622786.1, from coordinate 31,970,305 downwards.
CAGTCTTTGCCTCTCTTGGCTCACTTACTGAGGGGAAGGGACCCCAAACAGCTTTGTGGAGAGGCCATGTACAGGGAAGAATTGGGACCTCCTGTCAACAGCCAACACCAGCTTTCCAGCCATCTGAGTGAGTCTTGGAAGTCACTTGCAAGTGGAGCTTTGGCTCAGTCTTGGAAGCAGACCTTTAGCCTTGGAATAAGCCCTGGCTGACATCTTAACTCCAACTTCCCAGCAGAACTCGATTCCAAACTTACAGCTCTGCTGCATCAGAATTTATGACTCACAAAAATTGTGGGAAATATGAATGTTTATTGTTCTTCTACACCACTAAGTATTGGGGTCATTGGTTATACAGCAGTAGAGAACCCAGACACCTCCTGTGTTTTAGGAAGACTTCCTAGAGAAGAAGGATCTGAGAAACACCTGCGTGTTACCAAGTGGGAGGGAAGCATGAGTTTCTCACACTTCTGGGTCTCAAGAGAACCAACTCTTAGTGGGAAATACACATACAAACATAGGTCATGTCAAATCCATGGTTTCTGACAGAGTGTTCAATGTTTTTGATGCTGTCAGAAATTTGGGGTTTCAAATGTGATTAGAAAGAACATAAAGAAGCTACCCCTTTACTACACGGGAGAGACGAAGAGATCCATGGGTGACTAAAAGGCCATCTTCTTGACTACAATAAAGAAGACTTCAGAAATTAATGTAGTTAACCCCAGCAGTGGGCATAGCAACCAAAAATATTGCAAAAAGTGCAACAACTCAGCAAGATTATTTGCTAATAATTTATTTTCATCAAGAAAAGAAAAACATATCCTTGGTAACGTGCCAATTCTCGACAAGCTAATTCATGGCAAGTCTTTCTCTGGGAAAAGAGATAATTAAATCGTTCTGAAGTCTTTGCTCCCTAACTACAGTAGTCATTAAGGCTGTTCACAAATATTCTTGTTCCCTTTCCTTCCTGACATATGGTGGGTTGTACTTTCCCACCCACTTGAAGGTATCACCATGTGCCTTGCTTTGGCCAGTGAAGTGTGAGTGGAAACTTTGAAAGTCAGGATGCTTCCCTGTCTTATCTTTTTCTTGTCATGGCAACCAGTAATGTTCCTGCTAGTGGCTGCTTTGTCAGCCTGGGGCCTGGAGTGAAGATGACAATGGTGTGGAGGAGAACCCCCACCTGACCATGCTAGAAAATAGGGTGAGTAAGAAATAATCTTCAGGGACGCCTGGGTGGCTCAGTCGTTTAGTGTCTGCCTTCAGCTCAGGTCATGATCCCAGGGTCCTGGGATTGAGTCCCGAGTTGGGCTCCCTGCTCAGTGGGAAGCCTGGTTCTCCCTCTCCCACTTCCCCTGTTTGTGTTCCCTCTCTTGCTGTCTCTCTCTCTCTGTCAAATAAATAAATAAAATCTTTAAAAAAGAAAGAAAGGAAGGAAGGAAGGCAGACAGAAAGAAAGAAAGAGAAAGAAAGAAAATCTTCAGGGATGCCTGGATGGCTCAGTCATTAAGCGTCTGCCTTCTGCTCAGGTCATGATCCCAGGGTCCTGGGATCGAGTTCCGCATTGGGCTCCCGGCTCAGTGGAGAGTCTGCTTCTCTCTCTGCCTGCCAGTCCCCCAGCTTGTGTTCTCTCTTGCTCTCGCTCTTATTTTCTCTCTCTGACAAATAAATAAATAAAGTCTTAAAGAAAGGAAAAGAAAAGAAAAGAAAAGAAAAGAAAAGAAAAGAAAAGAAAAGAAAAGAAAAGAAAAAAGAAAAAAGAAAAATCGTCAGGGTGCCTGGCAGGCTCAGTCCGTAGAGCGTGTGACTCTTGATCTCAGGGTCATGAGTTTGAGCCTTATGTTGGGTGTGGAGTCTACTTAAAAAGAAAGAAAGCAAGAAAGAAACTTCATATTTAAGTCACTGAAATTTTAGGGTTACTTCTAACCACAGCATAATCTGGCCTATCCTGGCTGAAATGCTAATAGATAAATGAAGTTCAAGTTCATTGGTCCTGCCTGTTCAGACACTGGCTCAGCAGCTCTCCGCTGGTTAAGGACAGCTACTACGAGTATAAGAGTCTCGCTGGGAGCCAGGTGACTTCCGTCCTATATCTCAGTATATTTTCACAATAAGCCAGAGATTATTAATGCCATTTTACCTGTAAGAGCCTGAGAAGTGAAGTGCCTTGTGCCGGCTCACTGGCAAGCAGCAGAGCTGGGACAAGAAGCCAGGTTTTCTGAATATAAAACCCAGGCCGAGTCACTGAGCTGTACTGGGGCCCCTTACTACCGATTATGAACCGAGGTAATTTTAGCCCACTTGATAACTCAACTGTGACTCTTCCTGTTAGTCACTTATATCCTCCTTCCTGTCTCTGCTTCGCTATTTTCTACATAAACCCTCATCATGTTCCCCCACTTGGAAGTAATTGTCACCCTCCCACTTAAGGGTGAGGAAGTAAATACTTGGCATGCAGCCTCCAAAAGGTGTGCTAAACATTTTATATACATGGCAATTTTACTTAGTCCGTCCATGAGCCTGTAGCAGAAGTATTATTAACTTCATTTTAAAAGGGGGAAACTGAAGCGCAGGCAAGTTATGTAAATTACCTAGGGTCTTTGTTAATAATCATTGGTTGGTGGTTTTCAAACCTGTGTCCATCTGATGCTGAACTTCTTGCTCTTTCCTGTGCCTATTCCCACAATGATATTCTCTGCATCTAAATCCTTATGGGGGGGAAAGAAAAACAAAGTTGGAGAGGATTAAGACACTCTGCAGCCTGTTCGATTAGACTTTTCTCTCAAGCGGTAGCCCTTTGGTAACCCAGAGTCTGCAAAGATCCAGGGATCCAATCATCAGGAAAAACAGGGCCCTCCAATCTCCTCAGAGAAAAATCCAGGAACAAGATCAGCTAGAAATGGTTATTTAATTCCCATCCTTTGATTTGCATATAGAAAGTGCCCCGTATGTATTTATTCATAAATTTGAGTTCTCTAGGGGCTTCTCAAAGTCTATGGTAGACAAGGTCTCCATAGCTCCTGGCTTTAAGGCAGGCTTGGGTGCTTGACTGGTCCTCCAGATGGACATTTCTGGCCTCTGCATTTTCCTGGCAGTCTTTTTAACACTTCTTTGCACCGCCATGGACTAGGTAACCACCTTCTTAGCCCTTCGCTCCAGCTCTACTCCTATTTCACTTCTTTGTAAATAAGTTGCTCAGATCCCTCTGGGGAATGAAAAGACATCATGTTCCTGGGTATTTGAGGCTAAGTATGTGAGCAGTTATTTACCCAACTCTTATGCTCAGCTGCTTGGTGATTGATTTATTGTGGTCTGCTCTTAACTTGTCCATGCTATGAAGGGTTCTCCTTCCTCCAGAGGCTAGATTGGAAGAGCTTACAAGCAGCCTTCTCATTCTAAGATCTGTTCAACTAGATCAGTTTTAAGTTGAAGCCACATCTATGTTGGTTTAAGAATCACACTAGTCACTCAAGTCAGTGTTTACTGGGGGCCTTATTCTGTACCTGGCCCACCTCTAGAGGCTGGTGACAGACCAGTGAGTGAGACAGACAAGTCCCCTGGGAATAAAGAGTCAATAAACAGGTGGACAAATGAACTTGGTAATTTCAGACCATGACCATCGCTGTGAATGAAATAAACAAGGTCATGTGATAGGCTATGAGAAGGGATGAAGTTTATTACTTTAGATAAGTAGCTATGAAAGGTTCTCTGATAAGGGACCTTCTGAGCTAAGATGTAAATGATTAGGAGCCAGACTGGGAAAGAGAATTCCAGGCAGAGGGAGTAGAAATTCTAAGGCTCTCAGACTGGAGTAGGTTTGGGTTGTTGAAGAAATCTGATAAAGTTGGGATGATTACCATTTGTTGAGTGGTTATTATGGACCAGGCATTGTGCTGTGCACTTCCATATTGTATCTCATTTTAATTAATTATAATCCCCGCAAGGTAGCTATTCTCTCAAGTCTCCAGGTAGATCATTCGTTCTGTTAGCACTTGGGGTTCCCTCACCTCTATGATGGCATCCTAGAGAAGTGGGTCTTAATTGGGGCAATTTGGAAATTTATGACTGAGCTCTACTAGCACTTAGTAGGCAGGGACCAGGGAGGAGAGACATGTTTCGATAAGTAAGATGTCCCATACAACAGAGAATTGTCCCTCAACACACGTGATTCTCAAATATAACACCAGATCAAGGTTCATGTAGGTGAAAAACCTGTTTATAATCTTCAAACCTAGGTTCTAATCCCATTTTATACACATAAATGAAATGTAAAATTATCTCTATCATCTATCTATCTATCTATCTATCTATCTATCATCTATCTATCATCTATCTATCATCTGTCTCAGCCCCCTGTTCCTTGCACAGAGCTCATAAAACCTTTGTAATTTTCTAAGTGTTAAAAGCACTAGGAACATCTTTGGTTCTAATATTTGAACTTTGATGTTGGTTTCTCATACAGAACTCCCAAATTCCTTGGGATTTCTCAGGTGATAGGAGTGCCTTTTGTTCTAATGAGGTGACTCTTGGTGGGTTTCTGGATAGCTTTAGGATGGGGGCTGGTCACACACGATTAGAAGCTTGGGACTCTCAGCTCCATTCCCTGACTTCTGGGAAGGGGAGAAGGCCTGGAGATTGAGTTAATGATTAATCATGCCTATGTGCTGAAGCCTACGTGAATACCCCCCAAATACAGGGTTCAGAGATCTTCCAGGTTGATTAACACATGGAGGTACTGTGTAGAGTTGTGTGTCCTGAGAGCACATGGAAACTCCACTCCCTTCCCATTTCTTTATCTGGCTGTTCATCGATATCCTTTATCATGTCCTTAACTATATAATAAACTAGTAAACATAAGGGAGTGTTTCTCTGAGTTCTGTGAGCTGTTCTGGAAAATTATCTAATCCAAGGAGGGGTTCTTGGTGAACCTCTGATTTGGAGCCAACTCAGACAGAAGTATGGATAACCTGGGCACTTACTATCGGTGATTAGCATCTCCAGGAGGGGAGGGATGTTGTGGGACTGAGCCCTTCACCTAGGAGGTCTGTGCTAACTCCAGTTAGTGTCGGAATGGAATGGAACGGCAGGATAACCAGGTGGTGCTGGAGAATTGGTTGGTGTGGGAGAAGCATTTAGGAATTCAGTCACCAACGAACAAAGGGAAGATCCTACTTAATTTATTTGGAACTTTATCAAGAAATGCTCACCATTTCAGAAAATCACAATACCCACCACAATGCTACTCATGGGATTTGAGTCACCAGAATGATACAACTGTATCAGGCTGCATTTGTAACTGTCACGTGCAAATAAGGTAACATAGGAGATCTGACACTTTGCAATGAAATTAAAATTAAACCTTTCTAAGAATGAGAATCCAACTTTTCTGTTAACAGAGATGCATAAAAAGCATTCTCTTATTTCTTAACTCATTCATTGTAAGCAAGGGTAAGCAATGACTATTCAGTGGGTATTCTAATGGAACATGGCCCAAGCAAAGGCTTCTGATGCATGTTAATTTATTTTTAATTACTTTATTTCTCTTATATATTATAATTAAGAATTAGTGCTGAAAACCCAGTGTCCCAGAAAGTTCTGCAGTTCCAAGTAAACCAGGACTGTTGGTCACCCTAGATAGTGTTATTATTTTTTCCCCCTGAAATTATGTGTGGGTAGGTTATCTTATCTAAGAATTTAATTCCATGAAGGCAAAGGAAGGGTTACAAAAGATTTGTTGTAAGAAAGGAGTATTCGATCTGGTGGGGTGGAGAACCATGCCCTAGAGAAAGCCCTGAGTCATGGAGGAGTTTAAGAACAGGATCTGTTTCCACAGGCTGTCCAGAATGGGTAACACCCAGGGCTGAGTCCAGCCCTTCCTGCATAGATAAGAGTCCCACCTCCAAAACTGGGCTGGTGTGTTGGGGTGGGAGGGTAAATCCCAGGGCATTTGGCATCTATATTCCTAGTATGGCAGCCTCCAGCACACTTGGCCAAATTAATGCACACAATTATAATTTTTATTCTTGGAGAATCATAGAGCAGGAGAAGTTTGGTTTTGCTGCCCTCTTACCTCTTTTTGGCACTCCTATTCTTGTGCTCTCTATGTCCTCATGTTGAAAACTGTCCCCAGACAGTAACAGTGTGGGCTCTGGCCTCAGACCAACTTTGATTTGGACCTTGCTCTGACCTAATCATCCTGTGTTTACGCTTCCTTCATGGTAAAATGAGGGTAATGATAATAAATCTGCTGCATTGTGTTATTGTTAGGGATATATAGAAGAAATGGACTAATGTCACTCATTCTTAGCATGACACATAGTAAATGTCTCATGAATTGTATTTATCCTTATCCCTTGGCCTACATACCTTTGCCCTTCCCAGTAGCAACTTGCGAGTGAAATTACTTATTTCTCGTTCTTGCACCTCCTCTCTCACCTGTGTCACTGACGGCACACGGTTAGTCGGAAAGCATTCCGCTTCATGAAGCAATTTGTCTTAAGGTTAAGGTTTCCTGCATTTTAAAACTTATTTACCTCCACCGGAGGATTGTGTATGAGATATTTTTAGAATTGAGAGAAGAGTAGTTGTAGATTTTCCATTGCTCCCGGTTGTGGGCTGAACTGTGTTCTCCCTGAGTTTTCATATGTTGAAGCCCTAACCCCTAGCACTCAGAATGTGACTGTATTTGTAGATAGGGTCCTTGAAGTGGTAATTAAGGTTAAATGACATCATTGGGATGGACCTTAATCCAATGTGACAGGTGTCCTTATAAGAAGAGGAGGTTAGGACACAGACATGCACAGAGAGAAGACCACATGAAGACACAGAGAGAAGGCAGCCGGCTACAAGCCAAGGAGAGAACCCTCAGAAGAAACCAGTGCTGCTGAAACCTTGATCTTGGACTTCTAGTCTATAGAACTAGAAGGAAACAAATTTCTCTCTTTAAGACACACAATCTGATAGGCAGTCCTAACAGACTTACACGCCCTCTTCCTCCCATCACAGACTTCTTGCAGATTAAAGTTCCTGGAGCCAAATCCCAGATAAGTTCCTTGAATTCCATGTTCTCCTTTTTTCATCCTCAGGGCAAACCCTGGAGATTCAGGCTATGGGTTCACAATGGGGAGAAAAGGAATTAATATTTTTGGGTTCTATATACGCCAGGTACTTAATCATCATAGTAACTTATGAGTAGTTATTACAGATTAGGAAACTGAGGGTCAGAGAAGTTGCACATCTTAACTAAAGTATTCATTGATTCATTCATTCATTCAACAAGTTTTTATGGAACAAATATACCCATACCTGTACACCAGGCAATATGAAAGATGCTGGAGATATATCAGTGAATCAAACTCACTTACTCCTTCTTCTCATAGGGCTAATAGGTTAGTGGGCAAACAGATTTTAAACAAATAATCACATGGGGTGGCTGCCTGGCTCAGTTGGTAGAGCACGTGATTCTTGATCTCAGGGTTATGAGTTCAAGCCCCATGTTAGGGATAGAGTTTACTTAAATAATCACACAAATAACTATATCATTATAAATGTGATAACTTACAGAGGAGCACAACATATTAGTGGGAGAGCCAGACAGTTTAATTCCATGCAATAAAAATTTACCGAGCATCTATTATATGCTAGATGTGCTAAGTGCTTGGGAATTATCAATGAACATGACAGATATGGACTCTATCCTCTTAGAACTTCCATGGCTAGTGGGAAAAGAAGACATCAAACAAGCCTTACAAACGAGAGAGAGAGAGAGATGTTAAGAGACATGACTTCAAGGTTATCTGGGGCCATTTAGCGAAGCATATCACTCAGTATAAGAAATCAAGGTAGGCCTTCTGGAGGAATTGCTATACTTACTGGAACTTGAAGAATCAGGTAGCAGTTAGCCAAGCAGAGGTGTGCAAACTTTCTTCAGTCAGACCATCTCCGATTCACACAGTACCTTTCTCTCTGTAGACCTTCTGAGAAGGCATCTTTTGTCTGCCTGGTCATACACAAGTCGTTCAGATAGAACACTGGGCGCTAACCGGAGAACTATTTTCAGTCTTAAAAGGGACATTCACCTTAGAGGGTAAGCCTAGTTGAAATTCCCATCTCGGTGGGTGACTTTAGGGCACTTCCTTTCCTCTACTATACCTTTTGTGGCAGACATTGGGGTTGACCTACAGAAAGCCTTTTTCCTATTGCCCTCTGCTATACAAGGCAGAAAACAAACATTTATTTACCCAGATTCCCTTGCTGGAATGGTTGGTCATATGGCCCAGTTCCAGCCAATAAACAAAAATTACTGCGTAAGCTTTCAGGAAGAACTTCTTCATTATTTTTTATTATTTTTTTCTTTTCCATAAAGATTTTGTTTTTAAGTACTCTCCCCAACATGGGCCTTGAGCTTACAACCCTAAGATCAAGAGTCGCATGCATGCTCCACTGGCTGAGCCAGCCAGGCGCCCCAAGGGAAGAATTTTTTTTTTTTAAGTTGGCTCCTCACCCAGTGTGGAGCCCAGTGTGGGGCTTGAACTCCTGATCCTGAGATCAAGACCTGAGCTGAGATCAAGGGTCAGGTGCTTAACTGACTGAGCCACCCAGGGATGCCCCAAGGGAAGAACTTTTTTAAAAGGACAGATTCACCTGGCACTTGTTTTTTCCTTTGTCCTCATTCATGCCTCTTTTCTTCTTCTTGCCTTGAATCTAAGCGTGTGAACTGGAAGCACAACAGCCATCCTGTGATCACAGGGAGGAAAGCCACTTGCTAAGGATGTTGCAGAAAGGGCCTGGTTCTCTTGTGGCTTATGTCAGCCCTGCTTATACCCTGACTTAACTGCTTGATAGGCTACTGAGTCTTTAATTCTCCAGTGTTTTAGGTGTCTCCCCCCCCCCCCGCCCGTTGTTCTTATTTGCTACTAAACACATCCCTAACTGATTTACCCATTGCCCTGTCTCCCTGGTAACCACAAACGGGGGCTTGAACATTTTTACCTTAGTTTTGAAAGATTGTAGATGTTTTCTACAGTCTGGTTCACGTCAGGATATACCTGGTTGGGATGTTGTAGGTATTACCACAAACACAAGCTGAATCCTATCGTTTAGACAATTGTACTCCGGTCAGCAGAGCCAGCTGCCTTTTGAAGTGCCCTGATTTAACCCCTGGGGCACTTATATTCTAGTGCTAAGTTTCGTGTTAAAACAGGCACAAAGTAGTCAGGGAGTGGCGCCTCCCTAAAGTCTAAACACAATAAAAATGATGCATGTTAACTTTTAAAAAAATTACCACTGAAGAAGAAATAGAAAAGGAAAAATTGAAGAGAAAGAAAGAAAGGCAAGAGTACAAAGACTAGTTTTGGGTAGTCTATCAGATTATCTTCCCTTTTGTAAGATCTAGATGACTGGAAATATATTCTCCTGAGGGAAGTCTTTCCTTGAGGTAGAAAATCCTCCAGACATCTCCCTGCCTCCAAATATTACATCTTTTAGTTACAGGGAGGTATTTACAAGACAGATTTTCTAAGGCAATCACATTGCTCTGCAGTATAATTTCTAAAGTATTTTCTTACTGAAAAAAAATGTGCCCTTTTGTTTATAAGAATCTTTCTCCTTGGAACACAGTCTCAGAGTTGTAAATCAAAACTACATGTTTACCTTATCATAGATTACTTTCTCTGATTCAGAAGTTTTGATCTTTGTGAAGTTGATCTTCAAAGAACCAGACCAGCCACCTGGATTCAGTGGTGTGTTGTGTTGTGTTGTCTGCTTACCAGTTGAACTGGAGACATTGCAGTGAACTGTGTTGATTGACTTGGCCAGATCATTGCCCTGTGGGCAGAGGGAAAGCAGAACAGCAGAGAATCTGGAAAAAAGACCATCCACCTCTCACAGTGGGATTTGAAAGACCCATTTGCCCCACCCCCCCTCCTTTTGGGTACCTGTCAGGTATCCCACTGCTTTGGGATAGTAGGCAAGCAACACTACAAGGTGGAAAGTGGAAGGCTTCTTTTGGTTTCAAGAAGCAGAGAAATACCGAGCCCATCTAGGAAAGAGAATTTATTGCAGATAGAGAACTGGAACCAGAAAGCTGATCAGGGGTCAGGGCAGTGCAAGGGCCTGGCTCTTCCCTTTGTCTCTCTCACCGTATGGACCTTCCCCCTTTTGTGATCTCTCTGCCTTTCTTCTAAGATATGTCTGCTCTCTTTTTCTCTATGTATTAATGGGCCAATTCTTCAATCCAAATGCCAGAAAGAGCTAGTCCAAATGACTTTGCTTAATCACATTGTCCCTTTGGGTAGTGCTCTTGGCCCAAGGCATCTTCTTGGGCCATTAGCCGGCTGATGGACAGGCCGCCTCAGGCCAGTGCCCACCTCTAGTCCCCTCAGTGATCACTGATGCACAGGCATCAGCCCAATCTGACTTTCCTGATCTGGGGGGCTGGGGGCAGGGCAGTGTATGCCAGAAGCAAGCGGCAGATATCACAGTCTCTGGGACTTGCATTTAGACCAAGTCCCAGTGCCATCACATGCCTACTTTGCTGGGCTAGATTTGCACTCAGATTTCCTTTTCTGTAAATAGGGAATAATAATGAAACCTGTTTCACAGGATTATGGTGAAGCTTGAACAGGATAGCATATAGGTGGAAGGGCTTGGTAAATTGTTAAATATTGTATTCATGACATTATTATCAGAAAGAGCCATTGTGACCCATTTTGGCTTCTTAGAAAGGCTAACGGTTCATCTGTAAAGAGAACAGTGACAGGAAGCATGTAAGGAGTGGGGAGTGTGGGGAGGTTGGGGTCATCAGGAATGCCCTGCTGCCCTGAGTTAAGAGGTGTTCAGGGGTAGCTAGCCACAGTCCTGGTCCTCAGGGTCTCACAAGGCTCTGGGTGCTTGGTATATGTGTGTTTGTAAGTGCACACGCACACGTGTGTGTGTGTGTGTGTGTGTGTGTGTGTAAAACGATTGACAGAGAATAGAGAGCCCTCTTTTTTTTAAAATTATTTATTTATTCGTTTATTTTTTTTAAGATTTTATTTATTTATTAGACAGAGACAGCCAGCGAGAGAGGGAACACAAGCAGGGGGAGTGGGAGAGGAAGAAGCAGGCTCATAGCGGAGGAGCCTGATGCGGGGCTCGATCCCATAACGCCGGGATCACGCCCTGAGCCGAAGGCAGACGCTTAACCGCTGTGCCACCCAGGCACCCCGAGAGCCCTCTTTTTTTAAAAGATTTTTAAATTTGTTTATTTGGGAAACAGAGAGAGCACAAGCAGGGGGAGCATCCGGCAGGGGGAGAGGAAGAATTAGGCTGATCAGAGAGCCTGACATGGGGTTCGATCCCAGGACCCTGAGATCATGACCTGAGCCGAAGGCAGATGCTTAACTGAGCCACTCAGGCACCCTTAGAGAACCCTCTTCTATCTCTTCAAAGCCTCTCTTCTCCTTTATTTAAGGTCCCCCCTCCCTTTTTAAAAAAATATTTTTAAGTCATTTCTATACCCAACATGGGGCCCACAACCCTGAGATCAAGAGTCACACATTTCACTGACTGAGCCCGCCAGGCACCCCTGATGGTCCCTTTTTTGCCACTGACCTCTCCAAATTTCTTTAAATACCAGAAATAGAGTAAACAGGAAATTAAAATATCCAAGCTGAAAAGAGAGAGGTGACAGTGAATAGGCAGAAGTCATATGATATTGGGTGTGAGTTCCCCAGAAGGGCTGCAAGGTTCAGCCCACAGAACTGGGGAATTTGGGCTCATAACCAAACATCCTGTAGATGCCAGTAAGTATCCAGCCCTTTGTATGAAAAGCGGCCCCAACCTTGGCCAGAGCTGCATCTGGGCACCCCTGGAACTCCCTGACTCACTGCCAAGGTAGCTGAATGAGTGCGTGTTCCTGCCAAGTCCAGTGGCTTTACTTGCTGAGCTCACTGGATCCCTCCTTAAAGCACAGGAGGGAAGGTAGGGAGAACCGCCTGCCAGGATCCTTCTTGAACAGCCCTCCTGTGCTGGATTGGAAACCTAGGCCCCGTTCACGTAGGCTCAAGTTGCTCACATTCAGGTGCTCACATAAAAATGTACTGAAGCATATAGGAAACATTCAAATTATTCATAAACACCAAGCTTTCCAAAACACTGCAAGCTGGAATGTCTACTGAATTCTGCTGGCTGAGATGGGCCAGTGCAGGGCCTCCTGGGGCAGGAAGATTAAATAGGGAAGCAGGAAAAGTGGAAGCAAAGTTTGGATATGTTCCTTTGAGCAGCATACAGGAAGGGCAAACAAGGGGAGATAGGGGAGTGAGGAAAGAGATGAATCATTCTCCTCTATATTTGGCTAATTCCCTCATTGGCATTGGCAGATCTGACTGCTGAATCGAAGTCCTGGGGTCCTTGTTTTCTTCTCCCAGGGCTTTCTGTTCTCTGTTAATTAGGACATTGGAGAAATTGTCATGATAATTATAGTGTCTAGACTTGGGGAACTATGGGAAGCAGTAAGTGAATATTTAATTGCAGAGTCGAGAAGACACATGTAGACGACAGTATTTTGAAAGTCTCTTCCGAGAACAATGCTGCGCTGAGCTGTATTTCTTGGGATTGCCCTGACGTTGCCTGTTATGTAAGGGGAATCTTGGATGTTTCGTCTGAGCATTTAGGGTTGTCAAAATTTTCATTTCCTCAAGAAGATTCCAAGGATCTGCAAAGAAAGCTGTGCTGTAGTGCTCTGATCTTTATCGGTTTTACCCTCAGAGAGTATCGTCATAAGGGGTGGCAGAGCCAGGTGCTCTCAGTTTGTTGCCCAGACTAGAAGATGTTGACCGATTCTCTTGGGAAGATAGTTGAAGTGATTAGGATGCAAGCCTCCCACCTTGCCATGTTTGAGAATCATGTTTTCCCTTCCACAAATTCAATTGACACACTTTCTTCAGCTGGTTAATGGAAGAATGGAACAGAATGTTTTCCTTCCCAACATACAGTAAAGCCATGCTTACTGGTATCTAGTTAGAAATCCCCATTATTCAGCATTTCCCCACTTGGAGAGGACAAAATGATTGGTGTTTCTAATGATGCCTGGAAGGTTCCTGGCCATCTCCAGCTGCCGTTTATTTTTCCGGATGGAAATATCACTACTGTTTCTGCTGATGATGCATATAAAACTGGCTTATTGTAAAGATTCCACATTGAAAAATGGGAAAGTGGAAAACCCCTTTGTAAATGTCTCACCCCATGGTTAATCCCCCAGATAAACACTCAATAGACTAGTATAGGTCCCTTGGAAATTTTATGCATATGAATATACACATGTATATAGAATATATTTATGCAAATAAGAGCATATTGTGCATACTGTTGAGTAACCTACCTTCTTATTTTATATGTCATAAACAACTATATTAAACATAGAACTACTTCAATATTTTTTTAGAGGGGGAGGGAGGGGAATCCCAAGCAGTCTGCACACCCAGTGCAGAACCTGGGGTGGGGCTTGATCTCACGACCCTGACATCATGACCTGAGCTGAAATCAAGAGTCAGATGCTAAACTGACTGAGCCACCCAGGCGCCCCTTCAATCTTTTTAATGGCTACACCGCATTAAGTAGTAGTACAGAATCATCATAATTGATTTTCTTATTTACTTACTTGAGAGAGAGCGAATGCACAGAGGAAGAGTTGGAGAAGCAGACCCCCACTGAGCAGGGAGCCCAACGTCAGGCTCAATCCCAGGACGCTGGGATCATGAACTGAGCTGAACCTAGATGCTTAACCAACTGAGCCACCCAGGCACCCCATGATTGTAATCGATTTTACTATATATCTCTTAGTGAATACTTAGGTTGCTTCCTATTCTTTGCTATTATAACTAGTTCTGCAACGATATTTTAGCAGTGCTCTGATTATTTTTTTAAGATTTATTTATTTATTTTAGACAGAGAGAGAGAGAGAGCAAGCAGGAGGGGCAGAGAGAGAGGGAGAGAGAATCTCAAGCCGACTCCACACTGAGCATAGAGCCTGGCACAGTCCTGATTTCATGACGCAGAGATCACAACCTGAGCCGAAACCAAGAGTCAGATGCTTAACCAACTGCACCATCCAGGTGCTCCTCTGATTATTTTTTAAAGATACATTGTATTAGTGCTTCTTTTAAAAATTAACTTTTTTTAAAGATTTTATTTTATTTATTTATTTGACAGAGAGAGAGAGAGCCAGTGAGAGAGGGAACACAAGCAGGGGAAGTGGGAGAGGAAGAAGTAGGCTCCCCGTGGAGGAGCCCGATATGGGGCTCGATCCCAGGACTCCGGGATCACGCCCTGAGCCGAAGGCAGATGCTTAACAACTGAGCCACCCAGGTGCCCCTAAAAATTAACTTAATTGAAATATAGTTTAATACAATGAACTGAAGCCATTAGAGTGTACAGTTCCCTGAGTTTTGACAAAAGTGTCCAACCATGTAACTGATACCACAGTTAAGATATACAGTGTTTCCATCACCTCAACAATTCCTCATGCCCCTTTCCAGTCACCTCCCCTCCTGGCCCCAGGCAACAGTTGTTCTGCTTTCTGTTACTATAGAGTAACTTACATTTTCTATCACTTCATGTGAGTGGAATTAGATAGTATGTGCTTCTTTGAGTCTGGCTTCTTCCACTTCACATGTATTTGAAATTCTTCCACACACTTGCCTGCATCAGTAGTTCATTCCAGTGTATTGCTGAGTACTAGTCCATTGTATGGGTATACCGCAATTTGTTTATTCAACTGCTGAGGAAAATGTGGATTCTTTCCAATTCGGGGCTATTATGAATAGAGTTGCTATGAACATTTGTGTACAAGTCTTTGTGTAGACATATATTTTTATTTCTGTTGGGTATGAGCTTTTTAAGAAACTGCCTAAACTGTTTTCCAAAGTAGTTTGTACCATTTTACATTCCTACCAGTAGTATAGGAAAGTTCCAGCTACTCTACATTTGTCTCAATATTTGACTTGTTAGTCTTTCTAGTAGAGCCATTGTATTGGATAAACCATGGTACATCATTATCACTTTAATTTCTATTTTCCTGGTGATGAATGGTGTGGAGAATCTTTTCATAACCTTTTGGCTATTTGTATATATGATTTTAGGAGGCACTTGTTGAAATATGTTGCCCATTTAAAAAAAATCAGGTTGTCTTCTTATTACTGCAGTGTGAGAGTTCTTTACATTCTAGACACAACTGCTTTGTCAGAGGTGTGCATTGCAAATATTTTCTCCCAATCTGTGGCTTGCCTTTTTCTTTTCTTAATGGTATTTTCCAAAGAGCAAAATATTTAAATTTTAATAAAGTCCATGAATTATTTTTTGAAATGTAAAAAAAAGAAACCGACAAAAAAAAAATGAGATTAAGTAGTGGTTAGTGCAGTTTTGTACTGAGTGCATACAATATTTCAATTCCTTGGAAAGTATCAACTGTGTGTTAATTAGAGTAATGGATTTAAAAAGCACCCCTTTTTCTTATTGCCTTGGATAACAGAATTTGCCATATTTATGTGTCCTCATGCAGTGACTCTGAAAGTCATCTTAAGCTCCTTTTCCCTTTTAAAGAAACTAAATTGGGAAATGTAGAGAGAAAGGAATACATTAGATCTCTGCTGACCATTTATACCAGAATACCTTTTCCCTAAATGAGTAATCTATAAAAGTCTGTCAAGAGTTAAAATGAAAGCATATATCGAGTGCTTACTACTATCAGGCACTATGTGCTAAATGATTCTTTCATTTAGTTCTTACAACAATGGCCCTATGAGTTGGTCACCATTGCTATTCCCACTTTATAGATAAGTTCTCAAGTTCACTGAACGGAATGGAGAGCTAGGATCCAGACTCCAACTATATATGTGCCAATATGCTTAATTTTTTTTTAAAGAGACTTATTTATTTTGGAGGGGCAAGAAGGGCAGTGGGAGAGAGAGTCTTAAGCAGACTCAGCGCTGAGCATGGAGCCTGACTCAGGGCTCAGTCCCACAACCCTGGGATCAGGAGCTGAGCTGAAACCAGGAGTCAGAGGCTTACCTGACTGCACCAGCCAGGCGCCCCCGCGCCTGTACGCTTCAACTACCACCCACCCTGTGCTCACACTGCGAGTTTTCTTTGGTGCATTAAAAGAGATGTATTATGTGTCGATCATGCAATTAACTTAGCAATGTAACAGAATTGTTGTACTCTGAGATTATTTACTACCCGATCTATATTCTGATTTCCCAACATGTCCCCCAATATATTTTAACACCAACATTTAACCCCTATTAATAGCTTGTTTGATGCTATTAATAGGCCTATAATAACCAGCTATTACATCTCAACCATATATTTTTATTTTTTAAATAGCTTTTATAGGGCTGTCTCATCATCCTTATTTAGGCATTTGTTGGTTTTGAGGGTGAACCTTTTTGAGATTTTTGAATGTTTCATTTCAACCTCAAAGTGAATTTTTTCCGTGTAGAGACTTCATGTTTAAACTCACACTTGCCAATATTCTTAAGTAAAAAATTAGACGATTCTGGTATTGAACCTTCTAACTCTCTGGCAAGGTATAGCTCAAAGGACAAGAATCTGGAAAGCTAGAGAGAAGTTGCTAGGGGAGACGAAGGCTGTCCCTCAGAAATAAGAAATTTTGCTGAGTCACAGCTGTCCTGCATTTTCAGAAAAATTAATGAGAATTAGTGGAGCCATGCAGACGTGAGGTCTCCGTGCATCGCAGGGCTGACTTCTAGGAAGGGTGGTGCAGTTTCAGCGCGGGGCTCGGAGTGGTGGTGTGGCATGTAGCACCATGAGTGTTGGTGATGAATATGGCTTTGCATTAGGCTCGGCAGTTTCCTCCCCCACATGTATGCTAGTGGTGGTCCTGGGGGAAAATGTCTGAGCAGAGCTGCAGAAGACAATTATAGGACATGCAGTAAGACCTCTTCCTCATTACTTTGTGCTTTAAAAATTAAATAAAGTCAAGTGTACCATGAACATTTTTCTTTCTCCTCTTCAGTTTCCTGAAGCGAAAAAAACAAAAACCAAAAAAAAACAAAAACCAAAAAAAACAAAAACCAAAAAAAAAAACCAAAAAACCCCACCACACCAAAGAAATTAAGTGATTTGGAAAAAAAATTCCTTTGTCTTACATTAATTACTGAATGAAACATCACTAAATTTTGACCTTTCTTCCCTTAATAATTTGTATCAGTGGGAATATTTTGGTCATAAAACAACTTTGGGGGGAATGGTGTACTATGTAAATAGGACATCTACTACCTTCTGTGAGAGCGTCGTTCGTTTCTAGGGCCAGGGCACATATTTTGTCAAAACAGCTAGAGTGAAACCATGCCATCTGTATTCTCCCTCTCCCAGGCAGGTTTGGAGTAAGAGAGGGAGTGGGGGAAGAAGGATGAGTTCCCAGAGTTAGTAATTTTGTCCACTGATCCCAGCCAGGGCAAGCAGATCCCTGGAAAAAAACGGCACAGACCCCTTCCCAGCTACAGCCCTCTTATCCTCCTACTCCATCCTGCCCTTGTCTCCATACCTCTTTTTAGAGTTCCTGAAAGGATGTGGTTGGAGGGGAGGAAATTGTAGAGAAGTGAGTGGAACACAGCTATTCAACACTCAGCATGCGGTGTGGGTCAGAAAGCTCCTCGGGTTAACCTTACCCTTTTTCTAGTCTTATTGCTCCCACTTGTTAGTGAAGTGACCTTGGAGAAGTACCCTCTTGTCCTCATCTGAAGAGTCAAGGTTTGGATTGGAGCTAGATGATCTTCAAATGCCTTTTAAGACCTGACGCTGGGGATCTCTCGTAATTCTTTGGCACAGCTTTGCACTTCCTTCATCCAAGACAATGCAAAGCAGCATGTACTTTTCTTAGGGGTCTGTTTAAAAAGAGCCAGGCACCTTCTTTATACAAGAACTCACTTTTCTACACTCATAGGTTTCTTTAAAAACAAGTATGAGGACTGATTGGTCAGAATAATATGCTTCTAGAAAGATCTGGTGGCAGGAAGGCCACTGATTGATTGAATGCACTACTTATTTCTCCTTAAGGACTACATATTGGCCAGAGTATGACTCCATATGCTTTCCTTCCTTCCTTCCTTCCCTCCTTCCTTTCTTTTTAACAGGCTTTAATTCACTTTCTTTTTCTTTTTTTAAAGATTTTATTTATTTGAGAGAGTGAGAGAGCACAGGCCGGGAGGAGGGGTAGACGGAGAAGTAGACTCCCCACGGAGCTGGGAGCCTGATATGGACTCCATCCCAGGACTCTCGGATCATGACCTGAGCCGAAGGCAGATGCTTAACCAACTGAGCCACCCAGGTGCCCCACTTTATTTTTCTTGTATAAAACTTTGGAGGCCACAGTGGGACCCAGGGTCCTCTGCATGGAGACTCTGGTGTGGGTCTCTCTAAGATGGTCAATGAATTCCTGCTAGAGAGACTCGGTGAACACAGTCTCTTTCCAGAGGTCAGGGGTGAGATAGCTGTAGGTCTTGGAAATGTCATCAAAAGTGGCCTTGGGATGCCTGGGTGACACAGTGGTTAAGCGTCTGCCTTCGGCTCAGGGCGTGATCCCGGTGTTCTGGGATCAAGCCCCACATCAGGCTCCTCCCCTTTGAGCCTGCTTCTTCCTCTCCCACTCCCCCTGCTTGTGTTCCCTCTCTCGCTGGCTGTCTCTATCTCTGTCAAATAAATAAATAAAATCTTTAAAAAAAAAAAGTGGCCTTGGCAAAGTTGCCCAGGGTGTCAGTGCAGCCCCTGGCCAAGGTGTAGCAGTCGTCACTACCGGCCATCATCAGTAGCTTCTCCATCACAGGGCTGAGGCAATCCCTCTGGGGGCAGGGATGAGGCGCACTAGCACAGAGCCACAGCAGCTGGTCACCTTGTATGGGACAGTGTGGGGCTTGCCCGTCTTGTTCCCCCAGTAGCCTTGCTGCACAGGGATGACGGAAAGCTTGGCCAGGAGGATGGCCCCATGGATGGCAGTGGCTACTTCCTTGGAGCACTTAACACCTAGAGGTATCCATTGTGATCTCCAATGGCCACGAATGCCTTGAACCCGGTCCGCTGGCCAGCACAGAGCTGCTTTCACACCGGCATCATCTTCAAAACCTTGTCCTAGAGGGATACCCCCAGGAAAAAAGTAGTGATCTCAGATTCCTTGTTGGGGAGGAAGAAGAGACGGATCTCCTCCAGGGACTTGACCAGGTGGCCCACCTTGGTGGCAGGGATCCACTCCTCGTCCTCAGTCTTGCCTCTGCCAGCTCTGCAGCCCTGGCCTCGGCCCCGCTGAGGGACCCTCCATGATGGAAACCCCAGCCGGGATGCTGCTACTGCCCGTTCCAGGGTCCCCAGGCCCTCCGGGGCCTTCCCGCAGCACCAGTGCCATCCATTTGGTGTTTTCTCGGAGAAGAAGCTACTTTCCTTTCTTTAAGCCTGATCTCAGCTAGTTCGTTCTTTGTCACGACTGTGGATGAAACTGTACAAAAAGCGAAGTAAGCTTCTCTTTCAAGACGGGAGAGTGAGCCTATGTGCCCTTCCCTCCCTGCTAAGACTCCCCTGGGATAAAAATAAACAAGTATAAAAACAGTGTGTGAGGGGAAGGGATAGAAGCCAATGGAGATTTTTAAAAAAATGTCTGAAAGATAAAAAGTGAAAGGGGAGGATTATGGTTGGATTAGGCAGAAAGTACCACAGGCTAGAATATACAAGATAAAATGGCAGTTAGAAACTTGAGAAAAAGCAAATTCTGAACAATGAAGTCACAGGCCACACATGAAGCAAACTACATCCAAACATGAATATAAGCAGTTAACAGAGTGTAAGAAAAGGCAATCCATTTGACCTTGATGCTAGAAATAGCCTAATTTGAGAGATCCAGGGGTTATAACACTGGGTTCATGGAAAATGTCATCCTAGCATATTAATATTGAACAATGTTCATTCGATCATAAAATATATGCAGCATATTGACTTGTTACCATTATTTTATATTTTAATAAACTTTATTTTTTAAAAGTTTTAGGTTTATAGAAAAAATGTAAAGATAGTAGAGAGTTCCTCTATTATTAGCATTTTATGTAAGTATTATCCATTTAATTAGTGAATGAATATTGATACATTATCAGAAACTAAAGTTCATGTTTTATCAGATTTCTTTAGTTTTTGCTTAATGTCTTCTATTCCTATTACATTTAGTCATCCTGTCTCCTTAGGCCCCATTTGGCTATAATAGTTTTTCTGGCTCTCCTTGTTTCTGATGACCTTGATAGGCTTGAGGAGTACTGGTCAGGTATTTTGTAGAATGTCCCTCATTTGGGGTTTGTCTAATGTTTTCCTTATGATTAAATTGGGGTTATGGGTTTTGCAGGAAACACCACGAAGGTCAAGTGCCATTTTTGTCACATCAAACCAAGGGCACATACTATCAACATGACTTATCAACTTATCACTCTTATTGACCTTGATAACCTGGCTGAGGTAGTGTTTGCTGGGTATCTCCAATGTAAAGTTACCCGCTCCCCCATTCACACTGTCACTCTTTGGAAGAAAGTATGCAGGCTTTTAACTTCTAAAGTCAACCTGTAGACATTTTGCGATTGCAGTACAGAATGTAAATATTAACAATTTTGTTGGTGGTAAAGTGGTGCTGACAACAATGAAAGGCAGAGAAAAAGTGGAGCAAATGGGAAGGGGGGGCAATACCTTCATTTTATAGAAGAGGAAATGCACAGATACTCTATTAAAAGAAATAGAAATTTGAGTCCTTATTTGAAAACATGAAAATGTAGTTCTAATAGAGGAAATAGAAAGCTATCATTGCTATTGAACTTTAGGAAGATAAGGATAGTATGAGATACATGC
Source organism: Ursus arctos (assembly GCF_023065955.2). Lineage (NCBI taxonomy): Eukaryota > Metazoa > Chordata > Mammalia > Carnivora > Ursidae > Ursus > Ursus arctos. The sequence continues at coordinate 31,949,437 of NW_026622786.1, read as the reverse complement.
TTATTTTCAAACTGTGGAATCAATTGATATTCACTAAAGTTGGTAATCTAAGAAGAGAGATAATAGAGTACAATGGAAGGAAATGCCAAATGATCTCAACCCCGGATGAAACCAGAGTTTCACCTTTCCAAGCTAAGCAAGGAGGAGAAGAAAGGCTGTCACTTTTCATTGGAAGTTCTTTTACACTATTGCATTTGTTACCATGTGCACAAATTGTTTTCTTTAAAACCAAAGATGATGTATAGGGTGCTGCCAGGACTCGTACTAGACCACCTCATATGATCCCTTTTGCTAACCCACCTTTGGTGATCCAAACCTACCAGCCATTCACACAAACCACGCTACCACGTGGTGTTTTGTTGAGGCAGGAACCTTACTTCTGAGAAAGTAAAGGGGTAATCTTCTTAGGTCTTTGAGTTGTAGGAAAGGCATTACAAAAAAAAGACTCCTTTTGTTTCCCTTGAAATAAGGGTTAGGAAGATTTCAGTTGCAAAAGGGAAATTGGCTGAAAGATGCATCAACTGTCTCTGGTTGAAAAGTATTGGCAGTCAGTGGAAATCCTCTGTGTGTTTCCTGTGTTTAGCATTTATACAACATGTTTCAGTTTAAAAGCCCTTTACTGTCATTAGTTAATTACCTCCCAAGGGCTGCAGGGTATTTACAGGGAATACTGGAACCAAGCCAGCTTTTAGAGCCGAAAGATGTGCAAATGTCTATACCAGCCCCAATTCAGATGTAGTTGCTACACCATTTCCCACACAGGGATCGATTGGTTAATGTGTGGTTATTCAATCTCTAAAGTTCCTTTTCAAAACTTGACATCTTCTCAATACGTACAAGTTACTGAAACAGAAGAGAACTTATTCCAATAGCATCACTTGTAAGTGTCTTGAAAATCAACAGTGGTAACGGTTTTAGGTTTATCATTAAATAAGAGTCTCCAAAGTGAAGCCTAAATACTGGCACTTATTAAAATCGCCCTGGATGATTCTAGAGTAGAGCCAGTCTTGAGAACCACTGACTTAAATGGCCGACCGAAGCACCTTCCCTTATTCTCAACAATAATTATATCTACAAAGAAAATGAAATACAGTATTTAGCTAAAGAGAACTAATTGTTAATAGATGTTACATCCTGTTTTGTATCAAATACATATTTTACATTATAAAAGTGCTAAAGGGGCGCCCAGTGACTCAGTCGGTAAGTGTCCAAATCTTGGTTTTGGCTCAGGTTGTGATCTTAGGGTGTTGAGATCAAACCCCACACTGGGCTCCGTGCTCAGTGCAGAGTCTGCTGAGAATTCTCTCTCTCCCTCTCCCTCTGCTCCTTCCCCCCAAATAAATAAATAAATCTTTTTTTTCCTTTTTTTTTTTTTTAAGATTTTATTTATTTGACACAGAGAAAGAGAGAGACAGCCAGTGAGAGAGGGAACACAAGCAGGGGAGTGGGAGAGGAAGAAGCAGGCTCCCAGCGGAGCAGGGAGCCCGATGTGGGGCTCGATCCTAGGATCCTGGGATCACGCCCTGAGCTGAAGGCAGACGCTTAACGACTGAGACACCCAGGTGCCCCTCAATAAATCTTTTTTTTAAAAGTGCTAAAGAAATTTGGAGAATATAGAAGAGTAAGTATGCATGCCTGTGAGTACGTAAAAAGTTATCGCAAAAAGACTCACTGTTCATGTTTTACAATTTTTCTTTCCATTTTATCTCTATGCTTTGTCTTTTAAAAAATTATTGGCATTGCTGTTATCAGATTCCGTATACAATTTTGTGTCTTGTTTTTCAAGTTTACCATTATAATAAGCATTTTCCACTGTTCTATGATTTAAAAGATCATCTCTAAAAACAAAATCTGAAATGAGACAAACAGGGAAATTCATATCCACAAGTGACTCAGAATAGAAATTCAGGTACTTTCAGAGAACAGGCCCCCAGGAATATTCTCTACCCCACGTCCCTTTAGAACATTTCAGACCAGCAGGAACTAGATAGAAAGATACATGCTCCATTTCTGTAGTCAAACCTTGACTATATTTGGTGTGTGGTGCCCTCTACTGGGTCTTCTAGGACTGTGCCCTTTTCCTGTTTCTAGGTGTTGGCTAAGGACCCTAAAGAAGGGGGGTTAAATTGTATCTGTACGTTTGAATTCTGTTTGTTTGTATTTTTATTTACATCTGTTTCCCTAATGTAGAATTGAAGCTATTTAAATACAGGAGCTCACTGTGGGTATGTTTCCTTCTTATTCATCCAACAACATCTTAGAGTCTACCATATGCCAGGTACGGTGCAAGCAGGCTGCGGACACAAAGATGATATCTTCACCTTCAGGTGGCTCATTATGTAGTGGGAGTGTCACAGCCAGGTGGGATAGCCTACTTGCTGAGCCCTGGACAGTCCAATAGGAGAACTTGACTCGTGTACATCCTTCTCCTCTCTCTAGGAAAATCACCCTCTTCAACAAAGCATGCAGCTTTGGGAGAGACACATGTAGCAGAGCCAGGAAGAAAGGGGACACCTTCCCAGCAGGGCAGATTTACCAAACCAATTCTGGCAGTCATTGGGGTTGACAGATGCCACAGACAGCTTGCTCTCAATTTACTTAGAAAATTAAAATTTATGGTGGACTAAACACATTAAGAAGATAAAATGAGTGTCAATAATTCAGAGGCTTAATTGAGCCCCTGGAAGGGAATAAACCTCATTTTCTAGAAATGTATACTTTATATAATACATACCTAAGGAAGGAAGGTAACTCTTACATTTTGCAGGTTTTTTTTTTTAATAGAGGGAGGGAAAGAGAGAGGTGGGAGAAGGGGCAGAGGGAGAGGGAGAGAGAGAATCTTAAGCAGGCTCCATGCCCAGTGTGGAGCCCAATGTGGGGCTCGATCTCACAACTCTGAGATCATGACCTGAACCGAAATAGAGAATGGGTTGCTTAACCGACTGAGCCACCCAGTCACCCCACACTATTACATTTTGAAAGCATTTTGCATTTGGAATTTTACTTTGCTTTTTGGGGAAGGAAATACATATGAAACTAATTGAGTTTTTCGAATCTGAGGAAAGCCTAAAGCACAGGACAGAGGGGGAATCTCTAAAGCATTCATGATCACTTCTTTGCTACATACTCTCTTTGACTGCATTATGTACAATTATGCAAGATGATCTGTAGATTGTCAAAATCTCTCTTTTTTATTTTATTTTTATTTTTTTAAAAAGATTTTATTTATTTATTTGACAGAGACAGCCAGCGAGAGAGAGAACACAAGCAGGGGGAGTGGGAGAGGAAGAAGCAGGCTCCCAGCAGAGGAGCCCGATGTGGGGTTCGATCCCAGAACGCTGGGATCACGCCCTGAGCCGAAGGCAGATGTTAAACGACTGCGCCACCCAGGTGCCCCAAAATCTCTCTTTTTAAAACCTGAGCACCTTGATGATGATATTGGGTCTACAGGTTGGCTCTATATGGCACTAGACCTAAGCATGACTACATAATATCTGTCATGAATGTGGAACCAGCAATCACTCGTCGTGCAGTCTTGAACAAGTAACTTAATTTTCTCTTTAACTTCCCTCATTTGGAAAAGATATAACCTAGCTTATTGGACGGATGGGAACTAAGGCATGTAAAAACACCCATCAGAATACTTGGCACACAATAGCTGCTCCAGAGCATGATGGAGATGCACGTGTGGGCTCTGGAGCCAGGCTGCTTGGGTTTCAATCTTGGTTCTTCTCTCTTTTTCAGTAGTGTGACCTTGGGCAAGTACCTTTACCTTTCTGGGTCTCAGTTTCCTTATCAGTAAAGTGGGGGTGACAGTACTACCTACATCATAGGACTCTTAGGCAGACAAAATGAGTTAATATATGTAAAGTGCTTTGGAACATTTATTAATATATAGGGCTTCATGAAAGTTTATTATTTTAATTGCTATTCCTTTTAGCTTTTAGAGACACCTGAATCTTTTTGAAGTTCCGTATTAAAGTCAGAGACAGACATTTTCTCATATGTATAAAACACATCCATTCGGTGCTGTCATCACCAGCTGTTTTCAGCAGCTTTCAATTGCTATGGTTCTGTAACCAGCTCTCCTTTGAGAAGTCCTCAGAGCCCTTAGCAGAAATTACTTTGTTTACGTTAAGTTTGGCTGCTTTGCTTTAAGATAGTCATTGTTAGTTCTTGACCTCCCTAAGTATTTATGAATTCCCTAAAGAACATGGGGAGTAAGAAAGAGTGATTTGGAGCAAATTAGGAAAGCATTGTGCAATTAGGACTCCCCTTTGTAACCCTACTGTCACTCTCCAAAATAATCATGGGATGCTGTGGTTTTTTGCAGATGAAGCTCTGGGCATTTCAGTTCAGTCTCATAGGTCTTTTCTTCAGTGGTGATTTTTTTTCCTTCTCCTCAATATACAGTGCCAATGTGCTACCTACCGGCCACATAAAAAGGGTACAAAGAAGGGTCTGCAAAGAGTCTGAGCAAAGAGCTAGACACAGCTGTAACTAACTAACTCACTCACTACAACAAGAATCCAGTGGTGCTAACCGCTATTAAGGTGACATAGAGGGAAGGGGCTTCTAACTAAGAGCTTAGGGAGAGGTTTAAAAAGAGGCCACATGATTATTGAACCTTGAAGAATGGCACAGGAGGAGAGGGAACACAATAGAAGCAGAGAGAAGAAGGTGAGCAAGGGTTTGAAAATGCATGACTTGTCTGGGGAGCAGCAGATGGTCCCGTGTTGCTGGAGCAGAAGGTATGTGGGGGGGGGGGCTTTGGAGACAAGGAACAGAGGCCCATGGTTCTTCAGGGGGTCCACTCACCCAGCTCTTCTCAGGTTCTGGGGAAGGGGATGGTGGGGCTTCTCTGACAACTCCCTCAGGGTGAGGTCTTAGGTATAGCCCCCCATTTTCTCCTTCTCCCTGCAGGCTTCTCTTGGCCTCAGCCCATATATCCTTTTAATCTCTGCACTTAAAAAAACCATATTCTCTTCTCGTTTCCAATAGGCTTTGCTGGTCTGGCATTGACTAACTTGCTGCCTATTGCGAAACGAATGGAGAATGGAATGGCCTAGGACTTTGTACAAAATACTGGCCCCTCAGGGTAAGAATCTAAGCCTAAGCAAGTGGGAACAGGCCCAGTAGCCTGGCTGGTTTCTGGGGAATAGGAGAGAGAACAATGAAGGAAGAAAATGACGTTTGGCACATGGTTGGTGCTTAATCAATATTTGCTCAATACAGGAATCTAGGGATGACTCGATGGACTGTCAGGTATTGCAAGGTGTCTCAGGTCTCGTGGGGTGACTCAGGTATTGCCGCCTCAGTCAGAAACGTCCTCTTTGGAAAAGAGGAAGGAAGGAGAGAAGATATCTGTGTATTCTGGCTCTCCATGCATTTGTGCTGAGGCCAGATTTCTTCTAGAGTTAGCAGTTTCATGGCTGGTAGTGTTCTCTTTCAGGAGAGAAAGTAGTGTGTGTGTGTGTGTGTGTGTGTGTGTGTGTGTGTATGCACATACACACATGCATGTGCACACATATGTACATAATACACAAACACAAATAGTGACCCAATTACTTACATCATTATACTCATGACAAGACCTGAATACCACAGGTTACAAACCATTTCTTTGCTATGATGCCAAGAAAAAAAAAGTTAAAAACTGTCAAGAGAGCTCAGTTTGACTTGGTAAACATATGTGCTCAGCACTTAGGATACAAAGAAGACTTGGTTCTAATCTCAAAGGGCTTTTCATGTGGGTAGACATAAAGCCAAACAGACTGTTTAATGCAAGGGAGATAGTGCTCTAACAGAGGTGAGCTCGAGGCCTTGCTACTCCAAGGATGGTTTGACCAGCAGCAGCAGCAGCTCCCGGAAAACCTGTGAGAAACACATACTCTCGGGCTCTAACCCAGACTGACTGAATGTGAATCTGAGTTTTAAGGAGATTGCTAGGTGAATCATGTGCACATTCATATTTGAGAAGTGCTGGCCTCGGGTGTGGGGATGGGATGTGGGAGTGTTTCTTAGTGGAAGTAAATCTTGAGCTATGTTTTGAGAATGAGTAGGATTCACTGGGCGGTATACCAAGCAGAGAGAAAAGCATAAATAAAAGTTTAGCGGCATGAAAAAGCGTAGGGATGTTTTGGGACTTAAAATTGCTCAAAAGGGAGAAGGATGGGAGAGGAGGAGGGAGAACTGCAGGAAGATGGCAGGTTAGGCAGCGGCCGGATCCTGCCGCACATGGTCTAGGTTACGGAGCTTTGCCCTGACCCAATCCGTAATAGAGATGCATGATGAAGTGTTCAGATTACTGTTTAGAACACTGCAGCCCTGAGAAGCCTGAGAAGGTCAAGGCCAATGGGCAGAGAAATTATTTAGGAAGCTACAGTGATAGTTTGGGAGAGGTACCGCAGGTAGTTCAGTGGGAATGGAGAGAAGGAAACAAGTTTAAGAAATTTTAAGAGGTAATATGCAGATGAAAGACTTCAGTGTGGACCGGAGAGGGAGGATGGGAGAGGCCTGTGTCTTGTCTAGATGAATCGTGTAGGATTCCAGCTAGGATTAGTGGGTGGTTGCTCATGACACCACTAACAGAGATGAAAGAATAAAGGAGGATGAGCAGGTTTGAGGAGGGAAATAATGAGTTCAGTTTTCAACATGTTCAGCTCAGGTGAATAGAAAACATGTATAGGAGAGGGGGGAAAAAGAAGAAAACAAGGGTGGAGAACTGGGTGAATCAATCGGGGTGGAGAAGGAAAGTGATGACGCAGAAACAATGCCCTGTCAAGATTTGGGGCTCCGGTAATACACAGAGTGTATCCATGAATTTTTCCTCCAGTCCTATTTCCACAGGCTGCTGCCTTGGAACTTGCTTCCAGCAACTAATCGGACCCCAAAGAAGAGAAAATGGTTTTGATTCACTGTTTCCTATCCTGTGATCGACTCATTGTTGGCACCATTTGCTCTACTAAAAATAAATAAATAAATAAATAAATAAATAAATAAATAAATAAAATAAAAATAACCTGGAGTTAAGCTGCTGCAGGATCAGAAGGAACAAACAATTGTCTTTTTCCATATTGCCTTGTGGGGTGAATAATTTTGCCCACTTCCCCAACACTACTTCCAAAGTGGCAATAATACAATACCAGTATGTGTGGGTGTTTGTGCATGGTCATTCTTCAAGTTCTGGATGAACTTCTGCCACAAATTTTCCCTGTCTTTGAACTTTTACAGCCCTTTTATTTTGCACTTTAAAATTCAGAAATTGGTAATAGCTTGTCTTGGATCATTCCCATAATTATTTCCTATTCAGCAATCTGTTCTCCTCGGCTCACACAGCTGTAAAAATCGTCCGGGACTTCTGCGTCTCCGCAGCAAAAAAGTCCATAAGTACTTTAACATTTTCTGTACTGTCGTCACCAGCCAATAAAAAGCAAAAGGTCGGCACGTGGTTTATTAGTTTGGGCAAGAGGAAGGTATTCCAACCCGATCCTTTCGCTTTGCCAGGATCAAACATGGCGGACCGCAGACAGAATTTCCCGAACACCCAGTTCGCTTTCCCATGACCCTAGTCAGTCTTTAGCGCTCCTTTTTCCACCTTCCTTCCTCCTCCGCTGCTCCAAAAGGGTCAGCACCCCGGAGCGTGACAGCAGACCTGCTTCCCGCCCCCACCCGAGGGCCCGCCCACCACCCCGCGCCAACCAATCGCAGGCCGCGCTGCGGCGGCTGGCAGCGCCGGCCGGCCCCGCCCCTCAGCCTCACTGTGGCCTGCGGCTCCCGGGCCGGTAGCGCCGCTTTCGGTCGCGCGGACTGGTGGTGTGGAACCGCGGGTCGCGGGTGTTCGCCGCCGGCCACAGCTCAACCCAGCGCCGCCGAGCTTGTGAGCTCCGAGCCTCCGCCATGGACTTCGAGGACGGTAAGCAGAGCCTCTGGCTGGTCGCCGCGGCGGGCGGGAGGCGGGGTGGCCGCCCCGGGGGTCTGTTTACGGTCTCAAGATGGCCGTGTGGGCTTTGTTCTGCGGGCCCGGAGGCCGCCCGCCCGCCGCGGGCCCAGTGCCCGGAATCGGCCCGTGTGGGGACCCGCGCGCCCTGTCGCTCCCGCCCGGCGCCCGCTGCCGCCGGGGACCTGGGAGTTCGTGCCGGCCTCGGTGCGGGGAAGGGCGCGCCCAGAGCGCCAAGGCCTCCGGACTCGGGCCCCGGACTCGCGCTCCGGACTCGCCCCGGCCGCGGTGCGTGGAAATTGCCCCGACGCCTCCAACTCCTCGGTGTCGGGCAGAGGGGCGAGTGGGGCCTCCCCTGCCTCGTCTCGCATTCGCCCCACAGGGCGGCGACCCAGCGCGTCCGTTTAGTAAATCCTCTCTACCAGGTTGCTTCTTACCAATTTTCAGAGGCTTGTTCACAGTGATGTTTGTCTTAGTTTAAGCTGAGTTTAAAGGGCGTCAGTAAGTGACAAGTATAGGTAGATATCTGTACAGAGTGAAAACTAAATTATTACTGATTAGCAAACTAGATGTTTACCCACCAAAATTACCTGGACATTAATGCCTAATTTGAAATACTTCTGCGAAGCAAAGCATTTTTCCTCTGTATTTTGTATGGATGGGACTTAAGTTAGTCAGAATTCTGGCACAGCATCACATGCCCTTCAGATTCAGTTCTGTGCCAGCCGCCTGGGTTGGACTTACCGTTTAAATAAACTGTATTTCAGCAATACCTTTCAGTTGTCTCTGACGCTAGTTCTTTAAACCATTTTCACGGGCTCACAAAGTAAAATTAATTTGGTCTTCACCTTGTCTTCAAATCTTGCCTAACTTTCATAGGAATTGGTGTCAAGATAAAATGCGTCCCTAATGACAGCATTAGGGTTTGAGTGATTAAACTGGACTTAATCCTGAGTAGCTAGACGTTTCTAATAAAACAGACTCACTAACTAGTTGAAGTCCCAAACCCAACCAAAACCCAGTTTTCTTTAACATTGTATGTAGTGTGATCTCAGCATGTGAGTCTGACTAGATGATCTTTTGATCTTGGATTTGATTTCATGCCACAAAGAATTACAGCTGCCAAATCTAAGTATATGAAAGGGTACTAGAATAACCCTTTTGTGGATCCTTTTAAATTACTTTGAAATAGGAAGTTCAGCTCTTAAGAGTAGCACACTCTGATGTTTTTGTTTGTTTTGGTTGGACTTCGACTTGTTTTGATACAGATACCTTTAAACTATGAATATTTGAAGTGCCAAAGCTGGGAATGAAACTTAAAAAAATATATATTATGGTGGTTTCATGGTAAAGTTTGATGACAGTACCAACACCCAGGGTACAGCAAAAGCTTCCTAGGTGGGGGGAGGGAACAATGGGAGTGGTGTAACCCCCCCCCCCCCCGAATCCATTTTCTGTAGAGAATTGAAACAACAATAATAAAACTTAGTATGTTTGCTTTTTATTGTCACCATGTGCCTACAATTCCAACCGTGTCAGTAATAAAATTATAAACAGTGTCAGCGAGAAAATACTCCCCCTCTTGCTTCCTCTATACTTCTATATTTGGGAGTGGAATTTGACTAACAATGTATCTGAATCTAATCTGATGTAGTGTAGCTGGATACTGTTGTATCTGAGTGACCACTATATTAACTTCCTTTCTTTTAGTATTTGTTAATAAAATTAATAATTTAACGATTGCCAAGTCAGTTTTGACGGAAATCGCCAATATGGTTTTTGGTGATGGCATATCCTGGATAGATATAGCGCAGGCACACACATACATATGTGCATATGCATTCTCCAATAAGGTCTTGAAACCTTAGAGAGCAAATAGGTACAAGAACTATATTAACTTTGAAATAATTATATGTTACATAGAATCAATACTCAGATGGCCCTTTTTGCAATATTTGATACATAATTTAATCTATCTGCCTTCCCTTTGTTACCCTGTATAAATCAGTACTGGATTCCTCTTTTGGCAGTTATTATATATCAGGTGTTATAAGCTGATTTTTTACATTATTGTAATTTGGATGATAAACCTGCCTCTTGGGGAGTTAGTGAAGAGAAAGAGATCTGTGTTTCCCTATATGAAATATTTGTAATTATTTATACCCCATTTTTGCAGATAAGTGAGTTAATGGCATTTTTAAAAATTGTGTTTGATTTGAATAGATGAGTAACTTCAGATTTTTGCAAATATTGCACTAATTTCTTTCTGTTAAATGTGTCTTCATAGATTACACACACTCTGCTTGCAGAAATACTTATCAGGGCTTTAATGGTGAGTATCCTCTTTCATTTATTCTTAAATATGTTAAAGGAATGCATTTCAGTTTGTGCACATAAAGTAACAGTGTAAAAAGCCAGTTCTACCTTGTTTCAGTCATTGTGTTGTCTCTTAATGTATCATTGCTCTGTGTTAATGTTGTCATACTATGTGTAGTATTGGGATTAGGGAATTTGGGATCAGAAAAAGTTAGGGCTATTCAGATTAGTTTGACTCTTTGTTTTATTTGAATTATGATTCCTTTAATTTATTCCAAAAGGCCTTTAATTTATTCCAGAAGGCCTTGACTACATTCTGCATGATGAGTTATAAGAAACTAGCTGAGTTATTTTTGCTGAATGAGAGGCTTTGGTATTGAATAATGTAGATTAAGTGGATTATTGGCTTGGTTTTATAGTCCTTCTAATGTAATGCATTTTGACCTTGTTTTTGAGGTCATTTGCTTTAATGTGTCGAAATGTGTTTGTATATAAAGAGCTGTCTAGAGGAGCACAAGAAGGAGCCTGATTATTTATTGACTTAAGCATGATATTAGAGTTGTGACTACAGAGCTAGATAAAATCGTAAGAGGTATGCAGAATACAATTGGATATTGTTTTGATAGTTATTGAAGTTAAGACTCTGCCAGATAGGATGATAACAAAAAAGAATGTGGAACAATTCACTGAGGTTAAAAAAGGACCCCAGAGGGGAAGTAAATATCCTGATTGCCAGAGAAATGGAAAATTCAACTATTGTACAGAATATAATGTATTCATAAAATAAAACTGAAGCAAATGTACTACTAAATAAAGCTGTGCCATTTTATGAGAATAATTACTATCCAGTTAATTTATTTGTATCATGTCTAAGAGTTTAGAGAAACTTTGTATTGGATGTGGGATAAAAGACTCAAGGTATAGGAAGTAGTCAGTATATATTGAATGTTAAAGAATATAGTTTTTTTTTTTTTAAGCTTTTATTTTTAAGTGATCTCTACACCCAACCTGGGGCTGGGACCTACAACCCCGAGATCAAGAGTCTCACGCTCTACCAACTGAGCCAGCCAGGCCCCCTGGAGAATACAGGGTTTTTTTTTGTCTTTGTTTTTTGGTTTTTTTTTTTAAAGATTTTATTTATTCATTTGAGATTGAGAGAGAGCACAAATGGGGGGGAGGTAAAAGAAGAGGGAGAAGCAGACTCCCCACTGAGCTGGGAACCCAGTGGATGTGGGGCTCCATCCCAAGACCCGGAGATCAGGACCCAAGCCCAAGGCAGACGCTTAACCAACTGAGCCACCCAGCTGCCAAATTTGGATTGGAGAGTGATGTAATAAAATTAGCAAAGGAAGTTTGATTTGCATCCACACTTAGGTAGATTGAAAACTGGAAAGTTAGGAGTGCCTGGCTGGCTCGATCAGTTGGTAGAGCATGCGACTCTTGCTCTTGGGGTTGTAGGTTCAAGCCCCACATTTGGCGTAGAGATTACTTAAAAATAAAATCTTAAAAAAAAAAAAAAAAGAAAACTGGAAAATTAGCTAAAAAACCATTTCATAAATTTAAGTGTTAGGATTTAAAGACCCTGAACTTGGGAGATGACAAAATTAAAATTTTTTTAAAGATTTTATTTATGTACTTGAGAGAGAGCAAGCAAGCAAGAGAGTACAAGTCGGGGAGAGGGGCAGAGGGAGAGGGAAGAGCAGACTCCCCACTGAGCAGGGAGCCTGACTCAGGGCTAGATCCCAGGAACCCAGGACAGTGACCTGAGCCAAAGGCAGATGATTGACTGAGCCACGCAGGCACCTGACAGTAGTAATTTTTAAAATATTAAGATGTTTCTAGAGAAAAATAGCAGAATTTGCAAGCTGACTAGTAGTGAGTAGAAAATTGAGAAGGACGAAAAAAAATGAGTCCAAGATTTTAAACTGGAGTGAGTAGGACTAATACTTTCACCAAAGAGAGAGATTTGGAATGATAGAAGGCTTCAGTTTCTAGTAGTGTTTATCAGAGAGTTGGACTTAATGTCTAAATGTAGGACTTTGAAATGCAGGATCATACCAGGCCAGAAGTTTGTTTTCTTAATGTATAGTCATCATGCTATACATTATATCCCCATGACTTGTTTTTTTATAGCTGAACGTTTGTACCTCTTGATTCCCTTTGCCCACCTCTACCCTCCCCTCTAGTGACCACCAATTTGTTCTCTGTATCAATAAACTTGTTTTTTTTTGTTTGTTTTGTTTTATTTAGATTCCACATACATGTGAAATCATTCAGTATTTGTTTTTCTTTGTAACTTATTTCACCTAGCATAATGCCCTCAGGGTCCATCATTGTTGTTGCAAATGGTAAGATTCCATTCCTTTTTATGGCTGAGTCCTATTCCATTGTATATCTATACCCCATCTTCTTTATCTTTTCATTCTTCAGTGGACACTTAGGTTGAATCCCTGTCTAGCTATTGTAAATAAAGCTGTAGTGAACATGGGGGTGCATATATTTTTTTGGATTAATGTTTTACTAATGTTATGACTTTCATTTTTTCCTCTTAATGTTAAGTTCCAACATTGTGATTGTTAGATTCCCCTGGAGAGCTTTTTCAGAGTATATCTGTTCAGGTCATACTCTAGTCCTCTTGAATCTTAATTTTAGACAAGTGGTCCCTGGTTGTGCATGTTATGAAAAAGTACTCTGAATGATTTTGGAATGCAGTGCTGGTTAAAGATCATTATTTTACATTATTTTGAGGTCTAGGTTATCTACATTTTATAAATAAGAATTAATTTCAGAGATATAATTTGACTTCATTTAACAAATATTTCTTGAGTGAACGCTGTATATCAGATACTACTCTAGGAGCTGGCAATATAGCAGTGAACAAATATCCTTGCCCTTCAGGGGAACATACAATCTAGTGGGATGAAATGGAAAGTAAACAAGATAAAGAAGTAACATATATTGTATGTTAGATGGTAATAATTGGTTAGGAGAAAAACAGCAGAGGGGCGGGGCGGTGGTGGTAGTGGTGGTGGTGTTGGTGGTAGTGTGTGTATGTGTTGGGGAGGGACTTATTAAGGAGGTAAAATTTGAGCTCAGATTTGAGGAGGTGAGGATGCAAGCCATGGGGCTATCTAGAGGAAGAATGCTGTAGGCTTTAGAAAATAAAAGATGTGTAGTTACCAAATGAAGCCAACAATACAATTCATTGTTAACGTTGTATTTTCCAGTGACTGAGATGATGTAAAAAGTACTGGAAAACCTGTCAAGTTCCAAATTTCCTCCATACCATTTCTTGGAAGGAAGTTGTATTTCCAGTGTTTCCATGTTTCCTTCCTGCTTCATAATAACTTCTTATATAAATAGCAGACCAAAAAGGGAGAGCATTCCAAATAGAGGGAAAGCAGGAATAAAGGTAGGGTTGAGTGCATTGTGGTTCAGAGAGACTTAAGAGGAATGTTTTTTTTTGTTGTTTTTTGTTTGTTTGTTTTTTTTTTTTGTTTTGTTTTTTTGGTTTTTTTGTAAGTAGGCTCTATGCCCAGTGTGGAGCCCAACACGGGGCTTGAACTCAGGACCCTGAGATCAAGACCTGGATGCTTAACTAACTGAGCCACCCAGGTGCCCCTAGACTTAAGAAGAGGTTTTTCTAGACCAGATGATTTTTTTGCTGAACAGTCTTAAGGTTAGAGTGGTGAGAGTTGTAGCCAGAGGCATTGAAAATCAAAGATAATTTGTTTATATCTAAGAGACAGTAGGAAATAAAGACCTGAAAGAGTGGAGGGATTGAAAAGTACAGGTACAGAAGAAGAGCATTCCAGGCAGAGGGAGCAGCAGGTGCCAAAATGGTATATACTTACTGTATTCTAGGGATAGCAAGGGGCCTAGTATACCTGGAGGGGAGTGATAAGGGGGAATAGTAGCTGATGAAGTTAAGAAGTGATGGTGTGGATTATATAGGGCAGTATTTCTCAACTTAAGCAGTATTGGCATTTTGGAATAGATAATTCTCTGTTGTGGGGGACGTCTTGTGCATTTTAGAGTGTTTAGCTGCGTCCTTGGCCTTTGTGCTAGATGTGAGGAGCACCCGCCTTTTGGTTTTGACCAAAAGTGCTTTCAGACATTGTAAAATGTCCCCTGGAGAGCAAAATTGTCCTTGGTTCAGAGAGACTGTGTAGGGCCTTACAGATTATTTAAGGCTTTGGCTTTTACTTTGAGTAAGATGAGAAGAAGCCATTGGAAGTTACTGAGCATTGAACATGATTTAAACTTAAACTTTAACAGAATTATTTTGGCTATTTTCTTCAGAATAAACAGGGAGGAAAGTGAAAGCAGGAAAGCCAGTTAGGAGGCTGTTGTAGTAATGTAAGTGAGAGATGCTGGTGGCCTGTAGCAGGATGCTGGTAGTGTGGATATGGTGAAAAGTGGTCCGTTCAGGACTTAGTGTCAGACAATGTATTATTTTGATCCTTAGTCAGGTGTTTTTTTCCCATTATACTCCTCAGCTCCTTCCCTGTGATTTAATTGTAACTGAGTTTTAACATTAGTTGAGCTTATTTGTATGATAGGGTGATCAAAACAATAGATTTGATTTAAAATATTAGGTCAGTTTTATTTTTGAATGAATTAGTTTCATTTAATGTTAATAGTAAAGATATAATGTTATATTCTTAGAGTTTTATTTTTAAAGTGATTTTTAAGTTCATTTGGTAACCTGGAAGAATATTGTTTATATATAAGCAGTCATAGAATCTATATTCCTATAATCAAACTGATTACATAGCATAAAAAAGGTTGGGTGTTCAATAAATATTAGTGATTTATGACTCCATAGTTAAATAAAAACACACAGAATAAAAAACAGAAGGATTTAGTATCCAAATGCAGCCTCTGTGAGCTCAGAATTGAAACTAGCAGAAATAACAAAATATAAGACTTTTTTACTTTGTGTGCCTGAGCCTAACTCTTAAGATTATTATTATTAATTATTTTTTAAAAAGATTTTATTCATTTATTTGTTTATTTGTTTAGAGAGAGTGTGCACAAACAGGGGGAAGCGTAAGGGCAGAGGGAGAGAGAATCCCAAGCAGACTCCATGCTGAGCGCAGAGTCCAGGGTAGGTCTCAATCTCATGATACTGAGATCATGACCTGAGGTGAAACCAGGAGTTGTATGCTTAACCGGCTGAACCACCTGAGCCACCCCTTAAGATTATTTTTAATATGAGGCTTAGAAGAAGGCTTTTAATTTTCAAATTTTTATATTAATTTCAAAATTGCCCTCTATCTAATACAGCATAAGTGTAAGTTACCAACTCTGAAGACAAATAATTGACTATTTTATTAGTTTAGAACTGTGTTGTCTAATGTGGTCCACTAGCCGCATGTAACTGTTGAGTACTTGCAATGTGGATAGTTGGAATTGAGATGTGCTGTAAATGTAAATTACATACCTCATAAGAAGTCTTAGTATGAAAACAATGTAAGAGCTCATTAGTACTTTTTGTATATTGATAAACTTTTTGTTCTCTGTTATACATACTGGTACATACAAGTTCTATAAAATTCTAAATTTCACTTGAAAGCTCAAATTTTATTATTGGCAGTACGTACTGTTACTTGTTTTCCTTGAACTGACAGTTTTACTGTGTTCATTTTTGAGAAAATGTCTGCCAAATGCTTAAGTCTGACGACCTTAGTTTTTGAATTTGGTCTGTCTTTCTAGTAAAAATAGTCTTCCTTGTAAAAGTGTCTAATTCAGTTAATCAAGTACTTGCACAGTGGCTTTTCCTGGAGAAAACTGTGGTACTTTGGTATGCAGCAAAATTACTTTCTTTATGTGTATTTCCTATTTCACTACAGAGAATATCAGAAAGAAAATGTACTCAAAGGTGACGATTTAATAAAACTAGTAATTCTTACTGCTTCATCAAGGACATTTTTAAGTGGAGTTGGCACTCTATTTTATTATTTTTTACTGCAAGTGTGCAGTGTTGAGGACTGCAATGGCTGCTGGTACAGCTTGGTGCCACTGCCTTGATTTGCTCTGTGGCATAACCAGTTTTACCCACCAGTGCTTTTTCGGTGCAAATGTCAACCTGTGAAAAAGGCAAATAATGTTGTAGTATTATTTATGAAAATAGTTTGGTCTTGTGGATCCCTGAAAGGGTCCTGGCAACTCCCAGTGGTGAACAGACTATTCCTTGAGAACTGTAGCTCTGGGGTATATACAAAATTAATAAAAATCAGACCCTGACCACAAGACTAGTGTACATTTAAGATTACATTTAAGATGAGGTCACAAGTTGCAGAATGTAAGGCAAAGTATCATAAGCACCACAGAAGAGATACAGACTTGTAGATGTTTAGAAGAAAGAGATAATCATCAACTGAGACAGTATCATTGAAAGTGTTCTTGAAAGGGTCAGTATTTGAAATGGACTTTAAAAGATGAGATTTCAAGAACAGATGTTTGGGGTTTTAGAGGAGAGCATTTCACGTAAAAGCAACAGCATAAAGCTAGAGGGGTGGATACTTACTGAGCTTTGGGAAAGTCATTTCATTTGTTTGGATTTTAGCTCTCTAATCTATAAAATAAGAAGATTGAATTTTATCCTTTAGGTTGCTTCCAGCTTTAAAGTTGCAAGATTCTGAGTGGTCTTTTTGTGAAGTTGTTGCTATTGTCATTATTATTATTGTTGTTGTTAGGACCAGAAATATTTAAGTGATTGTAATTAAAATTTAGTGTTAAAAAAATATAAATTAAGGTATTTGCTCTGTGTATACTCTTGTATTTATTAGTGCATAAAATTTGGGGAGGGTGGTAATGAAGATTTTTAAAGGACTTTATAGGATACATTCTAAATGGTTTTAAAATTTTTTCATTTTTATAATCGTAGTAAATTCATTTTATTACTTCTTTTGTATTTTTCATGTCAGAGGTTGGGATATAGGTGGAATTGCAGTGTGATAAAATATACTCAGTACCCTTAATGTATTAGAATTTTTTTTTGGTGTTTTGCGTTGCTAGAGTTCACATTCATTCCATTTACTCAGAGTATTTGAGGATTTAAATGCTTATTGAGTTATTATTATTTACAGGGATAGTACCACAGATTGGCCCCCTACTCCATGATTTTACTTTTTAAAATGACTATTTCAGTTAATATATGAACAGATTGAAATCAGGGTAGTTGAAAAAGTGGCTACTTCTGGGTTTTTAGACATTTTGAGGATAGTTAGATGCAAAAACTATACTTAAAACAAAAATTTTTCTTCTTGACATTATTGAATGCTGACTTTTCTTGAGAGTAGAAATTATTTATTATTGATTACATACTATGTCATTCCTTATACAGTACCTTAAAGGAGTACTCTAGTCAAATAAATATTGGCTAAATTGAAAATAATTCTAACATAGAACTTTTTAGTTGATAATCTTTTTTTTTAATTTAGTTTTCTTAACAAATCTAATTTTTCAGTAGATTATCCTCTGTGAGTTTTTTCCTTCCATGTCTAGTGTGAATTTAGCTTAAATGTTAGTGATGAATTATTCTCTCAGATAACTGATATGAGTATCTCGTGTTTTATGCAAAGATTCCCAAAGAGAATGGTATATTTTACTGACCTTTTGTTATTGACTCTGTTTTAGGAATGGATCGTGATTATGGCCCCGGATCTTATGGAGGTCTGACATTCAAGGATATTTATCTAAAAATTCTTCTTTTGGGTGCCAGTAAAGGTGAGCATCATTTAATTTTTTTCTTTTTAAACTCTTTATAGGGATGGATCGTGACTATGGCCATGGATCCTATGGGGGTCAAAGATCCATGGACTCCTACCTAAACCAGTCATATGGCATGGACAATCACAGTGGTGGTGGTGGGGGTAGCAGGTAAATTGCTTAATCACTTGGCCAAATAATTAGATGACTATAAGATTCTGGATATTTTAAGTATTCCTTAGGCATGTTATGATACTTGAACTTCACTATTTGGTATTGAATAGTCACCTTAAGTGTTTAATGGTGTCAGTTAATGGTTCTAAAAATTATCTCAGGGTCACTGACAGACATTATTTTAGGAAAACTTCAAGTAGCTATTTTCATTTCAATATAATAGAGTAAGATTTTCTGTCTTCAGTAGCGAATTTTTTTTTTTTTTACTTCTTTTACTTTTAACTCCTTATCATTCAGAATGTTCTCAACAAATGATATAAAAATGTTATTGGAAATATTATTTGT
Source organism: Ursus arctos (assembly GCF_023065955.2). Lineage (NCBI taxonomy): Eukaryota > Metazoa > Chordata > Mammalia > Carnivora > Ursidae > Ursus > Ursus arctos. The sequence continues at coordinate 31,930,947 of NW_026622786.1, read as the reverse complement.
GAAGTTTTTGTCTTTATGAGTTTTAAAAGTATCTTTTCTAATGTGGGGGGTTCTGTAAAGCAGCAAAGCAGTCTTTGACTGGAATGGGTTTAACTGAACCAGTCTAGCAACATTCAGTTTCTGAGAAACATTTAAGATAGTTATTCTTTTAATTTTAGAGTAAGTTGTAAGAGCATATTGTAATAATAAAATGTTCTTTAAGTTCATGTCTAGGTTATTTATTGGCAGATACTACTTACACCAAAAACACTGTGCTCTTAAGCTAGGAGCATTGTATCAAAGCCTTGAATACCATACCTTCGCTTATTTTAATGCACTAGAGTTTAGACTTTTTATATTTCACTGCTGATACTGTGTAAAGCTTAACCCTAGTTGAACTAGTATAGGCTTTAGGGTTGACTACATTTCAGGCTAAGGGGGTATACCTTTTGAGGCACAGATATTTGTACTAAGTATAACTAGTCAGGTAACATTTGAAACTATCCTCCTTCTTCATAAGTTGAAGGATCTGGATTCCTTAAGGATGGACTGAATGATGCTTTACTTTCCTTCTTTCTGCTTCAAGTGTGCCACTATGGTTTACAGTAGAGGAAAATCACAAAAATGAACAGATACAATTTTGCTTATGTGATAGATGTTTTAAAAAGAGTTGGAAAGAGGAATAATTTTTATATGGTTACCAGGATTCAGAAGTAAATAGTGCATTCTATTTAGTGATCTGTAAATAATTGAAGTAATGTAACACATTTAAATGTTTTAATATATCCGTTATTGCCCTATTGCATTGTAAATGTGTTGTGCATAAACTCTGTAGATGTTATCGTTTATCTCATGTGTAATTGTGGGCCTTTATAAAACTATGTTGTAAGATACCAAGCAACTTTTGTAATCCATGCTTTGGATTTGTGAGAAGTAAGATGATTTGTTTCTTCTGTTGACTCTATTAAAACCTTGAGGAGACTGTGTGCTCCCCTTTTTTAGAGTAGTTTTATGTGATAATTTCCTGCCAGGAAAGAATTTTTTTAAATAATTGAAGACATAAAATGTATTCTTTCTCATCTGCCTTGATAATTTATATGCAGAGGGTATATGTTGGTGGTCTTTTACTTTTATGTTCTATTTTATGTGCTTATCCTCTAGATTTGTTAGATTTGCTAGTCTACAAATGGAAAGTGACTGAGGATTGATTATTGACCTTACCCAAAGTTGGGCAGGATATTAAATTTCGTAACCAGAAATAATTCTCCAAATTTTGATTGCTATAGACACAATGAAGCAATTTTGTGATATAGATTATCGGGGGTACAAAAGGATCTCTTTTGTGTCACAAATAGCTTTTATCGGTGTAGTCTTCAATTTTCGTCCCTATTAAAAGCCAAAATATTGTAAATATTTGGTATTTTCCAATACTAGGGATGGATTCAAAGAAAGTTTGAGTAGTTTGTGAACTTTAGTAAATGACTTTTTCCAAGACTAGGGCTGGGCTTAAATACCAACAGACAAATCTTTTTAATAAAATAGAAAAGCTGCTACAAAGCAGATTTTTAAGCTAAGGTTTACTTGACTCAATTCATATTTAAAAACTGACACAGATAGCTTTCTATCTGGTCTCATGTTGAACTGCCCAGCCCTAATCAGGTGTGAATAAAAGTAGAACTGTGCAAACCAGTATGGTATAAATGAATTTTAGTTGATAAATGTCATCTGATAATTTGTCTTTTGAATTGTCTAACATTAGTAAGCTTACTTTTGTTTTTTCCCTCACTGTGCAACTTTTCCAGGTTTGGACCTTATGAGTCTTACGACTCCAGGTCTTCTCTGGGTGGGCGAGATCTGTACAGATCTGGCTATGGTTTTAATGAACCCGAACAAAGCCGCTTCGGAGGTAGTTATGGTGGTCGATTTGAGAGCTCCTACCGGAATAGCCTTGACTCTTTCGGAGGTAGAAACCAGGGCGGGTCTAGCTGGGAAGCACCTTACTCCCGTTCAAAATTGAGGCCTGGGTTTATGGAGGACAGAGGAAGAGAGAATTACTCTTCCTACAGCAGTTTTTCTTCACCCCATATGAAGCCTGCACCTGTAGGCTCTCGGGGGAGAGGAACGCCTGCTTATCCTGAAAGTACGTTTGGAAGCAGAAACTATGATGCTTTTGGAGGACCATCAACAGGCAGAGGCCGAGGCCGAGGAGTAAGTACAACAGAATCTTTTCAGATTCTTTTCACTAGTCACTCTTTTAAACCCTTTCAAGACCATGGTTTTCATGTAGAATAAACACTGTTCATCCCAGTGTATTTTGAAGCAAAAGCTCAATCATAAGCATAATTTTTAGGTTGCCTGTAAAAGTTTTTCCAGCACTTCAGAAAATAAGTGGCAGAGTGAGATGATTGTTCATAAGTTTTGTCAAATCTCCCTTTATTAAAAAGGTGAGGATATTAGGTTTTGGTCTAAAAGGGGTTAAAAGGAGTTGCATTTTTCCTTGTAAACACTAGCAGTTTTGCTGGTGGGACAGTTCTTGGATTATTGTAAAAGGTAACTGAACCCTTTGGAGTTTTTGAGTAGGTTAAAGGTGCAATGTATGATAAAATGTTTTACTTTGCTGCTAACTCTAGCACATAGAATTTCTTTAGAGCTCCATATTTCACATTAAACACAAAGGGACTAAAAGTTGGTGATAGATGAGGGTAGCTTAGCCATGTTTACATGGTGAAGAAGTTGATATGTTTAATAGATTGTAGAATGATTTGTGGTCAGTGTAATTACTAACTCACTCTCTTGCAATATGTCCTATTGCTGGGTGTTCTGTTTTTCCCTTGTGTCACTAGTTTTTACTATTGAGAAATAAGTTCCTACCTGTACAAACATGTCTGGCTTCTTCCTAGGAAGTAATATTTTGTAAATCTTTGCTCACATGAGTAAATATACTAGTCTTCAGGTGTTTTATTTCAGGACATAGTATAAAGATAATGACTTACGTTCTTAGGTAACTTGACTGACATGAAATTTTACCTAGTAAGTGTACGTAGATTGTGGAGTTTTGTAGTTTGGTCATATGAAGGGTATTGTATCTTTGCTTTAATGTAAGAAATGTTTTTTTTTTCTTTTTTAAAGTCAGTTACTCTTAATATTCTCTTTGCAGAGGAAAGTACTTCTGATAAAAATATGTAGTAGGGCACACGTTTTTAACTGTTCATTAGCCTTTGGTACATGAGTGTAGTTTGTCATTTTTGTGTAGAAATTTTGCATTTATAACAGTTACCCTTTACTTATGTAAAATGCATTGCACCTTTAATGGATAATTAATGAAGATATTTCTAATGTGACTCTATAAATTACCTGGTAACACTAATCTATTCAAGTCTACTAGGTTAGCTAGGGGTTCCTAAGCATAATACATAAATGTAAGCAACTGATATGTTGCTATTCCACCATAATTAGTGACTGTAGGTCAATTGAAAATTGTTGGGGTAATAAGGTTTGGGTTTTGAATTTGAAAATCAATTCCAGTTTGAAAATTTGAGAAATGCTTAACATTTTCCATGCTGTATACTACTTTAGGCGAATGATTTTTTTCTTAATGAGACTTCAAATATTAATTTTGTTTTCACAATAGAAAAACAGGCATTCCTGTACCTTGTGTTCACCATTCTAGTCTGAATGGACTTTTCTTTCTTTCCTCCTGTTAATGAAGTAGATGAACCAACAGGACTTTCTTTTTTAATCTTCACTTGTACAATTCCCATTGGATCCTTCTCTTCAGATTACTCCTCAATCTTTATCTTCTAAAAGTAAGATTAGCAGAATAAATTTCTGTGGACATGTGGCCTCTTGGTGTAGTGGATTTTGTTAATGGCAAGAGAAGAGGAAGGGACACAAGAGTCGTTTGGTTGCATGACTCTTCGTCTGTAAACTTTCGCTTCTTGGGCTTCTGGGTCAGAATATGTTTCTCTAGGTAAGAATGTGAATGGAACGTCAGATGTAATTCTTTATCTGAAGTGTGTCCTGGAAGTTGATGCATGGTTATGCTTTAACTCTCCTATTTCATACTAATGTTCCATCTCGCCTTCTCATTCCCTTTTTCAACAGGGAGAAATCCTAAATGATTTCTGGATCTTTTTTACTTCAGACTTCAGATATGGTCTTCTTTATGCATCTTAGTTTTTAAGCCAGGTTTTAGTGAAATAAAGATGTCTTTTAAGGTCTTTTCATGGGAAAACATCAATTAGGAACTCTGAAGAGGAGTTGTCAGAGAGTTGTACAAGTGGTAATATTCTGATAGGCACATATGTTGTTTATGCTCTCAAGTAATTTTGAATGGTACAAATAAAAAAATAGGAAATACCCATATTTGTTCTACTGGAAATAAAAATACTAATTCACTGGATTTGAGTTCATGTAATAATTGACAAAGCTTTTCCATGTGGTTATTCAGAGTGGACATGTAAAATTAAGTTACATTCTGGGGAGTCTTCAGGTGAAAATTATTAGATAGATAACACGTAAAATTTGTGTGAATTCCTATTTTATCTTTGGATGTTATGCTAATATTTCTTGATTTCACAAATTTGCAGCATATGAGTGATTTTGGAAGCATTCATAGACCTGGAATTGTTGTTGACTATCAAAACAAACCCACCAATGTGACAGTTGCTGCTGCAAGAGGAATAAAGAGAAAAATGATGCAACCATTCAATAAGCCTGGTGGAACCTTTATCAAGAAACCCAAGCTAGCAAAACCTGTGGAGAAGATGAGCCTCAGCAAATCACCCAGTAAGTAAGAAAACATAATTTCTATGGCTTAAGGTACTTCCAATTTTTTAAAAATTTAGTGCTTTTAGATAATTTTTTCATGTTCATATGACAAATTGCATAGTAATTACAACTGTAGAAATTAGATTTGTGAATCCTGGTGTAGTTATTAGTTGGTCACAAACATTGAAATTACCCAGAGATACTTTTTAAAAATGCACATGCCCTGGTCTACCTCTCTTCCCTAAATCCTTATTTAGGATGGAATCAGGGGCTTCTCACATGATTTTGATTCAGAGTTTTGTCTTGGGTGTTAAATTTGTTGTTGGGAGCTACTGTTGAGGATATAGTATTGTCCCATTACACAGAATCCCCTTTAGAGGACAAAGGGAAGAAATTTTTCATGGTTCCTGGTACCAGGAGATGGTGTGTTTCTTCTGGAAAATTAATTTGCTTTTAATCTTGCAGACATGACAACTCTTAGAGATAGTCACATTTCCAACTTTACATTGTTGAGAAAAAATCAAGAGCCAACCTGAAAATGAAATTCAGAAAACCATTTCATTCACGTTAACATCAACAATACTAGATACTCAGGAATAAATTTAACAAAAAAGAAGTGTAGAACTTATACCTCAAAAACTACAAAACATTGTTGAAAGAAGTTAAAGAAGATCTAAGTAAATGGAAAAACTACATAAGTGGTTCATAGATCTGCAGACTTAACATTGTTCAGATGGTTATACTCCCCAAACTGATCTATAGATTTAGCACAATCCCTGTCAGAATTCCACCTGACTTCTTTGCAAAAACTGACAAGCTGGTTCTAAAGTTCACAGGAAATTGTAAGGGATCTAAAACAGTGGAAACAATCCTAAAAAGAAAAACAAAATAGAAAGACTCACACTTCACCTTACTTGGAAAGACTCAGCATTTCTCAGTCATCAAGGCAAAAATAAATACAAAAAAAAACCAAAAAGTAATTCAGTGTACAAATAAAAATAGGCAGTATATTTGGTGTATAATATTTTGCTGCTCTATGTTTTCACCAAAGAATGCTGAAAAGACTTCCTTAGCTTCCTTAGCTTAGTCAAGGTATATCCTTGGCTTCATCTAATTTGGTCAAATGTACTTGATTTCATGTAGAGATACATTACACAGTTAAAAAATAAAATACAACAACATAGATGAGTAACAGAGTAATCTGCCTCTGAACTTTTTTTATAAAAAAACTTTACTGATTCACATACTCTACAATTCACCCATATACAGTGTGCAACAACCCATTGGTTTTTAGTGTATTCACAGATACATGCAAATATCACCATAATCAATTTGAGAACATTTTCATCACCTCACAGAGACTTGGTACCCTTTAGGCATTATTCCCTACACACACCACAGCCCAGAGCAACCACTAACTTACTTTCTATCTTTATCTATTTCTGTATTCTAGACTTTCATATGAAAAAAAGTCATGTAGAATGTGGACTTTTGTGACAGGCTTCTTTCACTTAGCATAATCTTCCAAGGTTCATCCAAGTTATAGCATGTATCAGTACTTCATTCCATTTTATGGCTGGAAATATTCCACTATATGAACATACCACATTTTCTTTATCCATTCATTCATTGATATGTATTTGGGTTGCTTCTACCTTTTGGCTACAATGAATAGCGCTGCTATAAACATCTGTATATAAGTTTCTATGTGAACTCGTGTTTTCATTTTATATATCCTAGGTATATATTCAAGAGAAGAATTGCTGAATCATATGGTAATTGTGTAATCATTTGAGGAGCAACATGTTTTCCAAAGCAGCTGCACCATTTAACATTCCCACTAGCAGTGTATGAGAGTTCTGATTTCTCTGTATCCTCACTAAAGACTTATCTGTCTTTATGATTCTAGCCGTGCAGGTAGTATGAAGTGATAGATATCTCATTATGGTCTTGATTTACAATTCCCTGATAACTAATGGTAGGGCATTTTTTTTCTTGTGTTTATTGGTTTATTCCTATATTTTTCTTGGAAAAATGCCTGTTTAGAGGCTTTGCTCACTTTTCAGTTGGGCTATTTGTCTTTTTATTGAGTTGCAAAAATTCTTTATATATTCTAGACATAGTTCCCTTTTCATCTGTGTGATTCGTAAATATCATCTGTCACTCTGTGTTGCCTTTTCACTCTTCTGATGGTATCCTTTGAAGCACAAAAGTTTTTAATTTTGATAAAGGCCAATTTATCTATTTTTTCTTTTGTGGCTCAGTTCTTTTGGTTTTCTATCTAAGAATTCCTTGCCAAATTCCAAAGTCATGAAGGTATACTTTTATAATTATAGCTCTTACCTTTAGGTCTTGCACTTTCACATTTGCATGTGGCTATCGTGTTGCCCAGCACCATTTGTTGAAAAGACTGTTCTCTCCCAAATGAATAATTTTGGCATCCCTGCTAAAAACCAGATGACCATAGTTTTATGAATTTATTTCTGGACTCTCAGTTCTGTTCTGATCTATATGTCTGTCTTTGTGCCAGTACAACAAGGTCTTGTTACCGTGGCTTTGTAGTGAGTTTTGAAATCATGAGTGTGAGTGCTTCTATTTTGTTTTTCTTTTTAGGATTGTTTCCACTGTTTTAGATCCCTTACAATTTCCTGTGAACTTTAGAACCAGCTTGTCAGATTTTGCAAAGAAGTCAGGTGGAATTCTGACAGGGATTGTGCTAAATCTATAGATCAGTTTGGGGAGTATAACCATCTGAACAATGTTAAGTCTGCAGATCTATGAACCACTTATGTAGTTTTTCCATTTACTTAGATCTTCTTTAACTTCTTTCAACAATGTTTTGTAGTTTTTGAGGTATAAGTTCTACACTTCTTTTTTGTTAAATTTATTCCTGAGTATCTAGTATTGTTGATGTTAACGTGAATGAAATGGTTTTCTGAATTTCATTTTCAGGTTGGCTCTTGATTTTTTCTCAACAATGTAAAGTTGGAAATGTGACTATCTCTAAGAGTTGTCATGTCTGCAAGATTAAAAGCAAATTAATTTTCCAGAAGAAACACACCATCTCCTGGTACCAGGAACCATGAAAAATTTCTTCCCTTTGTCCTCTAAAGGGGATTCTGTGTAATGGGACAATACTATATCCTCAACAGTAGCTCCCAACAACAAATTTAACACCCAAGACAAAACTCTGAATCAAAATCATGTGAGAAGCCCCTGATTCCATCCTAAATAAGGATTTAGGGAAGAGAGGTAGACCAGGGCATGTGCATTTTTAAAGATCTATTTGTTTGTTTATTTGTTTGTTTGTATATCTGAGAGAGTGTGTGCAAGTTGGAGGAACAGAGGGGCAGGGAGAGGGAGGGGGAAAGAATCTCAAGCAGACTCCTCGCTGAGCACGGACGGGCTCCGTGTCCAAACCCTGAGATCCTGACCTGAGCTGAAACCAGGAGTTGGAGGCTTAACTGATGAGCCATCTAGGCGCCCCAGGGCATGTGCATTTTTAAAAAGTATCTTTGGGTAATTTTGATGTTCATGACTGATTAGTACTATACCAGGTGATTCACAGGTTTAACTTCTACAATTGTAATTACCATGTAGTTTGTCATATGAACCAGAAAAAAATTATCTAAAAGTACTGAATTCATGATGATGGTATTCAAATGAGTGAAGTTTGAGAAATACTGGTTAGTCTCAAACTCTGATTTTTCTGGTGAGTTCAATTTAGATTGTGATCAAATAAACCTTGCATGTCTATACTTTATGAAGTGCAAACTGAAAAGGGAGAATGGAAAAATGATTTTTAGTTTTGACTTTTGCTGATATCCTAGCAAAAACTGATCCTAAAAATGAGGAAGAAGAAAAGCGACGAATTGAGGCTCGGCGAGAGAAACAAAGGCGCAGAAGAGAAAAAAACAGTGAGAAGTACGGAGATGGATACAGGTTTGTGTTTAGTAGAGTCTGAAAATTGGTCTCATTAAAAACAGTTTCCTAGAAAATGCAAATACATCAGTTGGCATGTGAAAAAATTCATAAGGGTCAAATGAAAATGTTTGATCAAAGATTTTTGGTATTATATGCATTCACTACTTAGAAAATATAAGAAAAAAGATTCCATTCATAATGGTAATCCAAAAATAAAAAATACCTGGAAATTCAGTATTCTTAAAAAGAAATACATGTCATTAACATGAAGAAAACCACAAAGTCTTGAGATTTGAATACATGGAGACATAGTGATATTCTTGGATAGGAAAACTAAATATTTAGAAATGTAACAGGTGTTGTCAATCTTGATTCCAAAGAAGATTCTGTAAAAGAAGAGTAAATGAGTAGGTACTAGCTTTTCTAGATAATTGAAACATTAGAAAGCTGTCATAGTTAAAAATATGTGGCACTAGAAAAAGGTTATTGGTATAATAGAATTATTAACTTGTAAATACATGTGTTATATGTAAGAATATAATAAATAGTAAAGAAGAGGTTACAAACAAAAGGGGAATTGCTTTAAAAAAGGGGGGAGGGATTGCTTGAACAGCTGAACAATAAGAAGAGAAATAGTTTAGATCCTCTTATACCATTGAAGATGAATCCAGGTGGATTAAAGAACCTACAAAATGGAAAATAACAGGAAATTAAAATAGAATATTTATAAATAATCACTGCAGAAGTTCCCCCCTCCCCAGGCTTAAAAGTTATAGAATAAATTACAAAGGAAATAATGACCACATTAGTTTAAATAAAAATATAAAACTTGAAAGCAAACAGACTTAGAAAATATTATAAACACAAGAAATGATTAATGTCTAAGATAAATATCGCCTAACCAGTATTTTTTTTTTTGAGAGAGAAGGAGAGAGAGTATAGGGGGAAAGGCAGAGGGAGAGAGAGAATCTTTATTTATTTATTTATTTATTTATTTGACAGAGATAGAGACAGCCAGCGAGAGAGGGAACACAAGCAGGGGGAGCGGGAGAGGAAGAAGCAGGCTCATACCTGAAGAGCCTGATGTGGGGCTTGATCCCATAACGCCGGGATCACGCCCTGAGCCGAAGGCAGGCGCTTAACCGCTGTGCCACCCAGGCGCCCCGGAGAGAGAGAATCTTAAGCAGATTCCACACTCACCAAGGAGCCTGATCCGGGGCTTGATCTCAGGGTCCTGAGATCACAACCTGAGCTGAAATCAAAGAGTCTGATGCTTAACTGACTGAACCACCCAGGTACCCCTGACCAATAATTTTTAAAAAGGAGGAAAACAAGATGCCCAGTACCTGATTGGTTGAAGGAACAACAGCTAGTTAATTTTTGGGAAAATGTTGAAACTCACTGTAAGATAAACTGGAAATTTAAATAATAGCATGGCATTTTGTTAGGAGAAAAGAAACATTGACTTACTAACAAGGATATAGTCAAAGCACACTATTATAATTTGCTGGTAACCAAATAGGTTATAATTACTGGGAAGCAATTTAGCAGGTTATTTATTTGTTTGTTTATTTTGAGAGAGAGAGAAGGAGGGGGGAAGGGAGGGGCAGAGGGAGAAGGAGAGAGAATCTTAAGTAGGCTCCACGCCCAGCACCGAGCCCCGTGTGGGGCTCCATCTCACAGCCCTGAGAGCCTGACAGGAGCCAGAATCAAGAGTCAGAAGCTTAACTGACTGAGCCACCCAGGTGCCCCCAATTTAGCAGTGTTTAAAAATGTCTAGAATTTTTTTTATAGTCACTGATCTCTCCAAGAAAATAATATAAAAGTATAAAAGTTTAATCTAAAAAGATGCCCATTACAGAATTGTTTATAATAGCTCCAAACGTGAAACAAATACCAGCAATAGCAAGTGGTCAAGTATATGTAAGTTTTGACACTTCCTATTATGGGCTCTTAGGCCATTGTCGAAAATGAAGGTTATAAAGCCTGTAGTAACATGGAGAATATGCAGGCAAAGTAGAAAAAGTGATATATACAATATATAAAATATGCATGGAAAAGTCTAAAAGAAAAATTTTTTGAAGGACAGTAATTGATATTTTTTTCATCATCTTTCTCTGAAATTACTGCTTATGCTAGGAAAATAAAGATTATAGAATTTAAAAATAAATTCAATGTATTTTCTATTCAGAATATAGTTTTGCTCTTTTTTTTTTTTAAACAATTTTTATTTATTTGAGATAGAGAACGAGTTAGAGAGAGAGTGCAAGAAGGGGGCTCTCCATTGAGCAGGGAGCCTGACACGGGGCTCGATCCCAGGACCCCAGGATCATGACCTGAGCTGAAGGCAGATGCTTCACCAACAGCCACCCAGTCACCCCAGTTTTGCCCTTTAAAAGTTAATTTGTCTTGTGTAGCATGAGGGGAATGAATATTATACATCAGTGAATTTTCTAGGTGTCTTTATGTTAGTTCAGAAGATAACATTTTAGGGGCGCCTGGGTGGCACAGCGGTTAAGCGTCTGCCTTCGGCTCAGGGCATGATCCCGGCGATCTGGGATCGAGCCCCACATCAGGCTCTTCTGCTAGGAGCCTGCTTCTTCCTCTCCCACTCCCCCTGCTTGTGTTCCCTCTCTCGCTGGCTGTCTCTATCTATGTCAAATAAATAAATAAAATCTTAAAAAAAAAAAAAAAAAAAGAAGATAACATTTTAAAAGCAGCATCTGTGGGGCGCCTGGGTGGCGCAGTTGTTAAGCATCTGCCTTCGGCTCAGGGCGTGATCCCGGGTTCCTGGGATCAAGCCCCACATCGGGCTCCTATGCTGGGAGCCTGGTTCTTCCTCTCCCACTCCCCCTGCCTGTGTTCCCTCTCTCGCTGGCTATCTCTGTCTCTGTCAAATAAATAAATAAAATCTTTAAAAATAAATAAATTAATTAATAAATTAATTTTAAAAAGCAGCATCTGCAGACCTTTCCATGGAGATATTTTTTAAATTGTCTGTTTTCTTCCATATAAAACAGGATATTTCTTGTTACTGCTTGGTTTTAGTATATATGTTGAATTTATTTATGAAAAATGTAGTAAAAGAAAATTCACTGGCATCTGAATTCCCAGATTTTTTTGTTTGCTTATACTGTCTTTGATTTTAGCGAGCTTGGTATTACAGTTGGCCCATAAACAACATGGGGGTTAAGGGCCGCAACCCTCCACACAGTCACAAATCCATGTTTAACTTTGGATTCCCACAAAACTGCTAATAGCCATCTGTTGACTAGAAGCCTTACTGATAACATAAAACAGTTGATTTAACACATATTTTGTATGTTACAGGTATTATATAGTCTGTTAAAATAAAGCTAGAGAAAAGAAAATACTAAGAAAATCCTAAGAGAGAGAAAATACGTTTACAGAACTGTGCTGTAAAAAAATCTGCATAAAAGGAACCTGTGCATTTCAAACTGCTGTTGTTCAAGGGTCAACTGTACTTGTATAATGTTTGTGCCCAGCTTCAAAAACCTTTTCTTATGTTCTTTCTGATTTGTTACTCATAATTTGTAAACAAGATTAAGCTTATTAAGAATTAACTCATGAAAAGGAGTTCTAGTTTTAAGAGGCAGCTAGTTTTGGTCCTTATGAGTATCTCTGCCACTTTGGATAGAATTCCTTCTTTTGACAGGGGTAGAAACAAACTGAAATGAACTCTGTTTCAGGTGTGTAGGACTCTGGAGATGTTTTACATTATAAGATTGATTTTTCTATTTACCCTATGAATACTTCCCCCTTTAAAAATTGTAGCTTTGGATAGGCTATATCCATGTTAATATAATAAATGTGTGACTTGGAGAAAATGAAAGAACTGAACTTTGATTTAGCTGTTTTCTCCATAACTAAATATAAATCTGAGGATATAAGCCAAATAATGTCAGTTTAATTAAATTGTCATTTTAGTATAAGAATCATTTAAAATAGTCTAAAATTATTTTAATTTATCAGAGCAGTTTTATTTTGAGGTAGGAGGGTAAGAGATTGACAGTAAATAACTATTCTTATGATACGTTCTTTTTGGCTCTTTGAATGCTTTCAATATAATAAAGAAGAAGGGAACCTGGGGGGATCAGGACAGGGTGTGACAGGTATAGACAACAGTATATGGGGAAGAGTGCCAAAAGAGAAGTACAAAGTGTCGTACAGGAGATGACTTCTCAGTAGGAGTGCAGGAAAATCAGGGAAATGGATGGAGGTGGTATTTGAACTGACTTGGGGGGGGTAAGATTGCAGTGGGAGCTGTTAGGCAGCCCAGGTAGAGGGCATGGCTCGAGGTCAAAGCAAAGAAGCAGGATGTTTCATTGATATTCAAGAAATGGAAAGCTGTGTAGATTGAAAATGAGTCTACTGGGGGTTGAAAAGTGTAATCTAATTTAAACAGTGAAGACATACTATGTGCCAGATACTGTTAAAGGTATTTAGTGGGTAAAGCCAAAAAGATACAGGAGAGATTAAAAACTTTCTTAAATGGCAACTGAAAATATTTTGACTTGGTTTTTGAGGCTTAAGTCCATGAAGCCGGTAAGTCTTTTGAGCAATGAAGTACTGTTACCTCCTTTAGGAAGTGACAATTATTGATTGAATTATTACTATGTGCCAGGAACTGTCCTAAGGGCTTTCTGTATATTAATTTTTTTTAATCCTTACAATACTTCTGTAAGGGTTCTCATCTCATTAAGATCAGGAAACTAAGGTCCAGAGAAGTTAAGTAATTTGCCCAAAATCACACAAGAGGACTGGGATATAAACCAAGCAGCAGGCTCCAGATCCCATAATCTTAACCAGGAAAATAAATATAATAGTGGTATAAAGAATTAATTGGAAAATGAAGACTGGAGACAAACCAGTTAAGAAACTGTTGTCATAATTCAAGGAAAAGGAAATAACAAAAATACATAAGACAGGAACACTTTATGTGAGGAAAAGGGGAAATTCATATTGGAGTGGCTCCTGAGCTTCTAAATTTGTCTCGTCCAGGCTTATCAGTCATCCTGAAGTGGTCCTTAGAGGGCAGGCTTTTGCTCACCCAAGAGCTCCAGGGGAGTGAATTGTGGTTGTCTGGTGATCCACCTGCTTTTGTTGATACTGCCTTGGTGGATTGCAAGCTCAAGAGTGGAACAGAACATAAGTAGTGGAAGTTTGGAACTTTGTATTTTTTGAAGTTTGCTTTGGCTTTCTAACTAGTCTAGGCTTAAAATGGATAGCTTAGGACTAGATTAAGTAGATCCACTGATTCCATTGTTTGTACCCAGAAGCTCCAGGGTGGGCCAGAAATGCAAAGTGGTATAGTAACAGTGTTGTCCAAATAGGTATTTAAAGAAATACTGGTTTTTCTGACTTCAGCTACATTTACATCAACCATAAAATGGAATAAAGGAAATCATTTATGCTGGTAAAATTAGTTTTATTGGTATGGTCTTATGAACTCTGAGTAAATAAGGTAATTGTTAAAGAAAAACTTCTTTTTTTCTTTATAGAATGGCATTCACATGTTCATTTTGTAAATTCCGGACGTTTGAAGAAAAAGATATTGAACTACATCTGGAAAGTTCTTCACATCAGGAAACACTAGATCATATTCAGAAACAAACCAAATTTGATAAAGTAGTTATGGAGTTTTTGCATGTAAGTAGTTGCTTTTAAAGTGAGAAGCACTTTATCCAATATTTTAATTTTTTACTTTTTCAGTTTCCCATCTCTTCCCCATTTTAAATTTCTAAAAATTTAGTTTACTGTTTACTTAAAGAGTTCTTAAAAAAAATTAGCCCAGCATTAGACGTGAATTCCTCTGTAATATATTTTAGATTTGTAATTTGAGAGAACATTTTATGTTTTTCATGTTAGTTTCTAGCAGAGGTGTCAGGAAAAGAATTCCATTAACAACTGTTTATTGATGCAGAATCAGCTATCATTCACTGAGCGTCTACTCTGTACCTTGTGCTGTGCTGGGTGCTTTCATTCATTGTTTCATTTGATCCTCATCACAACTCCTTTTTATCATGAAAGATCATGCTCAGAGCAGTGTAGTGGCAGTCTGAATTCAGAGCCAGAGAGTGGGTGTCTGTTTGGTGTCCTTTATATAATCAATGTGCGTTCACCAGTCAACAGATTTTATTGAATCCTTAACAAAGGGTGCTGTGCAGGGACCGAAGACACAGATACCACCCTCTGTGAACTAACAGTAATTGGAAAGAGATCATGCTCATATATCCACAGATGGCACAGTTAAGTTGAAGGGCCAGGAGTGAGAGTGTAGGCAGTGGGGTTTGGAGAAGGGGAGGATAGTTGGGGCCAGGGATGCTTGAAGAAGGGACTAGAGCTGGATTGCTAATTGTACGTACAGTTAATTTGGACAAAAGCATGGAATTGTTACGGGGTTAGAAATACAATGATCATTCCTTCATATCCTTGCAGAATTGTGTCCCTTTACAAACATTTCTTTCTGTAATTTCATTCCTTAAACTGGTTCCTAGTTGTCATTTAGGACTTAAGTACTCAACTGCCTTGAGATCTCTTAACTCTTCTAGCTCTCTTTGATTTCTCTTGTTCTTTATGCCTAAAATACATTTTTTTCTTTATAAATTTTTATTTAAATTCTAGTTAGTTTAAATACAATGCAGTATTGGTTTAAGGAGTAGAATTCAGTGATTCAGTGATACATATAACACCCAGTGCTCATCATAAGTGCCCTCCTTAGTACCCATCCCCCATCTAGCCCAATCCCCCACCCACCTCCAACCGTCAACCCTCAGTTTGTTCTACATTTTTGAGTCTCTCTTGGTTTGTTTCCCTCTCTCTCTTTCTTTTCCCTTCCTTTTTCTATGTTCATCTGTTTTGTTTCCAAATTTAATTTAATTCCACATGTGAGTGAAAGGAATCTGTTGTATTTGTCTTTTCTGACTGGCTTATTTTGCTTAGCATAAAGCTCCATCCACATCATGGCAAATGGCATGATTTCATTCTTTTTGATGGCTGAGTAATATTACACTGTATGTATATACCACATCTTTATCCATTCATCAGTCAGTGGACATTTGGGCTCTTTCCATAGTGTGGCTATTGTTGATATAAAATACATTTTGAAAGCAAAAACTTTTTATAAGTGTCTTAGTAATTTCTTTGTATTTTATGATAGTCTTTTACTGAATTGTAAGCTCCTTGAGAATAGGTATTAGTTCTTACATAACAGATATCATCTTCTGTAGGCTGAGTTTGGTGCTAAGCATATTCTCAGTGCTCACTGAAAAACTTTTTGGGTTTCTTCCTATTTTGTTTTATAGGAATGTATGGTGAATAAATTCAAGAAAACATCTATTCGTAAGCAACAGACAAATAATCAAACAGAAGTAGTTAAAATAATTGAAAAAGATGTTATGGAAGGTAAGTATTTAAACAAATTATTTTAGAAATTTACATGTGTTTTTTTACATACCATACTGTATTTCAGTGTAAATGATGCCTGCTGGAGTGATGGAGTACATAGTCAAATGTGGTAGGCGTGAGGTTATTAGAGATGAACTCTTTGACTTCCTCTTCTTACGCTTACAAGTTTATCACTACCATTATGTCTGTCACTTCAGTTACAAGAAAAATCAGCTTTTCCTCTAGATGGAAATGAATTCTTCCATCTGTCTTCTTTCTGTCTTATTCCTTCTCATCTCTTTAAGGACTTCTGCTTAAATAGTGAACTCTTCTGTTTTTTAGTCTTTCTTTCTTTTTTGATTCTGTTTCTGAAGCCTACGCTTTTATCTTTAGAAAAGAAAAAAAAAACAACTCCAAAGAAACAAAGAAAAAGAAAAAAAGACACTAGTTCCTCTAAAACTTGCTTTTCTTCTTGAACAGCTGTGCTTCTTTAAGCATAGTCCACACTGATCGGTTTATTCATTGCCCGTTACTATTTCTCCACAGTAGATCACTGGTCTCCTGAAACTGCTGTGATAGAGATTTCTGACACCAGCTTCAGTAGGGTCTTCTGAATCATTATCTTACTTCTACAGCATTTTTTACTGTTCTTTGTGAATCTGCTTCCTCCCCTGGATTCTGTGGTATATCACTGTCCTGATGTTCTTTATTCCCTTGCTGTTGTTTACTTGTGGTTTCCTTTCTCTTCGAGGCTTTTAGAAGTCGGTATTTCCCTCTCTTCTTCCTTAGTTCCATTATCTTCTCTTTTTGTATTCCTTCCTCATGATTCATCTATTTGCAGAGCTTCAACTAACACCTCTATTTGATTACTTATACATTATATCCCTAGCACAGACCTCTCGTGAACCCTAGTCTCGAACATCCAACTGCCTATTGACGTCTCTCTTTAGCAGTCTCACAAAATGCGTGCGTCAGAAAAAATTGGTATACTCTTTGAGCATCCTCCACCCCATAAAGAAAACAAAACAAAAACCCTGTTGACCTGTCTTTTATTTACCTTGGAAGGTGGCCCCACCACCAAGCCAGAAGTATGAAGTTAGTCCTAAGTAATTTTACTTTACTATATCTGTAACATTGTATCTTATCACTTCTGTCTTTTAAATATCTTCCAGGTCTGCTGCTTTACCTCTTTAAATATTACCTTTGTTCAAATCTCTATCTGTTCTCTTGGCAATTTTTATTTTCTTAACCAGTTTCCTTACTCCTAATCTTTCTTATCTCTAATTCTCCTGCATGATTTTTATTACTTCAAGAATTTTAGCTGGTTCCCCATCCTCTACAGGATAAATTTCAAATTCCTATATGCCTGGCATACAAAGATCTCCATGGTATAGGCCCCGCTCTTTTTCTCTCTTTTGTCCTTTCTTTATTCTCAGTGCCCCAGCCATACTGAATTACTTGCAATTCCCATAAAGTGCAATTTCCTCGCACCTTTCCCTTGCATATATTTATACCTTTACCTGTAATAAATCTTGATCACAGTTTTCAAGATCCAGCATGTATTTTGTTTCTTGTGAATCCAGTCTTGGCATCTTTTTTCCTATCCCTTCGCACCCACATTTATTATGGAAATTCTTCTTTTTTTGTTTTTTTTACTACAAAATCAACATTTGTTTTCTTTTATACTATGTTTTTGGGGGATGGCCTTCTAGGCCTCAGAACATGATTGTATAACATGATTAGGAAATACAATGTAATTATACTTTCTAATTTTATCTGTTATCCATATTTTTGATCTATATGTGCAGATTTATGAGATGTGGTAGAAAAAGTCAACATAACCTACATACTTTGATCCTTTTTTGGGAAGAAGGGGTTATAAATAACCATGGAAACAAAATAATAAAAACTTCTTTTGTCAGAAATAAGAATATGTAAATCATTACTTTTCTTATTAATAACTGGCTTTCTTTTGTAGGTGTTACTGCAGATGATCACATGATGAAAGTAGAGACTGTTCACTGCAGTGCGTGCAGTGTGTATATCCCTGCTTTACATAGTTCAGTGCAGCAGCACTTAAAATCTCCTGACCATATCAAAGGGAAACAGGTAAGTTTTGATTTATCTTAATGAAGTCATTGAATTATTCATCAATCCTTTATTGTCCTTTAAAGGCGGTTGTTTCACACCTCCCTGCTTGTATACAGCCCTATTAATCTCATGTGTAAAAAACTAAAGATACCTAGAGAGGCAGTGTATCCTAGTAGTTAAGCATGGTGGTTAAGATTGGACTCTGGAGCAAGAATTCCTGGGTTTGAATTCTGGTTCAGTATGTAAGTGTGGTAAGCAAGTAAATTAACTTTTCTCTGTCTAAGCTTCCTTATCTATAAAATGGGGATGCATAATCATTCTACTCTTACATGACTGTTTAAAGATTAAGTTAGTTAAAGTATAAAAAACACTTAAAATGGTACCTGACTGGTATAAGCATTATGTAGTGTAAGCTTACATAGTGTAAGCCTTCAGAAAATCATTGCTGTTGAATTGTTCTTTTATGAACACTTAAGTTGGTACAAAACAGTTCTATGAGGAAAGAGAGAGAGAGAGAGAGTGTGTGTGTGTGTGTGTGTGTGTGTGAAGTCAAAAAAGCAAGAAAAGATTTGATTATAACGTATGTTTTTCTGATGTCTGGGAAAAATAAACTAGTATTATCAGTTACTATCTATTGTTACATTTCTGAGTAGAATTTACTTATGCTAGGAAAGATGTACTGTTTTCTTTTTGATTGGCATATTTCTGCTCTTACATTGGTTGATTTCATTTAGTCCAGTTTATTTCAAATAAGTTTATATTGTGGGAAACTAGCTTGTTTGAGAAGCAAATGTAAAAATTCAAGTGTTAAAGACTTAAGTTTTATTTATTTTTTTAGATTTATTTAGAGAGAGAGAGAGCGAGAGTGTGCGTGTGCGCATCTGCGTGTGTGCACAAGCGAGCAGGGGGGAAGGGGCAGTGGGAAAGAGAATCCTGAAGCAGACTCTCCACTGAGAGTGGAACCTGACCTGGGGCTCAGCCCCATGACCTCAGCTGAAGTCAAGACGACTCTTGATGCCACTTAACAGACTGAGCCTCCTAGGCGCCCCTAAAGACTTAAGTTTTAAGTAGAGCATGACTGAGTCTTAAATTCATATTTTGTATTGATGTGATCCTCATTTAACTCAGACTTTGTTAGCCACTTTAAGCACATATAATCTTTTAAAAATCTTTGTGCTTTCTCTTCTCTTTTGAAATTCCCCTGACACCTTTTTGGCAACTAGACATTCTATATTATTGCCTTTCCTCCTTTGGATAATATAGTCTAATGCTAACTACCGTCCAGAGGACGACTAATTACTCTAGCAGTATGAAATTTTGATAGCATGAAAATTAGTAGTTGGAAGAGTTGGAGCAGGGCGAAGTGCATGTGGAGTGGGAAGGAGAGAAAGCAGTTATCTAGTAGATCTAGATGAATCGTATTTGGTGACTGGGTGTTTTTTAATGAGTCTGATTGGCTGGTTGAATCTCCATTGTTTTAATCCATGGATAATTTAGATTGTGGTCACGGTAGCTGTTGTTGCTTTATAGCTTAATTTGCGAGAAAGTAAATAATTTAAATCCAAGAATTTGAGCATACAGTGTTGTTTTAATTATAGAAATATTTTCATGGTATGGTTTTCAGTTACCTCAGTATGTTCTATTTTTCATAGGCTTATAAGGAGCAAATAAAAAGAGAAAGTGTCTTGACTGCTACAAGCATTTTAAATAATCCGATAGTGAAGGCGCGATATGAACGTTTTGTTAAGGTAAGATTTTAGGGCAAAGCCTTTTTAGCTTATATTGTAGTATCTTTATAATTAAATGGTGACATAGTAACTATGATGTCTAAATATAGTGCAACATTAGGAAGAATTTTACTTAATATCTTGCATATAAGTGAAACATCTTTTTTCCTAATTGTTGGGATTTGTTGGGTGAGGGAACAATGAGCCATTCCTCTCTTGTCCCTTTCTCACTCTGGATCATTTGAGAGATATGCAGGAGTCTGATAGATCAAAATGTCAGCTTTATTCTTGATTTTTATTTTATTTTTTATTTTTAAAGATTTTATTTATTTATTTGAGTTAGAGAGAGTACGAGTTGGGGGGCAGATGGAGAGGGAGAAGCAGACTCCCCGCTGAGCAGGGAGCCCAACACAGGCCCCGATCTCAGGACCCCAGTGTCATGAGCTGAGCGGAAGGCAGATGCTTAACTGACTGAGCCACCCATGTGCCCCTATTCTTGATTTTTAAGAAAGGACGACTTGGGGGATTTGTCTTACATGTGTAGTTACTGTGGATCTTTTGTATTTCATTTCTAAGTTAGATAAACTTACCTTTCCCCAGCCTCTGTTACTGGTTCAGCTAGATAGGCAGTAGGCTCCCCCTAATTTACCACATGGCCTCCAACAGGCTAGAATGCACCTTTTCTGTTGCTAGGAAGACCCAAAAGAGGGGACCCAGAAAGGACTGAGTTGTACATGCCCAGTGTCTTCTTCCAAGCATACTAATTGGATAAGTTGTTCTTCCTTGGATAAAAGTTGGAGGGGAAACAGGAGGTCAGATAGGCTGCTTCAGAAAAAGCTCCCTCATGGAATCAGGAGTCCAGAAGAGGTTTACCCTGAATGTTAGTAAACACAGATGTGAACAATTAGGTACACCTGGCACACTGCTTCTAAGAATTTTTAGCCACGTGCTATTATAGGTAATCCTTCTTTACATAAAATTCTTTGCATATTATATATACTTACTGTACAAATAAGAATTTACTATTATTTAGGAAATTAACAGAAATAACATTTTAGAGGTTAGCTTAATGAGTCTTTGTAAAACCTCATTTAAAATCATTCTACACTGAAGAGAGCTGTTATGTTGAAAATTTGTAAGTCTATTATTTACATTTATAACTTAATCTTGATTTTATAATCAAGATTAGAGAAGTTTTGTTTATCTTGGCTATTGTAGCGATTAACAGGTACTCAGTGAAGAAGCCTGATATATATATATATATATTTAACGACCATTAACTTATTCTACCTCAACCAAGTGACTTACAAGCTGAATAAATCTCAGTTCTTTCAGCTTGTTCCTGAGGGTCCTATTTTCTGATTTGTCATATTTGTCACTTTTACTACATTTCTTGGCACCATTTTTAAAAGGTGAATGCAGAAATTGTAACAGAGTAATGCAGTCCAACAACAACAACAAAAAAAATAGTGACTGCAGCCCTAATTGAAATTCAATTTTTTGGGAGATATGGCATCAAAAAGGTAAGAGCATCATTGCTAAATTAGGAAAAATTAGATTTTTATCCTTGCTATATCACAAACTTTTGAAAAGTTAATAATTTCTTTCTTTCTTTTTTTTTTTTTTTAAAGATTTATTTATTAGAGAGAGAGATAGCCAGTGAGAGAGGGAACACAGGCCGGGGGAGTGGGAGAGGAAGAAGCAGGCTCCCAGCGGAGGAGCCCGGTATGGGGCTCGATCCCAGGACTCTGGGATCATGCCCTGAGCGGAAGGCAGACGCTTAACTGCTGTGCCACCCAGGCGCCCCAATAGTTTCTATTGATGCATGAAAGTAATATTTAATGAGAGATGAATACAATTGTGAGTTTCTATGTAGACTTTCCAAGCTACACTTGACAGTTACTTCATGGAGTGAGAGACATCACTGGTGGGAATGTCTTGCTCATGTGCATATTGTGAAAGAAAGTACCTGAACTGAGAAGTCTTCTAGAATTTTTTTTACTGTGAATGTGATCCACAGACCAACAATATTAGCATCTCCTGGGAGTTCATTAGAAATGCAGTTTCATTTGAATAAGATCCCAGTTGATTCATAAATATGCTAAAATTCAAGAAGCACTGGTGTCACGGAACTCAGTGATACCCTTTGTTCAGCTTTCCTATCTGCTCTGTTCCCTGCTGTTATTCCCCCAGAACATTCTCTGCCCATGGTCAGCTCTGGTCATCACTTAAAACTCTTTCACCTTTAAGTGTTCTCAGTCTGACAAAATATCTTTTTTAATCATTGTCCCATGAAAATAATCAGTTCATCAATTTCCCCTGTTTTTCCAACTGTATCACCTTGTTCTGTCTTCACGCCCTGGTGTGGATACTCATGGTCAGGCCTTATAACAATGCAGTGCTGCCCTTCTAAAATTCCTCACTTACCTACCACTTAGCAGTTCCCAGCACTATGCCATCTATGGTTAGCTTTTTGTTGTTCTTGTTGTTAAAGATTTTATTTATTTGAGAGAGAGAGAGCGTGCACAAGGCGGGGGTGGGGGGAGGCAGAGGAAGAAGCAGACTCCCCACTGAGCAGGAAGCCTGACGCAGGGCTCCATCCCAGGACCTGGAGATCATGACCTGAGCCGAAGGCAGACACTTAACCCACTGAGCCACCCAGGTTCCCCTATGGTTAGCTTTATTAACTGTCTTGCTACAAATGTCATGGAATTATACCAGTACTGTCTGTTCTAGATTTTCACTGCAGTTCGCAGTAATTTTGTCTATTACCAATCAGTTTAATCTCCTTCCTACAGTGGCTGTTTCAAAGCTTTTCCACTCTTAACATATCTAGATTTCATCCCTACTCCCTTTACTTACCATGTTGTTACCACTTCTTTTGCTTTAGGAAGATTGAGAACATTAGACATGAACTGTAAGTTTTCTCCTTCCTGCATTAGATTTATGTACCTTACTCTCACCTTTATGGTTATCTGTGAAGAAAGATAGCCCCTTTTTGCCTTTCACCTATATTCTTGCTTCATTAGTTTCTCTCTCCTTGCTTGTATCTTACCTCTTCTCTGTTTTTTATTTTATTTTTCTACAAACAGACATGCTTATAAGTTCCCTAAGCTAAAAATGACTTTTCCTACTCTGCCTGTTCCCATCTTATCTTTTCTCTTATTACCGTATTTAGAAAGGTAGTTTACCTTGAGTTGTGCTCTTCACTTCCTCTCTTTAACCTGGTAGTTCTCAATTGGAATTATGTAATTAGAATTCCTTGTGAAGCTTAAGTCAAACAGAAAGCTGCCTAGGCCCTCTTGTAGGCCTTCTGAATTAGAGTTTCCCAAACTTCTCTGATTAGTATCTAGTGAAATGCTTCTTAAATGTGCAGGTTACCAGATCTCTCCCCTGGAAAATTTTCATTCAAGAGGTCTGAAATTGATTCAGGAACTTGTGTTTTTAGCAAGAGCTCTAGCACTTGACTAAATTAAAGTCTCAGATTGTGGGACTTGGGCCTGTGGGTTTTGAGAGCTTAGAGGACATTACGAAGACTTGTTCTTGGCCAGTCCTTGCTGTCTAGCTTCCACTTACATCGTACTTTGGGAACTGCCCTCAGATAACTGGTGACTTAATTTTCAAATACATTTTTTTTAACATTTTATTATTTACTATTTTAAACATATGGAAGTGGATAGTGTAATAAATCCCTCAAGTACCCACACTCAACTTTGATAATTATCAACTCTAGTGACCTTTTTCAGTTCTTTTCTAGTATTACCTGTTGGCATTATTTGACACTGTTAATCTGTCACTTATATTCTTGAAACTTTGTTTTGCCAGATAATATTTTACTATCCTGGGTTTCCTCCTGCACTGAGTATTTTTCCCCCTAACTTCTGTCCCTATGTATAGGCATTTTCATTGGGTTTTGATCATCAGCCCTTTTATTCTGCTTACTTCCCTGGCCCTTTTATTCTACTTATTTCCCTGGCCTCACTATTCACTGTGTGCAAACAGTTCACAAATCTCAGTGTCTTACTTTGAACTCTCTTCTGAGTTGTGAATTTCTAGCTGCCTCTTAGACATTTAGACATCTTAAATTCTAATTATATACAGCATACATCTGCTTCTTCCACTTTCCCTATCCTAATTTACATATTCTGTTAATGGTGCCGCTACATCTTTTACACTTTCCTTTCCTGGCTTAGTAGAGTAACCCCGTCACTAGTATTTCTTCTCTTAGGACTTCAGTTTATCCTGTGGATTCCTACCTGATGGGTCTTGAAATATAGCACCAGGCTTATACCTTTTTGGTTAATAACCTTCATTGCCTCTTCATTTCTTACTATATTAATATAGCCTTCTGATATGGTCTAGTGTATGAGACTTAATCCAAACACATAATTCAAGTATCTATATAAATTAATATAAAAAAGTTGTATCTGTGAATGTTAGTGAATTACAGTTTTTTTTTTTTTTTAAAGATTTTATTTATTTGAGAGAGAAAGAGAGCACGAGCAGGGGTAGAGGCAGTGGGAGAGGGAGAAGCAGACTCCCCGCTGAGCAAGGAGTTGATCCCAGGACCCTGAGATCATGACCTGAGCCCAAGGCAGACGCTTAACCAACTGAGCCACCTCGGTGCCCATAGTGAATTAAAGACTTAGCTACTTTTTAAAAGTAAAAGTAAGGCATAGCTAATAGGTACCTGATTTTCATTCATTTGCATTTTTAACAAGACTTGATTTTCATTTGAGTGTTTTTTATTTATTTATGTATTTATTTTTTAAGATTTTTATTTATTTATTTGACAGAGAGACAGCCAGCAAGAGAGGGAACACAAGCAGGGGGGATGGGAGAGGAAGAAGCAGGCTCCCAGCATAGGAGCCTGATATGGGGCTCGATCCCAGAACACCGGGATCACGCCCTGAGCCAAAGGCAGACACTTAATGACTGAGCCACCCAGGCGCCCCATTTGAGTGTTTTTTAATTTTTTTTTTTTTTTTAAAGATTTTATTTATTTATTTGACAGAGATAGAGACAGCCAGTGAGAGAGGGAACACAAGCAGGGGGAGTGGGAGAGGAAGAAGCAGGCTCATAGTGGAGGAGCCTGATGTGGGGCTCGATCCTATAACGCCGGGATCACGCCCTGAGCCGAAGGCAGACGCTTAACCGCTGTGCCACCCAGGCGCCCCCCATTTGAGTGTTTTTTAAAGAGATCCTACCACAGTAGTACATTGAATCCTGGTGTAATTTAGGAGAACATAAATCTTTGCTTTATCTACTTTGTTTCTACCAAAACCCACATATTTGCTTTTGTCATATGTATATGATTTTAGAAATTCAGTTAGGAAAATGTGGCCTTTAAGTGTTGCGGTTTATGGAATGTAAAGTAGTGACTTAAGTAATTTATCACCTTGGTATGAAGTAGGTACTGAGCAAATACGTAGTGGATTTTTCATGAGTCAAAATAAAAAGCTTCAAATTGTATTTATTTTTAATGTTACAGCAAATAAAAATTTCACTTATAACAAAAATGAATGTACTGATTTTAAAAGCTGTTTTTCCTCATGGCTTTTTAGGGTGAGAATCCTTTTGAAATTCAAGATCATTCTCAAGATCAACAGATAGAAGGAGATGAGGAAGAGGAAGAAAAGATTGATGAACCTATTGAAGAAGAGGAGGAGGAGGAGGAAGAAGAAGAGGAAGTGGGGGAGGTAGAGGAAGTAGAAGAAGTGGAGGAAGCAGAGGAAGGGGGAGAAGGAGGAGTAGTAGAGGGAGTGGAAGACACAGAAGAAGCAGGGGAGGTAGAGGGAGTGGGGGAAGGAGAGGCAGTGGGGGAAGGAGAGGCAGTGGGGGAAGGAGAGGCAGTGGGGGAAGGAGAGGAAGTAGAGGAAGAAGAAGCAAAGGAAGAGCCTGTTGACTTCCCTGTTGACCAACCTGAAGAAAATTAAATATAAGGTATTAGATTGAAAAGAAGCTTTAAATTTCTCTCCTAATATGGAAAAGGGTAAGAATTTTAATAGTTTAAAATATGAGAATTAACACCCATGTTGCATGCATTCCACACATTCAAATTTGTTTTATATAATTTCTAAATGTTTGGCATTTGTTTAATAAAATGAAGGTAAGACTATTTTAGTTTAGTTTTTATAGCTACCAAACTTAGATTAGATAAATTGTTTGTATAATTTTTAAGCTTACTTTTTATTACTTTATTGGTGTTAAGGATAACAGATGTGTATTGTTAGTATATCTACTCTAATCATTTGAACTTAAATGCTGCTGTTGGGAGTATATATTCAAGTGTGCATTAATGTTTTGAATACTTACCCTAGAAGAGATAAATTGGGCAAGTATTTTGTGCTCTGTGTATTTTTTTACGGCATTGGACATTGAATAGTAATTTGCGTTAAGATACGCTTAAAGGCTTTTTGTGACCATGTTTCCCTTTGTAGCAATAAAACGATTTTTACAAAAACTCTTTCCCTGGATTAACAATTTTAAATGAAACAATTCATCAATTAAATGAGTATTTAAGGTTTTTGTCTTAATGTAGTTTAGCTCACAGTATATCAAGATGATTGACAAGAGTCGAATTAAAGAAAAAATTCGATCATTTTTAAAAGTACTACTAAAATATTTTTTAACATATTTCAAGTTGAGGTCAGTCTATAACTGACTTGTTTATACTTGTTTCAGTTCCTTCCTTTTCTTTGTGCCTATGTCAGATCTTGAAATCTTCTTGAAAATACATTTGGATACAAATAATTTTTTATAGTTGTGTTAGTTCTTTTGTCATGTCTGTTTTTAGCTGAAGAACCAAGAAGCAAACTATCACTTTTCTAAAAAAGAAGGATTTCTCTCTTGAATATTTCTTTTTTTCTTTTTTTTTTTTTAAGCTTTTTGTAGTTTGTAGGCTTACATACTGAAAAAGAGAAGATGAGATTGACGGTCTATTTTCAAATGACCATCTATGTTACTGAAAAGTAGTGCTCTTATTTCTTTGAATCTTTACTCTGGCCTCTTTTGAGAGGGGGACTCTCAGTGAAATAAATTAGCTTCCCAAAATTTTGACACATTGAATGGATGAGTATATGGGAATATTAAGTAATTTTAAAGCATTAAGTACCTGAATGTATAGGCATTTGTAGAATTTCACAGGTAATTTCTTTTTGCATACAACAAAGCTTTTACAAATACATTTCGGGGGGTGCAATATGGGTTCATTGTTGTGGGCTAGATTTGCTTATCTTTAAGCTTTAAATCCTTTGTATCCACTTACAGGGTTCAGGGACAAATAAGAGAAGGTTAGTTGAGGACTGGAGAAATTTGGATCCTAGCTGAGTCTGTATTTGCTTAAATAGACTTCAGAAAGCATTTGTGCTCAGGAGTTAAAAATTTTAAGAATAATAGGACTTGATCAATGGTCTAGTTTCTCACTTGTTTATTTATTTAGTTTCTCCTTTATTTAAAAATATTTGTGTAGGGGTAAGGTAAAAGGAGAACAGATCCCTTTGGATTATAATTAGTGGGTTCTTTTGGTACTAATTAGAGTGTTTTTTTTTTTTTTTTTTTAAAGAATGTCCCTAGTAATTTGAAATTTGAAACTTCTGGAAAGAATCCTGTAGCAAGAGTCTGTATAACATAAGTAAACACTTTATTTATTTATTTAATTTTAAAAAAGATTTTAAGTAATCTCTATACCCAGCATGGGGCTCACACTCAAAACCCCAAGATCAGGAGTTTGATGCTTTACTGAGCCAGCCAGGTGCCCCATAAATGTTTTAGAATAAGAGATAAAGAACATCTAAATAGTAATTTTTTGTGGGAAACATGTAAAAACCTTTATCCAGACTAGCTTATTTGCAAGGTATTATTAATAAAGTGTATTTTGTTATTGTACTTACTTCAGAAGTTCAAATTTATGTATATCCTGTTTAGATAATTTGTAGATAGGCAGTTTAATTTGCAGGCAGATTAATTTTTGTGATCCTTAGAGTTTATATTTTCAGTACTTTTGTGATAAGAATTTATATGATGTCTTTAATAACCTTTCAACTTGTTATCCAACTATTGTTTATTAAAAATCTAAACATGTAATTAATAATAACCAAAGAAATTTATTTAAAACTTACACAGTTGTTTAAGCCAGATACCTAGGGACCGTCCTATATTCTTTCCTTTTTATTACCTCCCACCTCCAGTCTATCAGAAAGTCTGTGTTTTCTACTTCCAAAATTTATCTGTCCCCTCTTCCATGTTTCCTGCTACCAATCCCAGTTCAAGTCCCCATCATCTCTTTCCTAGACTATTAAAGTAGTTTATTAACTAATCTTGTTTCTAGTTTTGCCCTGCTAGATTCAGTTTTCCATACAGAAGTATAATCTTCTAAAAATATAATTAAGATAATACTAGCCTTCTGTTTCTTTTTGTATCTGTGCACTTACTCATGGTAATCAGGCCTGGACTAGCATTCCTGCTTTATATCATGCTGTTCTTCTCACTGGCCATGGTGGCCTTCTGTTAGTTTTTAAATGAAGCTCTTCCCTATGTCCAGACCTTTGCACTTTCTGTAATCTGTACCTGTTAGCTTTTTTTGGACTCTTTATCCTTTAGGTCACCTTAAATGTTAAGATGAGGCTCTTCTAAGGAGACATAAGGGCAGTAGTTTTAAATTTTTGTAAAAGTAAGGATTTGGGGCCCATGTACCCCAGATTTACTAGACCATATTCTTTGCAGATGATGTATTTTAATAGATACCTAAGTGATTCTGTTGGTAGTGGTCAGTGATTGCATTTCAAGAACACTTAGAGTGGCCTCAAATTTCTAGTGTCTGCAACTTCTGTATCAAAGCAGGAGCTTCTGCCCTTTAGTCAACAGGCACAGGTTTGGGGAATTCTCATGATGTTTTACGAAAGCATTGGAATGACCTGTTACAAATTTCTGGGAGTCAGAAAATTGGACCTTATTCTTGTTTTTGTTGTTTTTCTCTCATTAGGTTATGTAATTCTTACAAGTTGAAGTTCTAATAATAGAACTAACAGTTTTCCCGTATAACAAGCTCTCTCATATCATTCCCCTACTTGAAGTGAAATCCTTTATCGGCTTTTTATACATGTCAGTGTAACTTCCAGATTCTTTTAATATGGCCTATGTGGTTCTGTAAGTTCTCTGTTCTTGCCTGCTTCTTCAGCCTTGTATCTCAGTCTTTAATATATTTATATTAACTGCCTGTGCCTGTAAACATTTGAATTTATGATACGCTTCAGGAGGCAGAATGGTTCCTAGAGTTGCCAAGATTTAACTATAATCTGTGTTACAAAATCTAGATATTATATTTTATATTACTATACTATAGCATATTATAAAATATACTTGTATTTTATAATATAATACTATATTTTATAATGGTATAGTATTATATAGCATATCTAAAAAACTGTTAATCCTTTCTAAGAATGAGGTGAAAATGACAAAATTTCTGCAGCAATTTGTATCCCAAAAGTCATGGACATATAGAAAAAAAGAACTACAAAGGCAAATGTTGGTAATGCATGTTAGCATGTGTTTGAGAATTCTCTTTTTATTGGCAAGATTGTTGTTATTTAGAAGTAGTTGGTATTAGATTATCTTATTATCAGACTTATATTATTTGACATTTACTTTGCCTACCAAGTTGTCCTTACTGTGAATACAAACTTTATGTATATGTAAAATACACATATCATAAAATTTACTACTTTCACCATTTTTGAGCATACATTTCAGAGGCATTAATGACAGACTTTTGATTACAGTTTGGAATCCGTGGTAGTTCTGATGGACAGAAAATGGAGTAGTCATGTAGGCAGAAGTGTTTTAGTCCATGTGACTGTTACAGTTCGTATTTTAAATTAACAGTGTGACTTTATTTGATAGTTCCTACCCAGATGGCTGGTTCTCTGTTTGGTATGCAGCAAAATCAGGGAGCACTCAAGCCTGGGGGTGGACGCTTGGGTGTGGTAAATTCAGTCCGTGCTGCCACCAGATTGGGCCTCCTCAGAAGCGGTCATGCTAGTCTCTTCGTGCATTCCCCCTTCCCCTTCTCCTGATTTTCCTAGTTTTTGTTTAAAATTTTTTTAAAAGACTGTGTTTGAGGTAGGGGTGAGGCAGGATTGCTGGTGATAAGAGATGGCCTTCTTGGGGCGCCTGGGTGGTGCAGTTGTTAAGCGTCTGCCTTCGGCTCAGGGCGTGATCCCGGCGTTCTGGGATCGAGCCCCACGTCAGGCTCCTCTGCTGGGAGCCTGCTTCTTCCTCTCCCACTCCCCTTGCTTGTGTTCCCTCTCTCGCTGGCTGTCTCTTTCAAATAAGTAAATAAAATCTTTGAAAAAAAAAAAAGAGATGGCCTTCTTGGTGACGGAGAGTGTAGAAGGGAACAACTGTAAAGCAGCTTAGTTATTAGATAAATAGAGATTATGAATTTTGGGAGAGGTCCAGATCCAAATGACATACTGGATTCCAGTCATTATCTTCTAAGTCCTATTAAAATTACAGAAACTATACAATGATAAAAAATTACAGTAATAAAAATAAATTCATTACCACACTGGAAAGATACCAAGGTTGCTGTGAAGCATTTCTAGAAGATACAAAATAAGGAACCAGATCTTGGTGAAACAGAGAGCCACAGTCCACATAGAGATGAAAGTTAAGGAAGCACCCCCATTCTTATTTATTTATTTGTTTGTTTATTTATTTTAGAGCAGAGAAGGGAGGAGCATAGAGAGAGGGAGAGAGGGAACTTGGTCATGGAGCCTGATGCGGGGCTGGCCCTAACAACCCTGAGATCATGACCTGAGTGGAGATCATGACCTGAGCTGAAATCAAGACTTATACGTTTAACTGACTGAGCCACCCAGGTGCCCATACCTCCATTTTTAGAGGCAGCTGTCAGAGTGGGTGACTGTAGTATGGTAAGCCATGTTATTGAAGGACTGACTAGTTATGCTAGTCCCTGGTTAGGAATCATGGTCCATGATACTCCTCCAATCTAAAGCCATAACACAGCTTGCTGTTTGCCAGTTAGAGTGAAACTTCTGATGTGGTAGACTCCCAGAGCATATATATATATAGCAGCTGTCAAAGTGTGGTAATGCCTTAGATGTTTTGTGGATACCACAAGGGGCTTTGATTCCTCATAATTAGAAAACAGTGGTTTTCTAAAACCTGGTGGCTGTCCATTTTCCATTTTTCCAACTGATTCCACCCTCCTCCTCCCTCACACAATTAAAATGCCAGGTTTCTTGTAATCAAAATCTGCCAGGGAATTTCATCAAATTGAGAAAATAAACTCTAGGTAGCAACACCAACAGATCTAGTAGTTTTGCAGACCACCATCTGCAAGCCTCCCACTGCCTGTTTTCATATGGATTTTACATTTTTAAAGGGTTGTAGAAAACATAACAAAAAAAAAATAAAGAATATGTGACCGATACCTAATGTGGCTTCCAAAACCTAAAATACTTACTAACTGGCCCTTTACAGAAAACGTTTGCTGACCCCTAGGTTCAGTTCTCATTTACCCATAATAATCAACGCAGAAGCAACAGACATTTAAGGAAGAGAGCAACATGAAAGGTAAACAGTATACTTAACAAGCAGAAATAATCCTGGGGATATAATGCAGGTTAAAAAAAACAAACCTTTAAACTTTAAAATATTTTAGTAAATACTAAAGTAAATTTCGTATTTTATGTAATAATAATTAGTGGTAATTATACTAAGTATTTTTATATATAATGCTTAGATATAGCATTATATATCATTGTAATCTCCAAAGAATTTTAGAGGTTATTGCACTAATTTTAAAAAATGCAAGCTGTAGTGAGAAAGAAGTATCTTGGAAATAGTTATTATTGAGCTAGAATTTTAAGCTTCATGGGTACTTCCAGAATCTTATAAGAAAAGGTCAGAAGATGGAAATCATGAGAAAAGTTGAGACAGAAGATCCAGGTAAACACCATCCATTTAAAATGAAACTTCATGAGGTTAGGAGCCATACGTATAGAGAATTTAGCATTGAAAGTCCTTTATCTGTCACAATGCTGGGTGCATTGTAAATGCTCAGTAAATATTTTTGAATCAATGAATATATGTATGTATGCATAGGAGGTCCAGAAGTTAAGAACAGAAAAAGTGAAGAAAAGAAGTAAATAATAGGAAGAAATTTTTTTCTGATGAAAGACTGACCACATACTAAAAGTCTGAAGTATTGAGGAAAATGAAGAGAGAGACAAGCACTTAAAATATATCCTGATAAAATTTCTATAATCCCAGGATAATGAAAACAATCTCAAAATTCCTTAAGGAGAAACAATTTACCTGTAAGGGAAAAGAATCACATTGGTCTCAGATATGTCATCTGTACATTGGGATGCTAGAAGATACTGTTATTTTTAAAGTTGCGTGGGAAAATTATTTTGAACTTAGAATTCTATCTTGAGTCAAACTGTCATTTTAAGAAAGAGGGCACAATAAAAACATTTTAGAAAATCAAGAACATGGAAGGATCCAGAAATTAACTGTCACAAAGCTATGCACAACAACATGGTATCAAATTATAATGAAAGACTTGAGGAGAAACTGGCAAATTTGCAATCAGAGCTTAGTATTTGAACACAGCCCTTTCAGAAATTATTGGCTGAAGAGTTCAAATATGAGGACACTGGTTTTTGAACCAAGTAATTAAAAAGCTTAATAATTAGAGTATTTCTTTTCAAATACCATGAAAAATGACCATGAAGCAAGCCACAAAGAAATTACATATAGGTTGTGTCCTGTTATCACAGTGCAATAAGTTAGAAATTAACAAGTGGATAGCAATCAATTAATAAAATCTAATCAGATATAAAAGTAAGCATGGTCCGTGTAATGCTTACGTTTAAAATGAAACAGCAACTTAGGAAAATTTAAGGAAGAATTCCTATTTTATTTAAGCTCTTCCAGATTATACAGAAATCTGAAATACCTCTTCAGTTTGGTTTCTGAGGCTAGCAGAACCCTTATTCCATAATGAAAGATAACTATAGACCCATCTCACTCAGGAGCAGATGTAATCACTGAAAAAACATTAGCAAATTAAATCCAGGAGTGTATGTGTCATGACGAGGTAGGGTTTATCCAGAGCATAGAGCATAATCTATTAATGTAACTCAATACATTAGGAAATTTATTACTGTAATTAAAAAAAGGCAGATGAAATGATAAAAAAAATCACATAATCTCAACAGATGCTGGAAAAACATTTCCTAAAATTTAACACAATCCAGATTTAAATCTTGTGAGGCTAGGAATAGAAAGAAAGCTATTTAACTTGGCTGAGATGTCTACCGGAAACCTTCAGCAAACATCCACATTTGAGACAGGAACAAGCCTGTTGTCTCTACAATCACTTAACGACAAGAAATAGGTATATTAGGAGAGAGAAGAGTCTTTATTTCAGGCAGTGTGATGTGGAGATAGTGCAACCAAGAGAATTAATTGAAAAACTATTAGAGATGGGGCACCTGGGTGGCTCAGTGGGTTAAGCATCTGACTCTTCATTTCCACTCAGGTCGTGATCTCAGGATCGTGAGATGGAGCCCTGGTTTGGGGGGTTCTGTACTGGGCATGGAGCCTGCTTAAGATTCTCTCCCTCTGCCTCTGCCTGCCACTCCCCCCTGCCCCCAGGGGGCGTGCACGCACCTGTGTGCACTCATTCTCAAAAAAAGAAAAAGAAAAACGATTAGAAATAATAAAAAGTACTTTTGTTTAATCATTCAACATAAGAAAATCTGTAGCTTTCTATAGACTAGCATGGCCAATTAGAAATGTGACTTTAAAACTTATTTGCAATAAAAATGTAAACTGTGTATTATTTAGGTGCAATCTTTATGGGAAAAGCACAAGATCCATATGAGGAAAACTACACATTTTTTTAAAAAAGATTTTATTTGAGAGAGCGAACGAGCAGTGGGGAGGGGCAGAGAGAGAGAGAGAGAGAAGCAGACTCTCTGCTGAGCAGAAAGCCCTATACAGGCTCGATCCCAGGACCCGGAGATCATGACCTGAGCAGATACTTAATTGAGCCACGCAAGCTCCCTGAAAACTATACATTTTAATAAAGGGTATAAAACGCCTGAATGAATAGTAAACATTCTATGTTCCTGTTTGTGTAAAAACTGAATATTGTCCAGATGTTAATTATCCTCAAATGAATTTATAAATTAGTTACATTTCCAATACGATTTTGTTACTTAGAATTAGTGTTGTTAGAAGTCACACACCTTCACAGTAGGAACAGGTCCCAGAAATTGCACCTGTGTTTGTACATTATTTCCATTGCTTACAACAGCCACATGAATGCACCTGCCAAGAAGGCGGGGAGTTGTGTTTATTCGGTAGGACATCTTTCCAGCTAAAAAGCAGGGGTTCTATTTTAGGAAAGGGGAAAATGGGTATACATAGCAGTGTATGCCATTTAAACTGGTTCAGAAGTTCATATGCAAATAAAAACAAAAACAATGAAAATTCAGTTTGCTTCTTACTAGAAATGTAAAACACCAATATATCAAAAGTAAGTAGATAAACAGATAAGTGAAACATTAAAGAAAATCAATATTATATAAATATATAGTATATGATGAAGGTATAATTTTGAATCATGGATAAAATATAAAGTAGCCTAAAAATGGTTTAGAGACAGAATAGTCACACTGGGAAAAGACCTACCTATGTCATACTATGCACAAAAATAAATTTCAAGTGGATTAAAGCGATAAAGGTAAACACCCTACACAAGTATTAAAATGTATTAAAAACTCTTACACAAGTATTAAAATGTAAGAAACTTATAGTTTTGGTTTTTTCTCAGTAAGATATAAGCTCCGGCAGACATAGGGAGAAATATTGACAAATGTACATAAAAGAAATGGCTGTAGGGTGAAAGACTCTCTTAAGCAAGGTTGAAAGAAGAGTAGTAAAAGGGAAGAATATTTGCAATATGTACAAGAGACCAAAGATTAAGTCAATAAAGAGCTTCCATTTATCAGCCATTATGTTAATAAACATTCAAAGACTTATAATAGCCACTTCTGGTGAAAAAATCCCTCTTCCGCAAGGTTGATGGCTGAATAAATTGTTTCACCTTATTTGGAGGGCAATTTGGAAGTAACTAGCAGAATTTAAAATGCACAGACTGTTTGATCCAGCCATTCCACCTATAAATAGCCATTTATTTGCTTGAGGTCACAAATGCCTGAAATGTGCATGAGTACAAAGATAACTTACTTCACCTCATCTAAAATGTATTGAGGCTAGTACTTCTTTACTTTTACCAGAAGGTGTCGAAGGTTTTTAACACAACAAATACCACCTGGCTGATAGCAACAGTAAGATACCATCAATTGTTAGAAGCAGTCCAGCCTGACGGATGATAAAACGGGGTGAGGGAAAAGTGTGTCTAAGAAATGCTTAAACAAGACTATAGAAGAACAGTCTTTGAGCATTTGTAATAATGAGAAACTGGGAACCTAAATATTCAGCAACAAGGGAATGATTAAAATGTGAAGTCATTACAATACTCCCAATACTGTATAGCCATTGGAGACAATAAGAGAGATCTGTATGTTTTGACGTGGGAAAATCTCCAAGACATACTGTTCAGAGGAAAAGAGGAGGTATAATGTATGTATTAGAATTTTACTTGGAAGAAATATATATGTATAAACTCCAAACTATATATTTGTATAGAAATGCATAAAAATGACAGTAATATATTTACATAGAAGAAAAGTTGGAAACGATACATAGTGTTTACATGTGAGGAGGGAAGTTTCATTGTGAAAGTGTTTTTTTAACTGCTTATTTCTGTTTTTCTCTTTTGTTTTTTAAATACTAAGGATATAATCATGTGTCATATTTATAATGTAAATGTTTAAAAAGAATCTGGAAAATACAGAGAAATATAAAGAATAAAATAAAAATACCTAGAGTACAATTGCCCAGATAATAGCACCATTAACAGTTTTGTGTATTTCTTTCTAATCCATTTTTCGTTGCAGCTGGGTAGATGGTGACACTGTTCTTTGAGGTAGGTGAAATAGGAATAGCAGGTGTAGGTGAGGAAGAGGATAAATCAGTTTGGGGGCGTGTTAAGTTGGCATTGCCTGTGGGGTACTGAAATGGTGCTATCAAGCAATTGGATATATGGGCAGGGAGCATAGGGGGAGCTCATGATCAACTTACAGTATTAATGCTTTCCCTTTCAAGTGATGGATTTTAATATTCCTGTGTCTGACACGAATAAAAATGTCATTTCTTGTGGCAGCATAGTGTAACATGACTTATTAGCCCTGGAATTCAACAGCTCTTCCTTCCCTGCTGTTGCCCACCCCCTACCCTTGCTGTATCATTTTCTAGTTCTGTCCATCTGTCCATCTTGGGAAAAACATTTAAATGAAAAAAAGCCTCAGTTTTCTTATCAACAAAATGAAAGTAATGTTACCTTACTTGCACGATTGTTGCAAAAATTAAATACGTAGCACTGCCCTGAAATGCTTAGTTAGCTCTCAACATTTAAATTTTAGTTTTTTTACTGTTACCTAAATATATCACTGCACATTTATTTGTTTATTTTTAAGTAGAAATAAAAGAGAAATGGGAGTACTGACCTGGTAAGTCTTTGGTAAAATTAATACAGAAATCTAGGTGTGTTTTTTTTTTCACATTCATTTCAACGTAAGTCTTGATCTTTCACGATGTGTTTTAAAGATTACATTTACTCTTCTCTGTAAGGTTTGCACAGGCCTTTGGTCAACATTAACAAAATCACAACCTGGTAATTTAAAACAATGAAAGGGAGATAATTCATGAGCGTCTCATATAACAGAACTAATTAATCAGTTATTCCAAACAACTCTTTCCTTCAGCGTCAGAGCTGCTCACCTGACCAGGATATTAAATAACCTGCTAATGTTAGAGCTGCACACTCAGCCACCACAAAGAGGTAAATAACTCTCCTCAACTGGGATTTGGATTGCTTGTCGGTGCTGAGGTCACTATCACTGTTAAATGACAGATGTTTTCTGAAAATCCCGTGCATCTCTTCTTGTAATATAAAGTTCAGTGCCTGCAACAACAGGGTGGTGGGCTTTAATAACTGTTAAATTCATTCTTTAGAGATTTTACAAAGATGTCCTATTGCTCCTGGAGGACTCCCTTGACACCCAACTCTGCATTTTCTTTTTGCATAATGCCTACAATTTAGAGCCACCAGGCTCCCAGTTGTATAGCTCCTGTATCCTTGGTTCAGTACAACCAAAATACTCATAAATCTCCTTTTCTTCCAGTAGCTTTCTGCAGCAGCTGGGGTATGACAGTGATGTCCCTGATCTGTAATTCTAGACAACCCTAGGGTGAACACATAGACCAATCTAAAGCTACTACGTCAGATAAAGTGATGTTGTTTGCACAACTCAGTGTCCTCAAGAGGTCGTCATGTAATACTCCCAATTTGTATTCTGCATAAAACTCCTTTTACTAGTTATAAACTTCCTATAGGGAACAGACGAATCCAGCTAAAGGAGGCTGAACATACGCCTGTAATTTTAAACTCAAAAGGAATGGGCTAAGCCTTTTCTATCCTAGAGCTAAAAACTGTAAAAGAATCCAAATTTCTATGTAAGTATGACATTCTTCAATTTGGAATTCTAATGAGGCAGTGTGTTCCTGAGACCCTGCATTTGATGTGTAATGCTAAGAATATGACTGATTAATATAAATATTTGAATTGTACATGAGACTTAAGTGTTTTATTGATAGTCATCACAAAAATTTAATTGATTTTTTTTCATTAAAGATTTTTATTTGAGAGAGCATGCAAACGGGAGTGACAGAGGGAGAGGGGGAGGGGAGAATCCTCAAGGAACTCCACCCTGACCGAGGAGCTGACTGGATCCCAGGACCCTGAGATCATGACCTGAGCCAAAAATCAAGAGTTGGACACTCAACTGACTGAGCCACCCAGGCGCCCTTAATTGACTATTTTACTATTTGTGCTGTATGGACTTACAGTTAAGTTAGCTATTAAATGATTCCTATTATCATATTAATTGCATTAGAAAAACCTGGAATAAATGATACACAATTGACTCTTTAGCAATATGTTTGAATTGTGCAGGTCCACTTACATGCAGATTTTTAAAATAAATACAGTACAATATTGTAAATGTATTTTCCCTATGACTTCGTTAACATTTTCTTTTCTCTAGCTTACTTTATTGTAAGAATATATAATATAGCATACAAAATATGTGTTAATTGTGTTACCAGTAAGGCTTCTGGTCAGCCATAGGCTATCGTAGTTAACTTTTGAGGGAAGCAAAAGTTACACATAGATTTTTGACTGCATGGGGGATTGGCAGTCCTAACCCCTGTGTTGTTCAAGGGTCAACTGTACTCATGTTTTTATTTGCATGGCACTTCCTAATTCTCTCAGAATGTTTCTAGACATTAGCAAATGTCCCTGGGAGGCAAAATCTCACCCAGTTGAGAACCACTGATCGAGATATATTAAAGTTAAAGGCAGTTGGGTGTGAAATGGAACTCTAAAGGATCTGCTTGATAATACTAGGATTAAAAAAAAAAAAAAGCCACCTTAGATTCAACTTCATTCTTCTAGGAATTATTCCTGGGCTTTCTTGACCTTTTCTCCCTCTCTTCACCAGTAAACCATGCTGTAGATGTTTCTTTCTCCATTCTATGCCAGAGGCCTCTGCTTCCCAGAAAGTTCTGTATCCTCCTCTTTTTTTCTACCTTCAGCATCTGGAACAGTGGATGGCACATGGTAGATGCACTTTTGAACTGGATGTATGAATGGATGTTACAGTTATTTTTCTCTTGGCAGTATATATCTATAAAATGACAGGCCTTTTAAAAAATAGATGTGTGCAGCTATTTTATTTTGCTTTGTGTTATCTGTCTAATTGTTATAAGCCTGTGACTTTATTCATGAATCATCATTCACCCAATATTTATTGGGTGCTTACTACGTGCCAAACAATAATGCTGGGAG
Source organism: Ursus arctos (assembly GCF_023065955.2). Classification (NCBI taxonomy): domain Eukaryota; kingdom Metazoa; phylum Chordata; class Mammalia; order Carnivora; family Ursidae; genus Ursus; species Ursus arctos. The sequence continues at coordinate 31,891,974 of NW_026622786.1, read as the reverse complement.
CTGAGGACACAGTTATAAACAAAACAGACATAATCCTTGTCCTTAGGAATTTTACAGATGATTAAGAGACCATTATGATCCAGGAATGGCCTGTGCATTCATGTCTGACATCAATGGTTTCCAAATAAATGAAAATTATGTAGGGTCTAGAAACCTCCTATAGATACATGGCACAGTAGAATCATGGCCTGATTCTTGGCTTTGCCTATAGATACATGGCACAGAATCATGGCCTGATCATGGCTTTGCCTTCTGCTTCAGAGAGCCTGAATTCTTTCTTACAGCTTTTGCCATGCTCTAAAACACCAGAGGAGGAAATTTGGGGTCAACAGTAGTGGCATTATCATTAGGAAGTAATGAGGAGGCAGTGCTGCTTTTAAAGGTCTCTTAATAACAAAGGGCCTGCAGGAACCTAGAGAGGCAGCATTCCAAGAAAGCACAAGATTTTGCATGGGAAAAAAGTGTTGAATAACTTTCTTTCTCCCCTAGTTACAAATGTATCCCTGAGTTTGATTAGGGTCCATCAGCTCTCTATGGATGCTGATGGGATATAGCAACAAAAATAGTTCAGATCCTCCTGCTCTCACCCCATCTGCTCGCTAACTTACTCTTTTTTGTTTCCCTGTAAAGTTCCCACCCTCCCCACTCCAGCTTTCCACATGTGCCAAAGAGTGTCCCACATATGTTCATGAATATTTTCTCACATTGCATATGGTCCCTGCCAGACAGCGAGGTCCCCCTCTGCATGACATCACTAAAAACTTCATTTGAACCTACAGTTGGTACCATGCCAGCAATACTGTAGGTGATCCTGCAAATGTCTTTCGACCTCATCTCCTGCATTACTCATTATGCCGCAGGTACGCTGGCCTTTTTTCTGCTCCTCTGGTACAGCACACTTGCTTCTGTCTCATGGCCATTGTGTTTGTTGCTTTCTCTGCCCAGAATGTTCTTTTCGCAAACCACTGCATGACTGAGTCTCTTCCATCCTTCAGGTATGTTAAACTGCAGCTTTCTCAGACTTGACTTCCCATGCAGTCATTCTTTATTTCATTACCCTTCGACTACCCACCCCTATCAAAAATCATTGTATTTGTCTATTTATCACTTACTTGTCTCCTTTATTAGAATGTAAGCCTCATGAGAACAGGAATGTTTTCTTTTAATTCAGCCCTGGATCCTTGGCAAACAGAATAGTGATGGACACTCAGTAAATACTTATTAACCTAGTTAATCAATAAGTGATGCCACAAATGGCTGAGCAGAGGTATGTGGCAAAATGGGAAAAGATGTCTCATCCTTATTTGTATCAAATTGCATTAGGACACACTTAACTTTGACACTATTGGCATTTTGGGTGGGATAACTCATTGTGGGGGCTGTCCTGCGAATTGTAGGGTGTTTAGCAGCAGCCCTGGCCTCTGCCCACCAGATGCCAGTAACACCCCTCCCCAATTTAAGACAACCAAAATGTCTCTAGATGTTGCCAACTGTTTTCTTAAGGGCAACATCGCTTCCAGTTGAAAACGACTTTTTGGAGTGATCCAAAGCAGGGAAACTTGTGCACCTGTTTCTTATGGAGCTTTATTAGAGATACATTTTTGGTCATTTTTATCCTAATGCTGCATACTCTGAAACTCAGTGGCATATAGCTATATATATATATTCATTTGGCATATAGCTATATACATATATTCATTTGTTTCTTCTCATGTGCCTGCAATTTGGCTGGGATTGGGCCTATCTTGGCTGGGCTCAGTTAGGTTTGATGTCAAGCTGCAGATATGATCAGGCTTGCTTCAAATTCTCATTCTCTTTGGATCAGTGGCTGCCTGCATCATGTTCACCGTGAAAAGCAGATGTGCAAAATAGGCCAGCCCAATCACGCCACCATATTTCAAACTTCTGCTCTGTTGTGTTTTCAGACATATTGATTGAGACACGATACGTGGTCAAGACCAAAGTCAAAGGGCAAGGAAATCTACCACCTACAGTGGAGGTGAAGGGGATTGAATATTTGCTGAATGGTAATCCAAATGGTTATACAGATCTTTCCATTTTCACTCCTAGTTCTCTATTTAGATAGAACCAATAGAGACTAGAGCAGGAGACATAGCTGAGTGATAAACATTCAGAAATCTTCCTTGACAATTACGATTTTCTTACTGGGTCCTCGTAGCTTCTTCCCTCAGGATGAGTTTGTTTCAGGATGATGCTTAGTTTAATTTGAATCCCTTGTGGACTTTAAGGTAGAACCCCTCCTATACAAAGTTTTGATAAATTATTAGCCTTTTATGCATTGAAGATTCTTTGAAGAACATAACTATTATTAATTTACCTTTTATAGTATTCTCTTATGTATACCCTAAACTGCTTTAGGAGATTGACTAGGTGTTAGACGTTTGGCTGCAAGTAACAAAAGCCAATTTATGCTGGCTTAAACAAATAGGTTTACTTTTCTCATATAACAAGGATTCTGGAGTTTGATAACTGCTGATATTGGTTCAGCTGCTCAGTGTCATCTGAGTTAGTGTCTTGGTCCTTTTGGCCTTTCCCTCATTATCTCAAGATGTTGTTGCAGCTCCAATGTATCTACATTTTAAGCTGCAAGAGGGATAGAGGGGCAGGCAGTCCCCAGGCATATCTGTCTCTGTTATTGGGAAAGCAAGTATTTTCCTGGAAATTCTCCAACAGTCTTCTGCTTATCTCTCTTTGGTCAGAACTGGGTCCCTTGGCCATCCCTAATTGTCTATAGTGGAAGATAGCAAGGAAGAAGAGTGTTGGCAAAGACTGCTGAGTCAGTTCTCCAACGAACTCTGGGGAATAGTTTTGATATGCTATGATTTAGAAGAAAGCAGTTGTGATAAATAATGATAATAACCTCAATTTGTCGACATATTGACAATATTGACATGTCAGAGATTGTGCTAGTTGCCTTGCCTTTATTTTATTACTTCATCCTCACCGAACCTTAGAGAAGGGTGCTGAGACTCAGAGCAGTTAAGTAAAGCCCCTGGACCCATCACACCCCAGTTCACACAGCTAAACAGGTAAAGAGCAGAGCCATAATTCATGTCTAGTTCTCTTGGATTCCAAAGCTTGTAACTTAAATCTGTTCTGAGTACAGTGTAAATGAATATTTTTTAAATCAGGGAATCCATAGAAGTTGTTAGACTCCCAGAGTTTGAGTTAATCCATTTCTTGAACTTGGGGAGTGAATGATGACCCTGAAATTCAGCCATCTAGGAACATTTAATACTTTTATAACTTATCCAAATACTTATTGAATAATAAAACACATACAATACACTCTCTTATATACTATGTGTGAGAGAGGCAGAAAGAGTGCATGGAACAGGCACCTGGGTGGCTCAGTCGGTTGAGCGTCTGCCTTCGGCTCAGGTCATGATCCTGGAGTCCCTGGATTGCGTCCCACATCAGGCTGTCTGCTCAGCGGGGAGTCTGCATCTCCCTCTGACCCTCCCCCTTCTTGTGCTTTCTCTCTCACTCAAATGAATATATAAAATCTTTAAAAAAAAAAGTGAATGGAATATGGAAACATTGATGCTGTACTTATAAAATTTTCAGTCTAGGAGGGAAAATAAGATGCACAGAAAGAGAACACAAGTTGGAAAGTGGTAAATATTAGACTGTAAGATACCCAGGGACGTGTCATGTCTGTTTTTGTTTGCCCCAATGTGCCAAGACATAGTATGTTCCTGTACACAAGAGGAACACTATAAATATTTGCTCATATGAACTGAAGAAAGGAACACATGGAATATGATTGGACTTCAGACAGAGATGTGCTCCAGTTGAAGGAATTAGGGAAAGCTCTGTGGGAAAAGTGGCATTTGACCTAGGACTTGAGAGATACAAATGGTGTGGATGGGAAGAACTAGGATAGTGGAAGTGGTGGAGGAAAAGCTGTTAGGGAAGACTTATCGGGAGCAAGGCAGAGGAAACCCGCAGCCGTCTCCAGGGAGCAGCTCGTGTGTCAGGCACTGGAACATGGTAGCAGAAGCCATTGGTGGCAGATGGACAGACCATGCCAGAGTGAGGGGGTTGGGTGTTATTTCGAGGCAAGCGGGAGGTGGTAGAGTGACATGAGCAGAGCTGGACTTCGGGAAGACAAATCTGCCAGCAATTTAAAGTTGTATTAGCATGCGGAAAAGCCTGCAGTTAGGTTAGTGTAACATTCCAGATAGAAATAGCTGTGGCCCAACGAGCGCCTAACCCAGGGTGACAATGGACAGGAGGCAGTGGGTTTGAAAGGTGTTACTAGGGGAAGACAGTACCTGCAGTTCATTTGGTGTGGGGGTCCTGGGAGGGGGGAATCAAGGACGGGATAAGATTTTTTGACCTGGGTGACTGGAGAATAGTGGTGCCGTTAAAAGAAATCAAATTTGCTGGAGGAAATCCTCGTATCAGCTGGTTTGTGAGGGAAAAATGGCGTTTGACTTCAGTCATTTTGAGTTGGGAGGCATTGTGGGATATCCAGATGTGAATAAAGCTTGGGTGGGAAGAGTTGATGATTCCCCTTTAGCATGGACGTGATGGCTGGAGTCAGGATTATTCCAGAAGAGCACAGACGGGCAGGTTCATGCAGGGCCTCACTGTGTTTGTCACTGTGTCTAGGTGACCAGTGTTTAGATAATAGTGGGGCCGAGATGACAGAAGATGTTTTTGGAACCCTTAAGTTTTGGGGTGTGTGTGTGTGTGTGTGTGTGTGTGAGAGAGAGAGAGAGAGAGAGAGAGAGAGAGAGAGAGGGAGAGAGAGACAAAGATACGTCCTTCCATGATTAAGTGACTTCCAATTTTATCCTAAGCAATTCTTATAGTGGAAGGCAGGGGGCAGCAGAGTCCCACTTTTCAAAAGAGAGTCTGGCCACAACTTCAGGAGAAAGGTTGTTCCCCCCCCCCCCGCAACGTGTATCTTTTTTGTTAATGAAACCATATCCCCTTTTTAGAAGTTGGAGAACATAATTTGATTCCAAAATTGCTGTCTTTGGGTACAGCATATGGATCTGAAGCCCGAGTTCGGGGGAGTGTGCCTCCAAGCTAATTATATCAACTCCTTTTAAAGAAAGGTTATTAAGAACTTCTTTGCTAGTGATGGTCTGATGCTATTTCAGTGGAAGGCTTGGTGTTGGACTTGTAATGGGGAATTTTTAGCCTGACATCTAACTCGACCCTGGAGACTACGGTTTGTATTTAAAGAAAAGAAATTAGGCCTGTCCCAGCAGCATTCTTTAAGATCCGTTTACTATTAGAGTCATGGTAAATATAGCCCCCAGCCCTCGTTGCTGCTGTTGGCTAGTTTCCTCAAGGCAGGTTGCCTTGGGATAAGGCTGGGAAGTGGAGCCCCATTCACAAACATAACTCATACTTCTTTGGTTTTTGACCTATTGCACGACTGCTGTACCCCTGAGCGCTTTCCAATCTCTGTCATGTACCTCTCAGCCTCCACCTCCTGTCTCCACCGTGAAGCAGGGGCACAGAAGCTTCTCATTTCTGTTTTAGTGCTGGGCTCTGCTGTCTTCCAGCAGGTGGACCGCTGATCCCGGAACAGTGGGTCCTACCGTGGACCTCCCGTGTGCCAGTCCCGCCGGCACCGTGCTGAGCTGCAGGGCTGCTTCTCTGTGCTCTGCGTTGTGACATGGGCAAGCACCAGGTCTACCGTCTGCCGCCGCGTCTGCAGCACCAGCCCATGCCCGCGATGGAACAGGTGCTTGACCATTTTGTTGTTGCTGCTGAAGAGGCACCAAAGCCTTTTCACCTTGATGCCATATGGAATTTTTCATAAAATTTCTCTTAATATACAGGTTTTTCCCCCAGGCTTTTTACTGATACTTCTCTTTCTGGATGTCAGGCATGGACCATGGGAATAAGTACAAAAGTACCACCTCTCATGGGCCTCTGCAGCCAGGTGGGGACAGTGTGCAGAGAGCTGGGTGCTCAGTGCCAGGGGCTGCGTGGGGGTGAGCCTGTGGCAGGGACTGGCATGCACGCTTTCGTATCACCCCAAACCCCACTGGTGCCACACTGTCTTCAGTGCTTTGATTACGCCACGTCCTTTAAACCTCCAGGCCTTTCTTCATACTGTTTCCTCCCTTGGAACGTCCTTCCATTTTTCTGTTTCATGAATGCCTTTTTCCTGCCCTACTCTTTTTTTTCCCTCATAGAATTTATCTCTTTCTCTCAAGTTGTGTAGTTTATTTATTATGCATTGTCTGTTCTCCCATCCTTATAGAATATAAGCTCTGTGAGAGCAGGGATCTTTGTTTGCCTCACTGATAGATCCCAAGCACCCAGAATACTGTTTAAAACATAATAGCAGCTCAATAAATAAATGCTAAATGAACAAGTGGATCCTTGAAGCCTCAACTTGTGTGTCACCGCCTCTGTGAAGCTTTCCATGTTTGGCTTCTCCCGATCCGAGATGAAATCTGCTTATCCGTCCTCCGTTTTGCTATAGCACTTTGTACTTACGTTTGCATTACAGCACTTACCCCACTGTGATAGCTGCTTTATATTTCGATCAAGATGATAACAAAAATAATGTAACAATTTTAAGTTGGAAGTTTTGATTGAGGCACCCGGAGGCAATACGTAAAAAATTTCAAACTGAGATGTGTCATCCAAAGATGGAAATTTCCATGAGTTTCGTGACTCTGGAAAACAAACAAACAAACCCACGCACATGGTGGATATGGAAGGATCAAGAGAGTGGAGATAAGGAAAGTTTTGAGAGGAGGATTTCTTTCGAAAGTGTTCCACTGTGAGTCCTCCGTGTCCACCAGGAGGAGCGGGGAGGGTGCTTCTACCTTCACCCCGAGCCAAGGAAGGGCGGCACAAGCACTCTGTGGAGATGGTGTCTCTGGCAGTTAGGGAGACATGACTCCTTTTGTGGTCTTGCCTGGAAATGGTAAAAGGTAAAGACAGGTCATTCACTACTCTGATGGCAGGAGCAAGTTTGGGTGAGACATGAGAGGCTGAACCAGTCCGGGGTCATTTTCAATCTTCCCCATGATTGCTGCCTGGAGGTTCCCCTCCAGGACAGCTGGGGAGAAAGGAGGGGCCCAGCCAGAGCAAAATGCATTACCTTTGACAAAGCAAAAGTAATCAAATATAACTAAAAAAATTCTTCTGTGGGGGAGGCTTTGAACAATCCATCCAATTGTTAGAAAGCATCATCTTTAAACACCCAAAGCAAAGCAGTGTCCAAACGCAAGAAATTGGCCCCAAAGAGAATCCTCCAATTAGAACTTTCCGGCTGCTTTTTACCACTCCTCCATCCCCCTTTCTTTGCCTCTGGCAGGGTGAGAAACCTAGTGACAAGCTGGGGGAGGGAAGAAATGCTGAGGTCTGGGAGGCACCTTGGGGAAGAGGGAGAATACAAGGCCTGTCTTTTTCACTAGGAACGCTGTCAGCCCTCAGCAAAACCCTCCCAGAGATGACTGAACGTTAAACCCGCTTCGAGTCGTAGTTCTTACATAGGACTGGACATTCTGATTTCTGAATTAACACAGTTTTTATGCCTTAAAGTGACCCTAATAATCTTATTACCTAGAAATCTTCAGAATGTTGTGATGATGTCTGAGATTTTGTCCAGGGCCAGCAGAAGTACTTCCCCTTCTGCAGAAATTTTAAATGACCAGTGGAATCATTCTTTGTGGTTACCTCTCATGACCCTGCCTGTTCACAACGTCAGCACCAGTGATCATATTAGCTAATGTTTAATGTGTGTCCACTGTGTTTTCTGGGCACTATGCTATTAATGTATTTGTCTCATGGTTCCATCCAACAACCCTGGGTGGTAGGAGCTCTCCTGGTCTTTCACATGCAGGGAATAGGAAGTTGAAAGGCATTGACTTCCCTGAAGTTGACACACCAGGTAGAAGTAGAGTTAGCATTTGAGACCAGGGGATCTGACTATACTTTACTCTTTATTGGATTCCGGTTTCGTCAGGAATAGGGCTGTGCTCCTGTCCATATTCCCCACACACAGCACAGGGCCTGACCTTCAGGGCTCCACAGATTTTCAACTAACGAAAGGTGCATAGATGGTGTTGGCAGTATTTCACAGTAATGCATACAAAGTTCAGCAAAATCTCATAACTAGGAGCTTAGGCTTTGGAGTTGTTGGACATGGATTTGAATCCTGGTTCTGCCTCTTCACAGCTGTTCAGCCTTCGGGAAAATGACTTAACCTGTCTATGACCCTCATTTGTAGAATGGAATAATAATGCCTCCATTATAGGATTGTGTTGTGCTGTGACCAAAGAAGAAAATAAGTATACAGAGCAACTAACAGCACGCAGCATGTAGCACACGGTGGACGTACTTGCCGTAGCATGGCTCAACAAGATGATGACACTTACCTATCTGGGTTTAGTGCAACAGTGAATTCTGAATGAGCAGGGGTGGAGTTTGATAGTAGTAGACAGACCCAGCCCTAAGCAGATTGCGAAGTACAACAGAAGCTCTAGACCAAACCAGCTCTTGCCATCTAATGCCCACGGCTGGCTCGGCCCTCCTGTCACCTGGCTGCTCTCCAGTGTTCCCACGGACACTGGCTTCTCTTGTAAGGTGTGTGGTTCCAGCGGGTCCCTATTCTTGTTCCTAACTCTGCTTATTTGTAATTATAATTACATAACTTAATTAAATATTATTTCAATGAACTATGAATGGGAAAAGATTAGAGCACTTTTCCAGTTGTCTCCCCACCTTCCCTTTCCCCTCTGCTGGGAGGGGGAAACTCTGTCTTCATGCTTTCTTCTTTTCCTTTTTTTAGGAGAAAGAACTGACAAAACTCATATATATATATATATTTAAAGATTTATTATTTATTTTAGAGACAACTAGAGAGAGTGTGTGTTGTGGGGGTGGGGCAGAGGGAGAGGGAACGAGAGTCTTAAGCAGACTCCACGCTAAGTGTGGAGCCCAGTCTCACAACCCTGAGACCATGACCCAAGCCAAAACCAGGAGGCAGCTGTTTCACCAGCCGCACCACCCAGGCGCCCCTAACTAAACCCATTCATATTAAGAAGTAAATGACTGCAGCCCTTCTCAGCGTCAATTGCGTTTTAATAGGTGTTCAATGCTCTAGCTAAAGGAAGAAAGCTCTCAGTGTGGAAGTTGAGTATAAGGGCAGGGTGACTATTTCATCCTGTCCAAAACCACGTCGTAACTCTTCCTTGATCCCTACTCTACATACTTGGAAGAAGGGTGTGCTGTTTCTGTTATAATTGTGCATTGTATCTACATTCTCATGCCTCTGGACAGAGGAAATAAAAGTTGACATTTATCTTGTTTCACTGAGAGTGGTACAATATGCAGTATAATTAAATTAGGAAACAAATGCCCACAGAATAAGCTCCCAGATTTTATTCTTTTGAGGTAAACCCCAGGTCCAGCGCTGCTCACCACACTTAGTCTGTGCACTGCCTTGTGAATTCCCCTGCTGTGAAATGTGTCTTGATTTATCTTTGCACACTGCTTTGGTAAATGCTCACGGAACAAAAAACTTGATTCCCACTTAATATATGTCTATTTTAACTTCCCTTTAATGCAGAATTCAGAACATGATACAACTGGAGTCATACAGTTGGAAAGGACGTAGGGAAATTGTAGTTTAATAGTCTCATTTTATACATGAGGAAATGAAGATGAAGAAAAGTGAAGTGACTTCTAAGGTCACACAGTGAGTTAATTCTGGACCTGGATTTAGAGCCCAGGTCTTCCGACTCCAACCCGGGGCCCTTTTGCTGTTCTAACTATTTCATTTGATAATATGCCAATAATATGCAACATTTATTGAGTGCTTATGATAGCCCAGGTGTAACTGATAGCTCTTTACATTTCTTAACTCATTTCATTCCCACAGCCCCCCTATGAAGTAAACACTATTATTATCCTATTTTAAAAATGAAGAAACAGGCATAGAGAGGGTAGTAACATAAGGTCAAATGGTAGAATCAGATCTGGAAACTAAGAATTTTGGCAGAAGGTGCTATGGATAGACAGGCGTTTCTTTGATTCTTTTTTTAATTTGAGGTATAATTGATATATAACATTACATTATCTTCAGGTATGCAACACAATGATTTAATATATGCATATATTGTGAAATGATCGCTACAGTAAATATAGTTAAATCCATCACCACACAGTTACACGTTTTTTTTCCTGTGATGGTAAATTCTAAGTTTTGCTCTTTTAGTAACTTTCAAATATGCAACCAAGTATTATTAACTATAGCTGCCATGCTGTATGTCACATTCCCATGACTTATTTACTTTATAACTGGAAGCTTGTAATTTGTCACCCCCTTCACCTACTTTGCCCAACCTCCCCCGTCTGACAACCACCAATCTGCTCTGAGCTTGTTTTTTTTAAATTTTGTTTCTTAGTTTTTGTTCTTTTCTTGGTTATAGATTCCACAATAAGTGAAATCGTACAGTATTTGTCTTCCTTCATCTGATTTATTTCACTTAGCATAATGTCCTCAAGGGCCATCCATGTTGTGGCAAATAGAAGGATTACCTTCTTTTTATGGCTGAGTAATATTCCATTGTAGATATATTTCAGATTTTCTTTTTTCACTTATCCATCTGTGGACATTGAGGTTGTTTCCATGTCTTGGTTATTGTAAACAATGCTGCAGTGAACATGTGGTTGCAGATATCTTTCGTGTTAGTGATTTCATTTCCTTTGAATAAATATTCAGAAGTGAAATTGCTGGATCATAGTAGTTCTACTTTTAATTTTTTTGAGGAACCTCCATACCGTTTTCTGTAGTGGCTGCACCAATTTACATTCCCACCAACAGTGCACAAAAGTTCCCTCTCTCCATATCCTTGCCAACATTTGTTATTTCTTTTTAATAATAGCTATTCTAACAGGTGTGAGCTGATATTGTCATTCTGATTTGCATTTCCCTAATGATTAATGATGTTGAGTACCCTTTTGTGTGCCTGTTGGCCATCTGTGTATTTTCTTTGGAAAAATACCTATTAAAATCTTCTGACCATTTTAACAAATTGGATTGTTTGGGGTTTTTTACTTTTACAACTGGAATCATACAGTTGGAAAGGACTTAGGAAAATTGTAATTTAACAATCTTAGGGAAATTGCTACTGAATTGTATGCATTTTGAAATACATTTTGGATATTAACCTTTTATCAGATTCATGATTAGCAAATATTTTCTCCCTTTCATTAGGTTGTCTTTTCATTTTGTTGATGGTTTCCTTTGCTGTGCAGAAGATTTTAGTTTGATGTAGTCCCACTTGTTTATTTTTGCTTTTGTTAATTTTGCTTTTGATGTCAAATCCAAAAAATCAAGGCCAAAACCGATGTCAAAGAGCTTACCACCCATTTTTCTTCTAGGAGTTTTATGGGTTCAGGTTTTATGTTCAAGTCGTTAATCCATTTTGAGTTAATTTTTGTACATGGTGTATGGTAGTGGTTTAGTTTCATTCTTTTAAAAAAATTTTTTTTTCCTGGCAAAAAGCTTTATTGTTTCTACTTGGTCCAGGCTTGGGGGGCTCCAGGGTGGTCAACAAGCTGCCTAGCGGCTGCAGGGATACCCTCAGCCGGAGGCCCTGACACCAGGAGGGTGCCAGAGGGGCCCCTCAAAGCCTGCTGGGTTCTGGAGGCTCCTCACCGTGCTGGAGGATGGGCGTTTGGAAGAGAGGCCCGCCCGGCCCACCCCCTGCCACGTGAGCCAGGTGGTCGCCATCTTCTGGATGAGCTTCACCTGCGCACCCAGGCGCCGTTCTGCCGGAAGCCGGGGAGATGGGCGCCTGCGCGGGCGGAACCCGGGCGGGCAGATAAAGGCCCGGGTTCAGGGTCCGCTCCAGGCGGCTGGCGGCTTGCGTGGCGTCCGGGGCTCGACGCCGCTGGACTTGAGACGGCTTCTGCTTCTGCACGTCCAGGAAGAGGCCGGCCGCCGCGCTGGTTTTGCATCTTCCAGAGAAGTCGAATGGCTTCGCCTCGGCCGGCGCTGGAGAAGCGGGCCTCCCCGCAGAGCCTCGACCTGGCGGTGGAAAGAGAAGCCCGGAGAGAGGTGGGTGCGGGAGCCCCGGCAGCGTGTTGACCGGGCGGTGGACGGCAGGGTGGACTCCACCTGGGGGGAGTCGTTCTGACCAGTCTGGGGGCTCGTGGTTGATCCACTTTCAGGAGCTCAGTGCAGAACACCTGTGTTCGCTGGACCCGGGCCCAGAGGGTGGCCGAGAAGATGGTTCTCAGGGTTGGGACTGGAAAAGAGGTTGCAGGTGGTGGGAGGCTGGAGGACGGGGTCCTGGGGCCCTTCTGTCGGAGCTCTGTTGAGGCAGGACACAGATCCAGGGGCCCGCCCGCTGCACTGCTGAAAGCATTTGGTCTTTGACCATTACGGATGAGGTAAGCTACAGGTGTTTCGTAGATGCCCTTTAGTAGAGTGAGGAGTTTCTCATCTGTTTCTGGTTTGCGGAAGGGTTTTATGGTGAATGGTCATTGAATTTTATCGGTTTTTTTTTTTTCTGCTACTGAGATGATCACAACAGTTTCTTCTTTAGTCTTTTGATAGGATGAATTACATTCTTTGATTTTTTTTCAAATGTGTAACTAGTTTTGCATTCCTGGGATAATCTCTATTTGGTTATGCTGTGTTTATTTTACGAATGTACCGCTGGATTTAATTTGCTAATATTTAGTGAAGATTATTGTGTCTATGTGCATGAAAGATAATGGTTTGTTGTAATGTCTTTGCCTGGTTTGGGTATCAGGGTAATGGGTAGCTTTTAAAATGAGACAGGAAGAGCTCGTTTCTCTTCTGTTTTTGGAAGAGTTTGTGTAGAATTGACATTTTTGATACTGTTTCTTAAAAGTTTGAGAAATTTTTGCCAGTAAAACCATCTGGGCCCGTGGTTTTCTTTGTAGAAAGTTTAAACTACAAATTTATTTTCTTTGGGAGATGGTCAGAAAATTCAAATTATCTATTTCTTTTTGAGTAAGCTTTGGTAGTTTGTGTCTTTTAAGGACTCTGTCCATTTCATCTTTTTTTGTCAAATGGCCGTAAGTTTGTAATATTCACTTATCCTATGACTGTATGATCCGTAGTGATATCCTCTGTTCTATTTCTGATACTGGTAATTTGCATCTTCTCTCATTTTTTTCTGAATCAGTCTGGCTGTAGCGTTACCCATTTTATTGATACTTTCAAAGAACTAGCTTTTTGCCTCATTGCTTTATTCTTTTTTTCTATTTTCAAAATTATTGGTTTCTGCTCTTATCCTTATTATTTCTTTTCTCCTGCTTGCTTTGGGTTTAGTCTGCACTTTTTCTTGTTTCTTTTCTTTTTTTAAGATTTTTTTTTAAATTTATTTATTAGACAGAAAGAGAGACAGCCAGCGAGAGAGGGAACACAAGCAGGGGGAGTGGGAGAGGAAGAAGCAGGCTCATAGCAGAGGAGCCTGATGTGGGGCTTGATCCCATAACGCCAAGATCACACCCTGAGCTGAAGGCAGACGCTTAACCGCTGTGCCACCCAGGCGCCCCTGCACTTTTTCTTGTTTCTTAAGATTGAAACTTAGATCATTGATTTGAGACCCATTTTTCTTAATAAAGGCATTTAATGCCATACCTTTCTCTTTATGCATTGTATTAGTTACATCTTATAAATTTTTTTTATGTTGTGTTTTCATTTTCATTTAATTAATATTTTCTAATTACATTTTTGACTTTCTCTTTGACCAATGGGTTATTTGGAAGTGCATTATTTAATTTCCAAATATTTAGGGAAATTTTAAAAATATATTTCTGGTTCTGAGTCTAATTTAATTCTGTCCCTGCCAATGAACATTCTTCATGTCATTCCAATTATTTTAAATTTGGGGAGTGTGATTTATAGCCTGGAATATTTCTTGGCACATGGTCTACGTGCACTTAAAAGAATGGGTGTTCTGCTGGTGTTGGGTGTTAATTATGTAAAGTTGGTTAATACTTTTGTTCAGGTCTCCTGTAAACTTACTGAGTGCCTGTTTTTCATTTTTTTAGTTCCTGAAGTCTGTAGCGTTGAAATCATCATCTATAATTGTGGATATATCTGTCCTTTCACGTCTATAAGTTTTTGCTTATGTGTTTTAAAGCTCAGCTGTTAGGTATGTAAACATTGAGAATTTTTTTCTTAGTAAATTGACTCTTTTATCATGTAATGTCCTTGTTTATTCCTTGTAATATTTCTTGTCTTGCATTCTGTCTGATCTTAGTATAGCCACTCTAAGCCTTCTTTTAATCATTATTTTGCAAGATATATATAGTTTCATCCTATACGTTTAATCTGTTTGTACTTTTAAAAAATATTTATTTTAGAGGGAAAGAGGTAGAGAGCACCCGTGTGTGTGTGTGTGTGTGTGTGTGTGTGTGTGTGCGTGCACGTGCATGGTGGGGGGGTGGGTAGAGAGAGAATCTTCACAAAGATTCCCAGCCAAGCTTGGAGCCCAACATGGGGCTCAATCCCAGGACCCTGAGATCATGACCTGAGCTGAAATCAAGAGCTGGATACTCAACCAACTGAGTCACCCAGGTGCCCCTAACCTGTTTGAATTTTTAGGTTTAAAGTGAGTTTCTTTAGACAGCATGCAGTTGGGTTTTGCTTTTTTATATTGTTTGGTAATCTCTGTTTTTAAAAAGATGTAGTTATGTACTTTACATTTAATGTAATAATGTATGTATCATTTCAACCACATAAAATTTTGCTAGTGGGTTTTTGTCCCATTATCTTTACTCCTCCTTTTTTGCCATCTGCCTTTGCATTGAGTATTTTTAAAAAAGTTCATTTTGACTCCATCGTTGGACTTACTATTTATACTTCTTTTAAAGATTTCCTTGTTGGCATCCAGGTGTTTACAATGTACATGTTGAAATAATCTACCTTCAAATAATTTCATCCTGCTTCACCTACTGCATGAGAACCTTACAACAGCACACTCCTTATCTGTCCCTCTTTCCTTCCAACCTTCTATGCAGTTATTGTCCTATATTTTATTTTTTGCCATAAACCCTTAATTCATTATTACTATTTTAAATTTAGTCAATTACTTCTAATACTATTAAAATGAGAAAATTATCTTTTACATTTCTTTATTTTAATCATTTCTGGAGATGTAATTTCATTGTGTGAATTCAAGTTTCTGATGTCCTATTTCTTATTACTGAAGAACTTTTTAAAAGATTTCTTATAGTGCAGGTCTGCTGCCAGTGAATTCTCTCAGCTTTTGTTAGAAAGCTCTTCCCACTGGGTATAGAGTGTTTTGTTTTTTTCCTTTTCAGTATTTTAAAGATGTCACCATGTTGTCTTCTGAGTTATATAGTTTATGACAAACAGTCTGCTATAATTCATATCTTTTTTCCTTAGTATATTTTGTCTTTTTTTCTGCAGCTTTCTCTTCTACATTTTGCCCTTTTTTTGGTTTTTAGCAGTTGGAATATGATGTGCTTAGGATTGTGTATCTGTGTGTGTATGTGTCTGTGTCTGTGTCTGTCTGTCTGTCTTCCTAGCCTGCATCACCGAAGGAAGATTTTCCTGGACTTCTGCCCTGCCCTTAACCTGTTGTATGCACATAATAGATGTCAGAGAAGAGAAACTCTGTTTCTGCAGAGATCAGTAATTCTACACACTCACACTAGTGTATGCTCAGCCTAACAATTCGTTAAAAATTTTAGTTGAATTCTACTTACATTCTTATATGGTACCTTAATTCTCTCCTCCTATGCTTTGCCACAAGTGAGCCAGCATTTGTTTTTATCTCCTTAGAAAGTCCTGTTTTTCCTTATATTTCAGGCTTCTTGGTTGCCATGGGATTTTAGTTTTAGTAGGTTTAAGAAAAGTTAGGATTTTGTCCTTTATCTGGAATTTTTTTTTTCCAGGTAGTAGTGATGCTCTTTCCAGCTTTCTATACAAGTGGAAGTGTAATCCCTTCACTTGCATCTCTAAGAGGCCATTCCATGGCCCTGTAAGGCCAGTGGCTCTGCATAATGTTATATATGAATCCTATTGTTATGTGCTCTCTTCCTTTTTTTTTTTTCTTTAAGAGATGATTATACTCTATAATTAAGAAAAAATAGTGGTAAAGTAACATGAGCTATTTCTCCCTCTCCTGAACTCATTACGGAAGCTGTGAGGGATCATGAAGAGGGTTGTTGGATCTGAGAGAACACATAAAAATAGTGAGAAATCTCTGCAGAGAGAGAATACGAAAGCAGTGGTGGCCCAGAGTGAAAGAGGGCTGTATGCCAATGACTTGGAATAGGCAGAGGAAAACTTTTCAGTTGTGCCGTTTTTTTTTGTTGTTGTTGTTGTTTTTAAATATTTTATTTATTCAACAGAGAGACAGCCAGCGAGAGAGGGAGCACAAGCAGGGGGAGTGGGAGAGGAAGAAGCAGGCTCATAGCGGAAGAGCCTGATGTGGGGCTCGATCCCATAACGCTGGGATCACGCCCTGAGCTGAAGGCAGACGCGCAACTGCTGTGCCACCCAGGCGCCCCAGTTGTGCCGTTTTTTGTTGTTGTTTTTCTCCTCCCCATTGCCTTGAATAGGTCATGACCATCCCTGTCATGAAAAGAAAATTGCATCACCAGATCAGCTACTGGTAGGAGTAGGGAAATAAATTAGAGTTGTACGTGAGCCCGGCAAGGCATAAGAGCAGGTAACAAAAGTCAGAAGTCTCTATATTGCCCCCTACCCACCCAAACCACAGTGTCTAGGTAATAAGAAAGACAAAACAGATAGCTGGTATAAATAATATATTAATAGCCTTGAACTAATCTATATATATTCACATGTAAACAATATAACCTTACTCTCAACAGAGTACAAATTATTTTTTAACAAAAATGGGATATTTAAAAACTTTGAGACGTGTTTGATATATAGTAAAGTCCAAATCATCAATACCATTCAGACCATGTTCTCTGATCATAATGCACTAAAATAAGGAAACATTTTTTTAAGTTAAAAAATCATTGAGAAGGAGGTAATCATAAAGAAGTTTAGGAAATACGTATAAGTGAAAGACAATGAAAAGACTACATAGTGTAATTTACCAGACATAACCAAAAAAGGATTTAGAAAGAACTGTACAACTGTAATAGAACAGAAGAGAAAATATAATTAATAAACTATTCAGCTCAAGAACTTGGAAAAAAGAGAAGTCAAATACAGCAAGAAAAAATAATCAGAAGGACAGATACTTTAAAAAACACAAAACTGAGGGACAAAATTAATAAATAATAGAATCTCACCAAACTGGAGAAGATAAATCCAAAAATTGTTCTCTGAAAATATCAATAAGCTGGACAATTACAACTACTGCTAACAGTGCTTAGTGTATTGTTACACTTGTTAGTGCTTGCATATTGTTCTAAACTTTTTATGTCTATTCATTTTGTCCTCTCAACAATCCTATGAGGTAGGTACTATTATCTCCATTTTATAGATGAGGTGATAAAACAGAAGAGGCAAATACAGGGTGTAAAGGAGAAACTATTGCAGAAACTAAAGATATTAGAAAACTGTTAAAGAATATTATGACCCATATTCACCAAAAAGTTGAAAACCAAGGAAAAAACTAAACAGAATTTCTGGAATAATATAGAATGTCAAATAGAAAATTTGAATAAGCCAAAGACCACTAAGGAATTGGAAATGATAATCAAAGATCTTTCCCCCAGAGAAAAAGTCCTATGCCCAGGTAGTTTTATAAATGAGTTCTATCAGTTTTTCAAGGAGAGGACAGCTCTATGGTATACAAGTTATGAAAGGAAATAGAAAACAAAGGACAACTGCCAAAATCATTTTTTACAAATTGAGGTGAATTTCACAAATCACAATTATTTTAAAGTATTCAATTTATTTTATGGGGTTAAATTAGCATTGTTTTGAAAACCAGATAAAGATAGTGCAAGAGAAGAAGAAAAGGGTAACTCCATTTGACTTCCAGACATGTTTTAAAACTATAAAGAACATCCTAGATGAATATGAGCTGACAAAAATCTGACCTTATACTTCAAAAGAATACATCATGATCAAATAGGATTTATCTATGGAATGCAAAGATAGCTTAATACCTGAAAATCTATTGGAGTAATTCACTACATTAAGAAACTAAAGAGAAAAATTACATGATAATTTAAATCCATCTTTTTTTTTTTTTTTTTTTAAAGAGTGGGGAGAGGGAGAGGAGCAGAGGGAGAGGGTGAGAATCAACCTTACGCAGGCCCTATGCCCAGCACAGAACCTGACTCGGGGCTCCCATCTCATGACCCTGAGATCATGACCTGAGCTGAAATCAAGTCAGTTGCTTAACCGACCGAGCTACCCAGGTACCCCTAAACATCTGTTCTTAAAAATCTCGGAAAACTGGGGGGTGCCTGGATGGCTCAGTTGGTTAAGCTTCTGCCTTTGGTTCAGGTCATGATCTTGGGGTCCTGGGATTGAGCTGAGGTCAGGCTCCCTGCTCAGTGCGGAACCTGCTTCTCCCTCCCCCTCTCCCTCTGCCCCTCTGCCCAGCTCGTGTTCTCGCTCTCTCGCTCTTTTTCTTTTTTTTTTTTTAAGATTTTATTTATTTATTTGACTGAGAGACAACCAGTGAGAGAGGAGAAACAAGCAGGGGGAGTGGGAGAGGAAGAAGCAGGCTCCCAGCAGAGCAGGGAGCCTGATGCGGGGCTTGATCCCTGGACCCTGGGATCACGCCGTGAGCCGAAGGCAGACGCTTAATGACTGAGTCACCAGGTGCCCCTTGTCTTTCTCTCTCTCAAATAAATAAATAAAATCTTAAGAGAAGTCTCAGAAAACTGTCAATAGAATGGATATGATACAATAAAGAACATATTTCAGAAATCTTCAACAAATATTATACTTAACAAAGATGAATTTTTAAATTCGGGAAAATACAAGATATCCCTTATTACTATACTATTCAACATTGTATTGGAGATTCTAACCAATAGACTAAGATAAGGAAAAGAAATGAGGCAAAAAAATTGAACAGACCTATCAGTCACCACTTGTGGATAATATACTTGTTAATAGAGGAAATCTAGCAGCATTTTAGTAGTCAAACATAAGAACTAATGAGAGAGTTCAACAATGTTACTGGATACAAGAGGAGTTTAAAAAAAATCAAAAGTGCTCCTCTATGTAAATAATAACTAACTAGAAAATATGATTGAAAAGAAGATGTTATTCACAATAGCAACTAAAACTATAAAGTATCTAGGAATTAATATGTAGGCCCTTTAAAGAGAAAAAAATTAAACTAAATTAAGGAACATAAAAAAATCACAACATATGGAGTAATTAAACATGTTCATGGATGGGATGACATTATAAAGGTACCAAATTCCCTCTTTATTAATGTATAAATGTGTGTAATTCTGATAAGAATTCTAATAGGATTTTTTCAAGAACTCAAATGTTTAAAATTTACATGGAAGTCATGAATAATTACCAGTTTTTGAAAAAGAATAACAAAGAGAAGGGACATGTGCAAAGCTATTTTATGATAAATCATGTGGTTCACACATAAGAACAGACCAATGTAAAAAAGGAACAAAAACAACAAAAAACAGGGCAGATAGATGCATGGATGTATGATAGCATCACAAATTGGATTGGGAGATGGATAGATGATGTAGATTCTACTACAGCGTGTTTAGCAATATTGAAGCCTTGGCTTGCTTTCTCACCAACCGTATCTCTAATACAGTTGAATCTCTGTTTCACGTCAAATACAAAATTGAACTCAAGATGGATTTAAGGCCTAAATATGAAATGTAAAGCTATAAATCAAATAGAATTTATTATAAATATAGGTAACGAACCATCATAGTATTTTTAGTACCTGTAAATTTCATTAATAGGCATTACAGGTGTCTTTGTGCCATATTAAGTTGTTGCAGATGTCTCATTGCTACTTTGAGATTATGGTAGTTATTAGATCCACTGACTTCTCATTTAATGCTTTAATGAAGCAGTACACATATTACTGTGTCACAAATGAAAACATTTTTTAGCTGTATTTCAATAAATTGCTTTCCTTTGTAATTCCAACTATTTCATTTTATGTCTCTAGGGACGATATTCTGAATAGTCCATAGGCTTTAGCAGACCGTCAGAGGGGCACAAAAATAAGGTTCAGAAATTCTGGGAGAAGAGGAATCCTCTGTGGGTCAGATATTAAAGTAAGGTCAGACGAGATGGCAACTGCAAGGGGACCCTAGATCTGGCTCCATTACAGGAGTGATCTTGGAGAGGTGCTGCATTAGGGCTGAAGGTGGAGGCAGAAACGCAGTTGTGATGAACTGAGAAGCGAATCCAGTTGAGGACATGAAAACTATTTCTCTGGCAGTAAAGAGAAAGAAGATAGGTAGAGGGAGTAACAGGATCAAGAAGGAAAACCTGAATGTCTACATAAACCAAAGCAAAGGATCTGGTGGAAAGGGCAATACTGGGGGAGAGGTTAGGAGAGGAGGAAGGGTAATTGAGGCCATAAGGTCCCAGACTAAGTAGGATGGAATGGAAGGGAGAACATGGAAGGATCAGCCTCAGAGTTGATGGGGAGGATGGGCTGAAATTTATAAAAACTAGGGGAGAGAGGAAACAAGGGCTTTCAATGCCTGATGGTTTCCTTCCCCACTTTTCACCCCCCACTCCCCCATCTTACAAGAATGTTAGGGCAGGGGTCATTTTACAGGCTTTTTGCTTGAAAATATAAAGATGTGGAGCATGGGAAGGTTTTTGACCAGAGATTAGAAAAAGATTGCAGAGCAGATCTTGGGGATCTGGTGGTCAGAAACCGTACAGTTGTGGGGCACCTGGCTGGCTCAGTCGGTAGAGCATGCAACTCTTGATCTCCAGGTCATGAGTTCCAGCTCCATGTTGGGTGTAGAGATTACTTAAATAAACTTAAACCCAAACCGTTCCGTTCTAATGGACCCAACACACTCAGAGTGAGGAAAGAGACATACAGCTGGGAACAACTGTGAGTGGAACTCAGGAGTGCAGTTAAAGAGACTGACCCAGATCTTTTTTTTTTTTTTTTTTAAGCTATGCATTTCATTTCCTGTGAGGATGAAAGTAATTTGCTTAAACAACAATAACATTCTTTGTCTAAATTATATTTAAAACCTTCTATTTTTAAAAACCTTTGAGATTTTTATGTCTCATGCCCTCATTTCAGTTCTGTATTGTTTTTCTTCTCAGTTATGTAGAATGTTCAAGAGAGGCTAGGAAACATGATGGAAGGCTGACATTCTTTCTTCAAGAGAATAGCATTTCCATTAACATACAGCAAAGTTTCCTATATTTTAACATCTTATTTTGCAGTTAAAAGTATTTTTCTTATTTGAAAATATTCTTCAGATTAAACGTCATAAAACACAAACAAGTTAAGAATACTTAATTATTTTAGAGTTTTAACTTTGGAAAATAAATTCAACAGTGACATCAGAGTTAGAAACAATTTGGGGCGCCTGGGAAGCTCAGTCAGTTAAGCGTTTGCCTTCAGCTCAGGTCATGATCCCAGGGTCCTGGGCATCGGGCTCCCTGCTTGGGGGGGTCTGCTTCTCCCTCTCCCTCTGTGCATGTGCACTCTCAAGTAAGTGAAATCTTTAAAAAATTTTTATTTGTTAATGTCCTGTTGAAAAAACTCTAAGACTCATAATACCATTCTGGTTTATTTGTTTATAGGGAAGATTGAACACATTAAAATCTTTTGCTTAATATATCGATTTTTTTTATTTGTGTTTCAACTATTTGAAAAGTACCTTAAATAATGTAAATATTAATTGAAATGAGAAAAAGAAGGATGAGTCAAACTGGAACCAACCATCTATGTTTAATAAAAGCTTTGTTAAAAAGGAAAATAAAGCCTTTAAGAATCTAGCGGGAACTCTGAAGAAAAGAAACCAGTGTTTTAGCAGCTGAAAAAGAACCTTCGGTACATGTAAGTCCCTTCCAAATGGTCATCTCGGAAATGTAGAGCGCTGTTCTAATGAGGTTATCCTTAATGTTATTTATAGAACACCTCCTTTAGAATTTCCTCTGGAGCCTGTTGCACTTTTTGTTGTTGGTAATTATATTACTCAAGTTGACACATAAAATTAACCATCACTGCAACATTTTTCAGTAATGAAAAAATCTTCCTCTTGGACAGGGGTAGGGGGATAAATTTGGTTTTTAGAAATAGTAAAGGCCCTTGAGAAATAGGTCTGTGAAACAGCAACCAGTCTATTCTTTGGTCAAAGACAAAAAACATGATCACAGTGTAATAAGACTAATTTTCTTGTGATGGGGAAAAACCAAAACTGGCTCCTAGGGTGACACTGGTCATATATGTGAAATAAATTAGAAAGGCAGGTAGGATTCAAAGCTAGGATTGAAAAGCTACTGAATTTGAGTATAACTTTAAATTCAGTGGGGGATCCATTAAAGGTTTCTGAGGAGTGGAATGACATGTATAGTAAAGAATGGATGAAGGGGAAGTGAATAATGTTTGGGAAACCAAATCAAGTATCTTTCTGAGATCTAGGACATTATGATATTCTTCAATTGTACTGACATAATAACCTTTTTCAGTAAAGGAAATGATTTGACAATTTATTAGTGAACTGATACTCTATTCTTTCAGATTAAAAATAATTTTCCTTGATGGAGAGGATGGAAGTGGGGGTGGAGTCACAGGGGGAAGGATTAATTGTTAATCAGTGGGATACTGGATCATTAGTTGATTAAATGGATTAAATCACTAAATCAGTAAGTTCTTTGTACTTTTAAAGTTATTTTATTTTTTATTTTGTTTTTTTTAAAGATTTTGTTTATTTGAGAGAGCACAAGCAGGGGGAGGGGCAGAGGGAGAGGGAGAGTCAGACTCCCCACTGAGTGGGAAGCCCATTGCAGGGCTTGATCCCAGGACTCCAAGATCATGACCTGAACCAAAGTCAGATGCTTAACTGAGCCACCCAGGTGCCCCCAAAATTACTTTAAAATTATATAATAAACACCTTTTTAGGGGGTTATATACGATGTCTTATTTGTATCTACTGCATCTTCTATACTACCTAAAATGTAGACATATTTCCTCAGGACATAGCTGATAAATGGTCATTTCCTCTTATATACTTCTTTTTTGATTTGAACATAGTATTCATTAAGTCAAATTAGAAATTTCTGAGTTATTCTAGACACTTTTCTATGTCATCTACATATATATTAAACATATATTCAAGTCTTATTTTGCCACAATATCACTGCCTTATTTTAGGTTCCCATGAACTGTCCATAAACTACAAAAGTCTTACTGATCTTTTAAAAATACAGAGTCAAACCCTTGCAATGCATGTGTTTATTCACTTTATCATGCAAATAATTACCAGATGGTTTCTATACCAGTAACTGTACTGGGCTCTGTGTATATAATAATAAAGTAGACATCCCAGATTTCATAGATTTATAATTTAGTGGGAAGATGGGAATAAACCTCTGTGATTATGAATTATAATCAGTGCTCTGAAGAAAAAGAACAGAGAAGAGAGAGAATGATACTATAACCAAACTGTCTTTCTAAATATCAAATCTGATCATTTATTCCCAGTTGCTGACAGGATTAAATCTAGACCCATTAAAGTGGCTTATAAGGAACTTTATGTGTGCCCCCTGATAACCGTCCAGCACAATGCCACACTCCTAGAAATTCAACAAATGTCAGTGGGACGAATGAATGATGAAACTTCAATTTCTTTTTAAATTGTAATATAGTTGACATATAAAAATGGTTTAAGATGCATCACATTAACTTGCATTAATAAAGTTTGTTAGTTTTGAAACAGGTTGCCAAGTACTTCATTAAAAGGAAAAAAAAAATGCCTCCATCAATTTTTGAGCCTATATTGCATTTGGAACTATTTTTTTTTGTCCTTGAAAACACTGCTAGAATTTTAACTGAAATATCAGAAAATGTGCTATTACTATAATGTGTAAAACATTGCTTTTTTTGTGTGTGTGGCAGAAGTCTGTAGTAAGGGTAGTGAAAAGCAGATTGACATTTGGTCATTATTTCTTATCAAGGGTGTTTTACTCGTAATGCTATTTGACAGCTATATTCTAGGTCTGACAGCATTGAACCAGCGTAATTCCCACTGAACTGCTCTAAATAGGCAGTATTGCAATCAGTTTAACAACCCCTGGAGGCAATAAAATCTCTCCTTTGAACAAATACTCAAGGGGAAGAAATCTAAGATTTATAAAGGGCAGCAAGTATTCAAGAAAGGGGCAAAGTTTATGTGTGAGCCTATAATTGATGTTTCCTTTGTTGGAAAAGAAGCTTGAGGATGCTTTAAGAATTAATCTTTAACAAGTTCTAATCTGCACTAACAAGTGTGTTCAGATGAGTGAAAGAGATATGTGATTCTGAGAGTTGAGTTGCTTCCAGCCAACTATGAAAATTTGGAGGGGTCATAGAATTATGAGAAGGACACTTAAAAATTTAACTGGAAGACTTGAGCCATGTCTCTTTGATGTCTGTGCCAGAGGGTCACCATCCCTACACAGTGTTGATTGGGCTTTATGATTGGCTCACGGTTTATACTTGCTTAATGCTTTATGTGTATATACCTGTATAAAGAAAATTTCAGTCAAATATAGTCTCCTCCTCATTTTAAATGAACTCGGCAGTTCTACTTCTGTTGGTAGTAACTTAAACACCATTTAAGCAGCATTTAATTTAAAGACCATCCTAGCTTTAATTCTTGGTTCCTGTCACTATTAGCGGTGTACCCTTGGGGATATTATACTGTCATTCACAGTTTTCTCATCTGTAAAATGGAGATGATAGTTCTTACCAACCAGGGAGGTTTGAAAGTAGATAGGTTAAGAAGAGTGCCTAATTCAGTGTGGGCTAGAGCACGAGCTGACTTCATCGAGATCCTACTACGTGCTAAGCATCTATGAGCTTTGCGCTGTTGGATCCTCAGAGTAACCATTTGAAGCTGGCATAAGAGTACAGGAGAGGATGCTCTGAGGGTGGGGAGTATCAGGAGAAATAGGCTGGGGTGTATAACCATCTCGTTACTTCTCTTAGACCCTATTGCTAGGGAAGTAGCTTTGTCCCTGTCAGTGGACTCCACAGAGCTTTGTTCTGAGACTTTGGAATTCCTTTGCACATCATGGTGTTTTTGTCCCTAGAGGGTTGTGAGGGAAGGCTTCATCATCAAAACTCCAGTGGCACCTCTCTCTACCTCTCCATTAAAAATTTTTTAAATTTTAATTCCAGTAAACATATTGTTATATTAGTTTCAGATGTACAATAAAGTGATTTAACAGTTCTATACATTACTCAGTGCTCATCACGGTAAATGTACTCTTAATCCCCTTCACGAACTATTTCATCCATCCCCCATCCGTCTCCCCTCTGGTAACTCTGTGTTTGCGCTCTGTGGTTAAGAGTCTGCTTTTCGGTTTGTTTCTCTCTTCCTTTGTTCATTTGTTTCCTAAATTCCACATAGGAGTGAAATCATATGGTGTTTCTTTCTCTGACTGACATTTCACTTAGCATTATGCTCTCTAGATCCATGCATGTCATTGCAAATGGCGAGATTTCATTCTTTTGTATGGTTGAGTAATATTCTGTTGTGTGTGTGTATACACACACACACACCACACCTTCTCTATGCAGTCATCAATTGCTGGATACTTGGGCTACTTCCATATTTTGGCTATTGTAAATAATGCTGGTATAAACATAGGGGTGCATACCTCCCTTTGAATTAGTGTTTTTGTATTCTTTGGGTAAATACTCACTAGTGTGATTACTGGATCATAGGGTAATTCTATTTTTTAAGTAAACTCTACACAAATGTGGGGCTTGAACTCAGGACCCCAAGATCAAGGGTTGTATGCTGTACTGACTAAGCCAGCCAGGAGCCCCAGGGTAGCTCTATTTTCAACTTTTTGAGGAGCCTCCATACTGTTTTCCACAGTAGCCATACCAGTTTGCATTCTCACTCACAGTGCATGAGGGTGCCTTTTTTTCTCCACATTCTTACCAACACTTGATTCTTCTGTTTTTGATTTTAGCCATTCTACATATCTCCATTTTTTATATGTGATTGTATGAGAGAGAGAGAGAGAGAGAGTGTGTGTGTGTGTGTGTGTGTGTGTGTGTGTGTGTGTCTAGGGCTTGTTATGGATTCCTCCAGCCCTGATTCTTCTTACCTCGCTATTTACATCCATGTCGTTGGCTGCCACTTTTGTAGCACAAGCAGGACCAGGAGAGGGGATAGACTTCCTTTGCTTTCTTTATATAAATGGTTCCTTCTGCTTCCCTTTGCCATCTGTTCATCTTATTAAATTCTGATTTATCTTTTGCGTGTCTGCTTAACCGTTATGTCCTCCATTAAGCCTTCCATGATTCCTCAAGACTCCTGAGGACTCTGATAATACCCTAGCGCTCTTCCACAGCCTCTGTGCTTCTGCGTTGACTCTGTGGCAGTGCTGCTTCCACTGTTTAATGTAGCCGATTCTTT
Organism: Ursus arctos; assembly: GCF_023065955.2. Classification (NCBI taxonomy): domain Eukaryota; kingdom Metazoa; phylum Chordata; class Mammalia; order Carnivora; family Ursidae; genus Ursus; species Ursus arctos. Next base: position 31,865,406 of record NW_026622786.1, on the reverse strand, counting down.
ACTTCTGAGCAGCTGAGAGAATTACACCTTCTCACCTTCTTGAAGTTAGGTGTGGCCACATGGTTTGATTTGGTTGATTTGTGAGCGGATTGACAGTTATCCTGTGCTCACATCCTTCTCTTTTCCTCTGCTGTAGCAATTCTGAAAGGTGTGTTGATAACAGAGGTACAATGGTGAAGCTCGATGTGGACGACATCTGCCATGGAGACACATGATGGAGAGAGATACCTTTGTAGCCTTTCAGCCATGGAGATTTTGGGGACTGTTGGTTACTGCAACATATCTTGACTGATACGGCCATTGCTGGGCCATCTTCCGGTTCCTCACCTGTCTCTACATCCTACTGAGGGAAATAATCGTCTTGTTCACTATTCCATCCCCAGAGCCTTGTTACAGACCTGCCTGACATATGGTAGGCAACTAGTAAATCATTCATGAAATGAAATAATGATTCTATATCAAGGAAGGATTGATCTGAAGATTGCATTTCCACAGTATCCAAACCCTTGGCATGGCTTTGATGTGAGGAAAAGTGATAAAGGAATATTATTTGAGGGAAAAATAAAGATCATGGTTCCATCTCTAAAGCTTTAGAAAATAAGTTATTTAGAAAAAAAATGTCAGTGAAAAGGAGCAATGAATACACAAGAAATGCATAGTTATCTTTATTTATGGATAAAAACAGTGAAATATGCCAGGAATTAGAGAAAGGGGCACATGCTATGAAGTCGCATTGAAATAATTTTTTACTAATTATTCATTCATTTAACATTGTTTGCTAATTGACCTTGTGTACTGTGGTGGGTGGGAAGAAGACAATCTGACACCTTTCCTTGAAGAGCTCACAGACAAGCAGAGGATAAACAGAGACCATGCTAAGTAGAACAGAGTGGAATAAGGGCAATAATAGAAATGCTTCAGGAAAGAGCACAGAAGGAGCCTACAATACTTCTGAGTTGGGCAATGATGAGTTTGCAGAACCATCATTTTAATTGGGCCCCTACACAGGTATAAACTTAACTTTCATCTCCAATGACCATCCTCTGTGTTCATCTTCAACCACTACTGTGGCTATATTCTGGGCTTTGTCATCATCTCAGCTGTACCAACTCTGATACAATAAAATTCATGATCCTGCTCTCTGACCAGACCCACCAGTCTTCCCAGTTTGCTTGTTCAGTTATGGTCAGTCACAGCTATTCCTTCGAACTTATCAAGATTTTCTTTTTTTTAAGTTTTATTTATTTAAATGTTTTATTTGTCAGAGAGAGCACACACAAGTGGAGGAGGGGCAGAGGGAGAAGCAGGCTCCCCACTGAGCAAGGAGCCTGATGCGGGACTCGATCCCAGGACCCCAGGATCAAACCCAAGCTGAAGGCAGATGCTTAACTGACTGAGCCACCCAGATGCCCCTATTTAAGTAATCTCTATACCCAACATGGGGCTCAAACTCATGACCCTGAGATCAAGAGTTGCATGCTCTTCTTACTAAGCCAGGCAGGCATCCCCAGACTTACCAAGAATTTCATTCTCTGACCCCTCCTATTTAAACTTTTCTCTTTTCTCAGAGTAGACCTCCACAGATCAACACTTTGCCACTCTCTTGCAGTTATCTTTAACTCCTTTATTATCCTTTTGTAGGCTCTGTAGAGCCCATGTGGAAAATTCCACCTTGGATCAAACCACTTGTGGCCTTCTTCATGCTTGTAGTTAGATTGCTAGAGAAAGTCACAGGCAGATCAGAGACCTTTAAAAACCACCCTTCCCAGCTGTAACTAGAAACTCAACATCTCTCCATTATCCATTTGTTTCCCTACTTAACCTTCTTTCCAATCCTCCAAGCAACTATTTCGAGACTTCTTTCTGAATGTTCTCGGACCTACCACCTTCTCCCACATGTTCAACAGATGCCTCTGCCTATCAGAGAAAATAAAAAACATCACATAGGTGTAATTTTTTGCAACCGCATGTAGAAAATTACCCATGGCTTCTGCCATCCTTTTTCCCTTATCATCTGTTAAAAAGTTGGGGTTCTGTCTATCCTAGCTAGTAACATGGGCATGGATTCAAATACCAGGTTGTGGGAAAGTGAGGGAATGTGTTTGTGCAATAAGAAAAGGGCCCCAGAAAGCATCCTGAGGAATAGCATGATCTGAGAGGCATGGAGGAGGAAGAGGCCACAGCAGGGACAGAACGGGAGAGCAGAGGGGAGAGGACAGGCAGGGAAGTGTTATGTTAAGGGAGCCAGGGCATGAGTGCCTTCCAAACAAGAGGGAGAATTTCCAATCTCTAAAACCATGGAAATGTCGAGTAAGATAAAGGCGAAGATGTATCTTTGGGATTTAGCCACGAAGAGGCTCTTAGGGGCCTTGGTAGGAGCACTTCGCTAGAGAGACAGGGCAGCAGCCGGACTGGAGTGGGTTGAGAAGTGAATGGCAAGGGGGGACCTGGAGATTCCCACTGTAGATTTCACTTTAGAGAAGTTCAGCTCTGAAGGAGAGGGGGTAAATGGGACCAAAACTAGAGAGAGTTAGGGGGAGAAAAAAGCTATTTGTTTTTTTGATAATAGAGACTTAGCACATTTAATTGCCCGTGGGAAGAATAAGTAGCAAAGGAGAGGTTAACAAAACAAGTAAAAGAGGGTAGGACAGTTGATGGAATAAGGTCCATGTGAAAGCAGGAAAGAGGAGAATCCAAAGCCTAAAGCTTCTTTTTCTACCTGCACTAGACCATCTCGTTTCTTCTTACTCTGCATCACTTTTATGCTCTCAAGTATTATGGACATGCTAATGACTTCCAAATCTATAGCTTCGTGCAAAATCAACCTCTTGAGCTCCAGATCCTCTTATCCAGCTGCCTAGTGGACAGCTCTCTCTAGCCACAGGCTCATCATATCTAAAACAACTTATTATCATTTCTTCCAAATATGATTTCTTTCAATGTTTCTTACACGAGGAAAAGGCACCAACATCCAACCAAAATGCTAGTAGACATCTCTGTCTATCCTTTACCTTCCCATCATCTCTTCCCACTTTCTTTCCCTAGTGCATTCCAGGTCCTGATGTAGGTTTCCCCTTTTCCAAGAAGCCCTCCTCACCGCTAGAGGTCAGAAGTTGGCACTCTACCTACGTGTCCTCATTGTGTCAAGTACATTCTCTGTTTCAGCACTTTCTCCTTTTCCTTGTCCTTGTCTTTGTAGGGTGAGGGGAGGGGCAGAGAGAGGGGGAGAGTGAGAGAGAATCTCAAGCAGGCTCCATAACCAGCGCAGAGCCTGTCATAGGACTCAATCTCATGACCCTGAGATCGTGACCTGAGCCAAAATCAAGAGTCGGATGCTTAACTGACCGAGCCACCCAGGCACCCCACTACTTTATTTTCTGATTGTCTTTTTACAAGACTAAACACCACATTGACAGGCACAGCTGTGTCTACTTCACAATTACATCTCCATCGGTTAGAACATAGTGGTGAATAAATATTAGTGGAGTGAATCATTGTAGCTGCTAACAGTTGTAATATACAACATTAAGGCATTTCTACATTTATTACCTAACTTAATCTTCATATACAACCATGAGAGGTAGGTATTATTTTCCCTGTTTTACTGATGAAGAAAAATGGGGTTCAGAGAGTTTAAGTACCTTCACCCCAAATCATCCACCTATATCTCACTTTTCTGGTATTAATCTCACAGCACATTATCTCTCACAGGTAAGCAGATGTGACTTGGGCTAATATTGGTCTGAGGCAGCAACGTTTCCATGTGGAATGCCAAGTAATTTCCGATTTAAAAAATATATATACACACACATATATATATTATACACACACATATATATACACACATATATATATATTCCAAGCTCTTTAAAAAAAAAAAGTGTGTGTGTGTGTATTCTAAACTCTTTGGGAGATTCCTAGTATAATAGTTAAAAAAAAAAAATGCTGGAATCTGGCTACATATTTTAGCATCCTGGCTGCGACCTCTGTGAATTTGGACAAATTTCATAAACTCTCCAAGCCTCAGTTTTTTCAAATATAAATTGGGAAGAGCAGTATATATCTCGGTGCTTTTTTTTTTTTTTAAAGATTTTATTTATTCATTCGACAGAGATAGAGACAGCCAGCGAGAGAGGGAACACAAGCAGGGGGAGTGGGAGAGGAAGAAGCAGGCTCATAGCGGAGGAGCCTGATGTGAGGCTCGATCCCAGAACGCCGGGATCACGCCCTGAGCCGAAGGCAGACGCTTAACCGCTGCGCCACCCAGGCGCCCCTATCTCGGTGCTTTTGTATGAAGCCTGTAACATAGAGCCTGGCCCAGATGTGGTTATTAATCAGTGGTACTTATTAATCCCATGGCTGTCCCCCCTTGTGTTAGCAGTTAGCTCAGTGCTGGGCTGGCCACAGGAAAGATTCTGAGGTTCCTGTGTACCAGGGCAGGTAAAGAGTGTCACCTTGCATTTCCTCTTGTCTTGAGTGCCAGACCATTCAGGCTCCCTGGGTCAGGGTGACACTCGGGAAGATCCCTGCCCCACAGGCGTCAGATCGTGTTTTGTGGCTCTATGGAGGCCAGTCAGGGTAGGATTGGAGCCTGTGGGCAAGCTCCCATTCAGAATCTGGAGGTTTGCAAATTTGAGGGTGGGGTGGAGGAGGATGAATGGGGCGTAGAGGAGAAACCAAAGATAGGGTTGTCCAGTAAGAAAGGAGAGGTGAGACCTGAAGAAAGCCAGAAAAAATTAAAAAATAGCTAATAGATACCGGTTGCTTGGTATGTGTCAGGTACTTGTCTATTAACTCTTCAAATTCCTGTAACAATCCAGTCAGTTGTGATATTATCCCTCTTTTGTATTGAGAAAACGGAGGCCGAAAAAGGCTGAGTTGCCTGGGTTCCCACAGATGGAAGCAACAGGAGAGCAGTTCTGGAGTGCAAGGCCCAAGCTGGAACCAGAGTCCTGAGAGGTGCTTAAACACGGTGTCTGGCGAACACCTCCGAGCAGGGTGCTTTTGTTTCTGTGGGCTACACGGACTAGCTCAACATACCTGGGCTCACTCAGGTGGTCCCTTAAAGATGCCGACAAACCCGTCTGCGTGTCGCACACCCTCCGGGATCTTGTTAAATGTCCAGATGCCCGGGTCATACTCCCAGAGGTTCTGACTCCGTTGGTCTCCAGTAGGTCCAACAAATCCATGTTTTTAACAGTCACCTCAGAAAATTCTGAAGCACTGGGTCCCTGGCAGATCTTTAGAAATCACCACCTTGAGGCTTCCCGCCGGCCGGGGGCAGCGTGCGGGCTCTGTGCGGGTGTGTACTCCCACCTGGCACCCACGGCATCCCAAGCTAATGAACGTATTGATTACCCAGTTCTGGCTGGAGAAGAGTTGGAACCATGCCAGGAAAGTCCCTGCGCTTCCCAAATCCCAGGCTTGAGAACGACACCCGGATTAACAGCCTGCACGTGTAGAATGCGACGTGGCGGTATTTGGACTTTGAAAGGCATTCCTGTTAAACCTCCTCTGTTCTCCCTAGAATGCCGCTGGTCTGTGAGGTTAGCTTGAAATCCTGACTGTTGGGCTCAGCAATCATCTGTGTTCTACACGAGGAAAGAAGCAATAAGCATTTTGTCTGCAGCAAGCTAAATCATCCTGAGGGAGCAGCTTACATCATTAGAATGTAATGAAATAAGTTGTCACCAGCAGCCGCCAACAATATTTCCAGTGACTTAGAAAAAGGTTATGTGTAGCAGACATTTTTCTGAGTTGTATTTACTTTTGTACATGGGGGAGGGAGGCTGGTGATGCTGGCTGACTGATTTTCTTTCTGATTTCATGTACTTTTCACAATGGTTTGTCTGGGTAAGGACGGACAAATCTAGTAAAATACCCGACAAAGTGCTCGATGACAAAGCAATCATTTAATGCTTCCCAAGGAGGCTTGAAGGGTCTGCCCTCCTCCAGGATGAAGTGTGTAGCACACTAAATGCTATTTATCACCAAACTCCCTTATCCCGTGGCTAGGCACAGCGGTAAAAACTCCTGGCTAGGGCAATCCAAGCTTTCCACGTGGTCACTTACACTGTCGCCACCCTGGCCCAAGTTACTACAGGCATACCTCGGAGGTCTTGCCGGTTCCGGCCCAGACCACTTTAATAACGCCAATATCGTAATAAAGCGAGTCAAATGCATTTTTTTTGGTTTCCCAGTGCATATAAGTTATGTTTACACTACATTACAGTCTGTTAAGTGTGCAGTAGCATTATGTCTAAAAAAGTACATACCTTAAAGCATCCTCTCTTGCTTAGAAAATGCTCACCATCATCTGAACTTGAGCAAGTTCTGATCACTGATCACAGATGACCAGAGCAAATACGATAATGATGAAAAGTTTGAAATCTTGCAGGAATTACTAAAATGTGACACAGAGACATGAAATGAGCAAATGCTTTTGGGAAAATGGAGAGGACAGACTTCCTTGACACAGAATTGCCACAAACCTTCAATTTGTTGAAAAGGATCTGCTCAGCGCAATAAAGCGAAGCACGATGAAACGAGGGGTGGCTGTGTTGGTCCTTGTCTGACGAACAGAAATAATTCTTAAATGCTGCCGCTTTCTCTCTCCCTGCTCTTCTATACCCAGTTCTCTCTTTGGTAGTCAAAATAATTGTTCTGTGCGGAAATCTGATCATTTGTAGCTGCAAATTCCCCAGCATTTAGAACTCTCTTTGCCACATGGGAGATGCCCAGTCAGTATTTGTTAAATGAACAAGTCATTGTTACTTTCTTGCTGAGACTTTTCAGGCCCTACTTCTTGCCTTCGGGATACAGACCCAACTCCTGAATTTGAGTTATAAGGCCGCTGCCTCCTCACCCCTCCTCTCCACCCCAGACTACCTTTGGCTCCTGCACTTTGCCATCTGTCTCTTCTCGGAAACTTTACACCTGCTCTTCTGTCCGTCCATGAATCTTCCCTTCCCGTCTCCTGCCCACTTCTCTTTACCGGGTAATTCATTTCCATTCTTTAGATCTCTGCCTACATGCCACCTCTTCCAGCACGTCTTCTCTGATTCTCCCAGGATCAAGTTGCTTGGACCTCATTTGTGATCCCAAGTGCTGAACTCCCCCGCCACAGCTTTCTCCTGCTGTGCTGTAGTTGCTGATTTGCTTGTCTCTGTGCGCAGCTGGGCTGTGAGCTCCTTGGGTGCAGAGATGACCTCTCTCTTGTTCACCACAGTACGGGTCCTATCAGCTACCACAGGTCTTGGCCCCTGGTACAGTAAGTCCTACTACCAGATGCTGAGTGAATGAATCAGATGATATTAACAGCTTAGAGAGCCTAAGATAGGCTTGATTTTCCTCTTGCCTTTAGTTGAAGAAGGTGCTACAGATACATGCATAGGCTCCCCGGAGCGAGCAGACTCCGGTTCAGCTCCCGCACTTACACCTGCACCGTCACCACTCTGGCCCACGCTGCTGTTAGTCCTCACCTGCATGGGAGCAACAGACTCCCAACTGGCCTGCCCCTTCTCTTGTCCTTCTGTATACAGTTCTCCATGCAGTGGCCAGAGGAGTTGAAGCCTAGAGTGCTTTGATGACTCATTCAAGGCCTTACAAAGGTCTAGGAGCAAAACCAGAACAAGAAACCACTTTTAAGGAGAAATTTTCTTCTTCTAGCTGCTCGGTAGCCCTAAATTTCCCCTGGTTAAATGCAATTTGATTCTGATTCATACGTGTTTTTAACACACCGATGTTACTCTCATTCCAGCTGCACCTTTCCTTGAGGTCTTGGCACAAGTCTTAGGGATCATATTGTTATTCCTTCCTTATGATTCTGGGGATCTCTGCTTAATACGCAATGTTCTGCCCTTACCCAGTTGGAGAAAGAGATTCACCGACAGGAAAATATATAATAAACCGTAAATATGCAGAGTACTTACAAAGGCTTAATACCTCACAAAATCTGTATTCTCAGTCAGTGGTGTGTGTGTGTGTGTGTGTGTAAGTAAGTGTGTGTAACTCAGTCTATGAGGACACAAGTGGGAAGGGGAGGGAGCTGGAGACTCTTCAATCCCAGAAGTCTGTGCTATCACCGCAATTTGCTTTTAGCAGATGTCTCCATAATTAATTCCCTGATATTGTTAGCTTATTTCGCCGAACACTCAAGGATCCCAATGGCAAAACTTTGCCATTTCTAATTTTTTTGGTGCCCCCCCCTTTTTTCTGTGCCCGTGTTCTTAGCTACTCCGTGCAACTGCCATCTTGTATCCTTCCTGCAGTTTCCTTTTGTCTGCCTGTTTTCCCAGCCTGCTGTTGCTGTGATAAGACACATTGTAGAGTACAGTGGCCTTCTGAAAGGGAGAGAGTAATTTTTTGGCTTTAGGGTAGTCTCAAAGACTTTCCTTTTTCTTTCTAGCCATTAGTCTAAGACCTTTGCTCTACGCTCACCCGCAGTTTTATACTGCCTTCATTTTCCTTGCCTCACAAGTAGCAGTTGGGATTGCCGTGTGGCCCTGGGTGCACATACCTATAAATAAGTATTTTTTGAAGAAAGCGCAGCGTTATTTGTAGGGTTGAGGTGCTGTCACAGTCACTTGGACCTGGGCTTGGGGGGCGGGCGAGATTGGGAGAGCAGAGGAGAAGATGGCTTTAGAGGCCAGCAGCTAGGACAACCTTCAAATAGCAGGGGACACATCCCCACAGAATCCAACTGAACAGCCTTGCATGTAGCTGGCTGAGCACACAAATCTCAGGGCTTCTTTCCCAGCATTCCCTTGTCAAGACTGTAAATTTTTCCGCCTTTATTTCATTTGGAATTTTGAAATAATTTCAGATTTATAGAAAAATTGTAAAAACAGTACATTTTTACATATCCTTCATCTAGATTCTTCAAATGTTAACATTTTTACCATATGTTTCTTCATTGTCTTTCCAGGTGCATGTGGGCATGCACACCCCCCCCCACGTTTTTCTGAATCATGTGAAAGTAAGTCACAGACATGCAACTTCACACTTACGTATTTCAGTGTGTATTTCCTAAAAACAATGCTACTATCTTACTTAACTATCCTATAATTCAAAATCAGGAAATTAACATGGATACAGTATTATTATGTAATCAAGAAACCCTATTCAAATTTTGTCAGTTATCCTATTAACGTCCTTTATGGCAAAAAGAAGAAAAATCTGGTTCAAGATCCAATCCAAGATTACTAGTTGCATTTAGTTGTCATGACTTTTTAGTTTTCTTCAATCTGGAATAGTTTTTCTTTGTCATGACTTTGATATTTTTGAGAGTACAAGCTAGTCATTTTTTTTTTTGAAAGTCCCTCATTTTGAGTTTGTTTGGAATTTCCTCATAATTAGATTCCAATTATACATTTTAGACAGGAAAATGACCGAAATAATGTTGTCCCCCTCTCAGTACATCATATTGGGAGGCACTTGATGTCAGATACATTAATGGTAACATCTCATGAATGGTAATGTCCATTTTGATTAGTTGGTCAGATTTCTCCACCATAAAGTTACTATTTCTCCTTTGTTAATAAGTATCTTATGGGGAAATACTTTGAGACTATGCAGATATCTTTTTTTCTCATCAAAGTAGAGCCCACTAATTTTAGTATCATTAATGATTCTTTCCTGAAACAAGTATTACCATGGTAGTTGTCAAATGGGGACTTTGATTTCATTATTCCTTCTATGTTTATTAGTTGGCATTTTACTTTAAAGAAAAGCTTTCCCCCTTCCCCCACCCCTCCCCCCAGAAAAGAAAGAAAAGCTTTCCCTTCTGTTTGATATTTGTATGGTTTCACATACTCTTGTATTCTATGGTTTATAATTCGTTACTCTATTTTGATGTTCAAATCGACCCAGATTTAGCTAGCAGGGAGCCCTTTGAAGCTGACTTCTGTGTCCTTCGAACATGTCCTTACTAGTCTTGGAATGCTCCTCACTCCCTGGTATAGCAAGATGTTCTAGACTTGCCTTGTACATATCCTACCCCAGGCCTGGAACTAAGTGTTTCTTCATGGAGCCCTAATTCCCTTTGGTGAAGAATGGCACTTAGAGACCAAGATCTGGGTGCTAGGGATGTTCATCAACATTGAGATGCCATTTCTTCTAGTCTCTGTCAGCAGATATGACTAGGGCATATGTGTATACACACACACACACACACACACACACACACGCACACACACACACACCTATATCATTTCTCTTTGTAGGGCCTTAGCTTTTGCTTATTCAGTTCACAGGGCAACAGGAAAGGAATTACTATTTTGTGTGTGGTTAGCCCTTAAAAAATGTCTAGGACTCATATTTTCACCAACTTTAAAAATGAGTCACCCTTTCCTCCCCAATTCCTGGACACATTTCACACATCTATGTTAAATTTGTGAAGTCTAGCACAAGTGCTACATAGAATACCAAGTATAGGTCAATGTAAGTGGACAGAAAAAATGGGAGAATAAAGCCTTCCTGCTTTCTAATGTGGCATGTGGTCTTGTGCCGTCAGGGAGTCAGGTGGGATGGGAAAAGTTTATTTATTGGGACATATGTGATCAAAACTACTTTGGGAAAAGCAAGCATCACTATTCTGTTTAAATACATATCATTACACCACTGTGGGCTGAGAATGTTGGCTAATATTAATTGATATTCAATTAAAAATGTTCTTTAGTGAAATATGTAGAGCATTTAATATACTAACAGGCACTGCGATTACAAGAGAAGGATCTAGTGCAAGATTTCCCAACTTATTTGTCTGCAGAATCTCCTTTTCTTGGAGCATCTAGGTAAATTTGTAGCCCATGAAATCTACTTTAGGAAATGCCGTTACACACTCATTCACTCATACATAGAGCCATAATATCATAAAAGTCCAAGGAATTGTGATCTGCTCGGAGTCCCTGGACTCAGTTGTAATGAAGTGGTTTGTATTTTCTGTAGATAAAAGAAGTGTGAGTTCCATTTCCTCTGCCCCAAATTGCTATGTGTCCCTGCTCAAATGGAAGACTTTGGGTTTTCATATCCCTCTATCAGTGAGGTGGTGGAGATGGTTAAAATTCAGCAAATGTGCTAATCACTCTCAATGTTTTTTTCTGATAGCTATACATACCTGTTATCTCCTGATTCCCTAAGGGTTCCTGCCCCAACTTTTCCCGAAGCCTGCTGTGATCCCATGTCCTGAGGTGAATTTAGAACATTTTGAAAAATGCACATGAGAGAGGAGTGACTCCCATAGAAGTAGTCTTGGTGCACATCATTAAATGAATGCCACTGTATATTCAAATTTCATCTGTATTCCTTTTTAAAAAAACACACTTATCAGAGAAATTAAGAGTTGATCACCTTAAGAAATCCACAATTTTTACATTGTCTTTGTTTTTCAAGAGAGCCACAGAAAGTGCAAGTTATTACATTATACAAATGTATAGTAGATTACACTATACAAATATTTTAGTATTTTTGCAAGTAGATTACATTATACAAATATTTTAGTATTTTTTGCATTTGGAATAATGAAGTTGACCATCAAGTCTTTTCATGCTGGTGCTTTTCCCTGACTGATAGATGTTTACTAATGCTACTAAATCTATTCCTCCAACATTTTTAAGAATCACGAACAACACGTTTTGGGTCCCTGAATGGGTTTTAGATCTGTAAATCAATCCCATGGATCATTTTAAATTACTAATCATAAGCAAATAGATAAGCAAGAATGACTATAAATTGGGTTAATTACTGTAGCTCAAGTTTTAGCTCATAATTTTGACTTTCAAAGGCTACACAAACCAATTTTGTACTCTTAGATTATAATGAGCAGTCTTTATTCTTTAATCAGTTCGCCCTGTATCTGGCTGTCTAATGTAACATTCCTTTGAAGTCTAGAAAGATCTAACATAATTGAAGAAATGTCGAACTACTTGACTCTTTTTTTTTTAATATAAAGGAATTAAACATTAATCAGGCTTGCGCATCTCAATTAAGCCAATTAAAATTATCACAGAATGCAGTGCATACTGCAAAGGTAGCTTTAATGCTTGAATACATTATCAACTTTTACCTTACGCTCCCATCTTCATTATGTTTGTTACTCACAAAGTAAATACAGACCTGAAGTCCATCTCAGAAAGTCCACTAGCGAGTGCGACCTGGCAAAGCCTTGGTGAAAGACGTGTTTACGGTGTGTATTCAAGCGCTGCCGGTGGTGCTGGAACTTACCTTAAATCTTTCTGCCAAAAAAGGAGGTCTGTAATTATCGTGATGACTGGTGCCTTCACCCAAATAGCCCATTAGCTGTTCAATTTGCTTCCCGAACAACTGGGAAGCAGTTTTGGTCTTGCAGGCTATGGTATATACACAAAGTCCATATAATTACTAATAATTTGTAACAAGTGTTAATTGATAAACAGCTCCCTCTGGTAGCTTAATTAAAGCTGTAGGATAGCTAGGCGATTTACAACTGGAATTGATCTCAATTAGTCAACAAAAGCTGTGTAGTCTGTTCAAAGGAGAATAAGGAAATTTAGCCTAGTGAGGCTTTGGGGATTTTGTCTTGTGTTCTCTGTTTCTTTTTCCTTCAAGAAGAGAAACAGACTCAGAGGCGCTGCCCCGCTCCGTCAGAAGCGAGCCACCTAGCTTCTGCAGCGCCGCACTCGGGGGCTCTTCAACATTTGTTCTCCCATTTGTTTATTCTCTGTCAGGTTACGGAAAAATATTCAAGCTTTTGCTTTTATTACACCCGGTGGTACACATTGCTGAATACCAACCCTGAGGGACCTAAGAGCGGAAGGAGAAAACAATTTTAAAAAATGTCAGGTTTTGATCTTTCAGATCTGTTTGCAAACTGGCATTTTGGGGCCATAATTAAAAGGAAGCCCAGGGAAGGTGGCATGGGGGACCCACCGGAGACGAGGCGGCCTGGGGATCTTGTAAAGCCAGTCGGCCTGCTTCGGGACTCAACTGATTTTATCATGTGGGCTGATACCGTAGAAACCTAATCTAAGCATTGCTAAAATCGCCCCTACGGAATAGGAGAGGAAAGAAGTGTCATCTGTGCTCAGCGAGATCACAGACTGGCTGCAAACAGCTGCTGAAACATTAATTAATCTGTTTGCAAATAAATTGTGGATCTGTACTAGCTGAAATTGCTGTTATAAACAAGCTGGGATGTTGTACTTTCCAGATTTGCTTGCATTTTAAGAATTCTTTTTTTCATGCACTGTAAAATCACCACGGCCCAGATACCGTGTGTTTACTTCTGGAAGCTCTGAGCCAGTGTCCCGACATTACCTCATAGACACTCAGCTTGGAGGCAATTCGTACCAGTTGTGGTACTTTTGAAGGCTGTACAATACTGTGTGAAAAGGTCTGCACCTCATTTAAGTCGGATTTGTTAATCAAAGAGAATGAAATATTCTGCAGAGCAAATGGATGTGGATTTAGTAATTTTGTAATTTTAAAGCATTTCGTAAGTGTCACAGTTGCTTAATTTGTTCTAACTGGGCTGTGGCAGATTCTAGTTGCCTTGACACTTAGAAGATTAATGTTGGTTCCTAGTGTTTACTCATTTTCTAAAAAGTGTTAGGATGTGTAGCTGGAACAGAGAATCTAGAGGGTTTATTTTGCTAAATTTAAAGTTCTGATGCTCTCTGTTCCCTGTTTCTTTGTCCTTTGTTCTTGATTATCAGTGAACACTCATGAGCCTACTCTTTATTTAAACAACATTTATTGGATGTCTAGTATGAACCAATTTTTCTGCTAGGGGCTGGGATACAGAAGGTGCTGAGAATATAACCCTGTTCTCAAGGGGCTTACAGTCCATTACAGGGGTTGACAGTTCTTTTCTTAAAGGGCCAGATAGTAAATATCTTAGGTTTGGGGGCCTGGTCGTCTCTGTTACAATGCCTCTGCTGTAGGGTAAAAGCAGCCATGGCCAATGTGTAGGTGATTGGGCATGATGGTATTCCAATAAAACTTTATTTTTAAAAAAACAAAACAAACAGTGGCAGACTGGATTTACTCTTGGACTGTAGTTTGCCAATCCCTGGTCTAGTGGGAAAGAGGCAAGTAAAAAGCCAAACTACAATATGGTCTGATCATGATCTCTTAAAATTATAGGTGCTATTGGGGCACATTAGAAGGACACTCTATCCAGGTTTGGTGGTGTGGTGGTTTTAAGTTGAAGTTATGGTCAACAAAGTCTTTAGAGGAACTCTAAGTGGAAATATCTGGATGAGAAGAAATTATTCAGACAAAGGGACAAACAGGGTGGGCAGAATGTCCCAGGCACAGACCACAAGGTGGGTCGAAGTCAAGGGTCAGATAGAACATGGTATGTGTGGTGGTGTCATTAAGATGTTCATCCATATTCTGATTTTCTTCTTTCTTGCAAACACAATGAAGGGTGAGACTTCTCTACCCTCCCCTAAAGGTAAGCATGGCCATATGACTTGGTTTAATGTATGAAATGTCAGAAGAAATGGCATGGGTTACCTCTGGGTGGGAGATTTAAGAGCCAGCGCTTAATTGATTCTCTACGTTCATGCCCCTTGCCTTACGGATCATAGAAGCTCTTGTTGAGATAGACCCTCCATCTGCCTTGGTTCCTGACAGAGCTCCCTTAATAACTTACATTTGACAGTTAGTGTGAGATTCTGATAACTCTGTGTTAGATAAAACCAGTGATATGTTGGGGTTTGTGTTTTTTATTCTGGCATAGCCTAGTCTGTCTTGATTGTTGCCGTGTGTTCTTGGAACTGAAACTATTTGTGGAAGGCTTTCTTTTGGGTACTGGGGTGGACCCAAGGACTTCAAGGAGTTTGCAGTCTATTGGCACTCAATTGTGGCACAAAGCAACATGTGGTAAGAAGTAAAAAATGAAGAGAGAGAGCCCATCCTCGAGACTATCAGGAAAGATTTCATGAAAGAACTGTCATTTGAGTTGAGCTATAAAGAACAAACAGGGTTTCATTAGACATTCATAAGCAATGAGCTAGAAAAGGCATGAGTGGTAAGAAGAGAATGAGACAAGGTATGGAGGCCAAAAAGTATAACTTGAAATTATGCAGATTGGGAAAACAAGACACGACCATCAAGGTCAATCAGTGGGGCCCTTATATGCCATGCTAAGGGGTTTGGAGGAGAGTGGGCAGAGGAATTGATGTAGGGTCAGAAAATCTGGTTTCTAGTGCTCTTTCTACCAATTATCAGCTGAGGAGAAAAAGGGTGTCTTTCTATGGCACTGCTGACTGGGCCTGTAATGAAATGTTGCTCTCAGGCTGATACAGTCCTGGTCAGATTCCTAATTGTATCCCTGAAGACAGCAGATAAAGACCTTGAAGATATCAGTGGGTCAAGTCCTTGAAGATAGCAGTGGGATATTTGGATTTCAGAGACCCTTATAATCTTAGTTGGGGCTTATTTATTTTTAAACAATCCAATTTTTTAAAAAGATTGATTTATTTGAGAGAGAGAGAGAGAATGTGTATGTGCAACTGGGGTGGGGGGACGGGGCAGTGGGAGAGAATCTCAAGCAGACTCCCTGCTGAGCATGGAGCTTGATGTGGTTCTCTATGCCAGGCTCAATCCCATGACCCATGAGATCAGGACCCGATCTGAAACCAAGTGTCAGATGCTTAACCAACTGAGCCACCCAGGCCCCATTAGTTGGGGCTTATTAATTCAGTTTCAAAGACGGTGAAACCAAGGCCCCAAGGAGTTGCATGGATCACTTGATTAGTCTAAGGCTGAGCCTGTGCTAGAATCCAAGCTTCCTAACTTCCAGGTGAGAGCCTTGTCACACTATACTACTTCTGTACTAACCAAAGAATCCTAACCCAGGATCTTGTTATTCAAGTGTACTGTAAAGCATACAGGAAGTCAGTGGGCTGAAGTGGTATCTGGGGTGGTAGGAGGAACAACTCCAAGAGAGCAAAGGAATTGCCAGAGTGCTTCTGAACTTGGTTTCTGGGGCTGAGAATCAAGTCATACATAAAGACCTGAAATGGTTGCCAAAGGCTGGGGAGTGATGTAAATAAGGTGAGATTGGTAAAAGGGCACAGATTTTTATCCATAAGATGAATAAGGTCTGAGGATCTAATGTATAACATGGTGGCTATAGTTGAAAACACTGTATTGTATGATTGAAATTTGCTAAGAGGGTAGAACTTAAATGTTCTCACACACACAAAGATAAGTATGTGACGTGATGAATGTTAATTAACTACATGAGAGGAATCCATTCACAATGCTCGTATATGTCAAATCATCGTGATGTATACTTTAAATATCTTACAATTTTATTTGTCAATTATACCTCAGTAAAGCTGGAGAAAAAAAGACCTGAAATTCCCATAGATATGGTTGTCTTTGACATCAGGCTTATGCTTCTATTAGTATCCATTTATGGACTTCTAATCCTTGAACCTTTGCAAATTCCTTTCGAAAAGCTATCTATAGTTATGTCAGTACCTGATGATAGTTACTGTCAATACAATATTATTCCAGGAGAAATAAGTTTTAAAAATTTTTATCAATGGCTCTCTACTTCAGAGTCAGTGGGGTATGGAGCATGGAATCAGTCAGCATACTTGGGTCTAGTCTGGATTCCCAAACCTGCCAACTTTAATGTCTTTGTGCAAGACTCAACCTCTTTGAGGATTTTCTCATCCAACCCGTTGAAAGGGCCATAGAAATTTTTGTAAGTAAAAGGTATTATTTTTGCTACCATGAATTTTAAGTGGTAGTTTGCCAAGTAAATGGAGAAGGAAGAGCTGTTGCTGTGGGCCGTAGGTGCTGGCTATTCAGTGTGGTGGGGCTGGGCTAGACCGCTTTTCCTCTCTCGGGAAGTCTGTCTTCCTCAAGGGGAAGACCAGAATGTATCCTTTGTATCTCCATGGATCTTAAGCTTATTTTTGCCAGAGGACCTGTTACACATTTGTTTACATAGTTTTCTTCTTGCTTCTCTGGGAACTCATTGAGAAGGGTGTGCTGACCTTCAGGTCTTTTCAAAGTGAGGTAAGTGGAATTGTATTTCATGTGAATCTTACCTATCTAGATGCAGGGGTGGGGGTGGGGTAGGGGAGATTGATTTAACTAGGGCAAGTAAGTGGTATCACTCACCATTGCATTTAATTAGTCCGTGGTCCCGAATACACAGTATTTGTGAGACCATCATCTTTTATCTTTTGTTCTCTCACACAGACCTGGCGTCTCTGTGTCTCTACTAGTGTGAGCATCTTGCTGTGCTGGGTATGATTCTTGTGTGTAAAGGTACCTATTTTTTCCTACAACATGGTTGCTCAGCTTCGCCAGTTACTTCATCTGTGCTCAGGGAAATAGCTGCAGTCTGTTCCAGTGCTTGAACAAGTACTTGTTCTATTGGAATTCGTGAAAGATGAGGGTGACCGTCTCTGACGTAAGCCCTCCTGAGAGATGTTCAAGGGTAATTTCGACTATGCCACGTGCCTCACATTTGCCTTCAGATATGAACTGTTGGGTTTCCTTCACAACGTGGCAATAATTTGAACATACCACATAGCTTTTCCAGTCACCTTTAGCTTTAGAGTTGTTTCCTGTTAAGGCATTAAAATGGCCAGTCCATTTCAAACCACAGCTTTATTCTTTCCTCCGGTTCCTCCACTTCCCACCACGCCTCAGCCCCATTCAAAAATCTGTAGACCAGCAGGGAAAGATGTGTGGTGTTTTGTTCTTTCACTGTTACTCTGCCTTACTCATCTACTCTTCTTTATGTTCCTGGCTCTTCCTGTGTGAGGTCAAGGATCAGATGAGAATGAAAAGGGCAATGAGGTACATGATGGGTGGAGATGAAATCTGGCTATGGTGTCTTCCATGTGACAGCTGAAAGTTGGCTCTCTCATTCTGGGAAGTTTTTGCGGGTTCTTTGGAGATCCCCGTGGGCATCTCTGGCACTCCGCTGATACTCAGTGTTGGAAATCCATTCTCTAGCTGAGCTCTTACAAATCTTAGCTCTTGCTTAGGATGGTAGATTGCCAGCCTCATTCTGCTGGTGTTGTTCTGCTCTGGCGGGTAGCCTCCTTCAATAGAAACCTTTCAAGATAGGGGTTCCTGGGTGGCTCTGTCGTTAAGCATCTGCCTTCAGCTCAGGTCATGGTCCCAGGGTCTTGGGATGGAGCCCTGCAGCGGGCTCTTTGCTTAGCAGGAAGCCTGCTTCTCCCACTCCCTCTGCTGCTTTTCCGTCTCGCTGAGTCTCTCTCTGTCAAGTAAATAAATAAAATCTTAAAAACAAAAACAAAACAAAACAAAAAAACCTTTCAAGATAGTAGCTAATGAGATGACCCCTTAGTTCAGAGGAAAACAGCATCCTTGTTCCACCAAATTCTGGAAGGATAAACCACCCATGCTATTGTCTTTTCTTTCCCTATGGTCTACACAAGTTTTTTTCTTCACCTTGGGGACACTGTCAGTATCTCCCAGGAAGTGCCACAGGCTCAGCTCTGACCAGGGACACTGGAGAGTCCCTGCAGCTCAGCATTTCTGTTGAAGGTTAATGTGTCTGTGTCTCCTCTGGAAAACAATACTCATTCTCTACAAAAAGATTGTCCTGAAGCTCCTTTCTCACTTGGCTTAGGAGAGGTCACCTATGAGGAGAGCTGGGGGAATGCCACAGACCTGCTGACTCAGTTGACTGCTTTTTACCTCAATGGCTGAATATTCATTTCAGATGTCTTGAGTTCTCTTATAAGCCTGAATTTGTGTCACAGCCCTAGTTTTTCTATCTTGTACTAAGTATTTCAATGATGTGTATTGTTTTTGTAGCTACTATATGCATATTTGTTATTTTCTGCTTTGGGCTTCAGCTTCAATTTCAAGACAATTGGAAAATCCTTTTCAACATTTTGGCATAGGAGCATATGAGATTTTTCCCCCCCTTCGGATACTGGTTTTAAGAGCCAAGTTCTCACTTACATAGTTTCACATGATTGAACTATGGCCATATTCATACTTGAGGTCATGTCAGGAGGAATCATGTGGCCTCCAGAGACTCCTTTGCTGATCTAATATTAAGTCTTAAAGTGGGAACTATCCCTTCTGCTAGTTTTCAGAAAAAGAATAACACTCTCCTAAGATTTTTCAAGGAAAGCACAAAAAAAGGAAAAAATCCATAAGCTTTACTAGTGAATTAAAAACATTCTCCTAAATAAAATACAGCAAGTGGAATCCAAGTAACAGCAAAAGATTATGATTAAATTGATTCAATCCAGGAAATACCAGGATAATTTATTATTAGGAAGTCTATTAATACAATTTACCACATAAGTAGGTCAAGAGAGAAAAGACATTTAAAAAATAGTAAGAAGAAATTTGAAAAATTAAACATCTTTGCCTGAATTAAACTCTTTTTGTGATTGAAATAGATGGATTCTCCCTTAATGTGATACAGATACATATTTTAGTTTAAAATAGCATCATTCTTAGTAATGAATTTCTCAAATGTATATTTGAGAAATTTAATTTCATTGGAATTTGGCTCTTTAAATATTAGAAGCATTTTTATTAAAGTCAGGAACAAGACAAATTGCTGATAATCATTATTCTTGCTTAACATTATTTTAAAAGTACTAGCAAATGCAATTAGACAAGAAAAAGAATTTGTAAATATTAGAATAGACTTCAAAAGTCATTATTTATAGTTGATATAATTACATATCTTGGAAACCTAAGATAATAAACTGAGGGTGGATAGTCTTTAAGCTTAATAAGAGAATCCAGTAGGTAGCTATGTATGTAGTTAACGCACAAAAATAAATAGCTAACACAGAAACAATTAAAAGGTTGTAAATAAAATGGGATTAAACAATTCATTTACCAAAGCTATGAATGTGTTTAACTACTTAGAAATAAATTGAACAAGGAAGGTGCAGGGAATACATGAAGAAAACTTTAAGTTTTCTCAGGGAGAGAACATAATAGTTTGCTATAATTGAGAATAATTATTATCTTTTAACTTTCTGCCTCTGATGTACAAAATCACAGTTCAACAAAACCTTTCTAGGGATACGAAAGAACACTAATAAATGGAAAAAGAAATTTTATTATCCTATAAGGACACTGAATATTGTAAACATGACAATTCTAAGTGAGTCAAGATATTCAAGTAATTCCAATAAAATACAAACTTTTTTGTGATCTTAACAAAATACTACAGTTCATTTGGGGAAAAAAAGGAGAAATGCTAGGAATTAGAGAGGACAAGTCTTATCAGATAATAAACTATATATATAAAAAATTTTATTATTTGAGAGAGAGTGAGCAAGAAAGAGAAAGAACAGGAGCAGGGGAGGAGCAGAGGGAGAGGAAGAAGCAGACCTCCCGCTGAGAAGGGAGCCTGAGGCGGGGCTCAATCCTGGGACTCCGGAATCATGACCTGAGCCAAAGGCAGACACTTAATGACTGAGCCACCAGGTGCCCAGATAATAAACTATATTATAGATCTATGACATTTAAAACAAAATGGATACTCAAGAAATAGAATTAAATCCATATGGTAATTGATTATGGATAAAAGAGATATTTCAAATTAATCCTGAAAATATATTTAGCAAAAGATTTATTTGGAGACCACTGGATAACCATCGAAAAAAATTTTTTAAACCATATTTCTATTTCACACCCTACACAAAAAAGATTAAAAACTTAAATATAAGAATCACACTGTAAATGTTCTAGAGGACTAATGGCTGAATTTGTTTTTAATAATTTTGAGGAAGATCACACTATGAAACAAAAACCCAGGATCATAAAAATATTGAATTTGAAAACACAGATATATCATATTTTATATAGCAAAAAAAGCCATAAACAACAATAAAAACAAAATATAAACTTGGAAAGTATTTTCTTAAAAATAGTACTTACAAAACATTAAGGAAAAGGCTAGCAGGGCATTAGAAAGATGTATGTGAAGTTGAAAAGAAATGTAATCGAGTAACCTCATTCATAAAAGATGCACAAAGTAGGACAGTGATATACTATTTTAACCTATTAATTTGCTGAAGATTAAAAAGTGTGATCATTTCCAGTGTTGATATATAGATAAAGGAAAAAAACGTGTATTTGTGCGCTCTTGGTAGAAGTGTAAATTGCTGAAATGTTGTTTAGAGATTACTTTGGCATGGTTTGTCAAATTTTATTTATTTTTTTATTTTTTTATTTTTTTAAAGATTTTATTTATTTATTTGACAGAGAGAGACAGCCAGTGAGAGAAGGAACACAAGCAGGGGGAGAGGGAGAGGAAGAAGCAGGCTCCCAGCGGAAGAGCCTGACGTGGGGCTCGATCCCAGAACGCCGGGATCACGCCCTGAGCCGAAGGCAGACACTTAACGCCTGCGCCACCCAGGCGCCCCGGTTTGTCAAATTTTAAAATGTGTGTAGAGGTGCCTGGGTGGCTCAGTCAGTTAAGTGTCTGCCTTCAGCTCAGGTCATGATCCCAGGGTCCTGGGATGGAGCCCCACATTGAGCTCCTTGCTCAGTGGGGAGTTTGCTTCTTCCTCTGCCTGTCGCTCCCTCTGCTTGTATGCTATCTCTCTCTCTCTGACAAATAAATAAATAAATAATCTTTAAAAAAATTTTTAAATGTGTATATTCTTTGAGAAATTTCACTTCTTGAAATTTATCGTGTATATATCATGTTCATTGTATAATCTTATATATGTATGTATATATATGTATATATTGCAGACAAGGTTGCAGCATTATCTTTGATAGCAAAAGAGTTGGAACAAAGACCTAAATGTTTACCAGGTGGGAATAGGTTAAATGAATTATAGTATATTCATATTAGTATCCATTAAAAAGTTTGAGTCAAA
Source organism: Ursus arctos (assembly GCF_023065955.2). Classification (NCBI taxonomy): domain Eukaryota; kingdom Metazoa; phylum Chordata; class Mammalia; order Carnivora; family Ursidae; genus Ursus; species Ursus arctos. Next base: position 31,843,555 of record NW_026622786.1, on the reverse strand, counting down.
TATAGAGATATTAATATTCAGGGATGTCCAAGATATATTATTATCTGAAGAGAGCAAGCCACAGGAAATTGTGTCCACTATGACCTTATTTGTGTAGCAAAAAAAAGGATATCCAACTCTTGTGGGTGTGTATGTGTTTAAATACATAGGTTCTATATATAGAAAACAATCTGTAAAAAAGTGGTTGTCCCTGAGAATGGGACTGAGTGGCTGGGAAGAAGCGGGTCTTTCAAAAAATAGTTGAGCTTTTCCGTAGTGTTTAAATATGTTGTTGTTTTACATGAGCTGTATTAACTTAAAAATAAGTTAGGAAATTTTCAAAAGTTAACAAAAGGCCCGTGTCCGTAGCAGAGGCTCAGTACCCTGCCCTGATCCCTCCTTGCTTTCCACTTTGGTGGACAGTGCCTGACCCTCAAGCTTCCAGTAACTGCCCTTTTTTCCTGGGGGCTTTTTCTGGCCCCTGAAGCCCTCTGCCTACCCGTACAGTAAGCTGGAAATGCCAAGGAGCAAGCGCCCCTGAGGTGCAGCCGCAACCAATGACGGACGTGGGAGGTGGTGTGTAAATACTTCTGTTCCCACGCCGTGTTAGTGTGTCCCCACTGGGACTAAGTTGCGGTTACCCAGGGTAGTAACTGGTTTGATGATGCACCCTTTATTGGCTGCTTCTGCTTCCCCGTCTTACTTCCTTTCCCATGTTTTCTTTACATTCCCAGTAAGCTACAAGTACCCACATCCTTGTTATTTATAGCCAGCTTCTGGGGCAACCCAGACTGGGACACGGTCTCTGTGTGGCTGCAGGGCAGAGAGTGATGTGTTCAGGTGCTGAGCTGGATGGTTGAGCAGTTCTGTCCAGGACCATTTCATGTTGATATCACCCAAGTGAGCATCTAGAAGCTACCAAGTGGAGGTTTTGGTTTGTGGAAATCAAGACACCCTTTATGCATTAGACAAAGAGTTCCTTAGGCTGCCAGGCTGGTGAGCTGCAAGGGTGGGCTCCTTTTGGTTTCTCTTCTTGAGTTTTCTGGGAAACTGAGGTAGGCTGAGGATCCAAAGAATCAGACTTGAAGGATTCAGAGAATTTACCTGGGTGGTTTTTTGGCATCTTCCATTTCCTTGAGAGAAGATGCTGACTCTATACAGAATGGTTGGAAGGGTGTGTGTGTGTGTGTGTGTGTGTGTGTGTGTGTGTGTGTAGGGCATGGGGCTGGTTGTAGAATCTGGGGAACTTTTCCACAGGCTGTGGTGTAGGTGTTTGCCCCAGGTCCTCAGTGTCCCAATCACAATCCGGCTTTACCCACACTTGTGTTCCACCTGGATTTATAGAGCTGTCAGCTTATAATTGGACTGAAGGGCTGAGTTCAGTTATGGAAACAGAATTTTATTCGGTTCTTATGTTTTCAACAGTTGAGTGTTTTACAGCTGGGTTGGTGAAAGGTTTTTATGATATTGGTGTCATGAAACATTTCATAGGGAGGGATAATTGAGTTTTTATTTTTACTAGAAAACAATGCTATCAGCCTGGCTTTGGGCACCAAAACAGGGAAGAACTCCATTAATGACCAGAATTCGGGGAGACCCAGTAATTATGAAAACTGAATTGAGACAAATGCAGGAAAACAACAAGATCCGAGAAAGCAAAAACTAATTTCGATTCTTCTGTAAAATTCTGACCGGAACAATGAAACAGTCAAGGACATTATAAATCCATTCATTTATTTCAAAATTTGCAAAACAAATCCCTTCTTATACATAGTATTTGTACAACATGAAATTATTATTCAATAAGTTGACATTTTAAACCTATTACTGCCTAAACCCATCTATTACTGAGCTACTCAGAGCACTAAGTTAACATTTACCAGAACATTCATCCTCACATCATGGGGAGATCAAGCTGAAATCCTTTATTTCATATTCAGATCTTGCCAGGTCAGGATTGAAATCGGCTACCTTCCTGATACTTTACTGAAAAGCCACTGTGAAACCCACAAAAGAATTATTATCAAGTTACTGCAGTTATTCAGCCAGATGTTGACTTTGATATGTCAAATCTCTGATCTTTAATAGAAAATTGATGGTCGTGCCCTAGGGGTCAGTCATATGCACAAGCAGGATAGGCCAAGGTTTGCATTAAATTACAGCCAGTCGTGTGGTCTCATTCCCTGGCAGCCAAAGTCAAACAAAGCAAATGGATCCCTTGCTAGTTGGGTCTCTTCATTGTTTTGTGTTGTCATATGGATTTGATTCTGTAATGGGGGACTGCTGGGCACAGTCCCCTTATTGAAATCAAAATCTGCCTTATTGATTTTCTGGAGAGAGTTTTTTCTTAGAGCACCCAGAAGTGCAGTAAAAGAAAAGCAACGGGTGCGATTTTTCTTTTCCTTTGCCTTGGATGGTTGTACCGGCAGCAGATTGATTCTGCCACTAGAAATCATATGAAGATATTAAATTATGTCATCAATCAATTTGTTTTTAGAGGATTGACTTTCTGCGTGTGAGCAGGCTAAGGAAAAGGAAACAGTAATTCCCGTATGGCTCAACCAGGGGGCAGGTGATTTGGCCATAATGCTCCCTTAGATTTGAGCTCTGGTAAAACCGACTCTTTCCATAATGATAATGGCTGACATGCTCCCATTTTCGGTATTGGAGGCTGGACAGCCAGGGGAAATTGGAGAAGAAGATCACAGCGTAAGGTGTGCAGTTTCCACGGAGATTCCAGTGTCATTAGAGGAGCTCAGCCCTCCTGGCATGAATCATAGACTGTAGGGCGAGAACGGACCAGCCCGTCCACTCCTCCCCGCCCCCCCCCCAACAGTGAAGCCTATGAGGATGCTGAGATCCAGAAGAATTGAGGGATTCATAGAGTCTCAGAGAGAATGAGTGCCCTAGTCCAGTCCAGGAGGTTGCTGAGCAAAAGGTTAAAAGAAAAATAAAATACAAATGGCAGTAAATGTCATTTTCTTGATACCGTTATTCGGCAGCTCAATTTTCTCATCTATAAGGTACAACTTCTTCATAGGGTTGTTGAGAGGATCACATGGGAGGGCTCGTTTCCCAGAGATGTGATGGTGTTCGTAGCTTCTCCTGGGACACAGCTCACTGGGGATGGGCCCTTGGCTCGGGTGGGGTGTGGCCATCACAGGATAGAAATGAGTTTGGGGCCTCCTCTCCTTCTGCCTGCTCCGAAGCAGTGATTTCTATGTTGTGCCGAGCTGACATTCGTGAGGAGATGGGTTCAGCACTGTACATGTCATTTTGCCTGGCTTTTCTCTTTCCAGGTTCAAGCAGGAGGATCCACTTAGGTTTCCTGGCATGGGTTAGTCAAACCCACTTCTAACCCCCTGCCGATATCTAAGAGAAGGGGATCTGAGCTCTAATTACAGAACACCTATATGAGGTGGAAACAAGAGCACATTGTCTGACTAGAGAAGGACAGCAGGTTACAGCACATTTTATTCATGTCGCTATAGAGACAGGGTGGCAACAGTCCTTCGGTAGAGTTTGTAATGATAACTTCCTCAATTTAAGTTGTGTTGAGAACTATTTCTAAAATCCCCTTCCAATGCCACCATGTCTGAAAATGTTTTGGAGAGCTGTACTACTGATAACAATTATATGTAACAATAGTTCAATGTAGGGGGAGTTTTCCCATAGGCCAAACATTGTGCTAGGTGTTTTACATGGATTTTCTAATTCCAGAGAGGGAGCTCTTTTTAATACTCCTAGCCTGCAGATGGGGAAAATAAAGCTTAGGAAAGTGAGAGCAGTCTCTCAGAGTCTTGTGATAAGTGGCCAAGCAGCCCTGAGTACCAGGTGTGTCTGAATCCAAATCTCTGACTCAACAACTGTGCCTTGCCATGCTGTTTGCTGGTGTAGGACGCAACAGGGGAAAAGAGAACTTTTTGCTTTTTTTATACACAAGTTTTCTGAAACCTTCAATGGAGGCACAGAAAAGAAATAGAAATCTATCCTGTCCTTTCCCAGGGTTTTGCAGGCATACATGCATGCATTCATTCATTGAACCCACATTTGTTCAGACTTGGGTGCATGCAGTCCTGTGCTAGGGGCCAGGACACAGCTGGGAGAGTGTCGGTTCTTGTCTAACTAATACACTCCAAGTGCAGGCTCGGTTACCATGGCAGGATATGGCCGTGAACAGGGTGGAAAAGCTGGTATTTTGCCAAAGAAGAAAACATGAAGAAATGGGGCTGGGTTTTGGAGAGGCCACCCTTTGTCCCTTTGCATTCCTGATCTTTTTGTTCTTCAAGACAAATATTCAGGTTTTACCTTTGGGGGAAGAAAACACGGTGAGGAGCTTCAAAATGTACTTTGAGGAAGGTCTTCTTCCAGGTTTGCGGGGGGTGAGTGCTGGAAACGACATTCATCTGACTCAAAATAAATACTCATTAAATAATTTCGAATATAAGCCACGGGGAGGCTCTTTTAAATCCGGGGTCAATGGAAGCCACCCAAATTTGCAGCTGGCGTCATCCCCTCCCCCCATGAACAGAAGTGTGTTTTAATGAAAGAGGAACACTAAACGCTTCCCCCGCATTTTAAGGCGTCGGACTCTGATGGAGCGAGTTCTGCCTCACAGCCAGAGCTGGCCCCTTCCTCACCCGGCCCCTTTCATCTGCCTTTGTTCCGTGTCTATGCTGAGGCTGAGATTTCCCCACCTCTCTCTGTCTTACTGTGGCTCTGAAAGATGATTGCCTTCTGGTGAAGCCCTTTCCCCTTCTTCTGTACCCAAGCTCCGTGTTCAATGAACATCAAAAAGCCTTATCATACCCTGATGGTTTAAATCTTTAAACAGAGCGTAACAGCCGGAGTACATCCAGACCGCTCACATCCTAGAGCCTTGTCACTATGTGTTCCTGCAACAATTACCAGGAGAGGGAGGCTGCGGAGTGAATCAAGTAGCGAGTGTTGTCTCCCCGGACTCCATGCTGCTGCTCTGATCAGGACTTCAGCAAAATTCTGTTTGAAATGAGAATAGACTAATTTTCATCTGACTCTTCTCAGAGGAATCCCATGTGGTCCAACACGCCAAGGGTCATCATTAGAAAACCGCCTTCAAAAGAGCTGAGGCTTCTTGTGGCAAAGCTCTCTCCCTTTGTTAAATTTATAAACATTTATGTAAAAATGTATACATTAATTGTTCAGGCTCTTCTCAGCCTGGAAAGCTATGCCCAGGAATGTACTTGGGGAAATAAACTCATAAAAATACCCCAAGTCAGGATGAAAATGGCCTCGTTTTGACGGAAAATTCAGAAGAATTCAGTGATCAAAGGCGATTCTTACTCCCAGCTGTTCAAAGGGACTTCTATTAAAAAAAAAATCAGATGTGACCAAGAATAGAAAAGAACTCATTAAGAGCTTAATGAGACAGTGACAGGTGAAGTCATCAGTTGCTTAAACACCGTACCGATTTCCCCCCCCCTTCCGTTAGAGTTACTCATTTGTTTTCCTGGATTCAATTTTGGTTTCCTGTAAATCATCGTAAAATGCAGAAAAGTTCACAAAGGAGGAACATTTTTCAGTCCCAAGTCACTGGGCATCTACGTAATTAAGATACCATCTTCCCCACTTGCCCCTCGCCTCTATGGGAGATGTTTGCAAGCACGTCCAGGAAAACAAGTAATTGAATCGCTTCTCCTTTCCCTCTTCATCGGTTTTCTTGGGACAGAGAACCCACAAGAGTGAACAAGCATGCCAGGAAAGGTGTGATTTGGGCAAGTTTAACACTAAGCCTTATAACCCAAAAGAGAAGGTAAGTTTTTGGTGTCCTTAGAGACGTGGAAATCAGGACCCCTAGAGAGAGATGACTGCATACCCTTTTACAGCTTTTGTCTTGCCACTTGGGGTGTTTATAAAATACCAAAACAAAGCAAAAGAAATTTCTTTCTTTTTTTTCTTTTTCTAATTCTCTAAGCAGCTTAAATCCCCTTTCACTTTCCCCAGGCAAGACTGGGATCTCTTGCTCGTTTCCAGGCTCTGACCTTCCTGATGCTGGTCTCCCAACACTAGTAGCCAGTTTTTTTATTCTTTAAGTGCTAGAGGAGTCATGAAATATTCAGACACTGGGTTTCCCTGAGACCAATCTGGTGGCTTTTTCTTTGTGCTAACTGCTGCTTTCTATGCATCATTCAAAAGGTACATACCAAGTTGTCAGCCCCTGAACTGCTACTTGGTGTTAAACATGAATATTTGTAGCTTAGCAAGGGACTAAATTTAAAAAAAAAATTAATATTTGACAAGCCCAAAGAAAGGCATAACAGGTCCAGAAGTATCCATTTGAAAGGTTTTTTTATTTGTAAAAAGTCAAAACTTTTTGTACAACTGGGATGATTCTGAGCCACAAAAGGTTTGTTTTGAAAGAACACTGATTACCAGACTTCTTCCAGGAACCTCAATTCCAACTCTGCCATCATGAACACGGCAGCAAGTTGTTGTTGTTGTTGTGAGTGTGGGTGTGGATGGCAGGAGGAATATTCATTCCGCGCATGTGCCGCCAATCTTCCGTGACCGGAAAGCCACGCCAGATGTTAGAAGGCTGAACATCAACTCTACCTACAGCAGCAAAATTGCCTTTTCCCACATTTCTTAATTAGAATTAGAATCAGCTTAGAACTAATAGAATCTCTTATTAGTCACAAAAAGAATGGCTGCCTCTCCAGTTCAAGTGGCATATCTGCATAACTTACAGCCTTAAGAGCTTATAGTCCCTGGTACTCTTGGCTGACTGCCTTTAACTCTCTCATATTAATGAGTTGTTCTAAATTTAGTCTGCCGTGACAAACTAATATTAATACAGTATTTTATGGCCCAGAGCATTGTTAATACATAGGAATGAAACCCAGAGTCAAAGGAAGGGGGCGAGGGAGTGAGATTACTTTGTGTGATTGTCAAGATATAAGATAATCCAAGTATGTAGATATTAAGACTTAAATATAATACACTGCTTATGGATTTATATTATGTGAAACATTTTCTATTACTTTAAATCCTCATGGCATTAGTTTCCTATTTTCAGGGGTTTATAACTTGGCCATACAAATTCACTCTGGGCCGGAACTTGGAATGCAGGGTCTTAACCTGGGGACATTTTATTTATTTTTTTTCTATTTAACCAAATTAAAAGTCAGTTTGGCCATTTTTAACCCAGGCAAGTGGCGAAGGACGAGCACAGATTGGGGTGCGATTTTGTGTACAGAGCTCTTGCTTCTTTCAAAAAGCGAACCCCAAGAAAACTATAAATCCCGGGGAGAATGTTATCAAAACAAAACGGAACAGAAAAGCTCCAAGTGCCGTCAATAAACGTGATGAAGACATTTTTTTCCTTAGATGCAGATTGGACCCCGGTAGTGGACCCTGGAGGAGCCGCCGGTCTCTGGGCATGGGTGCGGGTCGCCAGTCCCGGGCAGACAGCACATTTGTAGCATTTGCAGAGGGCGCAGCTGTGTGCGTGTACGTGTGTGTGTGTAAATGTAATTTATATTTGTCATCTGTAACGAAGTCCAAGAAGCATTCAGTGTGGGACCTACCCTCTTCTCGAGCGAGAGGCAGCACTTGCTTTTTAATGAATCCACAACTTGAGGAGAAGGAAGGCGAGGGTCATAGTTATTACCCCAGGCAGCTCCAGGCTGCCAGGTGTCTCAGTCTGGGAAACGGTGAGGTCCACGCAAGTGAGGAAGCGGTGGTGCGTGAGCTCTGGCCAAGGCTGCTTGTGAAACTCGTGCTTGAAGTCCTGTGGCATAGAGAAACCAGCCAAAACGAAGCAGCGTTTTCATCCTAACTAAAAGCCTACCGCGAAGCCAGCTCCGTGGGTAACCTTTAGGATGTGTGGGTGTCCTTTGGCAGGTGTTTTTTTTTTTAAAAATCTTTTGAGATTTTTAAAAGGAGAGCCCATATGGGAAACTGTCATTGTATTTCTAGGGCATTATATTTTGTAACCTGTAGAAAAATGTCATTTATTGGGACTTGAAAATTTTCCATATAATATGGAGTTCTGGGACACTGAGGGGAGTTGATAAAATTCTTCTCTCTTTTTTATTTTCCTGTTCATTCTGGCAGGTCAGTGCTGATTAATTCCTAGAACATTCCCTTTCTGTACCAAGCTCTTCTCAGGGAGATGCTGGGAAAGGTTTTCTGCCTGGAATTTCACAAAAAAAAGAGCAATTTCTTCTTATGGGCAATGGGAAGTGACTGCTCTTCAGAGCAGGAAAGAAACTCAGCTGCCCTGATCCAGCACGAGATCGTCAGATGTCTTCCCAGAGCCTGGGAGTGGCTGAGCAGCCCCAGCGCAGAGCGGCCAGGAGCATCCTGGCAGCAGGTGGAACCGGGAGGCATGCTCATAATTTTTGGATTCCCAGTACTGGTGACAGTGTATTGCTGAGTGGCAGTGCATCTGAAGAAATTGAAAATAGCAACAAGACAGAATAATACATTTCAAAAGCAGTGGATTCCCCAGTATAAAAATGTAGTCAAATATAATACCAGAAAACAGAAATATCCACTTTGAGGTTTCTGGTTTAAGGAGACAATTGTGTCTTTTTGTAAACTTCTTAACCTCATCATAGCCTTCCTGTTAATGGGCTAAAATAAAGCATAAGCTAATAACCAGAGGCAGGTTAGCGGTTACTATCTGCTAAGACGAACAACTCCCCTCAGGGCTACTTAAGGTAAAATTCCATCCCTGTTGCCCTAGGACGACCAGTTCCGTGGCTCCCGCTCTGTAGATGCCGGATCTCATCTAGTTGAGATGCGTGGCTCACATTGTTTAGATTTAGCTGTTGCTTCTACATAACACATGTTGATGTATTTTTGAGCTAAGAAGATGAATTTTTGCTTTGCCAAAAGAGAAAATAACTTCTGTATTTTATGTTACACCTGCTGAGTTTCATAATCAAATTGAAAACCAGGTAGGGAGAGATGCTGTTGGATTTTTAAGCTTTGTTACAGATTTGAATTGGGGTTTCGTTTAACAGAGGTTGGCTGAGCATCTTGCATTGGGTATGGTTTTAAGAAAATCTAGATTGATTTTTGTATGGCAGCTTCAGGTGAGATAATTTGCTAGAACTGACAAAATGAGTCCGTCTTCTGAGCAAGTTTTCCTTTCTGGCTCTTCCTTGGGATTTAATTCTTCTTTTCCTGTTTTTCTTTTTTCTTTGGGGCCGGGGGAAGGATGCTCTTTACCTTTATTAGAGCCATCTGTTAAAATTGAAGCATCTTTCAAAGGTCTCCCACCATTATAGCTGAAATTAGGTTGTGTCTTTAAATTTCTATTTTTTAAAAAAAAGTAGCGCACCCACATTCACATGGTTCAAAATTAAAAATATAGTGTACAGTAAAAAGTCTACCTTTCAGCACTGTGATCCAGATGTCCACTTTTGTTCTCCTCTCCAAAAGTGGCCAATATTAGCATTTTTCTCATTTATTCTTTCAGGAATATCCTGCCTCTGACTGTCTTTCCCCTTTTATACAAGTGGTAGTGTTCTTTACATATTGCTCTGCACTTTGGTTTCTTTCTCTTAGCAAATCATAAGAAGTCCCTTCTTCCTCCCCCCCCCCCCCGGACAGCACTATATTCCATTATGATTGTAACAAAATTAAGTTAGAGTTCTCAACTGGTAAACATTTAAGGTATGTCCAATATTTTGCAGTAAAAATACTGCAGCAAGAATAGTCTTGTATATATGGCGTATCATATATTTGCAAAAAAATCTGTAGGATAAATTCCTAGATAGGTAATTGCTAGTCAAAGGAAATGTACATTTGTAATTCTGATGGACAGCGCTAAATTACCTTCTGTGCAGGTTGTACTGATTTACGGTGTTGGATGAGTGCCTAGTTCCCTACCACCTGACTATGCATTCAGTGCCTTATCAAAGTATGCCAATTTGATAGGTAAGAAAAGAAGACACTTCGATATAAGTTTAAAATCCCGTGTCTCCCACTATGAGTTGAAGTAAGCATCTGAAAAAATACTTAACAGCTATTTGTGTTTCGTTTTTTTGTGAACAATCTGTTTATGTCTGAAACTACTTCCACTGAACAAGTCGGATCACTTATATTCCAGCTCGCGCTACAGAATCATGGATTGGGAATCTGAAATTAGAGATTCTAGTCAATACTTTTCAGTTTGGACCAGAGTACTGGGGAAAACCTCTGTAGCTGATATGAACATGAAGAGCATGATGGGATTTGGTTGACATCCCCCCTTTTCTTAAATTATGAAAGCCCTGATTTTACCTGAAGGTTTGAAAACAGAGTAGGAAGTGAAAAGCCTCAGGTTGCGTAGGATTGAAATTGTGTTCAACATCGTTCTTGTAGTAGACTGTATCTCTGCACTGCCCCCGCACCCCCGATCTGTTCATGAAGATACTTGTTTGCATCCCCTATTAAACGTAGGGGACCTTATAGTCAGACGACTCATATATTGATCTGCCACTGAAGACCATAGAACAGAGATTGGAGGGATCTGTGGCTCATTGCACCAGCCCTATTTTAACCTGTTTATCAAAGTGCTTTACTCTTGCTATTTATTTTGTGAGCTTAAAAAACTTTAAAGAAAGATTTATTTTAGGGAGAGCGCGTGTATGTGCATGAGAGTGAGAGCCTGTGAGTGGAGGGGGGTGGGGCAGAGAGGGAGGGAGAGAGTCTCTGCAATGAGCTGGGAGGTCAGTGTGGGGCTCAGTCTCAGGACCCTGAGATCATGACGTGAGCTGAAACCAGGCGTTGTCCCTTAAACCAACTGAGTCACGCAGGCACCCCAGCTTAAAAATTTTTTTAAAAGAAATCTAAAAGATATAGAGGACTCCTGGAGAACAAGGGGAATATATAGCCTTATTCCCAGCACTCAGAGCTAATGGTTAACTCTTTCACATTTGCTTCCAGCCTCTTAAAATAATTACATGATTGGCTATAGTCCCCTCTAACCGTGAGGGTTTTTTTTTTTTTTTTAAGATTTATTTATTTATTTTAGAGCGAGAGCATGAGTGGAAGGGGCAGAGGGAGAGGGAGAGAGAATCTGAAGCAGATTCTGCACTGAGCGTGGAGCCCGACATGGGGCTTGATCTCACGACCCTGAGATCACGACCTGAGCTGAAACCAAGAGTCAGACACTTAACTGACTGTGCCATCCAGGTGTCCCTAATCTTGAGTTTTGTTTCTTTTCCTGTTGGTGAGAGACAACCACTGTCAGTTTAAAAAGAAAAGGTGTGTGCATGTATATATATTTGCATATATACCTGCAACCTATAATCCATAAACAGTATATACTATTGTTCTGAGTGCTTTTTAAGAATATAAGCAGTAAAATGGTATAACATTCTGTATCTTGCACTTTTTACTTAACATCATAGCTTTTTACAGATTTATCTATGATGACCTATGAATATATATATTAATATACATATGTCCAGATTATTCTTTTAATTTTTTTGTGTGGTATTTCATTGTCTGACTATAACACATTTTGTTTATCCTTCTCCAACTGGTGTATATTTAGGTTGTTGCTGTAATTTTGAATATATATTCACAAAGACAAACTCATGGGATCCTTACGTGAATCCAGGGATACGTGTAAGACAGGACAAGTGAGGAAATTCACACACAGAGCGGTTAGATGACTTGGCTAGAGTTGGTTATATTCTCAGATAGAATCCAGGCTGCTTAATTCATTGTGTAAAACCTTGTCCCTCCCTTATACAGCTTTTCATTCCTCAAAACATGGAGTATAGTTTAAAATTTGTGCTCACAGTCTGGGTTGAGAATACCCTATGTTTCCCTCATTGACATATATTCATATCTGTATCCATGTCTGTATATCAATTTTAGCTCTGTTTTAAAGTTTTTCTACATTCAGTTAATTTTAAGACATAAATTAAAAAATGGCTGTCTAAAAACCAGGTATTTTAGTAGATGCCAAAAAATCCAGATAAATTTTTCCTCATGTGTATTCAAGTTCAGAGAAAACATTAAAGGTCTTTCACATAGCAAGTCCCCCCTAACTTAATTCTTTTTCTAGAGATGTGTTCTTGATATATTGCTGACATTTTTTTTTTTTAAATCCAGGACCAGGATTTTATAAACTTTTCCTCCAAACTGCAATTTCTATTTTCTTTTGTGATGACTAAAGCATTCAAGTCGAAAGGACAAGATTGTCTTTCTCAAGCAAGAATTGTTCTCCTACGCACCAGAATGACTGGTTCATTGGAGGATGAGGAGCTGAGAGTCAACGGCACTCAACAATGAGCGCGGCACTTGAAGATGAAGAAGAATGTTTATATAGAGTGTTGCTTGTGGACTTACAGAATATTTGAACTGAAGGGATGTGAGACCATTGAGGTAGGACTTGCCCATGGTCACATAGGGTGATAACAGTTAGACTGGAGCACATGAGGATTACATAATTTCCAAATAATTTAGTTTTCTTGTTTTTCTAGAAAAAGAGAGGCATAATGTTCTGTGGCTTGTTCAGAACTAAGGAGAACAAAATTTTCTGTTAAATAAATTTACTAAGATCAGAATATTTCACTTTACAGTTATGGAGAGATTGGATTCAAATATTTGGCTAGTGCTAAGTGTGGGACTGTCATCACTGCATATCTAATTGGGAATGATATATTGGCGAAATCATGAAACTGTCACAAAGTCACAGTCTTGGAATTGCTTCTGCAGAAAGAAATTGGCCTGTCTTGCTAGCACTGCCTTCAGAGGGCGTTCAGTTGGTGTGGAACCTTGTCAAAACTCAAGCCTTACTTCCTTGGGGGAGCAGAGCATTTCTGGCTTCTGATATTGGATCAGGTGTCCCCCCTTTCCTGTGTGCTCCCAGAAAGCCCTGTGTCTATCCCCATCTTAAGCATTTATGACAACATTTCACCATGCCCTGATTACATGCTTGTTACCCCCACTTGGCTGTGGGAGCCATATGCTTTAGGACCATGTTCATTCTTTTCATCATTAAATCCCACGTGACTACCAGAGTATGGGTACAGAGTAGGTAATCACAAAAGATCATTAACAGACACAAAAGATGAGTGAATGAGTGAGTGAATGAATGAATGCTCTAGGAGGAATATCATGTCTTAGGCAGAAATGTGCCCTCTACACAAAGTGTAGCATATAATTTAAAACATGCTAATTTCTCGTTACTGCTAAATAAATAAAATGTATTAACATTGTATGAAAAAGTTTGAAAGTAGAGATTTTTCTTTTCTCCCCCTACTGAATTAGAAGTGATGAGTTGTCTACTTGAGGATATAGCAATTTTCCTGTATTGTTTAAGAACATTATAATTCTTGGCTTTTATGGCAAAATAACCACCTAGAAGTAAAGAAATGCCTATTCATACAAACAGTCTGTGGAATATCCGTCACTTCTGTGTTGTTTTATTGACAGAGTGGGAAGCCATATTCTCTCTCATTTAGTTTTAGGTAAGTTCTTTAGCTGTGTCACCAGCTAAAGGAAACACATGAAGCTTTCAATTCCTGTTCTTAGGTTATCAAACGGAAGAGCCTAAAACATCTAAATTTCACAGTGGTAAAAGTATCCGGCTGTAATTTTAATGTTTTACCAGTATAACATAATTTTGAAAAGAAAACTGGGCAGTATCCACAAAGTAAAAATGCAGCGGTTGTTTCTGGCATAAATGTGGCTCTAGTTGAGGATTCTACTTGATGGTAAGATTTGGGTCTCTTGTTTGAAGCCCGTGAGTGCTTTAGAATCCCAGGGCCTTTTGGAGCCTTTTAAAGAGTTTTCTCACTAGAGGGCAGCATTTGACTAAATGTCCAAACAGAACATTTCCTGGGGAACTGGGACTATCCAAGCAGATCACTTTAATAACGCAGTTAGCGGCCTTACATGGCTTTCTAATTCGATTTGTTGGGCTGGGACCCAGTCTGGTTTGATAAGCCTTTAGAAAGGAATTTTAGGGATTTATTCCACTAATAAATACGAATTGTTTTTAGGCAGGTATTATAACAGATAATAGACATTATAACTTTGTGGAAGTCACGCTTACCCTAGAGCTTCTATTGCCTAGCCTTTTAAATGCACGTACATTATTATATTTAACTATTTATTATTGTAACTGAATAAGACACGAGTTATTGATTTATCAGCTCTCTTTTCTTTTTTCTTTTTTTTTTAAACCTTTCCAATCACATTTATTTCCCAGTGGGTCTTATCTATATTATCTTTCCTCACCTAGATTTTTTTTTTTTTTTTTTTTTTTTTTTTTTTTTTTTTAAAGATTTTATTTATTTATTCGACAGAGATAGAGACAGCCAGCAAGAGAGGGAACACAAGGAGGGGGAGTGGGAGAGGAAGAAGCAGGCTCATAGCGGAAGAGCCTGATGTGGGACTCGATCCCATAACGCCGGGATCACGCCCTGAGCCGAAGGCAGACGCTTAACCGCTGTGCCACCCAGGCGCCCCTCACCTAGATTTTTAAGAGTGAGCCCTACGGAAGTGTTGTGGATGACTACAAGAGCTGCCAGTGGAGGACCTTGCTTCTGGGAGATGGCCTTCCTTTGATCTGGGCCTCAAGCATAACCCATGTGATGCTCGATGATGCTCAAGGAACAATGCTTTTTCATTATTCCAGAGAGCATGCCCAGAGGCTGGTCTACTGCGGGACATTTAACACCCAAAAAGGTGGCCTCATCCTTGATTTTCAAGGACAAGAAAGTAAGCCATTTCTTGATCTTCATCATAATTCTGTCAGTGTTGGGACAAAACCTCTTATTTTCCAGCATAGAGCTGAGTGTACAGTGGGGACATCTGGGATATACGGCTCTTTATGGAGATTAGACATGACGGCCAATTACCAAACTGCAACCTGCTATTTGTTAATAGGGGCCTGGCCACGGAAGCCGATGTTGGAGAAAATGGCATTATCTTAATAGTCATTAGGTGTTTTTTTTTAACGTGTTGAATTATTGCCAAAAGAAACTGTTCAAATAGTCATTTACATCCATAAACATACACACGTAGGCACATATACACATACGTATATTGTGCCATTGAATTTGTGCTTTCAAATCTTGATATAAATTTATTCCTGTTTTTCTAGGTGAAAGTGATCATCATATTTAGATGCTTGCTCTTCCTGCTCCAATTTATGTTTGGATGAATTATCGAAAAGCTTTAAAAATGCTCCTCTGAGGTACTATACTGGGCTTCTGATGACTATGTTAGTAGAAGCTCAATTTCTTGAAGATTGTAATTGTTGGACAAGGTAATTTAGGAACAGATACTTTTCTAAGGAAGGCCAGTGAAGATCAGAAGCATCATGAAGGGCTTTGTTCAAGACTAACATCTCCAGCTGCCCTGGTTATCACCAGAGGGAGTAGTGGTTTGGGATCCCAACATGGCACCACGGGGAAACATGGTTGGGACAACATATTTAGCCTAAGGGATCTAAGAGTAATGTCAGTAATGGAAAGGAAGAAAGAGTAACTAGTACTTAGAGTAGTGTTAAGAGTATGAAATCTGCCTGGGTTCTAATCTCGCCTCTGTCACTTACTTGCTGTGTCTCCTTGGGGAGGTTATTTAGGCTCTCCATACCCTTTGTCTTTAAAAGGGGGATGAGGGGATGCCTGGGTGGCTCAGTCAGTTAAAAATCCGCTTTCAGCTCAGGTCATGATCCCACGGTCCTGGGATGGAGCCCCACATCAGCTCAGCGGGGAGTCTGCTTCTCTCCCTCCTTACTGCTCATGCTCTTTCTCGTTATCTCTGTCTCTCTCTCAAATAAATGAATATTAAAAAAAAGGGG
Source organism: Ursus arctos (assembly GCF_023065955.2). Taxonomy (NCBI): domain Eukaryota; kingdom Metazoa; phylum Chordata; class Mammalia; order Carnivora; family Ursidae; genus Ursus; species Ursus arctos. The sequence goes on along the minus strand of NW_026622786.1, from coordinate 31,827,777 downwards.
GATGAAAATAATCCTACTTCAGTAGGGTTATTATGAGAATCAGATAGCTGATGCTTGTAAAGCTATTAGAACTGTGCTTTCTTAATTAACATATTAATAAACATGTTTATAAATAAAATATTGAATGCCTTCTGTAAACCTGGCATTTTCATAGACGTCGCTTCATTTTGATTTTTAATCTAGCTCTGTGAGTCACTGTTATTAACCTGTTTTCACAGATTAAAAAAGAAACAGGTTAAAAAAAGAGTTGGTAAATGGCCCAGGAGCACAGGGGAGGTGGGGGCGGGGTAGCGAACTCTGAGCTGTCACCTGGGGCGAGGGATAGGTAAGTGTTACTTCAAACAGAGTGACTCTGGTCTGCGCTGGGAACAAGCAGTGCCAGAAGCCAGCCCAGGATTTGGCCAGACCTCTTGCAGAGCGGGAGCCCACCCTATGTGGAAGGAGACACGAGGACTGTAAACCCAGGACTTGGTCCTGGTCCTGGCAGTCTGAGTACAGCCCCTCTCCACCCAGGAGCCCCAGGCCCCTCTCTCAGGGAAAACACCCTTTCCTGTGAGGGAGTGCGCACAAACCTCTTGGAGAGGAATGTGCTACCGATGTAGTAGGTTAAGAGTGAAGCCTCCTTGGGCTATTTCCACAACTGGCTGTTGTAGGTAATGCTGCTGCTACAGGCATTGGGGTGCATGTGTCCATCGATTAATGAACGGATAAAGAAGAGGGGGTATGTCTATATACCTATATCTATATATAAAATGGGATATTACTCAGCCATAAAAAAGAAGGCAATGTTGTCATTTGCAATGACATGGATGGAACTGGAGACTATTACGCTAAGTGAAATAAGTCAGAGAAGGACAAATACCATGTGATTTCATTCATATGTGGAGTTTAAGGAACAAACAAGCAAAGGAAAAAGAGGAAACAAGCAAAGGAAAAAGAGGCAAACCAAGAAACAGAATTTAACTATAGAGAATGAACTGAGGGTTATGATGGGGGTGGGGGGCGGGGATAGGTGATGCGGATTAAGAGGGAGCTTGTGGTGATGAGCAGTGGGCAATGTCTGGAGGTGCTGAATCACTCACTATATTGTACACCCGAAACTACTATACTGCATGTTGTGACTAACTGGAATTTAAATAAAAGCTTAAAATAAAAATGAAAACTTTACACAGTGAAGAAAAAAAAAAAAAAGAATGAAGACCCCTTTAGGAAATGCCAGGAAAGACCTAAAAGTGACCGTTATTGAATCATTCCTGGCGTTAGAGGCTTTGGTTTTCCTTCTGTGTTTTTCAGGTCTGTGTTCGATTGGCAGGAGTTAAGAGTACAGACGCTGGAGAGAGACCGACTAAAACTACATTCCCAACTACGATGATGAAAGTTGCTGTTAACACCTGGTACTTGCTGGGTATGTGGTGAGCACGGACCAGGTACTGGGCTAAGCACCTCATGTGAATGACCTCATTTCTTCCTCACTGCAATATGGAGTTAATATTACCACCCTTCTTTCACGGCTAAGGAAACTAAGGCTCAGCTCCTTTGAGTGATTTGTCCATGGTGGAACAGCAGGGTAGGTTAGAGCATTGGCTGTACTGTGTCAGGTTGCCTGAGGATAAATCTTAAAATTTTAAGGGGCACCTGGGTGGGTCAGTCAGTTAAGTGTCTGACTCTTGATCTTGGGGTCATAAGTTCAAGCCCTGTGCTGGGCTCCACACTGGGTATAGAGCCTCCTTAAAAGAATTTTTTTTTAATTTTTAAAATTTTATAATTATTTTTATTTAAATTTTATTTTTAAAATTCCAGTATAATTAATATACAGTGTTATAGTAGTTTCTGGGGTACAATAAAGTGATTCAACAATTCTGTACGTTACTCAGTGGTCATCACAGGTGTACTCTTAATCTTTTCCATCTATTTCACCCATCCCCCCCCACCCCTCTGCTAACCACCTGTTCTCTGTAGTTAAGAGTTGGCTACTTTGTCTCTTTTTTCTTTGTTCATTTTTGTTTCTTAAATTCCACGTATGAGTGAAATCCTATGGTATTTGTCTTCCTCTGACTGACATTTCACTTAGCATGATACTCTCTAGTTCCATCCATGTTGTTGCAAGTGGCAACATTTTATTCTTTTTTATGGCTGAGTAATATTGGGTGGTGGTGGTGGACGTGCTGGTGGTGGTGGTATGCGTGTGTGTATACATACACATATATACACATACCACCTCTTCTTTATCCTTCATCTATCATTGGGCACGGGGGCTGCTTCCATATTTTAGCTATTGTAAACAGTGCTGCAAAAATCACAGGATCGTGTATATCTTTTTGAAATAGCGTTTTCATATTCTTTGGGTTAGTACCCAGTAGTGGAATTACTGGATCAAATGGCAATTCTATTTTTCAATTTTTGGATGAAACTCCCGACTGTTTTGCACAGTTGCTGCAGCAGTTTGCATTCCCCACATCAGTATGCAAGGGCTCCTTCTCCTCATCCCCTGAGGATGAATCTTGAAATACCTTATGGGCTATTTGAGCTAAGGTAAGCTACTGACACTCTCTAAACTGAGTTTCCCCCCTCTGTAAAAGTGAAAACCAGTGGCCTAATTCATAAGGTTGATAGGACATGCAATGAAAGAGAACGTGTGTGGTACCGACTACGGTGCCAGGCACACAGCAGACATAGTACATAGAGTTAACCTGCTGTCTGTCCGCACATCACCTGGCGTTCTTGCTTGCGTGCTTACTCAGTGCTCTGCGTGTTTGCTTTACCTTCATTGCCGTCGTCATCACTCAACGAGCTCCTGTTAGGAGAACAGTCAAGAGGATGAGATACATCCTAGGAACCAAATGCAAACGGGACTGGTAATGTGCTAAGAAATTCACCGGGATTGTGCCTTCCTGATCTGGGCATGCTTCGTGAAAGCCAGGAATAATGGCTGAGGCTTACGCGGCACTTCCTATTTTCTAGGCATGGTCTGTGTACTCATTTTACCTATGGGTAAACTAAGGCACAGATCTGCAGAATAACTTGCCTAAGCTTATGAGCGACAGAGACAAAAAGAGTGAAAGTCAAGGTTCAGACCCAGGTGCCATCAGTTGCTAGGTTCTGGTGGCTGGGGGCTGAGCCTTGAATAATATACTGACAACAACAGTAATAGTAACTATTGTTTTTAAGTAACTGCTATGGTTCAGGTAATTCCCTTTAGTATAATTATCATATTTCCTTCTCCTAATACTGCAATGGAGCAGGATTATGACTCATGCTTTGAAGATGAAGAAATAAAATCTTAGAATTTGTTGTTGAAGGAGTGATGAAGAAACTTGCCCAAGGACTTACAGTTATTAACTAGCAAATCTAGGATTCAAACCCAGCTTACACTGGCTCCTATGTCAATGTTCTTTTTTGCTCTATGCTTACCTGATGTAAGTACCAATGAGGAAGTTAGACCATTCTGGGTGGCTGCGGTGACCAGGCTGTGTGTGGGGTTGCAAAGACCAGTAGGGACAACAGTTTGGCTAGACATGCGTGTGTATAGACGATAAAGCTTGAGAGATGCTGTTGTTCCTTAAAACAAGATTAAACTATAGAAATCCTTCAATCAAAGACATTTCAGTCATAGGTAAGAGAGTATTTGCAGATGAAAGAGGATTTCTCTAAGCTGCTCTGATTCTGAGATATTACTTCTGCCAACTGTCCTAGGCTTGTTCCAAATCTCTTTAAGTCTGCTTCCTTGCCCCCGCCCTGCCTATTTAGCCTGATCTAAGAGTAGGGTTATTAGAGCTAGCAGATGAAAACACAGGGCACCATCTAAATGGAATTTTTGGTAAACAATAAATAAGTTTTTAGTTTTTCTCCCTCTGTATATATTATATATGTTCTATGCCATATATATATGTATATATGTATGTATATGCGCCATATATATGTATATATGTACATATATATATGGCAACCATATCTAAGAGGCCTATAGAAAAGCCCATTTTCCACCCATGGTGCCTCACTGGAGGCCAGGATCCAGCTCTGGGGATGGTTTAATAAACTGCATCTGCTTATCTCAGGGAAGGTTCCCCACACATGGTTCTCTAACCTTTGTCTTGTGCTTGGTCACTCAGAAGAAGTTCAGCCAGCCAGGTTTTACCTACTCTAAGCTCACAATTCCACATTCGATGACCACTTAGAAAAAGGGATACAGAATAAAAGCAGCCTCAATGATATGCCAACAGTGTGGGTAGCTTTGCTGCCTTGTAATGCAGTATGTCATGTGGTCTTCATGAGGCTTTGTTAGCTACCGGGAAGTCTTCCTGCAAATAAGGTGTCCCTGCATTTGCTGGGCCTACTTTCCAGTCCTCTCTTTGGTGGCTATCCATGGCCCGCCCCGTCTGAACAGAGCTCACCACCTTCAACATGGGCATGCTGCCAACAGAGCAGATGGCTGTGAACTTGGCATGCCAGGAAACCATTAGGTTCATCAGTGTGAGCAACAGGGGGTAAGTTTCTATCTGCAAATGTGGAAGTAACAGCCCTTGTAAGTCCGGGGCAGATGCCCTCTTAATCCACGTAGGCTGACCTTTCGGTCCCAGATATGGTTTCCATGGAGCTGCAAGTATAGAGCAAGCCATGAAAGTCTGACCTCTGGAGAGCCTGGGGTGGAGAGGAAGTGGGTGCTGAAATGGACAGAAAGCTTCATTCCTACCTGGCTTGCAGACTTTGGGGGCCAGGGTTGCTTGTGGGTAACAGATAGTGGCTTCACCAGGAGCCTGCTTTCCATTTCTGTTGAGTAATCAATCCCCTGTAGAGAAGCAGCAGGCCCGCCAAAGGGCAGGCTGTGTTCTAGTTCTTATACAGGAGGTCACAGTTTTCCCCTAAAACCTGAGTTCTTTGGCATCTCCTGGTCTGGCAGATACAGATCGGTAAAATGAAAGCAGCTTTCCTTCAGTTGGTACTGAGAATTGAAGAAGACAGCAGAGATAGAATACAAACTTATTAGAAAGACAATGAAGTGTCCACTTGGTTTTCTTTTAAGCTTTCTTTCTGCTTAAAAATACTTAATTGTTAGAAAACTTCTAATTTCTACATTTCTACACAAATGTACAAGAAAATGGAAGTCTCTTAACACACAAGCCCGAGAGATAATTACTATTAATTTGTTAGGTATTTGTGCAGATACTTTCCTGTGAATTGCAGGTGTCCACTTTGAAATCATAGTTTTCTTTTGATTAAACAATCTGGCTTTTTCCTTTTTCATTGAAATATTCCCGTTGAGGTAGAAGTCAATAAAAATATCTGTATTTGGTGAGAACTAATTCATCATGTCTTTGCTTATTCCTACAATCAATGAAGTTGCTGGGTTCTCTTTTTTTTCTCCAGGTTTAATGGGTACATTATCAATTTCATGCAATTTGGTGTCAAATAATTTCATATTTGGCAATATCGATGGTATAGTTTATGTGTCATCAAATTTCTTTTTTAAATGGCTTTCTTGGATCCTCTTCCTTTGCTGGTCTCTTAGACCATTGATGTGCAGATTTTCTCCTCCTGCTGTAGTACTGACCTCTTTTCTGACTTCTGACCCATTTATTCTAATGTGTGCTGGACATGAGTCCTTAAATGGCTCACATGCACCTCCAACTCTGAGTGTCCTCGTTTGAGCCTTAATCCATTAATATTAAATGCACCATCATTCATTACAAATCCATGTGAGAAATTTGATTTTCCTTTCTGTCTTTCTTCATAGCCCACATCCAATCAGTTGCCAAGACCAAGAGATTTTATTACACAAATATTTCTCAAATCTTTACTTTCAAGGGCATCCACACTACTTACATCCAGTCCCTGAAAACAAGCCAGTTACACCCTGCCCAACTGCAATTTCAGGAAAAACATTTTGCTGCAGCTAGTCGAAACACTGCGTCCAAGCACCCCGCTCTCTGTGACCTGGCTTCACCCGGGGGTGGAACTTGGAGATCCTGGAAGAATGTATTAACTCTCTCCTCCAGGAAATCTTTCCAAATATCATTCCTCTTGACCAGGATTTTGGATAGGATGTGCTCCTTCAAAAGTCGCTACAGCACAACTGGTGTGTTATGTCTATCTTAATGGACAATTGAGAAAGGCTAACTTGCGGCCATCAAGAAAGGAAGACAGCCTGGAGAGAAGGGCTCTGTCCATGCTTTATGATGAGCCAAGAGAGTATCTCTAGAAAGGTGCAGATTTTAACTCAGAATACAGTTTTGAATCTGTTCTAATGTCAAAACAAATGTGTGATCAAGAGCCCACAGTTTTACTCCATCTAATAAGGCTAGCGTGGGAAATGTAGACTTAAGTGGATGCCTGACTTTACAAGAGAAAAACGCATCTCGGCTGCAACATGCTCAGCTTTAGCAATCGTGGGTCCTGGGCTGTCATTCTCCCCAAGACAAACTATGGTATAACGTCCCCCAATGTAAATGAACAAGACTACCTGTTGCTGGAGGTTAGTATTTATGAATCCGGGTGGAGCTGGGCCGTTGCTACTGAATATAGTAAGCACAGGGTTGGGATGGATATCTTGTAGCCACCCAGCTGTTCAGCAATGTATAACAACCCATACTAATTGTCTTCTGAGGCGACATCTAAGTATAAAAAAAGTGTCTTCTCTAAATAGCAGCAGACAGTGGTGCCAGCGGTGGCAAGGTAAGTCTTCATTCCTTCCATCTGAGTGTCCTACATTTTATTTTTTTCATATGAAAAACAGGTATTGGAAAAGAACACTGATATTTCCCTGTATCAAAGAAATGGGAGGTGTGCTGATAAGTTATCATGAAAACAGATTTTCAAAGAAAGCCAAGGATCAGAGCCATCTGGTCCTCATTATTCTCCAGAGATTTCTGTATTTGATTCCAAGTAGCTTTTGGTTTTAAAAACTACATGACCTAGAATGGTAATGCTGCAATGGGATGGAACAGGGACTGAAGATCCTGAAGTCAGCAGAGAACTTACGAGCCTTCTTATCCCATCTTTTTCTAGCCCTTTGATTCCTAGGATTTAACAATAGCTTTATGAGTGTGAGGGACAGGCCCCCATCTGGAAGTAGTCATTGTCTTAGTCATCGAAAACACTGGGATCAAAAAGATGGAAAGATGATGTTTCTTTTGAGGAAACTGAGTCAGTGGGCCTTGCTATTGCACGCATTTGTACTCTAGGAAGCCATCCAGTCTCTTTGGCATTTCATATTGAACTGTGGCCCACTTGAGGACTGATACTCAACTTATCTTTGTGTTCCTTGGTGTCCCTTATCAACTAGACAGACTTGGTGCTCTGTAATCTTTTAGAGACTGGATGGTGGCACAGTGAAAGTTTTGCAATCGGCACCAGCGTGGAAATCACTGATGAGCAGATGGGCTCTAGAACGTCTGCAAGAAAGATGCAGTTTCTTCTGAAAACTGTTCTTTTAAAATTAAAAAGCTAGGGGCGCCTGGGTGGCTCAATTGGTTGAGTGTCTGACTCTTCATTTCAGCTCAGGTCATGATCTTAGTGTTGTGAGAGGAGTCCTGAGTTGGGCTCCGCACTGGGCGTGGCACCTGCTACGATTCTGTCTCTGCCCTTCCTCCCTTTTATATATATATGAAAGCTAACAGCAATACAATGTACTTTAAATGGAACTGCAGCCAAATTCTACCAAGGTTCTATCTGTGAGGTCAAACAGGACAAAACCTCTCGGATTAGTAGCAAGCCTGGCCTGTATTTCCATGGCTTTAAAGAGAGTGGGGGAATGACTATAAACTGTCCAAAACCAAAGCAAACATTATGCAATAGTAAGTCTCATTATATGTTTCTTTAATGTAGAAATATAATTTTTTTTTTAAGATTTTATTTATTTATGTGACAGAGAGATAGCCAGCGAGAGAGGGAACACAGCAGGGGGAGTGGGAGAGGAAGAAGCAGGCTCATAGCGGAGGAGCCCGATGTGGGACTCGATCCTGGAACGCCAGGATCACGCCCTGAGCCGAAGGCAGGTGCTTTAACGACTGCGCTACCCAGGCGCCCCAGAAATATAATTTTTTTTTTTTTTAAAGATTTTATTTATTTATTTGACAGAGAGAGACAGTCAGCGAGAGAGGGAACACAAGCAGGGGGAGTGGGAGAGGAAGAAGCAGGCTCCCATCGGAGGAGCCTGATGTGGGGCTCGATCCCATAACGCCGGGATCACGCCCTGAGCGGAAGACAGACGCTTAACGACTGCGCCACCCAGGTGCCCCCCAGAAATATAATTTTTTAAAAAGATTTTATTTATTGAGAGAGAGAGGGAGTGCACTTGTGAGCCAGGGGAGGGGCAGAGGGAGAGGGAGAGAGACAATCTCAAGCAGACTCCGTGCTGAGTGTGGAGCCCAATGCAGGGCTCAATCCCAGGACCCTAAGATCATGACCCAAGCCCCAATCAAGAGTCAGCTGCTCAACCAACTGAGCCACCCAGATGCCTCTAGAAAGAGAATTTTCAATGATTTTTTTTTCAGTTGGACAACTTTTCATATTTATTAAACCCCTAAGTACACTAAATATAAGTACACAGAGTGTTTCTCTGTGCATTTGACAGAAAAGCCAGAGGACCTAGCTAGACCTAAGTTCAAAAGGGAGCTTTGAAGGAAGTCTTAAACTCTGACATGGGGTAGGAAATCAGGAAGATACTAACGCGTCACAGAATAACGAAGAGATGCGAGGAGCTACTGCTTTCCGTCAGCACGTGGGGCGACACGGTGATGTCACCGTGGGACGGTGCATTTCTCAAGCGCCACCACAGTTAGACGGAATTCATCTCATACAGTCCAACACATCTGCTCTTTTGTTCTTTCCCATCAAAACTGGTTTTTCTTGAGCCTTGGTACTTCAGGTGGTAAAACGTGAGATGGATTTTTGAAGGCAAAATGCTTATTCGGTTTATTCCTTGTTTATGCCCTTGAACTTTCTTGCCAGAGCAGAGTCTGAATATACACAGACTACCAGGTGGTTCTGTGTCTTGAAAGAAGGAAGAAAATGACTCTTTCCTTTCATTGTATCACAAAAGTTCTCCTTATCTGGTATGATCAAGCATTGCAGGCAGTGCCTGCTAGCATTTTATGAAAAGTGTAATCACTAAAAAAAACCCAAAAAACAAAACAAACCCCCCCAAAAAACTTTTAATTTATTTTTAAATATTTGTTTGTAGTGCAAAGAATCATTGCCAATAGTCAGTGACCTATTTGTGATAGGAGTCAATAAGAGTTGCGGATGTTTTTAAAGCCTTAATAAATGTCAGTCATTTAACATGCAATGCTAATAATGCCACACCGAGCACGGTTTTTGTGCAGTCGGTGCCCAACAGATGTTTAAAGGATGAACAAAGCACCTTGATTCTATGAGACTCAGTCTAAGAGGTAATTATAATGATGCTTTCTGGGGTTGCTTCTGGGCTTATTTTTTTAAAAAAATGCAAACGTATTTTATCGAAAGAAGTATTGTGTGCAAATTTTTTCCCGCTAAAGAGTGACCAGCTGTTTCCTTCTACCATGAAGGCAGAGCAAACCTGAAGTGGGTTTTAGCTTTAGCCAGGGAAAATTTGGTTACAGGCGACGAATAAGGCTGAAGAGAAGTGTATCAAATCCTGGACTGAGCAATAGTGTGCGCGTGTGTGGGTGTGGGCGCGTGTGTGCGTGCACGTGTGTATGCGTGCTGGTGAATCTCATTTAGGGAGAGGATATTTTAACCTTGGCAAAAATTTCTGCTTCGGGAGAGTATAAATCAGATCTTGACTGCGGGCAGGGATGGAAGTAGATGGCCACGCAGACCAGTTGGATCTTCCTGAGCCTGTCTGTTCAGTTTATTCCGAAACCCCAGACCTTTGGAGGACCCTGGGTGCCTGGTCCATCTGTTGGGTGTGGAGGGGAGCACATATCTCTGCTCTATCCTGCAAGTAACTTCTAACCCTCTCTCAGCCCACCTCTCTAGCTCTTCCCTGTCCCTGAGATCTCAGGGGACAGAGAGTTTCCTGTTGCCAGTGTGTTGCTGCTTAAAGATTTTCCAGGATTTAAGTGTAATCCCCAAGGTGTTGTTAAACATACAGCATTAAGTGCAGCACTGGAGGGAGGCAGTGGGATTTAAGTTTCCTTTGAGACAATCACTTTTATTAAAGGAACTCTCTTACCCAAGGAAAGAAAGAAGAGAGACAGTAAAGAACCAACTGTGGTTAAATAAGAGTTACTGTGCAGTGTGCTTGTCAAGAATAGTTAGAGAAACATTGGGAAATAATTTTGGGGAGCAGGTCAAATAATTAAAAGCTTGAGTTTATGATGCCACATATAATATAGTCCTTGGGGCCCTTTTTCTCTAGAATTCTTGGATCGAATCTATACATGATATGTTATTTCAGGAACAAGGAAAAGCTAACATACAGATGAAAATGTCCTGATACAGAAATAGGCATTATACCAAGGAGTAATATCTAGTGACTGGGGTGAAGTGGCAGAGATATTTGTATTGTATTTCATTACAGTGAGTTTCTAGATGGCTAAAGTGGGTGGGGTGAGTCTATATTAGTCCAAATGAACCTGAATCTGGGGTGAGAAAAGAAATACATATATAAATAAATATGACCAAAAAAATTAAGGTTCTCTGATATTGAAGGATGAGGAGTATCAATAGAAGTGATATAAACTTGACAACAATTCCTGAAAAAGCAAGACTTGTAGACATATTCCTTGAAACTGAAATGAAGTAAATTTCAGTCAAATGAATAGCAGTTAACGATAAGCATTGAGCTCATAATCCCGAGAAGTGAAAATAGGAATGAGTTTTTAAAGAGGTAAAGATAAATTCATGCATGGCAGGTTCATGAACGCTAATTAAAGGAATACTGATTTTTTGGTGGAGATTTTTCATAAACCTTAGGATTGATGTCAGGAAGGATGACCTTCCTCTCTCTGAATTAGACACTTCTGCCATAGTGTCTTTTCTCCCCCCTTAAATTAAGAATGATTGTCTTCTCCCTTTATCTGGGTGATGAACTCCTACCCATACTTCAGAACCCATCTCAAGTTGCTTTTGGGAAAGGACTCTTCCCATTTCCTACATAGTAGTCCAGTCCTTCCTTTTCTCAATTACCTTTTTTTTTTTTTGAAGATTTTATTTATTTATTTAACAGAGAGAGAGAGAGAGACAGCAAGAGAGGGAACACAAGCAGGGGGAGTAGGAAAGGGAGAAGCAGACCCCGCACTGAGCATAGAGCCTGATATGGGGCTCAATCCTGGGACCCTGGGATCATGACCTGCGCCAAAGGCAGACGCTTAACCACCCAGACGCCATCTCAACTACCTCTCATGTACAAACCTCTGTGAAAGCATGTAATGTACGGCATCCTGGTTTTCCAGTTTACTTCTCTCTGCCTTGCTTAACTGTGGGGCCCCATCTGCCACTGACATTGAGTATGTTCTAGAAGAGAAGCCCAATGTTCACAACATTTTTAAGCTAAAGGGCTAAAATTCTCTTTTGAGATTTAATTTTTGTAGCCATTTAGATCCAATTCAGCTCTTACCTTTCATTCTGTTGAATGAAATCATTCCCCCGACAATTTGTCCTTATTCTCATCAGAAGAAAAAACAAAAAACAAACAAAAACCCCTCAATGACTTAGAGTTTCTGCAAAAGCTTCCTAATGGTACCTCCAATGGCCTCCCCTCCCCAATATCCTTCAAAAATATCCTTTAAAAATGCAGCTCGAGTTATGTCACCCTCTCCTTCCAAACTTTAGGTGCTCCCCATTATTTGCAAAGTCAAAGTCTTCAGCATGGCATGTAGGCTGCCTCTGACAGGGCACCCACCTGCTTTCCTGCCTCAACTCACGCCACAGCCTCGGCTTCCACAGCTCCACGTGTGGCATGTCACCTTGACTCCTTCTCCACTCTCTTGTTCTTCTTTTCCCTTCCTTGTCTGCCCGGTCTTTCCTCCTCCGTCCTCCTTGTGGCTGAGTGGAAATGTCCCCTCAACTTTGCCCTTCTGTTTTTTCATCCAGGCACTGATTGTATCTCCATTTAGCATTTATTTTTAAAATGCGTCTTCTGTCTTCTCCCCGACTAGACTAAGCTCACTGAGCCATGAAGTCCCTAGCACGCTGCCTGGCACCAAGTTGACAAGACACAGCTCCTCCCCCTGAGATATTGTTCAAAGATGTGGTACCGAGAGTTCCAAATGCTGAGAAGAAGAGGTTAAAAATATTAGGTTGGAAACAGACTAAATATCTTCCGATTTCATTTCCCCTCAAGAGTGAAGGTGAAACAGATGGAAATGCTTGTACTTAAAGGAGGCTTCCATAAATTATTCTGTGTAAAAGACACCTAGGAGCCCACTCAGTCATGAGAACTCAGGCCGTTCAGCCTTTGTTTTCATTGATTTTCCAGTTATCTTGTCACAGCCGGGCACAAAATAATGCTAATTGGATGAGGCTCGTCTAAGGATACCTTATTAAAAAACTAAAAAAGTATCTGGGAAGGTACAAAGGTGAGGCCAAAGCCTTAGGAAGGGGAGATAAAAAGTACTATATGTCTGTCGGCAGCAATAGCTGAGCCAGGCCTTAAGCACCCAATAAGAAAATATAGGGTATTATTTATCTTCCAAGATAGCCCAGCATCTTAAATCTGCCTCCCACTGTCCATATTCAGTAAGTAGGTACCGAGTGCCTCCTGTGTGGCAGGCATCCTGCTGGGGGCTGGGGAGACCACCCCACCTCGCCCCCCAGGGGCCTTGCAGTCCAGTGGAGAAGGAGACGTGTGACATTATTACAACAGGAGAGAGAGTTCTGTGGTGTGAGAGAGATGTGGGGCAAAGGAGGGTGTGCACACCTCTGGTTGAGTGGGTCTGAGAAGGCTTTAGAAGCACCCTTGAGTTGTATCTTGAAGGACGAGTAGGTATTCACCGACTACCAGTGGAAGGCATTTTTGGTAAGGAGGTGGCCCAGGCTAAGGCACAACGCAGGGAAAGTTCATGGTGATATAGGGAGTAGGCTTCGCGAGTATTTGTATCGGGTTACCTCACTTTCTAGAACATAAGCGTTGGGACTGAATCCCTGTCATTGAAGAGTTGCTGTGTTGGAGTATGAATGTGGATGTACCTTATTCCTACATCTTTAGAAGAAATTGAGGTGCTTTACACACGTGGTTTTAGAGTCCTAATCAAGGTAAGAGCTTAGACATTCTCACTCTTGCTAACCAACATTCTTGTGAGTGCAAGTAGACAGGCAAAACTTGGGACTACCAGATACCAGGGGCTGATTCACTCATCGAGAATCCTCTCTAATCCTCCCCAGAGGAATGCAGCCATTGGACGGTGCCACAGGGATAGTGAGGGAGGGGACCTGCAGCTTTGTGTGGTTTGTCTGCTTGAGATCCATTCTGCCTCTGTTCCAGAAAGTTCTACTACTTAAGTTCTCTAAGTGTGCTACCCAGTTCACTAGCTCTGGAACCTTGGGTGATACCCTGGAGAACTTTTGATTGGTGGCTGGGGACTTTGAACCTACTGGTCAGTTGTCATTTTGGCAAACTGCAGGCCTTTTGAGTAGGGTTGAGTTGGCATAGAGAATTAAGATATTTCATGGAAGTGGTCCAAACAGAGGTAGGAAAGAGATACAAGAGAGAAAAGGAGCTGGATTCTCACAGACATTGCCTCATCGCTGTGCTCATTTTCTCTCCCCTCAGACAACCCTTCTGTTGTAGCGGTAAATCAGTACCACAGCGAGTTAATTATGAAAAGCCAAAAGCGTCTTCTCTCTTCTTCCCTTCACGTTTGGCTATACATCTCTGTGACTGTATAACATTCTTTTGTTGTATGCATCTGGTGACAGTAATGTGCCATCACGATTAATTTCGATCCATTGACAAGTGTCCTAATAAATGTGCTGATGAATTGTTCCCGATGTTTTGAGTGAGCAAGCTCCTTTTTCGGGCTAGGCACGTGTTCGTTGACTGAATGTGAATTCTATACCCAGCACACCCTGCAAATCCGGTTTAATCTGTAAAAAAAAAAGTGGGGAGCCACGTTCTCAAAGTAGCAGGGCTAGAAATGGCAGGGCCCCTGCTCATGATGGTCTAGGTTGGGCACTGCAAAACTCTAGGGGGAGCCATTCGCACATATAAGAGGAACCCATTAGGATTAATGATGTTGCAATCTTTTCCTCCCAGGTCTTACAGTTCTTGGGCCACCTTTTCAGCCACATCTCTCCTCACTTTTATTTTTTCCATCCTTCTTCATCCATTCCTCAGGTCACTTGGGGTTTTACAGGTTTGTACATGTTTAGTATTATATTTGTCAGGATACGCTAGGTTACGCAGCAGTAACCAATACTTTCACAGTCTCAGGGGCTTAAATAACATTTATTTCTTGCTCATTCTTCACGTCCATTATAGGTTGGCTGTGGGCTCTGCTCCAAGTCATCCTCAGATCCAGGCTGAGAGACATCCATGACTCCTCATGGGGAAGGGGGGACCGGGTGAACCACACATGATTTTTGAAGCTTCTGTTTGCATATCATGGGTCAAAGAAGTCTACACAGCTATGAAAGGAAGGCAAGGAAACCTAACCTTATCATGTGCCCCAAAGGATGAGACCCGGAGCCTCTGGGAACAGCCCTAGTGACTGCCATGGGGTCAGTGAAGAGGGACAGGGGCATCATGGATGTTAAGCTCACTCAGACACAGGTTCGAATCCTGATTCTGCTCCTTATTTCATGTTTAATAACTTGCAAACAAATTACATGATCTCTCTCTGACCCAGTTTCCTCCCCATGTAATAGAGAAAACAATAGTATTTTCTTAGGAACGATGGTGCTATAGTGCCAGTTATGTAGTAGGAGAACCAACAAATTTCTTTTCTCTTGTGCCCCTCAACCTCCCCCTCCACCTGGGGTCCCCTGTAGCACCAGGGCTTTGTGTTTGTTAGTCTGTTGAATAAGGGGCGAAACTGCCCCCATCTTCCAGCCAGCAAACAAGAAAGCCCTGGTGACATTTGCCAAAGCTCATGAAAATAGCTATTAGGAAGGCAAACTGTGCTTAGAAAAATATTAATTGGACTTTAAGCTCATTAGGAATTAAAAACAGCAACAAAAATGTTCACCTTTAGCATAAAGGAAAAAAAATCCTTGAGAGCCACACAGCCTCCCCCTAAAATGCATAGCTACTGACCCTCTGTAAATGCCCAGAGGATTCTCTTTGCCTGGCTACGGAGGTTCAGGACAACACAGCCGACGCAAGTGACTTCAGGATACCTTTCATGCTTGGCAGGCGTCCCCATTTTATTTATGATATCAAAGCTGCAACGCTGTGTTCTCTTCTGCGGAAGACATAAAAGAGATTCAGAAGTCATCCAAATCATCTTGTAATTAATGTTACCACGCACGCCCAGGACATTAAAATGTTAACAGTGTTAGAATCGTGTGCTTTGGAATACCGAGTGAGGGCTTTATTAGAGAGAAATGCTCGGCAGATGTCATCCACCCTAATTGAGGACATCAGGGTGCCTGCTGCTTGTTCTTATCAGTGGTGCAGAGGGTTGTTTTTTTTTAATTTATTCATTTTCTTTACTGCTAGAATCTGCTCTCATTATTAGAGTATCTTGTCACTCATTTGCATTTCAAGTGCTGGGACTGGGGGGGTAGCAGCTATCTGCCTTAGAAGAACACTTCAAGGGTTACTCTATCAAATAGCAGCACAGCAGCACAGTGAATCTGACATCTGGGTTATCTTATTCCCAGATGCTCTGTGGTGTCATTAGCAGGATTAATCTTAGCTTTAATTTCATAATGATTCTTATTCTAATATATGTGAATGAACACAAAGTCTCTTGACTCATTATCACCAATTTACCCAAGATATGTAATCAGGCTCTTACATTCACCAACATTTATTTTTGCTAATACATCTAAAATTGTAGATTAAGCAAATACAGTTAGTTCCAGCTGAGTGAATGCCTACCGAGGTAGCACTGTAGTATTTATGTTTTAATTAAAGTCCATTAATGGTGTTGTTTTTAAATATGTACTGGCCAAAAATGTGTTCACGGGGACCAGTAAAGTCGTTGTTGGAACAGCGTCCAGCAGTAAAATTAGTCACAGCAGCATTCCATTAGAAGCCATTACCCACTCCTTTTGCAAATTATTGAAATTCCTTCTGTTAATTATGTTTTTAACCTTTATAAATAAGAGGGAGGTATGTAGCCTCAATTCCAAACAACCCTGCTCCCCGAAGGAAACAGAGCGGCGGGTCCTTAATGGGGAGCATAATTGTAACAAGCCTTGTTGTTTTCATTCCCATTCAAGGTTACCACGTCACATCAAATATTGTCACTGTCAGTCTATGACTCAGAGTAGCCAAAAGTCCGTTTCCCCTCTCAGTTGACACTAAGTTTCAGAATATCCTTGGAGGGGGCGGGCTAGGGGGAAAGGAAGAGATGGAGATGCTCTAGCAAATTCCCGATCTCTCTCCACTTACTTTAACACTGCACTAACTTTTTTCATTTACCAGCTGCTGTTGCGCAGCAGCATGGAGTGCTTTATTATTGATGGATAAAGTGTTCAAACATTTAAAGAAATGAAAGTCAGCTTTGCATTTTTAATTAATTAATTAAAAGTACTGTAAATGCCAGCTTGTTAATTGCTTTGCACCTGCAAGCCAACACAGGTTTTGTGCACTCTTTCTTTGAATATTAAATTTTTTCTCGCATGTCTTTATAATGCTTGGGAAGTCTCTCCAGCAAACATATTAGTAAAGAGTAAATATTGAATCTTAGACAAAACTCATGGCTTCATCTTTCACTGTACCCAGAATAGGATTTAAAGGAGGATTTAGATTTCCAAGGCTTCTAATTAAGTAGTGATAATCAGGCTTTCTGCTGAGGGTCACTTCCTGGGAGTAATTTGAGTTATTAAAATGCATGTTTTTGTTTGTTCTGCTTTGTGAGCTAAAACTGATCCCTTTTAATATAGCAGCAAATATGCAAATTGGTGTTTCATTATATTGTGCAATTTATGGCAATCTTCTCTAATTTACTGAAAGGTCAGGAGCCTGACCTTGTCATTCAAAAAAAAATTTTTTTCCTGGTAAAGCTAAACTAATTATGTGGATTTTTTTTTTTAAATGAAACTCTGAAAGTGTGCAGCATGGTAAAGAATGTGACAAATTTAACTTTCATTTAGCTCTATATTCATAAAGATGGCCTTCAGTTTTGTGTGGATCCCCAGTAACAAAGAGTAGGTGATCTCAGTTGTAATTTAGGAATCAGTTGCTTTTAAATACTGCAGAGAAAAAAGGGAGAATTTAAAAACAATTCTTGTGCCTCAGAAAAATGTGGCAACTGGAATAGCCTAGCTTTACTGAAATAATTAGCATGTACATGCTTTAAATTGTCATTGGCCAGAAAATGTTAAAAAGAACTATCATGAGCTCAATAGCAAGTTTTTTGCTCAAAAGATAACAGATCTTTATATTATTTTGTTCTTGATTGACATTAAATATATGATCTTAACTTTTTTTATCGCTTTACAGAGTTTTCAACTTTGACTAGGAGAATTGTTTTTATGACTTATTTATTTGACGGGGGGAGGGGCAGAGGAAGAGGGAGATGGAGAATCTCAAGCAGACTATTTGCTGAGGGTGGAGCCCCATGAGGGGCTTGATCCCATGACCCTGAGATTATGACCCAAGTTGAAACCAAGAGTCTGATGCTCAACCAACTGAGCCATCCAGGCGCCCTGACAGGAGAATTTTTATCTCAAATATTTTTAAATCCTTAGGAGCACAAGTTGGTACCAATGAACTGTTTACTTTTAAATTATAGGCAGTGGTTCTCACACATTAGACTGAATAAAAAATCACTTGGATTTCTTGCTAAAATTCAGATTCTATGGTCCCGTCGCCTCAAAATTCTGATTCAGGACTAGGATTGGCTTTTGGTAATCTGCATTTTATTCAGGTGGTCTGTTGCCTATAGAGGTGACCCTTGGACAACATGGATTTGAACTGTCTGTATATTCTTCTTCTTCTTTTTTTTAGAAATACAGTACAGTACTGTAAATGTATTTTCTCTTCCTTATGATTTTCTTAACAATATTTTCTTTTCTCTAACATTTTAAGAATACCACATTTAATACATATAATGTAAAAAACATGTTAGTTGATTATGTTATTGGTAAGGCTCCAACAGTATGCTAGTAGTAGTTAAGTTTGGGGGGAATAAAAAGTTATACATGGATTTTTGACTGTGTAGGGTGTTGGCAATCCTAGCCCCCACATTATTTAAGAGTCAACCTTACTTTGAAAAGAATTCATACAATTTGACTCTCCTCCACCCAGTATGCTCATTTGCTTAGTTACTCATTTATTACATATATATGGCCTTTTTAAAAAAATGGATAAAGGAATAAATAAACATCTATTATGTGCCATGCATGATCACTGCCCTTAAGGAGCTAGCCAGAACAACACATGTACAAATGGTTATAGGGCAACATTAAAGAAACTATAAGCAAAATTATTAAAAAATCTTTGAGAATGTAAAGGAGGTAAAAATTAATTATAATTGGGGGACATTTAACAATGGAGATTATATTTAGACTAGGAAGAATGAGAGTATTCCTCTAGGTGGAAAAGGTAGGAGAAAGACAATACTGGCTAGCGAAGAGCTTGAACAAAGGTCCAGAGATGGGAACATGCGTGGTGTGTTCTGGGGAGGTGAGTGACCTAATGTGATCACAGCACTTGTTGTGTCATGAACTGGTAGTGGAAATAAAGCTCCACAATTTCCTAAGATCAGATTTTGCAGGACCTAGACTGTCTCAATGCTGAGCAGTTGGGGTTTTATTTGGTGGGCTGTGGGACAGCAGTGTCAATTTTAAAGTGAGGGACTGACCTCATTAAGTCTGTGTCTGGCAACAGTTTGGAGAGAAAAGATCAAAGACATGAAGAAATGTTAGAGGTTACTCATAATCCATGGAAAGATACTAAAGTCCTGAACAAAGACGATGGGGATGGAGATGGTGGACTAGATTCAAGAGACAAATGGAACTTGGCAATAAGTTGGATTTGAGGTGGGGTTAGAAGGAGGTGTGAAGGGAAGGGAATTTGATGTCCAAGTTTTCAGTTGAGTGACTATGCGGATAGTGACACCATTAACCAAGACAGGAAATGTAGGAAGAGAAACATTGGTGGAAATAAAGATTTTGGCTTAGAAGCTTGCTTAGAAAGTGTGTTTGAGGACCAGTAGCACTGACAACTCTAGGAAGCTTGTAAGAAAGGCAGAATCTCAGACCTCCATCCCAGATCTACTGAATCAAGATCTGCACTCGTACACCATCTCCAGGTGATTCATACACACATGAAAATCTGCAAAACACTGGTAAATGAACATACAAAGTCTATTGTTGGGACACTGTCCTTCTGAAGGACTCTATACCAAAAAGGGCTTTGTGGTTATATAGGTTTGAGAAAAGCTCTATGTGATAGCCTATATGATAACTATTCTTGGAGATTCAAAAACTATAAAGAAAAACGAAGCCCAAAGTTAGTAGAAAGAAGGAAATAATAAAGTTCAGAGCAGAAAGAAATGAAAGAGACTAAGAAAATAATAGAAAATGTCAATGAACTTAAGAGCTGGTTCTTTGAAAAGATAAACAAAATTGACAAACCTTTAGTTAGACTCACCAAGAAAAAGAGAGGAAATAAGATCAGAAATGAAAGAGAAAATGCTACAATTGATACCACAGAAATACAAAGGATCATAAGAGACCATTACGAACAATTGTATGCCAACAAATTGGACAACCTAGAAGAAATGGATAAATCCGTAGAAACATACCTTTCAAGTCTGAATCATGAAGAAACAGAAAATCTGAACATGTCAATTAATAGTAAGGAGATTGAATCAGTAATTTAAGAACTCCCTACAAACAAAGTCCAAGACCAGACAGCTTTACTAGTGAATTTTACTAAACATTCAAAGATGAATTAATACCAATCTTCTCAAACTCCTTAAAAAAATTGAAGAGGAAGGAACAATTCCAAGCTCATTTTATGAGACCAGCATTATTCTGATACAAAAACCAGACAAACATACCACAAGGGAAGAAAATTATAGGCCAATATCCCTGATGAACATATATACAGACAATCCTCAACAAAATATTAGCAAACCAAATTCAACAATACCTTAAAAGGATCAAACACCGTGATAAAGTAGGATATATTCTAGGGATTCAAAAATGGTTCAACATCTACAAATCAATCAACATGATACACAACATTAACAAAATGAGGGTAAGAATCATATAACCATTTCAATAGATCCAGAAAAAGCATTTGATGAACATCCATTTATGATAACTCTCAGCAAAGTGGGTATTGAGGAAATAACCCTTAACATAATAAAGGCCATATATGACAAGCCCACAGCTAACATTATTCTCAATGGGGAAAAGCTGAAAGCTTGTCCTTGAAGATTAGAAACAAGACAAGGATGCCCGATTTTGCCAGTTTCATTTAATATAGTATTGGAAGTCCTAGCCAGAGCAGTTAGGCAAGGAAAAGAAATAAAATGCATCCCAACTGGAAAAGAAGAAGTAAAACTGTCACTATTTGCAGATGACATGATACTATATATAGAAAACCCTAAAGACACCACCCCAAAACTGAAAACTAATAAATGAATTTGGTAAAGTTGCAGGATACAAAAACAATATAGAGAAATCTGTTGCATTTCTACCTGCTAATAATGAACTATCAGAAAGACAAATTAAGAAAACAATCCCGGGGCACTTGGGTGGCTCAGTCGGTTAAATGTCTGCATTCGCCTCAGGTCATGATGCCAGGGTCCTGGGATTGAGCCCCCAGTCGGGCTCCCTGCTCAGCAAGGAGCCTGCTTCTCCCTATCCCTCTGCCTGATGCTCCCCCTACTTGTGCTCTCTCTGTCAAATAAATAAATAAATAAAATCTTAAAAAAAAACCAACAACCCCATTTACAGTTTCATCAAAGAGAATGAAATACTGTTCTATCAGATGGGCCAGAGACACTTCTGGAAGCAACAGCACAATGACTGCCCAAGGAGAACCCCAAGTTCAGTTCAAAATTTATTGGTTGGCGATGGTAGTACTGGAAAATACGTTTGTGAAATGTCATCTGACTGGTGAACTTGAGAAGTACATAGCTACCTTGGGTTTTGAGGTCCATCCTCTTCTGTTCCATACCAACAGAGGACCTATTAAGTTCAATGTATGGGGAACGGCTGATCAGGAGGAATTTGGTGGGCTGAGAGATGGCTATTACATCCCGGTCCAGTGTGCCATTACACGTTTGATATACCATCAAGGGTTACTTACAAGAATGTGCCTAACTGGCGTAGAGATCTGGTTCAAGTATGTGAGAACATTTCCTTTGTGCTGTGTGGCAAGAAAGTGAACATTAAGGACAGGAAATTTAGGGCAAAATCTATTGTCTTCTGCTGAAAGATGAACCTTCAGTACTATGATGTTTCTGCCAAAAGTAACTACAACTTTGAAAAGCCCTTCCTGTGGCTTGCTAGAAAACTAACTGGAGAGGCTAGGTTGGAGTTTGTTGCCATGTCTGCTCTTGCCCCACTGGAGGCAAGAGCAGCTTTGGCTGCACGGACCCAGCTTTGGCACAGTATGAGCATGATCAAGAGGTCGCTTAGAGGACTGCTCTTCCAGGTGAGGATGATGACCTGCCAGGAAGTGCAGCTAGAGCGCAGCATCAGATAGCCGAGCAGAACACGTGCTTGATCTTTGGGATGCTGAAGGAGATGAATGGGCTTCGGAGTGAATGTCGCAGTTGGAAAAGTACCTTCCTTTTTTGGACCTGCATATTTAGCTGTTTTGAACGCAGTTGGAATGCACCCCCATTGTGCTTTGAAGCATTGTTTACAATAGCCAAAACATGGAGACAACCTAAGTGTTTATTGATGGATGAAGGGATAAAGAAAATGTGGCCTATATACATCATGGAATATTATTCAGCTGTAAAAAAGAATGAAATCTTGCCATTTGTGACAGCATGGATGGAACTTGAGGGCATTATGCTAAATGAAATAAATCAGACAGAAAAAAACACATACTATATGATCTCAGTTAGGGGTAGAATCCAAAAAAATACCACAAACACACACAAATCCAAGCTCATAAATATAGAGAACAGATTGATCGTTGCCAAAGGTGGGGGGTGTCTGGTAGGCAAAATGGGTAAAGGGAGTGAAAAGCTACAAACTTTCAGTTATAAAATAAATAAGTCCTGGGGATATAACGTACAGCATGGTGACTATAGTGAATACTACTCCATTGTTTATTTGAAAGTTCCTAAGAAAGTAAATCTTAAAATTCCTCATCACAAGGAAAACAAGTCTGTATGTGTGGTGATGGATGTTGACTGACTTGTGATCGTTTGGCAGTATATACAGATAGCGAGTCATGGTGCACACCTGAATCTAACGTTAACAAAACCCCTACAATTCGCATTAGCCTGTTAAAGCTCTGAGGAGTTCTTTAGTGATGAAATCTGCCTGATTTTGCTTAAACCAACATTTTCAAAATGTATTTTGCCATGAGGTAGTGGGTTAGTTGTGTCCCGCTGAAAGATATGTTGAAGTTCTGACCCGCAGTACTTGTGAATGTGACCTTACTTGGAAATAAGGTTTTGTGGATGTAATCGAGTTAAGATGAGGCATTGCTGTATTTGGGTGGGTGCTATATCCAATGAATGGTGTCTTTATAAGAGTAAGAAGAGGGAGGCTTTGAGAAAGACACAGAGAAGAAGGCTGTGTGATGACAGAGGCAGAGATTGGGGTGACACAGCTATAAGCCTAGAGAAGCTAAGAATTACTGGCAACCACTAGAAGCTTGGAAGAGGCAAGGAAGGATTCTTTCCTAAGCCTTCAGAGGGAGCATCGTCTTGCCAATACTTTAATTTTGGACTTCTAGCCTCCAGAACTGTGAAAGAATGAATTGTTTTAAGCCATCCAGTTTGTGGTACTTTATTATTGCAACCCTAGGACACTAATAATGTGTGAATCTTTAAGACAAATTACACAACACTAATTAACATTCTGAGAGTCACTCGATTAGAAAATAGTGGTTTCGAACATACATGAGGTGCGTGGTGTGCGCATGTGCAGGTGTCAGACTTTGGGAACTGGGTATGAGCTTCAAGAGAGGGTCAGGACAGATGAGAGACATTTGGGAGTAAAGCGTACAGTGGGCAGTTTAAGCCTGGGGAATGCATGGAGTTGATCATTAGATCATGTAAACAAAAACCTTGGGAGAATAGCTGTAATTGAAGGAAAACTGAAAAAGAGCAAGAGAATGGGCATTTGGGAGCCATAACAGAAGAAATATAAAGTGAAAAGATATACGCACCCCTATGTTTATTGCAGCATTATTTACAGTAGCCAAATTATGGAAGCAACCCAAATTTCCTTCGATGGGTGAATGGATACAGAAGATGGTTAACAGAGGGGAAATGGTGGGGGGATGGATGAGACAGATAAAGGGGATTAAAAGCACACTTACCGCGACGAGCACTGAGTAATATATAGAATTGTTGAATCACATTGTACACCTAAAACTAATATAACCTGTATGTGAATTATACTTCAATCACAAAAAGAGAAATTGTGATAACAACAAAACAGACAGGAAGAAAGACTTTTAGCAATCAGGAAGTCAGTAGTGATCTTTGAGAAAGCGGTCTGATCAGCTATAGGTAGAAGCAAGCTTGCCATGGGTCAAGGAGTGATGAGAGAGCCTTCAGTTAAAAACATCCAAGTTAAATCATTTTCAGTCACCAAGCCTCCTTGAAACCTTGAAAAAGGTTTTGGAAAAACTTTTCTGGAAAAAATGAAAAACCTCTGCTTGAAAAAGAAGAAGGAGAAGGAGAAGAAGAAGAAGAAGAAAACCTCTGCTTAAAAAAAAAAAAAAAGAAAACTCCATCTTTGATGAAATACAGAAACTTCACTATAACCAAAATCTGGCCAGTTCTGAGAAATTGAGACTAACACTAAGGGTGGGGACTGAGAACCTAGAAACCTCAGATTTTAGCAGAGTCAGATTTC
The DNA here is from genome assembly GCF_023065955.2 of Ursus arctos. Classification (NCBI taxonomy): domain Eukaryota; kingdom Metazoa; phylum Chordata; class Mammalia; order Carnivora; family Ursidae; genus Ursus; species Ursus arctos. The sequence goes on along the minus strand of NW_026622786.1, from coordinate 31,803,678 downwards.
TCTAAAAGTACACGTTATAGTCTTCAGGTCCAAAGGATCCTTCATTCAGTTTCCTGGGATCTAGAGAAACGTGGCCAGAGAAGCAGCGGGTGTGTCCCTACGCAGACCCAGTTGTCAACCACGGAAGAGCGGGTGGGGGGAGCTGAAGGGGAGTCAGGTGGAGGCTCCACCCTTATCGTCTGCAGTACACCCTAGCCTCCTAGCTAACCGAGTGTGCAGTGGGAGGGTGGAGGAGAGACGAAACTGTGCTTGCCAGATCGCAGCACAAATCAACATCCTTACTGAAGAGAAAGGAGGAGAAATGTGTGTTCAGGGCCGAGGGCACATTTGGTGAGAAGGTTTTTGAGATAATACAGTACATGTAAAGCTCTGGGCTGCCCTTCTTCACAGAAGTCTTCAAGCAAATGATAGCCTCGGATAGAATTGCCCCAAGAAATGTGAATTACCTCCAGAAAGAAACACATTAGGCCATATGCATATGAATAAAAGAGGAAGGAGTAAGCAAAAAGTCAGAAAACATTCATAAATCAGAAGAGGGATTGTTCTATGAATGTGACAAAGAATCTTAAAGATATTATAGGCAGCAACATCTCTTGGGGAGGAGGAAGTACACACACACACAAAATGAAAAGGAGATGAAAAGACAATAGAAAATAAAACAAATTGGTAGAGCTCAGTAAAAAATAAATGATGAGGGAACATAAAATCAATGCAGAGATAAAAATCTCATTAAACCAAAAAAAAAAAGGGGGGGGCAGAATAAACAGAATTGAAAACAGGGATACAATGGTTAGGAAATGGTGAAAGCCTGGTCTCCCTTTTAGGTATCCCTTATTGAAGTGCTTCCCATCTCTCCTAAGTCTTGTCTGGATGGTATGTTCTATTAATTAGAAACAGGGGAGCTGGGGGGGCGCCTGGGTGGCACAGCGGTTAAGCGTCTGCCTTCGGCTCAGGGCACGATCCCGGCGTTATGGGATCGAGCCCCACATCAGGCTCCTCCGCTATGAGCCTGCTTCTTCCTCTCGCACTCCCCCTGCTTGTGTTCCCTCTCTCGCTGGCTGTCTCTATCTCTGTTGAATAAATAAATAAAATCTTAAAAAAAAAAAAAAAAAAAAAAAAAAGAAACAGGGGAGCTGGGATTTGGATCCAGAGCAGTGGAATGAATTCTGCGATCCCTTTCATTCCTCCTTAGGTACTGAGTATTCTTTTGCAATGTCTTTATCTTTTCAAGATTTCCTTTAACAATTCTCATAAGCACCTTTTTCATGGCACAGAAGTGCTGATGGTGCAAGCTGGAGAACATATGGCCAGTGACTCCATGCCAGTTGTGTTCCCATTAAGGGCCACACAGACAGCAAGAGAGGTGTCTAGAATCCTATGGAATAAAGCATAAATGGTATCTGCCCCCAAAGCTATTTTAATTGGTTAGACCCCAGCTTCATAATCCCCCTTAAACTGATGCCCTTGAAGTGGTTCTCATGCTCCACAGAGGTGAGAATATTTCTGAACCGTTGGCTTCAAGCTACTGGCTTTGAGTTTAATGGGATGGAAGAGTCTCTGACAACAAATTTCAATGGAGAAGCCCATCTCAGAGGGCAGACCCTAAATTCATCTCTCAGTGCCCTTTCCCAAGGAAATCAATTTCCTCTGTCCAGTGAACAATTGCCCATCTTTGACTTGGGTTTTCTTTAAAGAACTTGATTCACTAATGTATCCCAGGACTTTACACCATCAACAAATAATGGGCAGATAACACATAACTGAATAAATGAATGAAAAGATGAATCCATTCTTGCAGACCATGTATGAATTCAGACCCTTAACTGGTGCACATCCACATGCCCTGCTCCCTTTCCTTTCAGAATTTTAAACAAAGATATCACATTTGGGGACATTTAATTTTCAGAATCCTTTGAACTGGAATTTTTCAAATAAATGTCAACAGGTTTACAAAAGTTGAAGTCTGCTACGAGCTGTGCAACTCTGCAAAGGCATAGGCTGGAAGGTGACCCATTGTCCTGCGAGTGTGCATTGCTGATGGACATTCGGAACAATACAGCCATAAAGCAGTTCAACCACAGACCTCAACAAAGCCCTCCTCATTTCTGGCCACATAGTTGTTTGTACGAGGCATTGGAATTTGACAAATAAACATAAAATGGGTGTTGATGAGGACTTTATAAGCAACATACATCAATTTTGAAAATGACCTATTTGTGGTCTATAATGAAGAAAATTACAAGGTATGCTTATTTTAAGCATCTCTTCCACTGGGAGAGACTATTATGGAGGAAGGATGGGAATAGAAAGTTTAGATTATGAAAAAAAAAAAAGTTTGGAACGGTACACTTGCTTTTAGGTCTATTTGGCAGGGTGAGTTTTTCTTTTTCCCCTTTATCACTTCTCTTTACTCCTGGTAAGAAAGAAAACTTTTAGCTTAAAAACACGTGGCCTGTTAAGCCAGTATAGATGGCTGTAAGAAACCGTCTGTACCGCCAAGAGGAAGTCTTGTTTATCTTGCAGTGGTTTTACATAGAAGCAGAAAGATCGCAGACAATGCCTATGGAGAGCTTAAGGAGTTTTTAACTGAGAATCCTCTCTAACTTCTCCCTCCGCAGAATGGAGGCAAGAATCATGATCTCTGTGGTCCAGACCAAGTGGGGCAAACCCAGATAGCACTGGCACCCCGAGGAGGGGGGGAGATCTGAAGATGAAGAAGCTGGGAAAAATCAGAGGATGAAGGGATTCTTGGTCATCCACCCAAGACTTCTATGCATCCATCCAAGGCTGACTGTGTACAAAGTGAAAGGTGGCCCCATCTGATCAATAAAGAAATGGCCTCTTTCAGATTTCAGGGGAGCTTGGGTCAGCTCATAGTAGGATATTTTCCTGCCGGCAGAGGACTATGCCTGCACTGCAGACCCTCTTAGATAGATATTTTTGTGGGGTGGAGGGAGATGAGGTTGAATTTACATAGAAGTTTTATCTAGAATCTCATTAGCAGAAAGGCTACCTCTGCCTAAAATATTCTTCTCCAAATTGACAATTGGAAACTGCAGGCCTCAACTGTTTCCTCCAGGGTCTTTGAGATTCCTTCCCCCCACTATGTATATAGGTGACATAATTTTATCTTGTTTCTTTCCATCCTCTTAAAGTTGATTCAAGATCTTTTTTTATGTTTGGTGGGAAAATACAAAGACTCTGGCAGGATGCACTTAAACATAATGTAGCTAATAAGTCTACTATTTAATTGTAGCTGTTAATGCAAAATTTGATGATATTTCAGCTGGTATGATTAGCATTTAATCATTTTTTATCATGGTGATACTGCATTTACTGCCTTTCTGCTTTGAAGATGTCAGCAGTCTCCTCTGTTTATTTAGAATTTTATGTCTTGGAGGCTTTGGCTTTAGAATTTCAGGGTTTTGAGGGCTTGAATGGTTAAAGAAAATTATTTGCATTTCTGTAGACTGCAGATGATTCCTGGTTCTTTTAGTTCTTGGGCTGTTTTGTACAGGTCAAGGGTAAGAGTTTTGAGACTGTCTGAGCCTTCAGCCCAGGTCCATTAGCTGCATAACCTTGGGCAAGTCATTGACCCCACTGTGCTTCAGCTTCCTCATCTGGCAGCTGGGGAGAATAATACCTGATCACTGTCTCCGGGGGGTGGTGATGAGCATCAGGTGAGAGGTGTGTGAAAGTGGCTCGAAAACCCGTAGACAGCATGTTAAGTGAATTAAGATTGCTTTCGTGTTGTCCTCCTCCTCCTCATCTAAATTAACTCAGTGTGGAGGTTTGGGAATGTCGGCGGCGATTATCTGGGGTCTCAGTTACCTGCGGTCAGCCGTGTTCCGGAGGCAGGTGGTCCTCCTTATGACATCTGGTCAGGTTGGTAGTTGCCCAACGTTACGTCATATGCCTGCGTCCTTCCCCTCACTTCTTATGACGTCTGGTCAGGCCAGTAGTCGGACGCCACGTCATATGCCTGCGTCCTTCACCTCACTTCTTATGACGTCTGGTCAGGCCAGTAGTCGGACGCCACGTCACATGCCTGCGTCCTTCACCTCACTTCTTATGACGTCTGGTCAGGCCGGTAGTTGTCGGACGCTACGTCATATGCCTGCGTCCTTCACCTCACTTCATCACGCAGGCATTTTATCATCTCACATCGTCACAAGAACAAGGGTGAGTACAGTATGATATTTTGAGAGCGAGGCCATATTCACACAACATTTATTGGAGCATATTGTTGTAATTGTTCTGTTTTTAGTTGTTGTTGTTAATCTCTTACTGTGCCTAACTGGTAAGTTAAACTTTATCACAAGTATTTACGTATAGGAAAAAACATAGTATATATATTGTGTTTGGTACTCTCCGTGGTTTCAGGCATCCACTGGGGGTCTTGTAATGTATCCCCATGGATAAGGGTTTTGGGGGAGGTTAGGCCAAATAACAAATTTGGTTTGTTTGACAAAACTCCCCACCATGAGATTTCCTTATGCTCTGAGCGTCCCCAGGCCTTTTAAATCTGGATTTGATTCACAAGCAACATTTGAGAAAAACGGTTGCATAAAGAAAGATAATCCTATAATGAGACATAAAGTGATTCTATCTTTACGTCTATGGGTGACAAGGCATTGTTACATTGATTACCTAATTTCATTTTTGGGGGGAAAGATAGAACAGGTGATATTAAAAAAAAAGATTTGAGAGAGAAAACACGAGCAGGGTGCGGGTGTGGGGAGGGGCAGAGGGAGAGGGAGAAACAGACTCCCCGCTGAGCAGGGAGCCCAACTCGCGGCTCCATCCCAGGACCCCGGGATTATGACCTGAGCCAAAGGCATACGCTTAACCGACTGAGCCACACAGGTGCCCTTAGAACAGATGATATTAAGCCACTTCGATGTAAGAGCTTAAGCACAAGGAAGCTAAATAAAAGGTTCAAGGTGTCTCAACAAGCAGGATGCCTTGTTAGAGTGGACACCTAAATAAAGTGTGATGGTCTTCGCACAGGGGCAAGGAGCTGAGATTAAGGAACCCACACTGAAGGGAAACCAGGTGAGCAGAACAGGATTGAAGAGCTTTAGAGAGACAGGGAAAAGGAGGTGTAATGATGGACTATTTAGAGTGGCCCCTTTTTGAGGACTGGGCTCCCCAAATAAGGGCTGCTTTGTTATTAGACTTTTTTCCCCCCTGGTTACCAGGTTATCCTCTAAACTAGTTGAAACATGCAGGCCTTAATGGTGCTGGCAGAGGCAGCACGGTGAGCTGGACGTTTGTTATCACTCAGGACCCTTGACTGTAAGTCACAGAAACCCCTGAGACCAATTTAAGTAAATGAAGTTACTTTGTTTTCCCCTAAAAATTTAAAACCCAGGTTTATTGAGATATAACTTACATGCATTCACATTCGCTGTAGTGTACAGGTCTATGTTTTCACAAACTCTTACAGTTGTGTCGCCCCCCATTACAGGCAAGATAGAGAATATTTCTGTCACCCCCAAAAGTTCCCTCATGCCCCATTGTATCCAGGCTTCTTCCCACCCCTAGACGTTGGCAACTACTGATGGGTTTTCTGTCCTATATTTTGCCTTTTCCCAAACAAAATACCGATAGTTCTCCCTCCCTTCCCCTGTGGAGAACCATCAGTCTTTTGTTTGGGAAAACTGGGAAGAAATTAGAAAGGGAGACAAACCATGAGAGACACTGGACACCAGGGAAACAAACCGAGGGTTACAGAAGGAGGGGCGGGGGGAGGGGTAACCGGGTGACGGGCATTAGGGAGGGCACGTGCTGTGATGAGCACTGGGTGTGATGCGCACTAATGAATCGTTGAACGCTACCTCAAAACCTAATGATGTACTTACTATATGTTGGCTAACTGAACATAAAAAAAAAATACTGATGGTTCATGAGATATGTAGCCTTCTGAGTTTGGCTTTTTTCATTCAGATTCATTCATGTTGATATCTGCATCAGTTGTTTGTTTCTTTTTATTGCGGAGCAGTATTCCGTTGTATGAATGGGCCACAGTTTGCTTCTGCGTTTCCCAGTTGAAAGGTATCTGGGTTGTTTCCAGTTTTTGATGATGATGAATGAAACTGCTACAAATATCTGTGTATAAGTTTGGGGTGCACATATGTTTTCATGTCTCTTGAGTAAAAATATCTAGTAGTGGGACTGCGGAGTCCTATATTCAGTGTATATTTAGTTTTAGAAGCAACAGCCAAACTGTGTTCTGTAGGGGCCGGATGATTTGCATTCCCCTCAGCTGTGTGTGGATTCCAGGTGCTCCTGGTCCTCACCAGCTGGGGGCTTTCTGGGTCTCTATCCTAGCTGATCGAATGCGGTGCTGTGCTCCCTCGTGGTGCCTCCCATTTGCATTTCCCGAATGAGTAATGATGGGGAGCAGCTTTTCATGGACTTATTTGCCATACATATATCTGCTTTTGGTGATGTTTCTGTTCAAATCTTATTGGGTTCTTTGTGTTCTTTTGACTGAGTTTTGAGAGTTCTTTACATAGTCTAAGTCCTTTAACCCACATGCGTTTTGCAAATATTTTCTATCTGTGGCTTGTCTTTCTCTTAACGGTGTCTTACCAAAAACAAAACAAAAAACAAAAAAACCCACCCACCAAAACTAGAAGTTTTAAATTTTGATGAAGTCCAATGAATCACTTTTTAAATAATGGATTGTGGTTTTTAGGTCCAATCTAATAAATCTTTGCCTAACCCAAAGTCACAGAAATTTTCTCCTATGTTTTCTTCTTGAAGTTTTATAGTTTTTTGGTTTACATTTAGGTCTATGATCCATTTCAAGTTAATTTTTTAAAAGATTTATTTATTTCAGAGAAAGCAAGAGAGAGCGAGGGCAAGCGAGCTTGGCGGGGAGGAGCAGAGGAAAAGGGAGAGAGAAACTTTAGTAACAGACTCCCCCCTGGGGACAGTCAGATGTGGTGCTCCATCCCAGGACCAAGATCATGACCTGAGCCAAAACCAAGAGTTGAAATGGTTAATGGACCGTGCCACCCAGGAGCCCCTCAAGTTAATTTTTGTATATGTTGCAAAGAATTGGTTGACGGTCAAATTTTTTTTGATTGTGGATTGCCAATTATTCCAGCATCATTTGTCATAAGGACTATCTCCATTGAATTGCTTTGCACCATTATAAACAACCAATTGACAATATATTTATGCGTCTGTTTCTGGTCTTGTATTCTATTCTGTATTCTAAGCACTTTTAATAGATTACTTCACTTGATTCTCACATGTTCCTATTTATGATAGAGGAAATTGAGTCATAGGGATCTTAAGTAACTTGCTTAGGGACATGGACCTGGAATACAGCAATTGGACTTTGCATATTGGCAGCCGAGCTCCTGACCCCAGGCCCTGAACCACTATCCTATTCAACCCTGCTGATATCTCAGAGAATCCAAGAGACAGAGTGCCAGCAGCCCCAGAAACAGCCTCCAGCCTGAGATTAGATATGTCTGGGACCTTCGATTTTAGTCCTCTCTTCCCTTGGGGGCATATTGTCCCTCTGATTGGCTTTCTCTGCTTTACGTCCATATGCCAGGAAATAGCAGTTCCCAAATTTTCATCTTCTCTCAGGTAGGGAATAGTCAGACTGGCTGGATCTCAGAAGGAAGTCTAAATTCATAAGGAAGAAACTGGTTCAGCCAGATGGGAGAGGCCCATCCCCAAATATTCCCCTGGCACCCCAAACTAGTTAACTATAGCCACAATGAGTACTGAGTAGAGGCAACTCTGAGAGGCCCAGCCTGGGCCAAGTGAAGGTCTTGGGACAATCAAACCACAGGAGCAAAATCAAAACTGGTTGCCGAGCACATACCCTACATAGCACCCCCCATTGTTGTACAATGGCGATCATTACAGACCCATTGTCTGGATGTACATGTGGACAACATAGTACAGTTGATCCTTGCACAAGAAAAGTTTGAATTGTGTGCGTCCACTTACATATAGATTTTTTTCAATAAATACAGCCCAGAACTGTAAAACAAAACAAAACCCACAAAACTGGTTGCTAAGAATTCAGTGCTGTGGGACACCTGGATGGCTCAGTTAAGCGTCTCTCTGCCTTTGGCTCAGGTCATGATCCCGGGGTCCTGGGATGGAGTCCCTCATTGGGCTCCCCACTCAGTGGGGAGTCTGCTTCTCCCTCTGCCTCTCTCCCTGCCGTGCTTTCTCTCTCTCTCTCTCTCTCTCTCTCTCTCTCTCTCTCTCTCAAATAAGTAAAATGTTAAAAAAAGAAGAAGAAGAAGAAGAATGTAGTGCTGTAACGAGGGCGATAGTGCAGGGGAGAGGAAGATCTCTGAAAAGGGGTGGGGGACGGGGGGACTTTAGTGGGCCCTGAACACTTAAACCTTTGTGGACCTCTTTCTTCATAGTGTGACATCTTGATCTAATGATGAATATAACACAGGCTAGATTATATTAATTTTCTTCTGGTCTTAAAAGAAGTTAAATCACTTTGGTGAGTTCCTAAAAGTATCCTGCGTCCTGGGCACTGTGCCTGCTGTGCCTAATGGAGGGAGAAGTCAGTGCCGGGGAAGCGCAGGGAAGAAATGGAATGAGTGTCTACTAAATACGAACCCATCTCTAGAAACACAGAAGCTGAGGCTTAGTGAGGTAATCACAGAATAACCAGTAGGTCTTTTGGTTCCAAGAGGTCTCTTGAGGGTGGCCCGCTAGAGGGATTTCCAGGGTGTGTTCTAATGAGACCTCTGCCGGCTGGCTAATTTGGTTGTGTCCTTCAGTGGCATCAGGCAGAGATAGACTTCTTGGTCTCAGTTCTCTTGATCCTTTCAGTCGAGCTCACTACAAGAACTGCTCTTTAGGCTTTAAAGCCTAGACGCAGGAGGTTGGTGGAGATGTCCACATTTTATCATCTGTTTATTCCTTCGGGCGAGACTATCAGTCCTCCACTTGGGAAAGAATCTCACTGGACAAACAAGCCAATGGGCTGCACATTTTCCAGTTGGGTCTTGGTGTAGCTCCCTCTATGCAGAACCCCATTCATAAATCTGTTCATTTATTCATTTATCCTTCCGCTCGTGCTACTTTTGCTAAGTGCTGGGAATACAGAGTTGACAGATGGGGTTCCTGTATTTTTGGAGCTTATAGTCAAATCTAGAATTTAGTGACAAGGGAGGTAAAATCCACAAAGACACAGCAGCTTATGTGATAACAGACCTTGTATATCAGCAGGGAACATAATGGTGTGGGGTGAGATCTATGAATTTCATTCAGTCTGAGGTCACTCAAACCTGATAGCCGCCTCCTGCTTGCCGCCTGAGAGATGAGCCAGGTGGAGGCTTGGGGATGGGATCAAAGGGAGGTAGAGGGAAAAGTCTACGGGGAGACCCTGAGTAGGTTCACGGACTCAAAAATGCCAGTGTGGCTGGAGTGCAGTAAACAAGGGGTACAGTGGTGGAATGAGTCTGGAGGGGTAGGCAGGAGACACATTCTTCAGGGTCACTTAGGAGTTGTGGAGCACTTTGGAGCTAACAGCCATGGGAGCTATGGAAGGTTCAAGCAGAGGAGTGATGTGGTCAGATTTCTTTGTTTCTTTTCCCTCCCACCTCCCCTCCCTAGCTCTTTTTCCTTCTCCCTCTCTCTTTTTACACAAAATCACTCTGAGTTTCTGTTCCATTTTCAGATATATGCAGGCCTATAAAACCTTCAAATATACATATTCTTACCATATGTTCACCGGCATTTTCAATTGCCAGGAAGCAACCCGCATCCCTTTAAAGGTTAAATGTCAAGGCAGGTCAGCCTTAGTTAAATAAACCAAATTGGGAATCACTGATACCAAATTGACAATACTGTAACTTAACATTCAGTGGCCATCAGCCTGACCTTGAGCAAGAACTCTCACATTTGCAGAAGCCAAAGCTTCCTGCTGGGTGGGCAGGGACCGTTTGTTGAGACCAGGCTTCAGCTAGTGATTCACGGAGGGACCATCCCCTACTGCTGTAGTGGCTGCTCGTGTGGAGGCCGCATGAATTATTCATGTGAGGAAGACAAATTGGAGTTCGAACCAGGTACTCTGCCTTCCCTCGCGAGGACTCTGCCAATTAGGATAAAGAAGGAACTCTTGCTCCATCAAGCCACAGTCTCGCTCTGTTATACTGTGCTTAACCCAGATTCCCGAACTGGGTTTGGAAATGGATTAGTGGATGATGAGCTTGTTTTAAAGGTGATACAGTCTTCAGGAGAAAGGGAGAGTTAACTCCACCAGTGGCTTTAAAAGTAAAATGCAAGGTTCAAAGGGAATTGCTTTAATAGCATTTGCCACAGAAGCCTGCTAAATGAGGTAGGTTCATGTGGGGGAAGCTGCTGTTGCTGTCAAGGCATAAAAGCTACTATTGAGACATATTCAGAGCAGGCCATAGTTTGCTGGGGTTCTGTTGGTTTAGACAATGTCTAGAATGATAGATTAGCAAGGGGCCTAAGGATTCGTTGGTCTGATTTGCACAAGTTATTCCAAGCCACTGTGCCTCGGGGATGAGAACAAACTGGCTATTGCTTTTTGGCAGCTTGAGTAACGCTAGCTGTGGTGAAAGGAAACAGCCTCGTCACATCTGCTCCCTCGCCAGCCAGGGATGGGTGGTCTCGATTGAACATTATGGGTCACATCGATGCCACTAACCAGGGCTGTGATGGTCTGTTTGCTCTGCGTTCTCATCTGTTCTCAGGATGTGTCCTGAGTATAGAAACTCAGGAAACTAAGTAGCTCTCTCCTCATTACCAACGACAAGTAATTAGTCCACAAACACCTACCAAGTGCTTGCTTTGTTCGCAGCATTGCCAAGAGCAGGGTGAGTTCACAAAATTTTAAGACTTTGGCCCTAGGAGAGAGAATAATGAAGACAGGTGATCATCTAAGACCAGATAGACCTTATCTCTAAGGAGTGGCTTCCCTCAAGGAGGATAAGACTGGCTGGGGGGGTGGGGCGGGGATTGCCCAGAGGAGGTGACATTGGAGCTGGGCCTTGAATCAGTAAAGAGGAAGAGAGTGGCCAGAACATGTGGGCAGAGTGGAGTATTATGCATCGTTGGGTTCCATGTTCAAAGAAGTGTGGCTCCCATTCTATGTTAAAAGGCTAGATGTATTAATATGTATTAGTTTGCTTGGGCTGCCAGAGCAGGACATCACAGACTGGTGGACCTAAACATAAATTTATTTTCTCACAGTTCTGGAGGCTAGAAGTCGAAGATCAAGGTGTCAGCAGAGTTGGTTTCTGGTGAGGCCTCTCTCCTTGGCTTGCAGATGGCCACCTTCTTGCTGTCTCCTAGCATGGCCTTTCTATGTGCATGTGCTTTTAAGGATGCCGGTTCTATTGGATTGGGTCCCACTGTTAGGGCTTCAATTAACCTTAATTGCCTATTTAAAGGCCCTGTCTCCAAATATAGTCACATTGGCCATTAGGGCTTCAGCATATGAATTTTGGGGGACACTGTTCAGTCCATAACATTCCAATAACACTTTCAGATCTGAAGCGACCTAAAGTGTGTGTGTGTGTGTGTGTGTGTGTGTGTGTATTCCTATTTTCTGGAGAGTCATTGAATGTACAGGTAAATTCAAGGGAGATCATGATTCAGTTCTAGAGACTTAAGAAAACAGTAGAAAATTGTTTTGCTTAAACTCAAAATACACATGGAAAGCACAGCTCTTAGGTCTAAGGCAATTACTTCTATGACCCATTCACCAGCCCTTTCAAGCCCTCTCCCTCTTCTTTTGCCATATTTACTCTTTCTAATGAAACTTCATTGTCCCACCATTCTCTTCATCTACTTCTCATGAGCAACAAGGTTAAGCAGGACAAATAACCATGACAGAACTCCTAGCCTCTCCTGTGCCTAAGGTGATCCTTTTGTCTCCACTCAGTTTCCTCTTTATTCTGTATCGCTTAGGATCCCAGATAGGACACAAATGTCACCCTCCAATTTTAGGAGAGTTTAATGAAAAGATTGCCTGCCCAGGGTTATGGGAAAACACCAAAAGATGGAGAAGTACCTTGGAGCTAGCAAGAGAGAGAGCACTACTACCCACTACGACTGTGGCTCTGTGTTCCTCACAGCCGCTGGCCACTGGCAACTCATGGCCCGGTAGAAAGACACCAGGTGTGGGGAATAAATATCCCAAACTCTCCTTCCTTCCAGTGGTTGAAACCAGTCAAAAGCAAGAGTGTTAGGAAACTGGCTGGTGCAATCCATAGCTGCCAGCCTCTCAGGGCACAGAGCAAGGTGGAGCAGTATGGAGAATGGATATAGGGGCCTAAAAGGGAACACACCATCCCTAGAGAAACTGTTCCAGACCTTCGCCCTTCTTCTCGAACTCTTTGCCTCTGCTTATCTTCCTCTTAGAGCATGATTCTACTCCATTTTTCTTAATGGAAATAAGAGGCATTTCACTTATTCTTCCTTCCTCTTCACTTTTAGATTCTGATTGTTGTCATATTACTTTCCGCTTCCTAAGACAAAAATCTCTGCCCATAAAGCACCACACATGACCCTGGAGTCTTGTACATAAATTATCTTCATTCTTTCTCATATTTTCAATTTCTCCCAATGATGTGGCTCTTTGCTTTTAAGTTTATGGACCTACTTGAATTTCTCCTGGACCCCAGACAACCTTTTTCATTTGGTGATCTCTTCCTTCCATTTTGCTGCTGTATCTGCTCCTTTCTTTTTGTTGTCTTCAGAAATGAAGAGACTGTCCTCATTGGCTCTGATTCCTTACAGGTGTCACCTGTTGTCTGGATTCTGTCCCCTCCCACCTCACTGAAAATGCTTTTGTTAAAGGTCCCCAGTGACTTCTTTGATGCCAACTCTGATCTTCTGTTTTCAATCATCACCCTACCCCTTTGCAACATTCAACTTGAAGGAAGAATTAGCCAGGTAAAAAAGGGAGGAATAAGCGAGAGATGGAATGCTTCAAGTGTCTTATTTAGGTTTTACATTTCCAGAACCTATTGCACAGTGGACAGACATGAAACAAATATTTGTTGAAGGGTAAAGTAAGAAATAGAATATCTCCAGTGTTTTCATGTTGGAATAGCATATCTTACATGTAAACATTGAAAGAAGCAATAACAATACACTCTAGCAAGGCAACAAAAAAAATCAACAAACTTCAAGGAAATTCTGGTACAATGTTGATGGTTACCATTAGTGGAGAAAAAAGTATGATAGAATATAATAAAAATGCAGGCAATGAAAGATGCTCAGGTTGAGAAAAATGATCAATCATCATAAAGACAATTCATTTTGTTAAAGTTACAGTAAAAAAATAACAGAAATTAATGTGAAAAAAAATGCACAGTTACTGCCTATCCTGGGGGATCAAGAGTAACATTACAGGGTAACTTATTTTATATATTATAAAATGATCTGGCATACTACAGATCAGTGTGACTTTAAACATGGACTTACAGTCAACGTAGCTAATACCACCTACGGTACCGATGTGTCTAGAAAAGGGTAATTAAGTGGCCCCAAAGCAACAGTGTCCTTCCACATAAAAAAACAAAAAAACAAAACCCAGAAAAAATAAAAAGTGACTTTACTCTGCAAAGAAGTGCCTACTTCCAAAAATTACATATTTCCTTTAAAAATTTAATTCTAAATAAAAATTCTGGTAAATTTTAAATATGATTCCCCTTGCCCTTTGCATGTTCTTAGTAGAGAAAACTGTTATTATTCTTCAACATCATTTCAGTTGGGGAACCTCACTGAAGGATAATGTGCAATGATTTATTACCAGGATTAGGAATGAAAGTCTGAGTGACAATAGAAAGTACTCATTTCCAAATTCATAAAGTATTTCAATGAGAGAGTTTCCAGCCCTTAGAATGACCCAGCTGAACCAAAGATAGTATGTAAGCCATTCTACTGGAACTCACAAATTAAGATATTTTTATGCTGAACTTTAATGTTGAATTCTCTTTCCTATCACCTGATTCTAATTAAAACCATCTTTCTAATATTACTCACCACATCTAAACTTTTGTTAACTTTCTGATGTATTTCCTGGAATGTAGTTTTCCCCTCAGATCAGTGAAGAAATGGAAAACTTGTGTTGTGACCTTTCTAGATTCCTCTTGTAGTCTTGAAGAACACAGTGTGATAAGGTTTTCACTCTGAGAAGGTAATCTTCCTTTAGTAACTTGTGCTGAAATTACTCAGTCTAATCATACTCTTTCCAAGCCTATGCCTTCAACAGAGCATTACATAGGTCACTTCTTCCCCAAGACAGATTCTTCTCTGGGTTAAGAAATTTAACATGAATGCACCCACAGGGAAAGAATTAGGTTGACTTATTTCTAAAAATAATTCCCAGTAGAAGAAGCAGGACTAATGTCTGAAGAATGTCAGAGCCTCATAAATGTTGTCAAGGTGGGAATTGCTTAAATTTCTCCTGGAAACTCAAGTGGTGCCATATTCACTCAGTTACAGATTCAGAAACTGTCCAGAGGAGAACCCCTATGTTTCTCTCTGAAAGAAAGGGTGTCTGTGGGAGAAAGTTACCTCCAAGCTGACAGTTGTTGAGATACATGTTGGTCTGATATTTTGGATCCCACCCACAGGAAATAGAAACTTAAAAAAAAAGTACTTAGAAATTAATGATGGAGAGATAATGATTAAATTTTGGATCAAAGATATGCTATATACCTGTTTGATGAGCTAGCTCCATATCCTCTTTTTTAATATGAAATATTTGAACAATACAGAAAAGTATAAAGAATAATAGAGTACCCATCCCACCATTTGCATTTAAGTTCACTTTGGGTCTTCTTAATAAATATCATCCTCTTTTTCTGTTCTATGAAATAATTGTATAAGATGGGGACAGTAGTTTCTGAAGAGTTTGGAGAACATTAACTATAAAACCAGTGTCTTATTGGGGGAGAAGTAGTAGAAGTTGACTACTGAGTCATTTTTAATTCCAGTGGTTTATTAGTTTTCAGCCTTTTGAGTCAGTTTTAGGAATTTCAATCTTTTCAGAAAATCGTATATTTCATCTATGTTTTAAAAGTTTTTTGGCATAAAGTTGATGATAGTATTCTCTTATATATTTTAGAATCTCTACTATATCTGTAGTATGTCTTCCTTATTTCTATCATGATGGATACGCCTTCTTCATTTTTCAGTTTTTGGATTGATCTCATAAGCAGTTTGTAATTTTGTCTTCTCAGAGAATCAGCTTTTGATTTGTTGAACACCTCTACTGTTTCTCAGTTTTCTATTTTATTAACTCTTTGTTCTTGCCTCTATTACTCAACATTATGGTTATAAGTTGGGCTCTGGAATCAGAATGTCTGGATTCATATCCTAGCTCTACTTAGAGCTCAGTTGTGTGACTCTGTTCAAGTGACTTAGCCTCTGTACCTCTTGTAAAATCAGAACATAATAGTGACTACCTCACAGATTGTTCATGATAAGCTCAGCTTTCATAACTGCTCCTTTAAGTAGACTCTTTGCTGATTGTGAGATTCTATGTATTGGAATAAGCTTATTCAATTTTTCTGTAGGTTTTTTTTTTTGCTACATATGTATGTAATTATATATCTTTTTCTTTTTTTGAGAGAGAGAGCGAGAGAGCGAGCGCGCACACATATGGGTGGAGGAGGGAGGGGCAGAGGGAGAGAGAGAATCCCAAGCAGGCTCCATGCTCAGTGCGGAGCCTGATATGGGGCTCGATCTCATGACCCTGAGATCATGACCTGAGCTGAAATCAAGAGTTGGACACTTAACGGACTGAATCACCCAGGTGCCCCTTAATGTATATTTTTTGAGTGAGGCATATTAAGACCTCCAACATAATAATGGATTTGTAAATTTCCCTTTGTGATAGGATAATTTTTTACAAGTATTTCTCTTTTTTTATTGTGGTAAACATACACAACATAAATTTTACCATTTTAACCATTTTAAGTGTACAATTTAGTGGCATTAAATACATTCACATTGTTTTGCAATGATCACCACTATCTACTTTCAGTATCTTTTTGTCATCCCAAATTGTAACCATTAACAATAAATTCTCATCCTCACCTCCCCCCAGCCCTGGCAACATCTATTCTGCTTTCCGTCTCTATGAATTTGACTATTCGAGATACTACATACAAGTGGAATTATACAATAGTTGTCCTTTTGTGTCCTACTTATTTCACTTAATGTCCTCAAGGTTCACCCATGTTGTAGCATGTGACAGAATGCTATTCTTTGGATAAATTTTTCTTTATGTTTAGCATTAAGTGCATCCAAGTTCATGACAGTAATATGTTCCTGGCAAGGTTTTCCTTTTTATCAGTTAATAAGAGCTATCTTTATAGAGCTTAGGGTCTGTACTAGTTGAGGGCACCATGTCACTTGACCATCAGATGACTGTAGGTTTGTTGTATGAAGCACCTAGGCACACACATTGGTCCAGTAGGCTTAGGCCTTGGTGTAAGTTCTATTACCCAAACCTATCATTATTATCAGTCCTGGATGACTGGTCCTGGTCATCACACCTGGCTCTTAACTTGGACCCACTCACCTGACCCAGAAGGACTGTCTACTCTGCATATCTAATGGCCTTTATAGGGTTTTTCTGTTACTGTGTTTTGCTTTGATTTCCATTTAATATCTTACTAATGTTGCTACAGCAGGCTTATTTTAGGTAATATTTTCTCAGTATATTTTTACCATTCTTTTAACTTTCAACTTTCTATGTCATTATGTTTCATATGTGTCTCTTATAAACACCTTATAGTAGCTGGAATTTGTTTAGTTTTCAATATTCCAAATACGTGAGAGTGTCCAACTTTTTATAGGTAATAGTAAATGTCATCCCTTTACTTTTGTGATTACTGACATATTTAGACTCATTTCTTTTTTTTTTAAAGATTTTATATATTTATTAGACAGAGACAGAGACAGCCAGCGAGAGAGGGAAAACAGCAGGGGAGTGGGAGAGGAAGAAGCAGGCTCATAGTGGAGGAGCCTGACGTGGGGCTCGATCCCATAACGCCGGGATCACGCCCTGAGCCGAAGGCAGACGCTTAACCGCTGTGCCACCCAGGCGCCCCTAGACTCATTTCTACTGTCTTAGTCACAAAAATATATTATGCTTCTTTCCCATTCCTTACCTACCTTCTATTTCATTGAGCATATTACCTTTACTTGTCCCATCTTTTCCTCTCTACAGCTGGGAGTGATCCATTCCATTTCTATTGTTTTCTTTGGCTATTCTTTAATATGTGCCCTTAATGTAGCAAAATCCAGAAAGAAAACCTGTCATTTATTTGAACAATATATAGACCTTAAGATGCTTTTAATCTAAACATTTCCTTTATATTTTCATATTTGTTGCAATTTTAGGTTCACTTTGAATTTTTTTTATTTTAATGTTTTTTTAATTATATTACGTTAGTCACCATACAGTACATCCCTGGTTTCTTATGTAAAGTTCGATGATTCATTAGTTGCGTATAACACCCAGTGCACCATGCAATACGTGCCCTCCCCACCACCCATCACCAGTCTATCCCATTCCCCCACTCCCCACGCCTCTGAAGCCCTCAGTTTGTTTCTCATAGTCCATAGTCTCTCATGCTTCATTCCCCCTTCTGATTACCCCCCCTTCTTTATCCCTTTCTTCTCCTACCGATCTTCTTAGTTCTTATGCTCCATAGATGAGAGAAATCATATGATAATTGTCTTTCTCTGCTTGACTTATTTCACTTAGCATTATCTCCTCCAGTGCCGTCCATGTTGCTGCAAATGTTGTGAAATTGTTCTTTCTGATACCTGAGTAATATTCCATTGTATATATATATGGACCACAACTTCTTAATCCAGTCATCTGTTGAAGGGCATCTTGGTTCCTTCCACGATTTAGCTATTGTGGACAATGCTGCTATGAACATTGGGGTGCATATGGCCCTTTTCTTCACTACGTCTGTATCTTTGGGGTAAATACCCAGTAGTGCAATGGCTGGGTCATAGGGTAGCTCAATTTTTAACTTTTTAAGGGACCTCCACACTGTTTTCCACAGTGGCTGTACCAACTTGCATTCCCATGAACAATGTAGGAGGGATCCCCTTTCTCCACATCCTCTCCAGCAATTGTTGTTTCTTGCCTTGTCAATTTTTGCCATTCTAACTGGCGTAAGGTGGTATCTTAGTGTGGTTTTGATTTGAATTTCCCTGATGGCTGATGATTTTGAACATTTTTTCATGTGTCTGTTAGCCATTTGTATGTCTTCATTGGAAAAGTGTCTGTTCATATCTTCTGCCCATTTTTTGATTTGTTTATTTGTTTGTCACGTATTGAGTTTGAGAAGTTCTTTGTAGATCTTAGATACCAGTCTTTTATCTGTAGTGTCATTTGCAAATATATTCTCCCATTCGGTGGGCTGCCTCTTAGGTTTTTTTGACTGTTTCCTTGGCTGTGCAGAAGCTTTTTATCTTGATGAAGTCCCACAAGTTCATTTTATCTTTTGTTTCTCTTGCCTTTGGAGATGTGTCATGAAAAATGTTGCTTTGGCCGATGTCTTAGAGGTTGCTGCCTATGTTCTCCTCTAGGATTTTGATGGATTCCTGTCTCACATCGAGGTCTTTCATCCATTTGGAGTTTATCTTTGTGTATGGTGTGAGAGAGTGGTCAAGTCTCATTCTTTTGCATGTAGCTGTCCAATTTTCCCAGTACCATTTATTGAAGAGACTGTCTTTTTTCCACCGGATGTTTTTTCCTGCTTTATCAAAGATTTGTTGCCCAAAGAGCCGATTCACTTTGAGCTTAATCCCCTAAATTTTAGTAATTATTATCAATAATAGTCAATTATCTTTCAAATTTACCAAAAGTTTATCAGTTGCTTTACTTCGTACTGTGTCTTACACATGGTGACATGTGTCTCAGGAAGGGGTTGTAAAGAGTTAACTACCTTTTGTTTGTCCTCTCTCTTAACGACTAGTTTAGCTCCATAAAGATTGCTTTGTTGAGACTAATTTTTCTTAAGCATTTTGAAGATATTTGTGACTTCTAGCATCTACTGTTTTAAACCTCCTGAGGAACTAATTGTCTTTCCTTTATATGTGTTCTGTCTCTTTTTGATACATTTTAGGATTTTCTCCTTATCCTTAAGTTCAATAGTACTGAAATTATGTCTAGGTGTGGGCTTAATTTATTTGGTTTAGTACTTGGTCAGCCCCCTTGTGTCTGAGGACTGGTGGCTTTTTAAGGGTTTACAGTTTGAGGGGAAGAGAGCACACTCCCATGGATTATAGGTTTATGAGATAATTACCCAAAGATATGACAATTTAGTGGAAGCCAGGTGACCCCACAGAGCAGAAACCTAAACACAGTTTGTGCCTGCAAAGAAAAGGCCATCTTGGCCTATATCCTGCCAGGCTAGCACTTGCTTAACTCCATACTCCCCCTCCCCCCCCCCCCTTCTGATGCTTGGGTTTCAAGAGTCTCATCAGGCCATAGGAACACCAGCTTGTCATGACAGCCAGGAGCAGGGACCTGAAGCCCACTGAAGCCCTTAGTGGCAGGCATTAACCCCTTAGTGGAGAGATCTGGACTGTCCCGGGAAGAAAGGCTGGGGTAGCCAAGGGGCACTAAGAGGGTTGGGACAGCAGCAAATTAGTAACTCAGGCAGAATTACTTCAGTATTTGAAGGAACACTCTACAGGGGCAGATACACTAAAACTCAGCTTACTCTGTACTATTTACCTAAGTCAGATTTTCACATGTCCTGCTGTAGGACTTAGGATGGTGACCATAATTTCTCAGCATGCTTGCCTCTCTAAATGCTAAAAGAAAGAAGGGAAGGAATTAAGAAATATTTTCTTCTTTCTCATCCATAAGCACATAACCCTGTGGTTTTCCAGTGCCCAGGGTATGATCAGCGGTGGATTTCTGCACTTATGGGCTCACAGCAGCCCAGCTCCTCTAGGCCTTCCTAGACATTTGATTTGTTTTTCCTGAGCATGCTTTTAGAGGCTGCTTGCTCACCTCTCCAGGCTAGGATCTCTTGGATGATACCCCTCTTCAGTGTGATCTCTGTGGACCCTTAGGGGAAATATACAGACATTTGTATTAGGCAATTTGACAAGACAACCAATGACTTAATGATTATCAAGATATGACATTCATTCTGAAGCCTGGAGCTAAGGTGGGACCAGTTAGAGAAACATAGGTATTCTGTTGTAATAATACCTCTGGGAAGGCTTACTGCCATTCTTTGTGAATGGCAAGGATCTTTGTGGAGCCATGTGGAGGCCATGCAGGGTCCTCCTGCTCTGTCTAAGCTTGAGTCTATTGCCACAGATTGCTTTTGATGAGCAAAACCTTTTTTTCCCCTTTATCTCCTGGAATACATTCTTAGTCTCTTCTGTCTCCTTTCTCTCGTCCTTATTCCTTCTTTCCATAGGTTCTCTGCTGTGAGTGCAGTTTCCTGCATTACAGTGGAAGCCATTGATGACTTAATTCACAAGAAATGTACATTACTGATGCTGCTTACAGATCTGCGTATGAAATGTGCATCTTCAGTTGAAGGTCATGGCACAATTCCATGTGCAGCCTGCTGCAGCCCAATTCAGTAGGAACTCTCCTGAATGAATTACTCAATTAGGCAACATACAGGGACATCTACTGTTTAAGGTGTGCTTAAGAATAGCTCAAGCCATTCAGTCCTTCTAATCTGAGATACACATTCTGTTGTATCTTTCAAAAGGTGTAATGTAGCAGGGTAAGTTCATTCTAGATGAAACAACATATGTGCATCAACACAACTTTTTTGAGCACCACTTCCTACCAGCAAGCAATGCAAGATAAAGTATAAGCCAGTATTCCTATCTTCTAGAAGTTTACTGTCTAACTGCAGTTCGAAGGGTAGCACCTATGAAATAACCAAAGAACAGGACACAGCAAATAATTGTTAAATAGTATAGAATACTCCAAGAGCTACAGAAGTGTGTATATGAATGAGTCTAATTGTATAAACAATTATTGATTCCATAAATAGTTATCGGGCAGCCTCTCTTGTAGGGCATCCTGCCCCTAGTTGCTCTGTAGGACCTACTACAAATAGAAGCTGCCTCTTTGCTCTCAGGGAGCTTACAATTGCTTTAGGGTGACCAGATGGATAGGCACGTTGAAAAGTGAATAACCCTTGCGGCATTTCTTCAAGACTTCAAGCTCTTACAGGTCTAGGAGGCACTCCTTTTCTTTTCTTTTTCAGTTTCTTTCCTTTTATTTTGAAATTGAAACAACAAAATAAAGTGGTTCAGCTGAAACATCCTTCAGGGAAAAGTGGGGTCTTCATCAGTTAAAAAACAAGTTCCGGAACTTAAAGCCAGCTGCTCTACCACCCTCAGACACAGCAGAGAGCAGATGAGAAGGAGGAAGGGCATAATCAAAATGAGGGCTGGCGATGGTCACTGAATTTCAGCAAAGGTCAGTTTTCAAGGTTTCTGCAATTACAGATGAAAAAGGTAGCATTTAAATTGAGAAATAATCACTAGCAGACAAACTGCTGACCTACGTAGGTAGCATGCCTAAAAATCTGTTCCTTTTCTTGGGGGAAGTGATGACTTAGGACAAGGGGTAGTCCCAGCTTGCTTTTGGTTTCTTCTGCTTTTTGGAAGCAGGTTGGTGTGGGGGACAGTGACTTGATTCCTCCTCACTCATAATCTCGATGAGATCTTGTGATTTTTACCATTTGTATGTTCCTGACTCCCAAGTTCACATCTTCATCCCAGTTCTTACTTCCGAGTTTTTGACTCGTGCATCCAGCTGCCTTACTTGACTATCTCAAAGGCATCTCAAGCTCATCAGGTCTAAAGCAAAATTCACCTTTTTTTTCCCCCCACCAAACCCACTCCTTGTTCTGTGTTTCTCTCAATAATGCCATCACTGTCTACTTAGCTATTGTAGGCAGAATCCTGGAAGGTATCCTTGACTTCCCGATCACCTTCTTTCCGATATAACTTATGCAACCCCTTGTAGATCCAACCTGCTCAGGATTACCTGTGCCTTCCCTTTTTTCCACTGAGACTGCCTTAGTTCACTTCATATATGGTTCCCAACAGTTGCTTCCTGACATGCCTCTAAGCCTAGGGTCTGACCTTCCTTTCAATCTACTCTTGCCTCAATTAAAGTTACAAAAGGCAAGTCTGATAAGGTAATACCCTTCTTTATAGTCCTTTAAAAATTCCCCATTAGTGTGAGGATAAAAGATGGGCTTTTCAACACAGCGCATTCTTCCTTATTCAGCTCATGCTGTTTCCCCATGCCCACCTCTTACCTCTTCCCTACACACCAGCCATACTCCATGCACTGAGCATTCTCTTCCTGCAGCCCTTTGCATGCTACTCTGCAAGAAAGGATCTTTCCTCCCTCCACCTGGCTCAATTTCAGCATTTCTTCAAGACTGCTCTGGTGATACCTCTTTCAGGAAACTTTCCCTGCTTGACCTCCTTCATCATCTATCAAAACCGCAGACTGTGTTAGGCACTGTCCTCCGTGTTTCCTTCAGGACATTATGCATTAAAATTGTTCATTTTAATAGATAGTGTTTGGCTTCCAGGGAATTTTAAAACTCTTCAGTGCAGGAAATCTATCTCCTCCATTTGTATCCCTAAAGTTTAGCTCAGCCCACACATACTGAAGAATCAATGACTGTTTGCTTAACAAATGGATGACAGATGTACTATTTTTTTTTTTAAATGATTTTTTATTATATTATGTTAGTCACCATACAGTACATCCCCGGTTTCCGATGTAAGGCTCGAGGATTCATTAGTTGTGTATAACACCCAGTGCACCATGCAATACGTGCCCTCCTTACTACCCATCACCGGTCTATCCCATTCCCCCACCCCCCTCCCCTCTGAAGTCCTCAGTTTGTTTCTCATAGTCCATAGTCTCTCATGTTTCATTCCCCCTTCTGATTACCCCCCCTTTCTTTATCCCTTTCTTCCCCTACCGATCATCCTAGTTCTTATGTTCCATAGATGAGAGAAATCATATGATAGTTGTCTTTCTCTGCTTGACTTATTTCACTTAGCATTATCTCCTCCAGTGCTGTCCATGTTGTAGCAAATGTTGAGAACTCGTTCTTTCTGATAGCTGAGTAATAATGACAGATGTACTATTAAATGGTAATAATGATAGAGAATTCTGGGGAGGGAAAGATATTGGAGCTCTAGAGAAGGGAGGGTGGTCTAGGTGAAAGAAAAATTTTGAGCCCAAGTACAGGAGTGAGAATGCAAGTCAGGTAAGAAGACTGTGAGAATCAGCTGGTGTTTCAGAGGGAAGTGTAATCAGGTAGGTGGGGCCAGATTTTGGACAGTGTTCCTGGCCAGCCTCAGCAGCTTCTCCTCATTCAGTGATGAACTCCTGCTCAACTGCTGTCAAATGAACTTATTTCCTAAACATTTACTAAGTCCCAACTGTGTGCAAGATAATACATATAAGTATATAAAATTTTGTTCTGCTATGTTAATCTAGACTCTGGCTAGATTGCAAGCCTCTTTGAGGGCAAGGACAGTCTTTGTAAACTCTTTGGTCATTTAAAAAAGTTATTCAATATTTATTGAGAATCTGTGTGCTTGGAGCTGTGACAGACAAATACAAATGATGATGAGACCTCCTTGGTTTGATGAAGGTGACACCAACAAAGAAATATTAAAACATCACATTGGGTGCTCTACAAGAGCTAGTGGGCAGTCAAGACAGACTCAGAGGTAATGTAAGCTCAGCATACATTTCTCCACCTACTGTCCCAGTTGAGGAATGTCCTCTAAGTATCTTGATGGGAAGTCGTCACATGGGTTTCAGTGATGCTCATAGCTATGTAAATAATTCTTTTCTGATTTGAACCATTATCTTGGGTAGACACATATTTCTTTAAAAAATTATTTACTATCTCTGGGGCGCCTGGGTGGCTCAGTCGTTAAGCGTCTGCCTTCGGCTCAGGGTGTGATCCCGGCGTTATGGAATCGAGCCCCACATCAGGCTCCTCCGCTAGGAGCCTGCTTCTTCCTCTCCCACACCCCCTGCTTGTGTTCCCTCTCGCTGGCTGTCTCTGTCAAATAAATAAATAAAATCTTTAAAAAAAAATTATTTACTATCTCTCTCCCTGCAATGCTAATCCATTGATTCTAGCTCTGGAAATATACAGAATAAATCTAATTAAAAGAGATAATTTGTCATTTTCCAAAAACATCTTCAGTTCTTTTAGTCCTCATTTGAGCTCATCTCCAGACACTTCTTAGGCCTGCTATTTTGGGTTTCCTTATTTTACAGCACACTTCAAGGAATACTGGATGTCTTGATGTTCACATTTGTAAAACAGTTTTTGAAGTTCAATAAACAAATGCAGTTAATATCTTCAAATGTTATGCCGCTTTCTAGAAAAGAACACGAGGTGAGTAAAGTGGTATAGCTATTATGTCAGCCCCAAAGCACTGCACAGGGTTGTGGAAAATCTACCGGAAGGGACCTTGGAGACTTACCTCGTTCAATTTCCTCATTGTACAGACAGTGAAGCTGAGATCCAGACAGATAAAGTGGCTCTAAAAGTGTACACAGTTAGTTTATTCCCCTGATCTTTGTGTGTTTCTACTTGGTATTTGAAGATGGGGCATGGGAGAGTTTGAGAGCTCATTGAAAAATGAAAATGCAGTAATTATCCTAATTAAAGGGGAATCTAAAACACTTGCTTAAAGCACTTTCCAAGGAACTGTTTATATAATTAATGCTGTTGCTTTTCCTCCCTTTCCTCGAAGCCTCAGGGATTGGCTACTCTGACCCACAGCTTTATCTGCCATGGACAGTCTTGTATGTCTGTGGTTTATTGGGTAATGATTTATATTTGCAAGGGAATGCTTGACTGGCATGGGCTGGGTTAGCTCAGCTAGAGAAACTTGCTAATGAAGCCAAGGTTGAGGGGTTTGGTCCCTGTGAGCCCCTTAGCTTTGCTGTGATCCTTAGCTGTAGCCGATACCCCTAATCCCCACCAGCCATCTCACATGTGTGGGCTTTTGAAAGCAGTAGGGTGCCTGGGTAGAGTGAAGAAGGAACATTCCTTCCAAATGCTCACCTACGGTGGAAAGCTATATGTGTAATAAATAAGGATGACTGTGGTAATTATTAAAGTGTATAGACCACTGTGCTGCTAGAATCATGCAAGTGTGCTTATACAGGTAATATTTAATTCTCAAAACTCTGTGAGATAAGTACTATTACAATCTCCATTTTAAAGATTGGGATGGTCAAATAACTTGTTCAAGTTTGACTGACTGACATGCATTAGGTCCTAGGATTCGACCTTGAGTTAGTCTGACTCCAGTGCCTACAGTCTAATTAAAGAAGCCACCGTCACCAGTGTGAATGCTTGGTTATGCATTGGTTCTCTCTGATTCCAAGTCCTGTACTTATTTGTCTGCTCTTATTTTATTGTTAGCTGGATTGGCAGAGATTATAGTACACTGCTTAAGAGCACAAACTCTGAGGCCAGAGTTCCTGGGTTTAAATCTTAGTTCCACCATGTATTATCTTTGTGACCAAGAGCAATTTATCAGACCTCTTTGTGCCTCATCTTTCTTATCTGTACAATAGCAACATAACAGGACCTACTTAGATTTCTCAAGGAGGGATTAAATTATTTAATACCATTAGGGGGTTTAAATAGCACCTAGTGTTTGGTGTTATTGTTGGACAATAATCCCACAGAGCCTCTGTTTGGCGTCTTAGTCTTTGAAAAATATACTCATTTACATTGCCCTATTGTTCCAGGTGGCATCACTCCCAAACTGCAGATCTGCATGCTCACAAAGAGAGGGGGAGAAGCTGGGCAGGAGCCAAGAGCCACTGGGGAATGTGTGTTGACAATAAGCACGGATTACTAAAAAAAATAAAAAGGCACTCATTAGAAAGTTGAAATTTTCCTCAATTCAGCCTCCTCCCTTCTTTTTGAACATGCCAGAATCTGATCAGTTTTAGATGCCGTTGTGCAACATTCTTCACTGGGAACAAAGAGCACGTATGTTGCGTTCCCTCCTGTGGCTGACCTGCTCCTATGCTCTTGTCTGACTCAAGCCACCCATGAACAGAATCCCTGGAAAGAGTAGTTCCCTTACATTAGGTGGTAATGCTCTCATTAATGACACATTGATGAGCAGCTGCTTTTTTACATTAGGTCAGTGGTCCTTTAATAATGTGGTTGGAATCAGACCAAAGGTTTTATTCTGTTTTGCTAGTAGAATGAGAACTACCTAAAACATTCTTTTTTTCCCTTGTCTGTTACCAGAAAAGTGACAACAGAGCATTTTTGGCTTTCCATTTGAATAGAACAACTCAAACTATATGTGACAGGTGGTTTTATTCCCTTTTCTTTTTTATTGTCTTTTGGTAGGTGATAAGCTTCAAAAAAAATCTTAGGGCTTCATCATAAATCTTAGTCCAGTGGTGTTCCCACAGATATCCACTGGTGAGGATATCCAGTCAGCCGGATTCTGAGTCTTCTATACCGAGGCATGGAGTTGCCCTCTCTAGGATGTCTCGTGACTTGGTTTCTGTTGGGCTGCTTGTGGGCAGTCTGGTTTGATGGTAGAGAATGACTGAGTTCTGAACAGCCAGAACTGGAACCTTTTAGATCTTTTAGAGTCCTACTGACACCCCGAACAACTTGGTCTCCACTTCATTTCCCAGTTGGGAAACGATGAGGCAGCTTCTGGGATGGAGGGATGAAGCTCTATTTTCCAAGAAGCTGGCCCCATGGTGATAGATGCCTTGTTTGTCCTGATTACCTAAATAAAGGCCTGCTTGGGGGCCAGCAGAGCCTAGTTACACAGCCTCCTTTTTCTGTGGCCCATGAGATATCTAAGAAAGGGTCTTCCACCCTCTTATAAAAGTCCCTTATAGTTTTCTTCAAGGACATATAAGAAAGAGAAGCTTTGGAGAAATTCTTTAGGTTCTTTCCCAAACTACACAAATTAGAAACCAATCAAAGTAGTACTGGCTTGTTGATTTAGACCCAGGGCCTGTATTGACAAGCATAACGCCCCTTTGGGATAAATTAGTGAAAGGAGGGCACTTTGGATATAATTAGTAAAGCAACATGATAAAAAAAAATGTTGTATTTGGTTTTGGTTGAGTAGTTGTGGTTTATAATAGGTTGCTTATTTGTAGGCTTGCCCCTTTGTGTTTTTTTTCCCAAAATATTTAGGGGAGAATAAATCCTGGGTAAGGATATGTTTTTGGGAGAGGGAAAAGGGTGATGGAGTACCTACTGTTTGTTGGGCTTTATATAAATCATTTTTTAGGACAACTTTGTGAGATAAATTTTTAAGTCAGTTTTTTTGTGTTTTAACTCATTTTACCAACAAAGAAGCTAAGACTTATGATCTGGTGGTTAACACATTTGCCGGGCTGGGATTCTAACCAGTCTGACTCAAGTTTACTGCACAGTATGGTACTGATGAATTAGAAGCTGAGAATCAGGCAGGGTTTTAGGGAGCTATAGACGACTGGACAGGGTACTATACTCAGGAACGGTAGCAGAGCCTACTTAATCAAGTTTTCAAATTGCACCCTTTGCATGAGTTGCCTCGGGCACGAGGCAGAGGCAGCTAGGGATCTTATTTTAGCAGAATTAAACTCTTTAATGGATTTTCCTCTTCATGCCCTGAGAATATTTCTGGTCTAAGGGGTATCTTCCTTTTCAGGAAGATCTGTTCCATACAATAGACCACAAGTAAAATGTATTTCTAGCCTCATGTAAAAAAAAAAAATTAATTTGGCTTTATTTTTTTACTGCACATTAAGCACACTTTTAAAAAAATGCAGCTCTTAATTCCACTTTGATAGGAATTTAGATTTTTGCATGGAATGACTGCACTAGAAAAAAGCCAACGAAAGCAACACAGGTAAAATGTTGGTGATGCATTGATAATCCGACATGCAATTCTGCTTGTCAAACTTCTCATACCAAACGGTTGACTGTGGATTTGAAAGTGGGGGCCTTTCCTCTTCCTCCTTTTAATACATGGAGTTTGAATACTAATATTTACGTGAAATACAAGTTTTAGACTTGCAAATTTTTGTCATGAAATCAAAGGGAATAGAGAATTGTGAGAACGGGGGTGGGGTGGGTGGGAGATAAGAGAACCTCTTAGTGTCAGCAGGATGGAAATCAACAGGATAATGAGGATTGCTAGAGTAAATAATTTCCATTTTATCCCCAATAAGAATATTCCTTCCCTCACCTTTCAAATTCCCTACTCACCTCCTGTGCATCCGAAACAAATGATTATCTCCTCTTCATTCCTGAAATGAGCCCTGAAGTAGGTGTAGTTATGGAATTCTGAAGTGTTTCTCTCTGGGGTCCTCGATCTTAAGCTGGTAGACCATGGGCATTAACATGTATGTTGGTTTTATACATGGTTTGCAAAGCCTTGTTTGTTTTTATCATTTGAATTTTCGAGCATAGTAACACCTACCGAAGTGTATTAGGTATTCTTATCTTGGGGATTCATGGCTAACTCTGGAATTTCTGCAGAAAAATAAGAGATTCTGCATAATGTGTCCAGTTAAAGCTCCAGAAACGCAAAATGAAACGGATAGGTTGTAGATCTACTCCTCCATCTTCAAATGACATTTATTTTTTTCTGTGTCCCTTCACTAGTACGGATTCTAACACCTTCACAGGCCGCATCAAAGATCTTGCGGGATTTTTTTTTTTTTTAAAGCAGCACTCCGGGTATCCGGCATGGGGATAGCTCTCTTTTCTGTGAAAGACTCTGAAACAGCTACAGCTGCACCAAGTTAGTGAAACTACCATGGATCGTCCCAAAGGAAAACACCCCCTTTCAGCGGCCATAGGGGAATATTAGGAGAGCCATGCATTTGGGGTAGTACTCATCACTTGTGTGGTGTGAAAATGAGCCGCTTAACCACACAATGAGCATATCTTTCCTCGGTCTTTCTCTTTTAAATGTGTGTATAACGGCAGCACATAGAACCAGTACTTCTGGGATGGGCACCAACATGAGGCTCTGGCATTCAGACCTCCGTGATGTGTCAACTGCTCTGTAACACTCCTGGACTCTGTCCCCCTCACCCTCCTCTGTTGGATTTAGAAACTTAGATTGGTGTATATTACTGTCCTAGGTTAGCACTTGAAAACAAAAAGAAAGATTTACCAATCCTCAGTGCTACTTAATTGAAAAGCATCTTGCATTCATACGTTTTAGTGGCAGAATCAGGTGGTATCTGAACTTGTTTTTCTTGATAGAAGACTCAAGAAGGGAACACAGTTATGTCAGTGTTGCTCTGGGAAAAATGACGGATTATACAAAATTAAAGCATTGTCTAGGATTTTTTTTTTTTTTTTTTAAGAACGCTACGTAAGATCTCAAACTTTAACTATCTGGTTATTCTCCCCTGCTACTCTGCAGAGAATTTCAAATGGCTGATATTATTATTTACATGTCAGAATCTTTAAGTTCCTTTACTGTTTTTGACCTTGTTGATAGTAAATCTGATTCTTTTCACCTTCACTGGACAGAAACTCCTTGAGCGTAGGGATTGTGCTGTTTGCAGTTACATATTTAGTATCTGGAACTGTGCCTACTGCAGCGTAAGCGATCAATGAATATTTGTCAATGAAATGGTTGACTTATAAAATATAATTTAACAGAGACAAATGTAGGGCAGTAAAATCTATTTTTTATAACTGGGAATAATTAGTGAAGTGTCTGAATTGTGGAGCGCGCGTAAGGAACTGCAGAGCACTCTGCCACGTGTCCCTGCCAACTGGAAAGGTTAAGAAAGACTTCTTAGGTGGTCCCACTTTAATCAATAGGTTTAATCACTCAGCCAAATTCAAAATTAATTTTTTGCATGGATATTTCTGCATTCCAAAATACTTAAGAATTATTTCATCTCTTAAGCTGATATGGCCCTCAACTCTAATTTTTTTTATTATATTGTCCTTGGTGGTGTTTTATAGCAAATTAATATAAGCCTGATGGTTAGCGTCTAGATAGCCAGTGGCCAAAGTGGTACCCCTTCCTTGTACCACCCTAAGCTTTGTTTTCCAAAAACAAGCAGCTTTTTAAAGTAAGTTTCTTTTTTTAAACATTTATTTATCTATTTTGAGAGAGAGAGAGGGAGAACAAGAGTGGTGGGGGAGGGGCAGAGGGTGAGAGAGTCTCAAGCAGACTTGGCATTTAGCCTAACTGGGGCTCGATCCCACCACCATGAGAGATCAGGACCTGAGCCAAAACCAAGACTTTGATACTTAACCGAGTTCGTGGCCCCAGGCACCCCTTAAAGTAAGTTTTTATTTTGAAATAATATAGTCCGGTTTTGTAAGTTCTTAGGTAAAATGTGTCCACTTTTAAATACGTCTGGGGATAAAATGAATGTTTACTGAGGTACATTGAATACTGAAGCTCTCAGAATAAGAAAGCAGGTATTTATGATCTCCTATTGACCGGTGTCCTAACATACAGGTTGATAGAGACAAACTTTCCTTCAGTGCCTGTATTTTCTCCCCATTCTTCCTATCCTCAAAAGGGAAGTGTATAGGAAATGAACTCCTAGGACGAAAACCTCCTAAGTCTTTCCAAGTAAAACCCTGAAATCCCATAGTGGAGGGCCAGGGCTCCCAAGGAGGTGGCCGTCCCTGCCTGTGGGAGGAGCCGAGACTGTGTGCTTGTAGGCTCCTTTCTTTTCAGTGGCGCGGGCGGGGGTGGGGGGGGGTGCGGGGGTTGGATGTCAGTGTTACCACAACCACAGTGTATTTCCGCATTGGAATATATAAACGATAGCATTCCTTACCTTTCATAAGTTTCTCTTTGACAGGTAGGCTCAGAAAAACATTTCTCCCTAAAACTGAAATGTTGATATAAATATCTGAAGAAAAATTCTAATCACAGTATACATTGAACAGGCTCACTGATCTTGGATACCTGGAAAAAGATTTTCAAACAGATTGTCAGCTCAGCCTTGGCATTACTTGTCAAACAAAAGCACGCCTAAAGACACATTTCAAAAGCAGACGAGGCAGCCCTTGCGAACCTGTGGAAAATCGAAAAGGAGCGCAGAGGCCAAGAACAAACAAAATAGGAGCCAATGAGAAAGGGAGCACAGTTCTGAGGAACCGTTTCAGAGAACCAAATATGTTTTCAAAAGGCCACATCAATAATTAAACATCAGCAAGTCAAATTCCATTTTTTGTTTGCTGCAGTTGTCTTCAGATTTGTAATGAAGAAATAAAAACGATCGATTCAGCCGAGCTGAAAAGGACTAACACTTACAATCTGTAGGATAGAAGGAGACAAAAGAGGGTGGAAGCCAGAAAGAAATCTTACTTTTGGCTTGTACAAGTTGAATTCTCTTCAGTAATGTCAGAATTTAAACATTTCAATCAACTGTGCATTTGGGTCAGGTGGCCCGTAGCGGAATTAAAATTCTGGCTCTTTTTTAGGGTGAGGAATATCTCTTTACTCATATAGACGTCATTGTCATGTGACTTGACTGGGGTGGACCAACACGGTGATTGGATAATGTGCAATCCAGCATGAGACAAACCCGCGTCCAAGGCTAGCCAGATAAGATCATGTAGTGTCCTATGGCTTTAATCTTTTTTTCTCTTGTTTTCACAGTGTTACTTATCTCACAGATGGGCCTAGGCTTCACTGGTAGATTTCTTTACTTACATACAGTTGGTATTACTCATAAGGAGCGTAAACTAGGGCTTTCGACCTTTCCTGTACGGTCACATGCACAGCCCCCTGTAAAGCGTGGGTATGTGGAGGGTTGCAAATGCGAAGATTGTGCAGAGGCTCTTTGGAGAGATGGTTGCAGATATGAGCATACCTCACAGGTGGGAGGATGGTCTTCGTGGAAGGGAAGTGGGGAGCTTGGTTTAGGCGGACTGAAGTTTTGGAAGCTTTTACTGCCCTCTGTGCTCAGAACATGGAGATACAAACTGCAGTAGAATGAAGATGAACAAAGTTTCCTATTTTTTTTTTCTAAGATGTTATTTTTAAGTATTCTCTACACCCAACATGGAGCTAGAACTCACAATCCCAAGATCAGGAGTTGCTCGCTCTACTGATTGAGTCAGCCAGGCACACCGGAACTTTGTTTTTGATAGTGTATGATGGGGTTGATGTAAAATCCTGCCTTCCATAGTAATATCTTAATAGAAATGTCCATTTTACCTAGTGAAAATGACTGGAAAGAAGAATTGAATGATACTTAGGGGCCTTTTATATAATTTCAGATTAAATTTTTTATTCTTCATTTATTATTGAGAGGAAAGAATTAACAATCCAAGCATAGCTAATTTCCCATAATTATTTGAATAAAAGGGAACATCTTTTTGCTGTAGTGATTGCAGTGATTTGACAATTTCATTCCCTACCCATATTTTGCAGATCCACCATTTCTTAGGCATGTGATGCTGGACAAGTTATTTAACTTCCCTGTACCTCAGTTTTCTTATCTGTAAGATGGGAATGATAATAGCACCTACCAATAGCTGTTAATAATAGCTGATAATAGTATAATAATAATTAATACTAAGGTAATAAATAATAGCTGATCACAATAGCACCTGCCAGTAGCAATACAGTTTGTCGAGAGGATTCAACGTAGACATAGGGTGTACAAAGTGCTTGGATCACCCCAGCACATGGCAGGTACATAAATGTATGTTGTCATTGTACTAGTATTCATCACATCTGTACAAATACAAAACTCTCATTTAGTCTCTGCTTAAAAATAGCTTTATTGAGGTACAATGTGCATATCATGTAATTCACCTGTTTTAGGTGTACAATTCGATGATGTTTTGTAAATTTACAGATCTGTGCAACCATCACCACAGTTTGATTCTACTTATCTGTTCACCAGTTGGTGGACACTGGGATGGTTTCCACTTTCTAGCTACTATGAATAGTACTGCTGTGAACATTCATATACAGGTTTTTGTGTGGGTGATATTTTTGTTTCTTTTGGGTAGAAACTTGGAGAAAATTTGTTGGATCATATGGTAAATAGAGTTTTAATTTTTTAGGAGACTACCAAACTGTTTGCCAAAGTAGCTGCTTTATTTTACATTCTCACCAGCGATGTTTTGAGAATTCCAGTTTATGTCTGTGCCAACACTTCTAATTGTGTGTCTTTCTTATTATAGTTTTTCCAGTGAGAGTGATGGGATATTTCATGGAAGTTCTAATTTTCATTTCCCTAATGGCTAGTGATGTCCAGCATCTTTTCATGTGCTTATTGGTCATTCATGTATCTTCTTTAGTGAAATATCTATTCTTTGGCCTATTTTTTTAAAAAGATTTCATTTGAGAGAAAGTGTGAGACAGAGAGAGAGAGTACAAGCAGGAGGGGAGGGAGAGGAGAAGGAAGAGAGAGAATGCAGGGCTTGACCCCAGGACTCTGGGGTCATGACCTGAGCTAAAGGCAGACACTTACCTGACTGAGCCACCCAGGTGCCCTGCTTTTGTCTATTTTTTTTTTTAAGGCTTTATTTCTTTACCTGACAGAGAGAGAGAGAGCACAAGCAGGGAGAGCGGCAGAGGGAGAGGGAGAAGCAGGTTCCCCGCTGAGCAGGGAGCCCAATTTGGGGCTTGATCGCAGGACCCTGAGATCATGACCTGAGCCAAAGGCAGACGCTTACCTGAGCCACCAGGCACCCCTCTTTTGCTTATTTTTAAGTTGGATTCTTTGTCTTTCTATTATTGAGCATATGACTTTTTTATATATTCTGGATATGAGTTGTATTAGAAATATAATTGCAAGTATTTTCTCCATGTCTTTTCATTTTCATAAAGTGTTTTTGAAGCCCAGAGCTTTTAATATTGATGAAGATCAATTTACCAACTTCTTCTTTTATGGCTCATGCTTTGGTTG
Source organism: Ursus arctos (assembly GCF_023065955.2). Taxonomy (NCBI): domain Eukaryota; kingdom Metazoa; phylum Chordata; class Mammalia; order Carnivora; family Ursidae; genus Ursus; species Ursus arctos. The sequence continues at coordinate 31,769,711 of NW_026622786.1, read as the reverse complement.
TCATATCTGAGTACTCTACACAATCCAAGGCCATGAAGATTTTCTCCTATGTGGTCTTCTAAAATTTTTGTAGTATAGTTTGGTTTTTACATTTAGGTCTGTGATAATTATTATTTCATTGAGCGAACATTTGAGTATTGTGAATACACAGATACAAATATTTGTCCCTTCCCTGAAGAAGTCTACTGGGAGGATGGTTGCACACACAATGATCCCAGCCCATTATTACCATGGCAGAGGTAGGTAGACTATGTAGAAGGAGCAGAAAGATCCATGTTTGTTTCTAGGAGTCAAGCCCATTAGCCAGAGAAGATACTGTTGGAGGTGAGACTTGAGAGAGGAGTAGGAGTTGTCCAGGTAGTATGTTGGGGAGGGCTATCAGGCAGAGGTAAGAGAACATACAAAGGTAGAGGGAGGTGGATAAACAAAATTACTAGAGAATCAATGGTGAGGTGGAGATGGGAGGGCAATAAGGCTGGTGAGTGGGCAGAAACCAGCTCACAAGGGCTTTACCATATAGCCTTTGAGGAGTTTGTGTTGGTGAGCAGCTTTGGTGGCAGCGTAGATATTAGACTGAAAAAGGGGTATAACAATATATCCTATGGACCACCCATTCCAGAATCATTTTGCCAGCCTTCACCCAGTTCTACTAATCAGAAACTGTGTCCTGAATTTCATGAGTCAGCTTTTTTTTTTTTTAAACAAGGGCCCCAGGTGATTGTAATGCCTGCAAAAGACAGGTATGACTGCATTAGAAAACAGTTAGGAGACTATGGTTATAGTTCAGATAGGAGTTAATTAGAACCTTAAGCCAGCGGTGGTGTGAGAGAAGACAATACCGAATACCGGTGGGGTATGTGAGAGATTCAGGAATAGGCAGCGTTTGGATAGGTGGTGGTGCCACTAACTTCAGTAGGAGGTTCAACCGGAGGTGGAGGTGAGTGTGAGAGGGCAATGAGATCAGCGTTAGAGATCCTAAGTTGAAGGGGCCTGTGGAACACCCCTCTGGAGCCATCTAGCAGCAATTCTATACACAGTTCTTTAGTTCAGGAAAGTGGTTTGGGCTGGAGATAGGAGATCTAGGCAACTTCAGAGAATAGTCATAACCAGGAGTTTGAGTGCATTGGAACCTACAAAAGAATAGTTTTGTTAGGACCGGTGGAACATGCCTGAATTCCTCATTAAATGTACAGAGGCACATTCTGGAAACCAGTTAGCCTTCAGCCTGATAACTCATCATGTATTAATGCATAAGAGGTTAATTGCTTCTCATCTTGAACCGCACTTCCCCTCGGTGGCACTTTCACTCATTCAGAGGTAGGTAAGTGGATTAGTTAGCTATAACAAACCCTGGTTTGCAGTAGCTATAAATACAATGAGAGTCTATTTCTCCTGAAGTCACAGTCCAATGCAATGGCTGGAATTTTCTTCCATGTGATTGGTGATTCAGGGACCTGGTTCTTTCTAATGTCTGGCTCTACCATCCTCTAAACACTCAAGGGATCTGCATCCAGGTGGCACCTGGGAAGAAAGAGGTTGGAGCAAACATATCCACTTCTTGGCCACGCTGGCCCAGAAGTGACTTTGGCTTGTTTTCCATTGGTGAACCCTAGTTATATGACTTTACTTAGAGGTAAGGAGACTGGGAAACGTTGTGCCTGGCCGGACAGTTACTTCTCAATGACAACTCTATATAATAGAAGGAGGCACACAGATTTTTGGAAGATGGTTAGTCTTCTCTAACACAGTGACCATTCTGTTAGATTAGAGAATGTTCCAACCCGATATCTGGAGTAGACTAAAAAAAGCCTCCATAAAAGAGTCTAATTCTTGATTGACTAGAGTTTTTGAGCCCCTGTTATAAGCTCACTACTATTTTAGGCCCAATAGGAATAGAATTAAAGCATGAGCAGATTGACCAATGAAAAGGTATTTATTGGGCACCTACTATGGCCACAGCATTATGTGGAAACTTGAGTTTAAATTATGACTCTTCTTGAGGAAGCAAGAATGACTCTCATGAAGTGATGAGCAACCAGTACTAGAGAGAATATTAACCTTTTGTAGTAAAGAGTACTGCACATACTGTTTTGAGGATCAAAATCCTAGAGGACCAGGGATTTTATGGCAGTCAAATTTGCAGAGATGGAGCTGGAACTGAGTCTTACAGAATGGGACTTGGATGGAGTGGAGAGGAGGAGCACACCAAGAAGAGCAAAGCAGATGTGAAGGCACAGGGCAGCATGAATGCAGGTGTTTTTGGAAAGCAGCCAGTCTGATGAGGGTGGAAGGCATGTTGGTCAGGCAGCCATCTCAATAAAATTGCTTTTATTTGTTACTGCAGCATAAAAAAATAGTTTGATGGATTTGCCCAAATTTGGATTCATGGGGAGGAAGGCTTCTCTGTGGGAATAGGGTGAGTTGGTCATAGACCAAGAAAAAAAATAGCATTTTTTAACCTCTAAAATGTAATTCACAAGGGCAGATGCTTTAAATTGCAGGCTTTACTTTTGGATTTTACTGTTTCTCACATTGGCAGCACTATGTAACTTGCTCACTCTTTGTAGTGGGCTCCAGGGTGAGCAGTAGCAGGGATTTATTTATTCAACGATGGTTAATGATTCTCCTGAGCCTGGCAGGGTAAGACAGCTCATGGAAAATAAGGCTATCTTGGTTGAATGGGGTCATCTTATAAAAGGCTGTGACAGTCAGATGGCTGAGTTCAGATTTGATGTGGTGGGTACTGGGGAGCCATTGAAAGTTTCCAATAGGCGAGTAACTTTTTGAGAGCATTAGTTAATGAAGATTCGTCTTCCATCAATATGCAGCATGGTTGGAAGTGAGGGAGGCTGGTAGAAGGGAGTTTAGGCAGACAGTTTCAAAAATCCAGGGGTGAAGGGCTGAGGGCTGGTATGGAGGGACTGGAGGAAAGTACAAAGGAAAATAGTAAAGTGAGGCAGGGGGCAGAGTCCAAAGATTATGGACTTGGGGGAATGGCACTGACACGACAGAATTAGTGGGCAGTGGACCGTGGGGAGGAGATGATCCCGTCCGCCTGATTACAGCAGAGCCGTGGGTTGACAGCATGGCTGGTAAAGAACGCTCACTATCTCTTTAGTCTCTCATTAGTCAGGGGAGCACATTTGTGGTTCAGCCCCACCACTTGCTTCCTGCAGCTAGCAGGCTGTGCTCAGAGTCTCCTCAGGTGCCCGGCAGCCCTCTAATCCAAGGATAAAGGATTGCAAGCCAAGACTGAAGGCTTTTGAGTGGTCTCTAATTTTTATTGACAGCCCCGAAAAGTTCTAGATGCACTTAGCACCTCCAAAGAAGCGCTAAATGATTTAACATTTTGGGGACAAATTGGTTCTATTACTCTCTAGTGCCAAATTCACCAAAAATAGCTCATTAGCTGTGCATTGTGATTTCACTAGGGTGCCCTACTCTTGGCTGGATTCCAAAGAACACATTTGTATAAAAATGTTCCCATTATGGAGTGTGATACCTATTAATGGAACACCATATGCAGCGGAGCATTTCCCCTTGCCTCCTCCCCGTCTTTCAACCTGAAGTTTGTATTTTCCATCCATTTTTGCCAAGTGACCTGCTTTGCAGGGGTTAAACTTTACCTAATGGGCTAAGGCCTGAGATGCTGCAGCAATCAATCTTTCATCTGGATTTCAGCATCTCGGTTTTCCCTTTCTCCGTGCCTACTGCCAATCCCAACCCTTTCATTCCGGCCTAGCCTGGGGGAAGGAGAGGGAGGGGGCAAAGCTGAGAGTGGGCTCCAAGCCCAGACCTACAGCTGTGCCTGATTGACCGACATTTCTGTTGTTAGCCACAAAAAAGGCCACTTTTAATGGCTAAAGCAAGAATGACCAGCTGGTGTGACAGGCCTTGGGTCTTTGCCTGGTTGCATTAAAATTCATCAGTTCCGGCCCTTTTTCATTATGTGCATGATTTTCGAGGGTGATATTTCCAGACACATCTTTTACTCAAGTTCCTGGCTACCAAACATTATCTGTCGTTATTTTTGAATGATATCTTTCATTGTGTAGGTGGCTTTAAACTTTCATTTAAAATGACTTAGGGTAAAAACAAATGAGGGATACCTGTTATTCATCAGGACAGAGCTGTAGAGAGGTTCAGTAATAACAGAAAATCAAGAGATCATACTAAAATCAAGAAAGTCCACTGGATAGATGTAAACATTTGTCTGAAAATGAATGTTTTCTGAGGTCTTGGATATGAAAACCACTGGGTGCCTCCAGTGTTCAAATTAAGCCTGATATATTTGGATTTGAGATCTAGATTTTCTTCTTGTGTCTGGAGTGGAAGAGTTGAGGTTGGCCCCACAGGTTGGTATGATGGGGAAAGGTATATGTCAGTGAAAAATATCATTAGTACTGGGTACATTTTGTGCACAAAGAAATACATTGGGGTGCCTGGGTGGCAGTCCGTTAAGCATCTGCCTCTGGCTTAGGACATGGTCCTGGGGTTCTGGGATGGAGCCCCACATTGGGCTCCTTGCTCAGCGGGGAACCTGCTTCTCCCTCTTCCCCTCTCCCCATTCATGCGCGCGCTCTTTGTCACTAGTAAGTAAGTAAAAACTCTTAAAAAAAAGAAATACATTTGTTTTTAAAGTAATGTAGTAATTCAACAGACATATAGGGAGCACCTACAACAGACTACACTGGACTAGCACTGTGAGTGATGATATAAAAGTGAACAAACACAATCTCTGACCTCGAAATGTTCCCAACATATATATACACAAATGAGTGTTTTTAAAAATCCAGATGATGAAATGTGCTAAATTGGCCAGCAAGTAAGCAAACAAAAACAAAAGAGGAGGTAGGAGCAGAATACTTCACTAATTCAGTGGATGACAAGATTACTTATTGGAGATATTGAGGAATAAAAACTCTTTGCCTTTTCACATGCAATATGCTGGCTGTTTTCTGGAAGGATTTGAGCTGAGTTTGGAAAACTATATAGGCAATGTTTCGTTTGTTCATTGTACTTTTCAGAAATGCCACAGCCCATCCTTAAATCACAAACTAAGTTTAATTCTGCACGTGAAAAGCCTCATTTTTGAATTCATCACTTTTTAAGAGCATGATAGTATGTGAAAGTTAATTTCTATTTCCCTTGGCTATGTACTTCTAAATAGTAAATTGTCTTGAGACTAACATGGGAGAGCTTTAAAAAACAAAACGTTAAAAGTTACTGATCGATCAAAGAGGTCTGGATAAAAATCTCTATCTAGAGCTCCCTAGTCATACATCCATAACTTTAAATTAATGACTCTCAGTCAAGGGTGTCCGGGGCGGGTCCAGGCTCTGGTACTAGGTAACAGCTCCGAAGCTGTTGCTGCTGAGCATCCAGGCTGAGACCACGGCATTACATCTCGAATTGAAACACATAAAATTTCCCACTTAAAGAGGAAGTATAATCTGTGGATGCCTCATTGGTTGCTGTCTTTATTTCAGGTATTGTGACCTGGAAAAGAGAAATTTTTCTTCCTTAATGTATTTCTGCAAGCAGAAGAGAGTGGTGTCCCACAAATCTTGGGAGCGTCTAAGAGAATCACAATCACAGGTAAGGTTATGCTACTTTCCTTCTTTAGAAATTAAACTGGCCTCTGTTTTCTAGTAACCCCAGTAAAGGCCAGTGAGAGTCAAACAAGTAGGAAACTCCTTGGAGAGTATTTTGTGTGGGCAGGGTGACAGGATGCAGTGTCAGTTCCAGGTTTGGTACATGAACTTTCATATACATTGTGCTGGTTGTTCTCTGCTTCCTTCCCTCATCTCACCTGTGAGGTTCATTCTCTGTCCTTTCCTTTGCCACAGTGGGCTCCAGGCAACAGATCCCTTGGCTGCAACACACCCTCCCCCTTCTTGCCCAGTAGAGCCATGTCCTCCCAGACATTAGCTCTGAGGGCTTGCCCCTCATCTATGGCTCCAGCTATTTCCAAGCTCCAGAAACATGGTGGCAATGGCTTCCCAGTGTTTCTCCCCTGACCTCACTCTGTGAATAATCTTTCCTTACATTTCTTCAGAATACCATCTGACTGGGTCTTCTGCTGCCCACCAAGACCTGGCAGATCTATGGATCACATTCCAAAGAGCTTTCTGGATGTTCACATGGAGCCCGGATTTGTCTCTTTAGAGAAGGACCAGAGCAGCTTAAAATGACCAAGTACTAGAGTTGGAGCATCAGGAAGGGGAGATGGCAAAAGGAGTTCTTGGGGGGAAAACTCGAATAAAGCACAAAGGGATGGAGGAAAGATTTATGCTGACAACAGAGAATGCCTAGGAACATTCCAGAAAGAAAACTATTAGATTTACCTTGCATTCACAAGAGCATACTTTGAAACTAGATATTGTGAGCCAAATGATGAAGACCTCTAATCTGAGCTCACAATATAGCCATAGATCTGAAGGGAACGAGCCCACAGCAGATCAGAGGAGAATAAATGCAGTGACTACTAACTATGGGCAGGGCACTGTCCTTGATCCGGTCGCTGTTGCTTCTGGCATCCGCCGCAGCATTTGTATGTCACTGGGAAGGTGGGGAAGTGCCGATGACAGCTCTGCATGTTGGGAAAAGTTTTTGTGCGCTGTCAGAGTTTTTCAGCCTTGTCAGTTTACCAGAAGGCAAAATTTGACGTTGTGTTATGTCTTGTGTCTCAGTTGTACGTGGATGCTTTCAAAGAGACGTACTTTACATACTGATGCAGAGACACTTGGGTTCTTCCTCTTGGTAAAAGATTATGTCAACAAAAGGTCAACAAGTATATTCTCAGAGCTTAGTATATGCTAGGCGTTGTATAAACCTCACGTGCTTCATTTCAATATGTGTTTGTTGGACGTGTGTATGAACCAGCCTCAGAGAGAAGGGTGGTGTTTCTGCTCCCAAGCACCTTATTCTAAGATGGACCTTCAACTTGCCCTGAGCTCTTCTAGAACCCTACTGGCTGGGGGAGATGAGAGCTCACTCTCTCCATGTAAGGACAGTGAGAAGAGGTAGATGAGCAAGGTACCGTACATATAAGGAAGTGAGGCAAGATCTTCTAGAGAAATAAAAATTCTTTTAGAGTTCATAGCTGATAGCCAATCATAGCACTTAGCTTCAGTTAGGTGTTTACACGTGCTAGATGCTGTGCTAAGCATTTTTCATGAATTGGATTATTGGATTCTCACAGCCCTTTGAGGTAGGTTGCCTTATTCTCCCCATTTTAAAGATGAGGAAGTTGGACACAGGGAGTTCAAACTACCTGTCCAGGGTCCCACAGTCAAGAGAGTGTTGGGCTAGCATTAGACCCCAGGCAGTGCCACCACAGTTGCTGGAAGAAATTGCCTCTGCTGGCCAGGATCAAGACACTATGGAGGAGACTGCATTTGAGAAGGGCCTGGGAAGCTGGTTAAGACGTCAATAATTTGAGATGGTGTACGCACGGCAGACAAGAGCGGGCATCCCAACTGAAAAGAAAATGTAATCATCTAAAGTCAGAGATGTCAACCCTGACCATAGCTTTTCCATTTTCCCAATTGCCACCATATAATACAGGTAAATACCTCCCTTCCTAAGTGACCACAAGAGTCATAAAAAGAAGGGTGAACTCCTAGTATCTCTGAACACAGCCCTTAATTAGTGACAAAAAAGAGCCGTCAATGAAAGGTGCAAACCATGGAATATGAAACTCACATTAGGGAGGTCTCTCATCACCCCCAGCCAGGAGAGGGTGTAGGTGAATTCAGAGTAAGTTGGAGTTCTCTTTCCACATCAACGATTCATCTTTAAAAAAGTGAAGTTACTGAATAAAAGTGAAATTGGGTTTTCAAGTGCCCTTGGCCATGTTCGAGTCTTGCCTTCTGTTGGCTCCTTGCTGTGCGGGTGTTTCTTCTTCTTGGTGTGATTTCACCTGAAAGCAGGGGTTTCTGAGGCGGGGTGTTTGTGGGCAGCAGCAAAGCCTTTAAGGAGAACCACAGAGAGTTTTTCTGGACACAGGCTGGGAGAAGAGGCTTGGTCAATTAATCAACTATATTTGTTGAGGACTTACTCTCTGGGTCTAGAACTGTGCTAAGCATGTTTAATAGGGAGTAGATTTTTAGAAAGCATAAAGGTAATTATGGTTAGAATTTGTCTTCACCACATACTGAGCTATCTCAGAGACAAAGTAGTTCCATTCTTGAATTGCAACCAGGAACCGACAACCCCGAGTGTCAAATACGGTGACGAGCTCTGCCTTGTCTGTCCACAGAAGCGTGGAGGCTGGTATGACACTGTGCTGCTGGGGAAAGGCAAGCTCAAGGAGTGACAGATTTATTTCGAGAGCTCCACTGGGAAAAAATAATGAATGGAAATGAGGGAGGGGTCGTGATAGAAGAGCAGAACATGATGTCTTCAGTTTGGACACTCAGGATAGTGTTGCAGAAAGCTGTTCCAAAAAACATCACTGATTCTAGGCAGAGCTAGAAGGAGGGCTTTTGTTTTTGTTTTTGTTTTTTTGGTCTCTTCTGTCCATACTCCATTTCTTATTCCTGAGTTACCCTGTTTTAATAAAATGATATTTATGTTTCCCAAACACAAGCAGATGCAAAATATTTGTCTGGATATGTGCCAAGTGTGGGGCACCTTGGGGCACCCTGCCTTACATTGCAAACAGTTCCAAAGATCCTGGGGAATCCAGAAACCCTGCCCACACGTTTATGGGCCTGGCTTTTCCCATCTTTGCTCAGCCTCATGGCTCTTCAAAGAATGAATACTCCTTACTGACTTTTGGGACTCTGAATCAGGGACTCTCTCAGATTCTCTCCCAGAGGGTCAGCTGACTTCTCTCCAGTCTAAGAGAGCAGGGGGAGGGGAGGGCAGCCTTGATCAAGCTGATAGTCCCCTGATATCACCCCCCCACCTGCTGTGACTGGTAAGAGCTGAGCTTGCCAGTCCTGGTGCAGTATGAAGAGAGGAAGGAGTCTTTGTGACAGAGAAGGAAAGGGGGACAGGTGGTCAGATGGAATGAGAAGGCCCCCAGCCAGCTCTTTGAGAGAAGGTAATGCATTTGATGTACTCTAATGGTACCCCTGACTGAGGGGCCATATGGAGCCCTGGATACTGCATAATTCCATCTCACTCCCCAGTTGAGACCACCTTTTCCTGCCGAAATCCTACTGTCCATTGGGTCACACAGTTGCCACTCGTGTTCCCTACCGCTCTCATTCAGAAGGGAAAGATTAAAAATACAAGGAGTACCCTGGCATCTGATCCTAGAACACCTTTTATAATTAGAGTTTAGCCTAACTTTAGTATCACAGAGCCCTCTGGGAATGTATTATTTCAAATACCTACATTTAGAGACAGTTGAGGTTAACCCTTCAAGCCATGAGACAGAAACTGGTAGGACAAAGGGCCAAACTGGGCTGTAGATGTACCTGGAGAATTTTCACTGGCTCATACCACTCCCTCTGATGGCAAGCTCTCCCGATTCACGCAGCTGTGTCATATGCTGGGCCCTGAAGACATTTGGGTTTGTAACCCCTACTTAGGCACTGACATGTTTAGGTGGCTTTTTGATGGAAATCTTTCTAAAAGATACTGTGCTTCCCTGCTTGCTGAAGCAATATGTAGTAAACATAATTTTCCTTTCTGCCTTCATCATATGCTTTAGCTGTGTCTCTAGTCAGAGCTATAAATTCAGAATAAAATAATGTGGACAAGAAGCTGACTGGGATTGACCCGAGAAGTCCTTGTAACTTGCTCTGAAAGGTCCCTGAGGCCAGGTCGCCCTTTCGTTGATTGTCTGATGCTTGCAAAGGCCAGGCAAAGCTAGGGCAGCAGGCTGAACCCCTGGGTAGGGAGGATGGTGGCTTCCTCAGAATAATGAGTGAAAAGAGTCTGAAGCTTTCTTGACGTCTAGAATATCCTGTCTCTGTGTTGCTCCCATGTCCCTGGCCTTGGCTGCTCACTATAGGAGTGTTGGGGAATTTTTCCTGGAAGTCCCAACAACTGGACATCTCTTCCTCCAATCTGAGTTTTCTTGAAACTTTGGGGTCCTAGTGGCTTGTGATGTCTGACCCTATGATGGATTTTCCAATGAATAGTTCAAATGACTTGGGTAGGTTCTGTCAATATGAGTGTTCATTCCTAGTGAGATAGATAGATATAGATATAGATCTATCTATCTATCTATCTATTTCTGAATTCCTTAAAGTCTCTTTCCATTTATCTCTGTGTGGTCTTTGACGATGCTGGAAAATGAGGTGGGGGGGGCTGCAGGGTTCCTGTGACATGGTAAATTCCAGAGGCCGTGGCCTTCTCACAGCCTGCTCCACAGTTGTTCCTGAGTCCTTTCTTGCTTATGTTGCATTTTCTGCAGGAAACACTATATCCCAAGATGCAAGGTACTGCCGCCAACCCCCCAAGCCCAGCATGGCTGCCTTCTGAATGGCCAGGCCAAGGCAGGAGCTGCTGGGGCAGCAGTATTCTGGAAGCTCGGAAGGCAGTTCCAGAGGAGCTGAGGAGTGGCCACCTACTCTCTTGGTTAGCACCCCTCGAATCTTGGGAGGGCGTGCATGCTGACACTGGGATCAAAGTCGTTTTCTAGCATTTTTCTCCATGTTGTTTGGATTCAGAGGATGGTGTGTGTATATTCTAAGAATGCGTTTGTAACCTATCCTCATTTATATTTGCAGTTGGTGGAACCTTCCCCTTGACTATGGCCTTTGATTACCTGCCGTCAGCTTCCAGGGCTGTTACTAATTTTTGTCCTTTTGTGAGTCTCCTTGAGTATTTTGATCGAAGTTGAAGGCTGGGTAGGCATCGCAGGCACAACTTTGGGCCACCATCTTGGTACAGAAGTCCCCTGTCCCCTGCTTTGAAGAGAGAGCCATAAAGAGCAGAGCAAAATAAGCAATACTTATTTCTTTTATCTTCCTCTTTAAGTGCTTTTGTTAAAATTCTGTCCTTTACTGGAAGAACAATGTCATTTTCCTCTAACCTCTTCTCATTTGCTGATTTGAATTTGAATTTTTGCTCTCATTTTCAGTTGTGAGCAGCAACCTCTTGCTGGTAATTCTGAATCTTAGGCTGACAGTGTGGTCAACGCACTGCTAGGCATCTCGTTTGGGATCAGAAGCTCAAGGATGGGATCCTCTTAATTAAGAGGACTAATTAATTAATCGTTGTTAGTCCTCTCTTCCTTAGTAGATTGAATCAGGGACCATTTCCCATTTTACCTCTTGTTCCAGTTGCCCACATAGTGCCTAGCACAGGTGACAGGTCGACAAAGAGGGAATAAAGACTCCTTGCTGGCCACTCTTTCCAGGTGGTCTTCCCCCCCCTTCCCTGGAGGTTTGTCCCAGATTGTTCTCTATATCTGGAGCTGCTGTGACCCTGATGACTCTCCTGCAAACGGACTTATATAAAATCTACCTCTTCCACCAGGGGGTTGAGGAAAAAGATGATGTGAAGAGACAGAGGGAAAAATGTAGGAAGGAAACAGGAAAATGTGTGTTGCACTGTACACAAGTCTCTCCTTAATATCAGTCTAATCTAGCATCTTTTTAAAAAAATCATCGTTGTATGTAACCATTCATAAGCGACTGCCATAATCTACGGTATAACTAGAGCACTGGTAAGGTTTGAGGAGCAAGACTGAAAACCATCTCGACAGAAAGTCAACTGCATCATTTTCAAGTGAGCACAGCTCCAAGCATCGGCAGATATTTAACAATTAATAGTGGGTTGATGAAATGCCTCACTGCTCTGCCCGAATATGACCTGGATACTTATAAGCAGAGATGGAAACCATTCGGGGGACTTATAAATTCTGGTCTTTGACCTACAGGTCTATCATGTATCAGCCAAACTTTTACATGGTGATGCATTTGTTTGTATGATACAGAGTGAGGTCAGGTGGAACCATCCCTTCCAGCTACTTAACATGTCAAAGGCCAAATTCTGCGCTATGATGAGCAGTTAGGAGAACTCGGGAGCTAGCCTGTCAATAGATTCCAGCCTCCTGTTTTTTTTAAAGCAACACACCATTGTTTATTGGCTGTACACTATTGTTACATCCCAACCTCTTTGCTTTTACGTCTTCGGGTCTGGGCAGTGATTGCAATAACTTTTTGGTCTCTCTGAGAAAAGGCATTTAAATTTTTTCAAGATTTCCACAGACAGGTAGTGATTAGAATATCTTGTCAAATCTCCTAGGTTTTTAAAAAAATTTTTTCCCCTTTCTTCTTCTTTTTTGTCACATAGCTCACCTGCCAGCTTGCTCTTGTTAATTCAGCTCTGGTAGCTCGTGCCTGTTTCTGCACTTGGTTGTGGGAAGACGAGGTGACTGAGTGAATAGGAGGGAGCAGCGGTAGCTGCAGCAAGATGAAAATGAACGATATTTTCAGATCCTAAGCAGGGCGGCAGAGGCTAATAATTACATTAAAAAGGCCCTCTGTAGGTAGGTGCAAATAGGCTAGTCTAAACAAGTGTCGCTGTTTTAATATGGGCTGTTGGAGAGATGTCATTACCTGACGGGACTGCCACCTTTCACCTCCAGCCATTGTGATCCGTTAGGTCTCACTAACGGGAGAGCGCGGAACTTGTTTGCAGGGGATTTGTTGTCTCACGCTCGGAGGCAGCTGAGAGACTTGCCAAATGACAGGAAGACGCTTACATTCACAAGGTGTGATTGCCTAAGTGTTTGTCTGTGTCTAATTAGTTTGCCTTTGCTGGTTGGTAGCTCCACAGCCAGGAGGCAGATTGACTCTGCGGGCTGTAAGCAAAGAGGGTTGATTGGTGTTGTTACCATTTGTTTACCTAACCCTCCCTCGAACCGCGACGTGTTCTCTAAAGGAGAGCCTCTTCTGCTGCCTTTAGAAAAGGCATTACAGAAAAAAAGAAGGCCCCCAAAACAAAGGAAAGGAAGGAAGGGAGCGAGCCGCCCTGGCCAGGGCCACGGCTGGGGACACCCTCTCCTCCCCCGTGCTGGTAACGTCAGGCGGCCGCCGACGCCCTTTGTTCACGAGAACACGCGCCAGCTTGGGCTCCGAGGAGGTGGACCCGATGCGTCAGGCCTTGGGACAGAGGAGCAGAGGAGTGTGAGAGCGGGGCTGCTTTTTCTCTCTGCCACGTTACAAAGGGCAGCGGGAAGGCAGGCAGCGGCAGCGTGTGCGCCCTGTGGAACGCGCCCGGGGCGGGGAGAGGGGCATCTGGCTCCTTCTTGCTGGTGCCTTTCAGACGCGCGTGGGCGCCTCTGCCGCAGCGGCTGTCACTGACAGACGTGCCCTGGCCCCCTTGGGTTTGGGGGTGTCTTTTTAGGTCAGGCCCAGGAGAGGCCCTGTGGCCTTCCTCACCCTTCTGGTGCCTCTGCTCCAAGCTGCCTCCTCTGCAAGCCAGGGCTGAGGGGGCCATGACTTTGGGGAAGGTTTTTACAAGGAATCGGTTTCCTCAAGGATACTACATCACATGAGTACATACCCTCAGACGTTTGTGTAGCTATCAAAAAAGATACAAAATTGTTACTTGGTTTTTATGGGCGTGTTTCTGCTAATGTGTCCACAGCATTGTGTTAGAGGAGGCTGCCCTCCTAACGGGATGGAGTTACCAGCACTAAGTCAGCCCTGAATAAACATAAGCTGAATGAATGATCAGGCTTATGGGACCTAACTGTAATATTCATTTATGCTTTCTTCCCAAGCTCAGTTTCTTCAAATTGTGCTTGTTACCCATTGAAGGACATGGTCCGGATCCTGTCCACAAAGACAGATGAAAATAATAGCTTTTATTTAGTGTCTATGATGTCCCAGGCACTGTACTAACTGCTTTATATATATTGTCTCATGTAGTCCTTAGAAGCACCCCCTTGGGTAGGTGCTACCATTATTTCCGTGTGATAGACGAGTCACCAAAGTCTCTGTGACCCTGAATAACCTGCCCAAGTTCGGACAGCTGCTAAATGGCAGACCCAGGGCTTAAACCTAGTCTTGGAAGTCTGTGCTGCTAAGGAGCAAGGGTGCTCCCTGAGGGTTCTGTGCGGGCACTGACCTGAGCAGCAGGCACCACAACCCAACCAGAAAGCATTTTAAGATGCAAGCTCAGAGAACGAATCATGTGCTAGGCAAGGAGATTAGCCAAGATTGTTGTAGCCAACAAGGATCAAGCTGATGAACGAAGCTCGTGGTTTAGAGCAAGTGGGGACTGTTTTATAAAAATATTCATACCTCCATAGGCTCTGAGAAAGGCATACTTTTCTGTGGAGGTATCTCATTGAATCAGGGAGACTTCTCAGAAGATACCACATTGTTATTACTACCACCACGTTTATTTACTTCCTATTCACAGGTTATACTATTTAAGGGACATATTTGAGAGAAGAAAAGCCTGCAGCCAAAAAGCCCCAGGTCATAGAGGCAATAAGCCCCCCAAGGAAGGGCAGAATGGAAGGCAGTGGGCAAAAGCAGTATGCTGTGTCTGTCCAACCCCCACCCTGATCCAAATCAGTGCGTGAGCAGCGTCAATAACTGTGAAGTCAAAATGGTTCAAAGTCCCCTTTCTGTTCCTGCTGCCACCATAAGGGCCCAGGCATTCTCTTCCCGTCTGATAACTGCCCTTATCCACTTGGGAATTCACATTTTACAGCAAGCCCTGTTCCACAGTCTTTACTTCTTGCAAGCACTGTTTGCACAAGATTAAAGAAATAACAATAATTAAAAGGGAAAATAAATAACAAATATGCATACTAAGCCTTGTCAAATCTTCATCTCCCCTGGGTGTACATGACTCTTTATGACACGGTCAACCAGAAAAAAGGGAAAGTGGGAGAAAGTAGGAGGTTTGCTTGTAGTTCCTTCCTGGGTTAGGTCTCTGCTGAGCTGCTGAGATTTCTTTCTTTTTTTTTTTTATAATAATTTTTTATGATGTTATGTTAGTCACCATACAGTACATCATACGTTTTTGATGTAATGTTCCATGATTCATTGTTAGTGTATAGCACCCAGTGCACCATGCAATATGTGCCCTCCTTACTACCCATCACCGGCCTATCCCAATCCCCCACCCCCCTCCCCTCTGAAGCCCTCAGTTTGTTTCCCAGAGTCAATAGTTTCTCATGGTTCATTCCCCCTTTTGTTTACCCCCCCTTCATTCTTCCCTTTCTTCTCCTACAGATCTTCCTATTTCTTATGTTCCATAAATGAGTGAAACCATATGATAATTATCTTTCTCTGCTTGACTTATTTCACTTAGCATTATCTCCTCCAGTCCTGTCCATGTTGCTGCAAATGTTGTGAAATCGTTCTTTTCGATAGCTGAGTAATATTCCATTGTATATATGGACCACATCTTCTTAATCCAGTCATCTGTTGAAGGGCATCTCGGCTCCTTCCACAATTTATTATGGACAATGCTGCTATGAACACTGGGGTGCATATGGCCCTTCTCTTCACTACGTCTGTATCTTTGGGGTAAATACCCAGTAGTGCAATTGCTAGATCATAGGGTAGCTCAATTTTTAACTTTTTAAGGGACCTCCACACTGTTTTCCAGAGTGGCTGTACCAACTTGCATTCCCACCAACAGTGTAAGAGGGATCCCCTTTCTCCACATCCTCTCCAACATTTGTTGTTTCCTGCCTTGTCAATTTTTGCCTTTCTAACTGGCATAAGGTGGTATCTCAATGTGGTTTTGATTTGAATTTCCCTGATGGCTAATGATTTTGAACATTTTTTCATGTGTCTGTTAGCCATTTGTATGTCTTCATTGAGCTGCTGAGATTTCTAGCATGAACCTTCTTCATTAGTGAAACCGGCAGGCTATTCCCAGAAAATGGGATTGCCTGGCCAGGGCAAGGAGGTTGGGGAGCTAGGCTACTTCTGTTACTACAGTCACCCACAATTTTGGGCAACCATATCCTATCTTTTGCTCACTTGATAGTCTTAGAATTTTAGAAACGGGTCCTTATATAGTGTCTAGTTCCCTCCCTTGAGGGGAGGGCAAGCTGGGGGAATGATCTTTCTGCAAGGACAGTGCCATGTATTTTGTGTGCTTTTATTTTATATAATTTTCAAAATAATTCATTTTATTGTATTTATAACATTGGTCCATGACAGGAAATGATAAAGCGAAACAAAAGAACAAAATCTTGTCCTTCACACATGGATAGTTTGAAAAGCACTAGTATAGAGCACTCCTTGGTCTCAGCAGGATTGGAGAAAGGAAAAAAGTTGTCAGACCTTTTCTTGCATATCACTACATATATATGTTGTCTCTCCCTGCCCCCCAACCTCCATACTATTGGAATCTGTGGAATCTATGTTCTTCCCTCCTGGCTGCCTTCCTTTGTTTACACACACACACACTCACTCTCTCTCTCTCTCTCTCTCTCTCTCTCACACACACACACACACACACACACACACACACACACAAACACACACACACACATCCCATCAACATTTATGTTTACCAGGCTCATTAGTCTTAAGATTTGACTCTCACTTTCTCTAACAATATACCAAATGAATCCGTGGCTTATTCACTTTTCTTTTTCTGTAATGCATTTCTTAGGAATGAATTAAAGTTTTGTTTTAAATTTGTGCTACAAATTGTAATAATTTTATCTGGAAGGAAGCTTGTTCGGCAGGCATGCAAACCTGGCAGGATGCCACAGTAAACCATGTCACCCTGGCATCTCTAAATGGATCAGTGAACCATAAATAAAGCTCTGCGCTGAACTGAGAGCAGAAACTCAGTCCGGTCTCCTCTCACCATAACCTGTGACTCTATTTGCCAGATTGAATGATAGTCATCCATTTATTCAATGAACACTTACTAAGCGGCAAACCCAAGATGAGAAGTGAGTTCAAGCCCACGATTTCCCCAAGCCCCTCTAGACTTTGTGGGTGATTCTCTGAA
This sequence comes from Ursus arctos, assembly GCF_023065955.2. Lineage (NCBI taxonomy): Eukaryota > Metazoa > Chordata > Mammalia > Carnivora > Ursidae > Ursus > Ursus arctos. The sequence continues at coordinate 31,752,800 of NW_026622786.1, read as the reverse complement.
AGTCTCTGTCCTCTTGGGAAGACGCACCAAGCCAAGACTGTCAGAATCCATAGCTGCTGAAGGGACAGAGGTTTTAGTGGAGGACTGAGGGCTAATGCCTGTGGACTGCCTGTGATCCATGAACGAATGGGTCATGGATGACTTAGAGTTTGTGGTCAGTTACGGTTGACTGTGGGCCAAAAGTTAACCTTGGGTGGTCGTCAGGAGCGTGAGCTCTGGGTGGAAGTGGGGTTTAAGAGTTGAAGAAAGGATGGTCCGTATTTTTTTTTTCTGTGTGCTTTAGTGAGAGTTTCTTATGCGTCAGATCCTGCTCAAAGAGCTTTACACACAGTATCTCATGTGACCCTCACCACCCAGCAACCCCAAGACGTAGGCATCACTACTGTCCCCAGTTTACAAAGGTAGGAATGGAGGCCTGGAGAGGTTATTCGACTTGTCTCAGGTCCCAGAGCCAAAGAGTGTTGGAGCAGGCTGTCTGACCCCAGGGCCAGTGCTTCTCGGTCTTTAGCACACACGAGAATCTCCTGGAGCACTTAGTACACAGATTCCTGGACTCTGCTGTCAGACAGTCTGACATCAGGGTGGGAGCCGTTACCCGGCATTTCTAACGAGCTCCCTGGTGATGCTGATGCTGCTGGTCCTGGGGCCAGCCTCGCAGGTACGGCCAGGCCCGCTACGTGTGAGCCTTTCTCTGGGCTTCCTCTCTTCACCTCCCCTCCATCTCTCTTCCAGCAGAGAGGGAGATGACCCTGCCTCATTCTTTGAGCTTGCAAACCCAAGTCTCATCCTCTGGTTCTCTAGGGAATCCAGCAGGTTACAATTCTGCATTATCTCTCTGTGTGTGTGTGTGTGCATGTGTGTGTGTGTGTGCACACATGAGCACGTGTGTATGTATGTATGTTTTGGGGGAGGGGAGGATAAGGTGAATCAGAATGCATTGCTTTGTGTTCCAGGTTACTGCTCCAAGTACACCCACCTCCTCCCTTGCCCATTCGCTTACAGAACACAAAGCAGGGCAGCTAAGAGCCACTGGGGCACCTGTGGGAACTGTGGCGCTGTCCTCCTGCTGCCCCCTGGGTATGGGCTACTCTACTACTAATAAGCGGTATGGATGTGGTAATTAACCTTGATACCCTGAGAACAACTTCTACGTGTGGCTTAAGCATTGCTTTTGGTTCCTCACCACCAGAGAGTTTGTGGATCCTCTGAATATACACGTTAAAGTTCAGTTTCCATTCACTTTTTCTCCTGAAATAGCCAGATTGAATTGGCATCTAGAAGCTTGTCCCCTGGCCTTCCCCCACCCCGGTGTCTGCAGCGGCTCTGCAAAGTGCTACCTTTCCCCAAGGAATGGATTCTGCAATCGTGGCTAGAGGAGACGACTCAGCATGGCCCGCCTCCTACCCTCCTGGGTTTCAAATCCATCTCCTCCCAAGCCACGATGATAATGCTGACCTTCCTTCCTGGAGCTGCTGTAGGGATGGTAAATAAGTGATTACAGAGCACCTGGAAAACACCCGTGCTGCCCAGGGGTGCAGTAACGACCCTACGTCATGCCACCTCAGCTGCCCCCTGCATCAGCTTCCAGGTGTTAAAGGAAGGTGCAATAAATCACACCTATCGCGCACACACAGTGAGGAGTTCATGTTCCTCCAGCCCTGCTTTCTATGTGTCTGGGTGAAGCCTTTCCACAGACAGGGAGGGACAGTGTTTCCTTCTAAAAAACAAAACAAAACAAAAACAACACACAGAAGAATAGTTTCTACTTACTGTATAAAGAGCCTACCTAAAGGATCCTTCTTGTCCTGTCTATGGATTTCATTACAATAAGTGTGTCTGGGAGAAAATGTCCATTGGGTTCCTGTTGTGGAAAGAAGAGGGAGAGACAAGTGTAGAAACTCAGAGACTAGCTTTGTGATGGGCTGCCTCCCCACCCGTTCCCTCCAGTTTGCCCTCAATTTCCTAGATGTAACTTAACATTTCTTGGGCATCTGTTATGCACCTAGTGCTGGGACTTTGGGGATGAATACAGCACAGCCCCTGCTCTCGAAGTGCTCTAGGTGAAATGAGGCCAGCGGGCATGACGTAAGAGAAAGTGAGCACCACAGTGCTGAGTGCTGGGGGAGCCTCCCTGCCACTGGGGAGCTTGGGGCTGAGGATGTAGATTCTGAGATTGAAGTGTTCCCTCCTGGATCCTGAACCAGAAGAGAGATTTATGTATGTTGGGCCTGTGATGGATTCCCAATGTGACCCCGGTACAGAGAGAGGTGCAAAATATCCTGACTTTAATACTTTCAAGTAACTGGCTGAACTGCTGGGCACGTGGTCTGAGCCTGGAGATGGACTCCACTGTGGTGCCAGATATTTAAAATATATTTATTGTTGGCAAAGCCTTGTTTTAATGTGTGGGATCCCACTGAGGGTTTAGAACACCTGGAGAGCGGGGAAAAGAATACTGAGAGAATAAGGTGACAGGATTGATTATTAGGATAAAAAGTCTGAAGAGTTGAAGATGGGATATGGAATTTGGGAACTAAGGCCACCACACACCCATCATTTACTGCTTGAGGTCACCTATTGTAAAAACAGCTCTATGCTAAGGCAGGTGGTCATCTCCTTCAGGTGGTGGGGAAAAGAACCTCCCACCCACCTCCCGCTACACGGTGCAGGATATCCAGGGGCAGGTTATGTCCTATGCTTGTGATACATACCAGTGTTTCTCAAGCACGATGCTCGGATCCTCCCCCCTTCCTGTAATTGAATCACCAGATGCCTGATACAAATACAGATTCCCAGGCCCACCTGCTGCAAAACCACAGGTGAAGAATTTGGGGGACAGGGACCTTGGAATCTGTATTTTAATGAAACCAAGGGCGATTCTCACAATAAATTTGAAGACGACTGATTTAAGTTCTCCTTTCGAGATATCCTGTGTGGTTCCATGCGGTGATTTCCATGTAACCTTCCTGAGTGCCTCAGATGAGACCATGTGTAAGGAAGCAGTTTGTAGATGGTAAAGTGCAATACAAATATTAGGTGTAACTACCATTAGTTATTTTATATAATTTTGTAATTGAATCATGAGGTGTTAGCCATCCAAGGCAAAAGAGCCTTAGAAATACCGAAACGTCGTCAGGTCTATGGTAATACAATTGTCGTAATTTGAATATCTTTAAAGATGATTTCAGTGGGCTTGTTAGGAAATTCTCTCCAGCACAGCCATTGTTCTTCCTGCCCCACACTGCTAGTAAAACGTAATACTGTGATTTTTTGCTGGTAATATCTGTTTCTTTTCTAATTTCCTGTGGATGGGACTGCATTGTGTGAAGAGCTCAGACTTCAGAGACAGACCACTTAAGACACTTAAATCCTTTTTCTTTGACTAATGAAAGCATGGGTTTTTTCCATATTATCAGATCTCCAGTTTTATCCTAATTGCAATAGTTGCTTGGAGGTTTGCTTCTTGTCTCTTTTTCTCCTCCCCAGCCCATTGCACATCTATTAAAAAAAATGCAAATAATGATTCTAGAAAAGGTTTGAGCCATTAGATTTTTAATGAACCCAAAGCTGGTGGCCCAAGTGGCTTCATGGCTGTTATTTCATAAGACAGTACTGGGCTGATGTGCTACCTCTGTGATTTACGAATTGTGGGGGTTAGACATGGAATTTTCCTCTCCGCCCCTCAGTCTTGTCATCTGTAAAATGGAAACTGAAGTGCCTACTTTATAAGGCTGGTGGGAGAATTACGAGTTCAGCGGACAGTGGCTGACACATAGGCACTCCACAAATGGTTGTCAGACTTGTCCTTGAAATTCTATCTTTCTCCCAAATTTGACGACTTAGTGGCAGGTTACACTTTGATAATCTTGTCACAGTCCCGCCATGCAAAGCCCCCTAAGCTCAGCTTCACTAATGTGCCGTTTGTAGTGACTGGGATGACACAGATTATACTTCCCTGGCTCATAACTTAGAACATCAGTGCTGCTGCTCTTGCTTATTCCCACACAGTGGCACTTGCGTGATCATCTCCTGCACCTCCTTAGGTGACCAAGCGAAAGGCTCGGGGCCATGCTTACCAGTTTTGCAATGGCTAACATAAGCAGGAAACAGGAACAGCTGACAGTTTAACCCAAAGAAAGTTTTTTCTCCATCAGTTTTTCCCACTCCTTTAATTTTGTCATCGATTTTCAGTCCAGTGGGAAAATGTAAATGGTAGCCATGTATCACCCATTTATAAGCGTGTCCTTGGCCAAGAGCAGGCAATTTATATTATTCATTCTTTATGGTGGGAGTTTATAAAATTTCACCAGTTTATGGGAACTGTTACAAAATCTGGAGAATTAGCAGGAAAACTGGAGGAGACTTCTATTGAGTATTGCTAAAATACCAGTTAAAGTGTGCTTCTGGGTAAAATGAGTAATAAAAGTTGTCAAATCTAAAGTTGGTCGACTGAAATTTATTCTTAGTTTTGCAATAGATTTTAATCAAAAGGTTATAGCTGTGAGGGCTTTCATGACAAAATATGTATATACTTAAGTTCCATTGGTTGCAGAATTACATCAGCTCTAACTGATGTAAATGTAAATTTATTCAGTGGAAAAAAACCCCACTACCATAATGCATTCATTTGCATGTGCAATGCCAGCTCAATCTTTCTCAGCTTTTTTTTTTTTTTCCTTCTTTAACTCTCTCCTTCCAAATGCTGTCATTCAGGACAAAATTTGATAGCAGCAAAAACATTCTAATTGAGATTTTTAAGCTACATAAAAGGTATAATCCTAGACTCTGACTTAATTTCCTTACAAAAATGTCAATTTCCATGCTATCTACCTGATAGGAGCAAACTTATTATGGTGACACTTAAATCCTTTTTCTTTGACTAATGGAAGGGTGGGTTTTACTATGTTATCAAATCTCCAGTTTTATCCTACTTGCAGTGGTCTCTTGGAGGCTTGCCTCTTGTCTCTTTTTCTGTTATCTATCCCATCGCACATCTGCTTTTAGGAAAATTTGAATAATGATTCTGGAAAAGACTTGAGCCCTCAGGTTTTTAAAAGAACAGTGAACGCAAAGCTGGTGGCCCAAGTTGCTTCATGGCTAGGATTTCACAAAGCAGTAGGAGGTCCCAGCTTGGTGTCCCTGGACTCAGGAGTAGATGGCGCTCTGTTTGTCTGCATGTGCTACTTTATATCCAAATAATGGGCATTTCAGTGGAATTTTGGGATTGTTGCCCGTTTTAGAGCAAGGGGTGGCATGGCATGGGCTGTAGGCTCGATTTGGGACTGGGAATTCTGGTGATGTCTTGGTGGTGATAAATCCTACACTTCACAGGGGAGGAGTTAGCCCTGTGTCTGCCTATGTGCTTCCTGATCTGCCCTGGTTATAAGGCAAGCTTTGGCATCTGCAGGCTAGGGTGTTGCTACAGGATAGGGTTTCCTGCTGTCAGTCAAGGCACAGTGGTCTTGGATCAGATAAAGAATTACATTCTAACATTTCTTCCACCATCCTCTTGAAAGACCTTGGTTTCAGGTGGCTAGCTAGCCCTTGCCTGGTAATCTTCTGGTCATTCCCTGTTTGACAGATGCGTTCTCCCAGATTTGAAATGAATGCTCCACCCCTTAGACACAAAACCTTGAAATCATGGGTCACACACAATTGGTTCATTTCTTTTTCTCCATTGATAGGACTTCCTAGAGGACCATTGCCAGTAGTCAAAACCTTAAGAACATTTACAAGCGAAGTAAATCTGTGATTAATGTATGTCCTAAGTTTGATGTAATACATTAAGGTAAAAATATCTCCTCTCCAAAAGAATTTGATTCTAGAATGGGTTTTAGGAGGTATGCTTCCTGATTTAAGCACACTTGGAATGTTCTATACTTATAATGATTTCCTCACAGCTGACTCTGGTTTTTATGGTTTCTCGTTCAACATGTTTCAAGAGTTTTGCTCCGTAAAAGATATTACAGATGATCTCAAAGCCTGGGTTCATGCCTCTGTTTTTTTTTTTTTTTTTTTGTTTGTTTGTTTGTTTTGTTTTTTTTAAGATTTATTTATTTTAGAGAGCTCGCACGTGTGAGAGAGCATGAGTTGGGGGAGGGGCAGAGGGAAATAATCCTCAAGAGCTGAGCAGGGAGCCTGATACAGGCCAATCCCATGACCCATAAGATCATGACCTGAGCCAAAACCAAGAGTTGGACGCCCAGCCCACTGAGACACCCAGATGCCCCATGCCTCTGGATTTTTACCATAACATCACCTATGCTTACCTCTATCGTCATATTTTTCACACTGCCTGGAAATTTCCTTCTGCTTTTTACTCCCTCCAATAGTTTGTACACCCCTCAAAGTTAAGGTGTTGCTCATTTTCCTAGGAGTATTTCTGGCCTTAGCCATGCCTAAAATTAGGAAGAGTGGAACACTGATGAATGAGTGAATGATTGAATAAATAAAGCACTGTAATAATTATTAGCATTTTTAACTATTAGGTATTCAGGGTGAAGTTTGGTGCCTAAATACTCTTTCCTTCTGGGGGCACACTCAGGAAGTTATATACATAAGATATGGAAGTTTAGTGACTTTCACTGAAATTAAGGAAAGCCTCTGATGTAACTCTCTGAACTACCCTCCAGATGAGGGGCTTCTCTGGTAAGTGGTATTGGACTCCCAGTAAAGAGTCCTATTCTACTCTTCTACTCATTCATGAATCATACAGAGCAAACTGCAGGTCCAACCACTGGCTGGTCAGGGATCTAGAACAGGAAGCTGGGAGGAAGGCCGGGCCTGCGGAATAGCCCTGCCCTGGATGCGGCACCCACAGGGATAGAAAGCTGGGGTTAGGGCAGTGGGTGGGAGCACAGGGAAAATGCTAGACTCTGCTATGGCAGAAAGAGGCTGGCCTTGGCCTGGCCTGAGAAGAGTGCGTGTGTAGGAAGAGAGTGTCCTCACCTCTCTGAATGTGAATCATCTTTCTCTGTCATCATTTTGCTTGCTGGTGAAATGTGGCCCAATGACTGTCAGATCAGCCTGGTAGGGAGGAGCTAAGAATAGGTTGATGGAGAAGCTGGGAAAATAATTTCCTTCCTCTGTGGGCTGAGGCAGAAAAGTGAAAGACACAGGGAAGGTGTTTCCTCCTTTTCCTAGATAAAACCCAGCATGACAGATTTCTGTGGCTTTCAGGGGTGACTCCCGCTGACTGGAAGGGTCAGCACTTCCACAATGAATATCATATTTCCTCATTTCCAAGACAGCTTAAATTATAAGGCAAGGCAGTAAAAGCTTCTGAGGAAACAAAGAAATACTTCTGTGAAAAATGTTTATATTAGTACTTGCTTACTGACTAATCAATTGCACTGCCCCACTTCCCTTTCCCTCGGGGAACTGGCAAATTTGGCAAAGTAAACTCTGCCTGGCAAAATTTGGTAATGCACCGGGAAGACAGATGTGCTGGGGAATCTCCACACAGTCAAATCTAGTCCCAGTTTATGCAGCAGCAAAATTGACAAGGTGCTCAGGCATCAGAAAGGGAGCACATTACAGCACTTGTCCTTCAGTGTATCCTCTCTCCTTATTTACATATTTCCCATAAAAGGTACATCTTCAGAGTTCAGCTCCTAAAAGCGTACATGCTAATTTTTCTACAGATCTATTATGTATGAATGAGAAGAGTCTATTCTCTTCTTGGTGTGTGGAGGATTTGTGCATGTAACCCCCCATTAGTGTTAATGGCAGATCTATGCATAATTTCCCTAACTCCCAGAATCCAGGGCGCCTAACTAAGCCACATGCAATTACTTACACACACAATGACAGGAAGCTGACTCTGGGGCAAAAGAAATTGTGTTCAGAGACTAGATTTCAAGTCTCACTCTTTAGTGGTCTTTGTCCAAAACAAAGGGATGCAAAGGATATCCATAGAAGACATTTGCTTATCTTAAAATACCTATAAACATTTCATGGCTTCTACTTGTTTAGATATCTCTGTGGCTCCTAAGACTGTGAACTGGTGGAAGTCAAGGATAGCATAGCTCTGCAGGGGGCCTGGCTCAGAGAAGATGCATAATGTTCCCCGCCCCCCCCCCCCCAAGAAGTCTTTTACTAATAGGTTTGCTGATTCTCTGGATTTGGGGCTTAGATTTTTGGGTACAAAGCCATTACCTGCTACTGTGTAACACATTTCCTACAGGGCAAAATGATCCTCCTAACAATCTTATTATCCCAATTTGGAGATAAGCAAACTAAAGTTTGGAAAGCATAAGTTACTTGGCTAAGGTCTCACAGTCAGTAAGAATTATAACTAGAACGTGAATTTGGGTCTTGTAATGATAAAGTTCTTTCTTTCTTTTACAACAGCTGCCTACTTTTGTTGCATTATTCCATCCCCTCTTTCCTGACATACTTTCCCACCCTCCAAGACAACTGGCAATCCTGCTCCCACACCCACTCATTTGTAGCCACACCGATGCGGGTCTAAATACAAAACCCTACATTTATGATCAGGTAAAAATGTCCCTCTCCCTGTCACATCTTATTTTAATAGGAAAACAAATACCAGTGAGGGAATAGTACCAGCTTACTAAAAGCTACAGAGCAGGTCACAAAAAGCCTCAGTGGTATCAACCCCCACAGACCTTGAGCCCCCCAACTCATTCCTTAGTTCTCTAAACTACACAGAAATGTGAATTCTGTTCGGAGAGGGGAAAAAAGTCATTGTGAAGAGTAAAACAAAAAACAAGGTGATTTAAAGAGCCAATGTTTCTTGTTCTTGGACGTCAGTCATAGCTAATCTCTGGCACACTGAGAGTACACTTCTCCCATTCACTGAATGGATGTTGAATCCCACAGACATGGATATATCAAATTCTTCTGTGGTGTGATTGTCCCTCGAATTTTTTGCTTGGCCAAAATTGGTGTTTACCTTATGATTTCAAGAGCAAAGGGCTTTTTGATGCAGTCTGAATAACTACTTATACATTAGTTTTGCTTGACAATTTGCCATTTCCACGGTTTACATGCTATAATTCTATAAGTCAATTTAAATCCAATTCTATAATAATAATTAGTAAGTTAATAATTCTATTTGTCCTCAGTGACAAATTGCAGTCTAGTACCCTTGGTACTCTATGAACATGTGGCATAGTTTTAAGACTAATAGCCTGTTGAACATGTTCTGCTGCTCCATGATAATTCACTGTGGTTCTGTCTCCAGGACTTCACATCTCCCAAGCTTTTCCTGCTCAGCTCATGGAGTCTGTTCCACATGTTGCAGAAGCTCAAACCTTTAGCATGGACTGCTTGAAAACACTTGGTAGATTGTGAAATATTCAAGAATAGGTATAGTCACTGTCGTCATGAAATAGGACATATCAGAAAGGAAAAGGTGGAACTTGGTGCTTTTCATTTTTTGTAAGAGTTGCCTCTCAACACCCCCCACCCCTGCCCAGGGCAAAATAGCTTTCATAGTTGTTACAGGATTAAAAGCTGTGTGATTCCAACACCTGATTGTCAAGTCCAAGTCCAGTGTTTGGTTTTATATGTGGTCCTTGTTATGAGAATTATAGCTTTTCCTTTAACATTTTTTTTGTAGCTTTTTGAGCCCAATATTCAGTGTCTAAAAATTATTTTATAAATGATTTAATTTGGGGGGGCACCTGAGTGGCTCAGTTAGTTAGATCAAGCCCTGCATCAGGCTCCCTGCTCAGTGGGAAGTCTGCTTGAGATTCTGTCTGCTTTCCTATCCCTCCCCTCCTGCTCACTCACACACACTCTATCTCTCTGTCTCTCTCCCAAATAAATCTTTTAAAAAATGATTTAATTTAGGATATTCATGGCCCTTGGTAAATTTGATAGCTAGTTTAAAAACTAGTTACTTAAAAAAAAACTAGTGATAATTAAGAACTATTAAGAAAGTAGAACCATTCACGATAAGTGGGGAATTTCTTAGTAGTTAGCAAAGTACATATTTTTTGTGTCTTATTTTACCAGGAAGATGTATTTTGGATAGGGGAATACGATGTGATAGAGACTGGCTGAGGTATAAGAAGGGAATATTTCATTAACAGACATGGAAGTCAAAGGAAGTAGGAGAATAAATTTCTTTGAAACAAATAATTTTTTTGTCAGGAAGCTTTCTCTTGCTGCTCAATTGTAATATATGCAAGGAATCTTACATAATACCGGAGACTTAAAAAAAAATACAAAAACTTCATATTTTCCACTGTACCCCTCCACTTCCCTTCTCTTGCTTCAATTTTTGCCCGTGTGAAATTGCTCTAGGTACCCTAGGAGGAAAAAAGATGTACTGTAGGGTAAGCGGTACCTGAGATTGTTGTCCAAGAACCTTTAGAGATTTTTCTAAATCAGCTGTTGGCAAGAACCTGAGCTGTGGCCCATCAAAGCCAGTCCATCAGGCAGGAGACTTGTTGACAATCTTACCTTTACAGTTCCATGATTGAATTATTAATGAATAGATACATTTTATGCAGAACAATTCAAAGCTGCAAGATTATCACTAAAGTAAGATTAGGATTTTATTTGACAGTATAGAAAGAATTAGAGCAAGAGCAAGAGAGAGCACAAGCCATTCTTTTTCTGGAAAACTAGTTGGTCAGTTTACTAATTTACATTAAGTATGATGTTAATTAACTTACTGTGGAGAAGTTACTACTTGATGTTGGTGTATTCATCATAATGTGTGAGAAGAATCTGGATTGGAGCTAGAAGGAACAAGTATATACTGGAATATGGGATCTGTCTGCCAATGATGCTCAGGCAGTGAAGGATACTTTTTAGATTGTCTGACACCACCAGCCCATACATACATAAATATGTAGAGATAGATGCTTGGGGATGGCTGGATCAGTCAACGTGTAATTGGACCCATGTGCTGTGAAGGGGCAAGGATACAGTCTGCTAGTCACTTTAAGAGCAATGGAGGCAAACGTATTGAGGTTTTTTGTTTGAGTTTTTGAACTTGTGAACAGAAAATCGCTGCTGCTTCTTAGTTACCTTGCTATCTTTGCATTTTTATACCCACATGTTTGGAAGCTTTTTAATGCATTCTTTTTTTTTTTCCTTTTCCTCCTACATACTTTTATTTTTTTAAATTTAAAAAAAAATTTTTTATTGTGTTATGTTAGTCACCATACAGTACATCATTAGTTTTTGATGTAATGTTCCATGATTCATTGTTTGCATATAACACCCAGTGCTCCATGTGATACGTGCCCTCCTTAATACCCATCACTGGCCTATCCCAATCCCCCAACCCCCTCTCCTCTGAAGCCCTCAGTTTGTTTTAATGCATTCTGATAGTAGTTGGACTATACTCTTTAACTACAATTTGCCATGCTGAATCTTGACTGGTTGGGAAAGAAGTCTATGTAATGTGATATGCAGTGGGAAGGGAGGTATCAGTCAAAATATAATCAAGAAAAGTGAAGACTGCCTCTTGTTTAACTCTGAAAAGTTTTCTGTATCCTTGATGACTTTCTGTTTATTTCTTTCAATTACTGATAGAGGAGTGTTGAACTTTCCAACTGTAATTATGAATTTGTCTATTCTCTCTGTTCTCTCACTTTTGCTTCACATATTTTGAAGCACAGTTAAGTGTCTACGTATTTAGGATTGTTTTGTCCTCTTGGACCCCTTTATCTTTATGAAATGTCCCTTTTTATTTTTTGCTTACTGTGTCTGATACTATTACAGTTTTTCTAGGTACCTTCATTCTTCCTACCTTTTTTGTGTTTAATGGTTTATCATTACCTTTCTATTTTTAACCTGTTTTATATCTTTATATTGAAAGAAGGTTTCTTATTAATGGTGTATATTTGGATCTGTTTAACGGGCTCTGACAATCTCTGCCTTTAATTGGAGTATTAGGCAATTTACATTGAAATTAATTATCGATATTGCCAGATTTAAATCTACTAACTTGCTATTTGTTTATTTACCTTTTCTTTGTTTCCCTTTTCCTCTTTACCTGCTTTCTTTGGTTTGTATTTTTTATTCCATTTTATCTCCATTATTGGCTTAGTGGCTCTATGTTTTTGTTTTATTTATTTTTAGTGATTATTCTGGGATTTACAGCATACATTTTTAACTTATAATGTGTGTGTGTTTTAGATAATGGCATGACATTTCACATATAAGAAATTTATAAGTCTAGTTCCATTTCTATTTCCTTTGTGTAATTGTTATACATTTTAATTTCTCATGTTATAAATCCCATAATATATTGTTATTCTTGCTTTAAGATTTTATTTTTATTTTATTAGCTTATTAATTTTATTTTATTAAATAATTTCTTAAATTATTTATTAATTTTTATTAAATTAAATAATTTTAATTCTTATTTTATTTCTTTATTAATTAGTTAATTAATTAATTTAAGAGAGAGGCAGGGTAGGACCAGGGAGAGGGAGAGAATCTCAAGCAAACTCTCCACCGAGTCTGATGTGGGGCTCAGTCTCATGACTTTGAGATTAAGACATGAGCTGAAACCAAGAGTTGGATGCTTAACTGTCTGAGCTACCCAGGCACCCCTTATTCTTGCTTTAAAGAGTTATTTATCTTTTAAAGAAATAAAAGTGAAGAAAACGTTTTTTATATTTACCTCCTGTAGTGGTCTGAATGTCTGTGTCCTTCCAGAATTCATATATTGAAACTTAACCCCTAAGGTGATAGTATTAGGAGGCAGGGTCTTTGGTATATGACTAGGTCATGAGAGATTAATGCTCTTATAAAAGAGACCTCAGACAGCTCCCTTGCCCCGTCTGTCACTCGAGAACACAGTGGAAAGGCACCATCTATGAACCAGGAGTAGGTCTCTCTAGACACCAGCTGACTAGGAGCTGGTGCCTTGTTCTTGAACTTCTCAGACTCCAGAAATGTGAGGGGGAAAAAATGGTGTTTATAAAATACCAGTTTATGGTATTGTGTCATAGCAACCCAAACAGGCTAAGACACCTACACATTTGCCCTTCCTAGGTGTTTCCTTTCTTTTGTGTATATCCAAATTTCTGTTTCGGATTGTTTATCTTCCCCCTGAAGAATTTACTTTACTACTTCTTTTAATGCTGGTTTGCTGCCAGTTAATTTCCTTAGATTTTGTTTCCCAAAAAAGTTTTTATTTTGCCTTCATTTTAAAAAGTTTTTTTCACTGGGTATAGAATTCTGTATTGACAGGTTTTCTTTCAGTACTTTAAATATGTTACTCTGTTGTCTTCTGCCTCAAATAGTTTCAGACAAAAATTTCGATATATTTTTATCTTTTCTCCTATATTTGTAATATACCTATTTTTTCCTTGGATGTTTGTAATATTTTCTCTTTATCACTGGATTAAGGCAATATGATTATATTGTAGTTAAGCATACCTTTCTTATGGTCATACTCATCTTGAAATTGTTTGCCCTTTTGGATCTGTGGGTTTATAGTCATTTGGAAAAATTTTGGCCATTATTTTATCTTCATATATTTTTTTGTCTACACCTAGTCTCTTTCTGATATGTCAATGACATGTCTGTTAAGATTACTTGGTATTGTTCTGCAGGGCATTTGTGCTCTGTTCATTTTTTGCCTTTTTCTGTCTGTGCTTTGTTTGGGATTGTTTCTATTGGAATGTTTTCAAGTTAACTGACTTTTTTCTTTCTGTCTAATCTGTCTGCTATTAATCCTAAGGTATTTTTATTTGAGACATTTCAGTTTCTATTGCTAAAAGATATTTTCTTTTCATTTGAGACCTTTTAGTTTTCAGTGCCATTTTTTTCTTTTTGAAAAATATCTTCCATATGTGTCTTCATCATACCCATATTTTCCTTCATGTGCTTAATCCTATGGAGTGTATTTATAATACACATCTTCCTTGACTTACAGTGGGGTTATGTTCCAATAAAACCATTGTTAAGTTGAAAATATCATAAGTCTAAATGCATTTAATACAGTATACCTAGCTTACCAAACCTCATAGCTTAGACTAGCCTACCTTAGACATGCTCAGAACACTTATATTAGCCTATAGTTGGGCAAAATCATCTAACACAAAGCCTATTTTAGAATATCTCATGCAATTTATTGAAGACTGTACTGAAAATGAAAAACAGAATGGCTACTTGGGTACAGAATGGTTGTCAGTGTATTGGTTGTGTAGCCCGGTGATTGTGGGGCTGACTAGGAGCTGCCACTGCCTAGCTCCACAAGACAGTATCATACCATATATCACTAGCCCAGGAAAAGATCAAAATTCAAAATTTGACGTATAGTTTCTACCGAATGTATATTGCTTTTGTGCCATTGTAAAATTGAAAGATCATATAAGCTGAGCAATTGTTAAGTCAGGGACCATCTGTACCTGTTTCAGTGTCCTTATCTGCTAATTATATCATCTATCATTTCAGTGTCTAAGTCCAGGAGTTGATGTTTTTCTCCTGATTGGGTGTAATATTTTCTTATTTGCATGTCTGGGAAATTTTGATTAAATGCCTGGAATTGTGAATTTTACGTTGTTGGATGGTGACTTTCGTGTATTCCTTTAAATAGTGTTCGACTTGTTCTGGTATGCAATTAATTTATTTGGAATCAGTTGGATCTTTTTGGGGCTTGCTTTAAGCTTGTTATAGCAGGTCTAGGGCAATCTATATTTTATGGGCAATTTAATATGGCTACTAAGGTCATACCCTTCTGATTATTTTGTCTGATGCCCTGTGTATTATGAGATTTGTCCAATCTAGTGGGAACATGATATAAGCTTTGGGCGTTTTTGATCTTTTGCTTTCCAGAGGGTTTCCCCTGGGCTTTGGGGAATTTACTTTCATGCATGTATAGATCAGTCCTCATCCAAAGACTTAAGGGGATCCCTTTGTAGATCTGCAGAGCATGCGTGCAAGCTTTCTCACACACTGTTTCAGTGCAGCTCCTCCACCCCTGACTTTCTGTTCCACAGATTATAGCTGTTTTACCTTCTTGAACTTCCATATCTGTCTCTTCATCTAAATGAGACCATTGGGCTCTGTTTAGGTACCCTTTCCTGTGCCGTGGCTTAGAAACTGTCTCCAGGTAGCAAGCTGCAGAATTGTAAGGCTTACCTTTTTTCTTACCCTTTTCTTGGGGATCATAGTCCTATACTGCCTATTTTTCAGTGTCAAAAACTTTGTTTCATATCTATATATATATTTTTTCTCATTTTGCTAGTTGTTTAATGCAGGACTCTCTAGTACTTCATTTTGGTCAGAGCTAATGGCTATTGTGAAGTTTAAATGAAGTAACCATACATATAGTTAATGCTTAAAATATGTAGGCTATTACTAATTTCCTCTGTTGCTTCAGAAAGCAGAACTACAACCAGAAGATGGAAGTGGCAGTTCAGTCTTTCTACCATACCTATCCAGTAGTGGAAATAGGTGGGAAATAGTAAAGGCTTACTTGTTTTTAATCACAAGAAGTAATTACGTAGGCTATGCAAGAGAGGCTTTTTGTAAAGTAACTCCTCATTGCTAGGCTGACCTCTGTATTTCTTCCCAAATATCAAATTCCAGGATATTTTTGAGCAATGTTTCATAGCAAAATATTACTACTTAGAGCTGAAGTAGAGATGGGTTCTTGTGAATCTCAGGTTAGTGACATGTCTATGACTAATCTTTAGAATTGCCTCTTTGATTTTAATTAAACTACCCATGAAAATGGCTATGGGAGAGATTGAAACTTAAAAGATTGAGTGAGAGAATATCTGCTAAGTGTAGAGCTTACAAAGATTTTGTTCTAAGAGTATCGACTTAGACATTTTTTTGTCTTCAACTGTATTAATATTGTAGCCTTGATAAGATCAGTGATTTTATTCAAAAGATAGGAAAAAACTAAAGGGCCTAAAGATTTTTCCAACCAGTGCTAAGTCCAATGAGTTATGAGGGAATAAAATAACTGAATTCCTAAAAAACAAACCAGACCCTAAAGGTGAATTTTCTTTTAAAAATTATATGGAGTTGAGAGAAAAAGATAAAAAGCAAGGGGTGGGATGTCTTGCAACATACTGGTTGGATTTATTGAATCTCCAGATTGCTTGAGCTATTTGAGAAAATCTCCTAGGACTCCATGCCTGTTCTCTGAAGTTGTCCGCTCATGGGGGACTGACGCAATAGGCAGTCAGGCCATTTGAGTTCCAGGAGCTTGTTTTTCAGCCTTCGTCTTCAGTTTGCCTAAGGAATACTTCAGAATACTGTGATAGAAGAGATGGGGATTTCACAGGCCCCCATCCTGGGTCTTGGAACGTTACCTTTTCCAGCCCTTGGATGTTAAACTAGGAGACCGAGGCCCTACGAGATGACAGGACCTCACACAGGCTCGTTATAAGGAGAGTTAGGACTACTCTCTCATTTAACAAAAACTCACTGAGTACCTAGTGTGTGCATTGCATCCAGTTCCGTGCTATTTACGCCACCACAGGCCTTCCTGCATGAATTATAATAATGTGGGAAGAGCTTATCAGGATTTATAGACTTTTTAAAAAAATATTTTATCTTAAAAAGCCTTCTGGAGCCTATTGCTGAAATGTGTTCAAGGAAATTCAGCAGCTGGGGTGACAGGAAAGTCCTAGTGACAATCAGCAGTAAGTGGCTATATGCCAGAGCATGAAGTGTTTTTACTGAAAGGGAGATTTCCATGCAAAAATGGGACCAGAGGTCAGGGACCAGATACAATGGTCAAATGTGAATTAAGAGCAATTAATGAGTCTGGGCACAAATTAATGGAGTTTTTACCAGATAAACAGGTCATACCAACACTTGATTTCACCATTGCAACAGCAGGAAAACAGTGAGTGTTGAACTCGTTATATTATTATTCAAAAGGGAAGGGATGCTAGTGTTGTCAAGTACAAACTCCTGTCAGATGCCTTTATCTGCTCAGATCTCCAGTTACTGTTCAAAGTTCAACTTTCACTAGATATGAGTTGCACAATTATGTCAGCTTCTCAGGTTCAATCGGGACAATATCAGAGAAAAAGGAATGATGTTCAGTAGAAATAAAAGCTGTTTGCACTTCTGGAGTGGAGGAGAAACAGTGACGTGCCGATGTGGGACAAAACAAAGATGCTACCTAGGAACACTGCCTTCTGATATGCCGATATCAATGAAGTTTAGTTTTCTCTTTCAACTTAAATTCTTTAAAAAAAATTTCTAAGCAAGAGAGACAGCAGTTTAAAGTGCTCTATTAAGCTTCTTACTGTTGTTCCTAGAAAAAAAAGTCCAGCCTTTGTGAATCAGAGTCATGCCTGTCTGGCCATGAAATAGGGACTTCTTTTGTACACATGATGCCTTTGGGCATATTAGGAACAGTGCCTTATGTAAAAGACCTCTTCTTTGAGTAAATCAGTTGGGGAAAAGGGACTGCTTCCTGTAGGTTGCAGCCTAGCACTGGGACTCAGATCTTGAGACTAGAGCGTGGGTTGGATTTCAGCCCCAACTTAGCCCTTCAGCTGGGTACATTGGGCAAGACATGGGTTGACCTAGTCTTCCCTTGAAACCTTATGATTTTTGGAACTTCTCTTCTGGTCAGTAGAAGCCGTCATGGGCCCTTGCTAGACCTGGGGTTTGTTGCAAAGGTGTGAGTTTGCAGTAACCTGAGACCTCAAGGCATGGAGCATGGGGGTGGGAGAGTGTGGAATCCAAAAAGACAGTCTATGGACAGAGGTGCAGCTGAGGACCAGAGGATCAAATGAGCATCAAACCCAAAGGAACTGGGCGGAAAGGCACGAACTAGATTTGACCAGAGACACTGAGGTAGGAAAAGCAGATTCTAAGGAGAAGGTGATAGGTGGGCCTGAATGATTCATGAAGCTGCAGGGCCTGTCAGCATGCTGAGCTGTAGTGGACAGGCATCAGTAATGACTATCAGGAGCTCTGGGGGAGGAAGGCAGCTGTAAGTACTTGCTAGCTCTGGAGCAATACTGACTGGGTTCAAATCCTAACAGAGCTCAGGCTAAAAACTGAGAAACATTCTTGACCTCTTTCTTTCTCTCATACCTCACATACAGTCTACCAACAAATCCTGCTGGCTCTGCTTTCAAATATATCCAAACCATGACCACTCTTCACCTTTGACACTACTCTTGTCCAAGCCACTGAAATAGTCTCCTAGCCCATTGAGAATCTTTTCATTGAATATTGGCCATTCACATGCTTTGTTTTGGAAGAGTTTGTTCAAATCTTTTGCTGATATTTTCTCTGAGCTGTCTTCTTACTATTGATTACTGGGAGGTCTTTATATATTCTGATCATAAGTCCTTTGATCTATGCATGTGTTATAAATGTTTCCCCCACTTTTGCTGTGACTGTTTATTTTCCTTTTTTTTTTTTTTTTTGTCTTGACAAACAGAGTTTTACATTTTGGTAAGGCTCAATTTGTTATTAAAATTTTCTAGTTAATACTCTCCAAGTCTTGCCCAAGGAATTTTTGCCCACCCCAAGATCATGAAAATATTCTTCCATGTTTTTTTTTTTCTAGAAGCTTTGTAGTTTTTACTTTTGTGATTATGTCTGTGATCTATCTCAAATTAATTTTTGTGTATGGTGTGAGGTAGGAGTTGAAATTCATTTTTTTCCCATATGATTATCTACTTGTTCCAGAGTAATCTGTTGAAAAGATTCCTATACCCACTGAATTCCTTGGTGCCTTTGATTATTTACATATGCTGATAGCGTACATATAGGTCTATTGGTGTTTCCTGTGTTCTATTTGTCTGTCTTATTATGCACTGCCTAGAACTACAGTGGTTTTTATGGTAGGTCTTCAAATCAGGTAATGTACATCTTGTATGTTCTTTTTCAAGATCGTTTTGGGTTTCACATGAATGCTTCATTTCTTATTCCTCTCCAGCTTATTAAATTCTACACAAATGCCCACTTGGATTCTGATTACAATAGCATTGCATCCGTAGATCAACTCATGGAGAATTGAAATCTGTACTAGTTTGCTAGGGCTATCATAGCAAAATACCACAGACTGGGTGACTTAAACAACAATTTATTTTCTCACAGTTTTAGAGGCTAGAAGTCCAAGATCAAGGTGTTCATAAGTTTTCTTTTTCTGAGGTCTCTTTCCTTGGCTTGCAGATGGCTGCCTCCTCATTGTGGCCTCACATGGTTGCCTCTGAGTTGGTGTGTGTGTCTGTGTCCTAATCTCTTTTTATTGTAAGGACACCAGTCATATTAGATCATGGCCCACCCATATGACTTCATTTTATATTCATTACCTCTTTAAATGAGACAGAATGAGAGAGAGAGAGAGAGAGAATGAGCAGGGGGAGAGGGGCAGAGGGAGAGGGAAAAGCAGACTCCCCATTGAGCAGGGAGCCTGACATGGGGCTCGATCCCAGGACCCTGAGATCATGACTGAGCTGAAGGCAGATGCTTAACTGACTGGGCCACCCAGGCACCCCATGAATTGACCCATTTATCATTATTGGATGCTTTCTTTTATTTCCAGTAACATCTCTTGTTTTGAATTCCATTTTATCTGATATAAATACAGTCATACCAGCTTTTGCATGTTTACATTTGCATGGTATATCTTCTTTCGCCCTTTTACCTTCAACCATTTGTATTTTTATATTTCAACTGTGTCTCTTATAGTTGTAACTCTGCTTTTCCTCATCTATTTGACAATCTCTGGTTTTCAATTGTTGTATGTATCCATTCACATTTAACGCAATTACTCCTATTGCTGAGTTTAAATCTACCATTTTACTATTTATTTTCTATTTCTCCCCTCTTTTTGTTTCTCTGCTTTCAGCTTCTTTTGGATTAATCAGTATTTTTCTTATTCCATTTTGTCCCCCCTACTAACTTTTAGCTATCCTACTTTGTTTGCCTTATTTATTTTTTACTAGTTGCTCCAGGAATTAAAGTAGGTCTCCTTAACCTCTCACAGTCTATCTTAAGTTGTTATACCACTTCATGTTTAATGTGAGAGCCTTATATGTCCACTTACTTCCCTCCCGTCCTTTGTACCAATGTTGTTAAGTATGAGACATATATTCCTTTCCTAAAGTTTATTTATTTATTTAAGTCATATCTACACCCAATGTGGGGTTCGAACTCATGATCTTAAGATGAAGAGTTGCATTCTCCTCTCACTGAGCCAGCCAGGCACCTCAATATGTGACATGGTATTAATATATTACTAATCCCACAGTTACCTTATTCTTATCTTTTAAAGAAATTAAGGAAAGAAAATATTCTATTATATTTCCCCACGATTTTACCGTTTTGTGTTCTTCATTTCTTCCTATAGATCTGACTTTCCATCTGATATTATTTCCCTTCAGCCTGAAGAATTTTCTTTAATTTTTCTTGATCTGCTGGCCAAGGATTCTCTCCACTTTTGTTTATTCAAACCTATTTTTCATCTTCAATTTTTAAAAAAGTATTTACTTGAGGGAGAGAGTGAGAGCACACATGCGTGAGAGCACAAGTGAGGGGAGGGGCAGAGGTGGAGGAAGAGGGAGAGAGAGAATCTCTTAAGTAGACTCAGCGCTGAGCAGCATGCTGCCTGATGAGGGGCTCGATCTCACAACCCTGAGATGAAGGTCTGAACGGAAACCAAGAGTCAGACCCTTAACCCACTGAACCACCTGGGTGCCCCTCATCTTCAATTTTGAAATATATTGTCATTGGTTATAGAATTCTTAGCTGAGAGTTTTAATTTTCTTTCGGGGATTTAATGATATGATTCATTGTCGACTGGCTTGGATTATTTCTGATCAGAAATAAGAAATCATTTTTATTGTTGCTCCCCTGTAATTTGTCTTTTTTCCTCTGAATACTTTAAAATTTTTCTTTTCTTTCTTTCTTTTTTTTTTTTTCTATTTCTTCAATGTGACTATAATGTTTTTTGGCATAATTTTCTTTTTTTCTTCTTTATTTTCCCGGCTTGGGCTTAGTTGAGGTTCTTAAATCTGTGGGTTGATGATTTTCATCAAATTTCAAGAAAGACAGCCATCATTTTTTTAAAGTAGCTTTTTGCCACCCCACCCCACCCCTTATTTTCAAACTCTAAGTGCATGTATGACTTTCTTGGAACATTTAATTATGTATTATGGAGAATAAATATTTGTCCACATGTTTGCTTCTTCTGTTAGAATAGGAGCTTTTTGAAAGGTCAGTGTCTTGTCTTTATTTTTCTCTATCTTCATAACTTCATATAAGTTAACATATACTTGGGGAAAGCTCAAAATATGCTTGCAGAATTGGTGAATAAACAACTGGCAGTAATTACCATTTATTGACGCTTACCATGTGCCACTACAATTTTAGACACTTCCATGTGAATTACTCATTCATACCTCACAACAATCTTGAGAGAGAAAATACATACCCTGATTTTACAGAGGAGTTAAACTGAGGCTCAGAGCTTAGTAAGCTCATTCAAGTCTACATGGCTTTCCCGTGGGGAACCAGCCTTGAAACCAGCATCAAAACCATCTCTTTGGAATTAATGGAGAAGGAGAAAGTGCTCAGCATTGTCCTATACTACTAAGTTTTATTTTGCCTCTTATCCTGTACCATCACTCATTAATGAGAGGAAATAAATTGTGGGCAACACCAGGAATTGAAGCAGATGGCAACGTGGCCTTAAGCTGAATGGGACGGGGCATGCCCAGCAGGAGTGTGTTCCAACTGAGATGGGCAGAGAGGGCAAGGCTGGGGGCAGGTGCCCCATTTGCACCTACTCATGCAGTTTAAAAGATGGCAACAAACAGTCATCCCCATGACGCCAGGAAACTTGTTAGCTGCTGTTTCTTACCTATTTTGGTCTCTGAAAAATTGATCAATTTTGGCCTCCACTGGGAGAGACTTATAAGGGCCTAGAAAGAAAGAGTGTTGCATATGAATTCTTAGGGTAAGCTCTTCTAGGCACACCATCAAAGTAAATATAGGAGCAGCATTTTGAGTTTATTTTCTACTCTGTGCTTCCTATGATCCTGGTAATTTCTGCTGGAGAAAGGGGTTACCTAGTGCAATAAGAAGAAAATGGTGATTAGCTAATTATTTATTGTTTTGTCTATTTCATGCTCTTATTGATCCATCTGAAATCTCTTTATTTATATCCCATATCTTCTATTTATTCATTGATCTATTTGTCTAACATCTCTCTCTCTTTGCTGCTTTTAAAATTTATTCTGCTTTGTTGAAGTCTCCAGTATCCCCATTCCAATTTATGGCATTTTAAATATACCTTGTTGGTGTACATTTTGGACAATGTTAACATAATTTCAGTATTGAGGACAAGTGAGGAATCTGCTTAAGTCCTTAGGAGAAGCTAAAAAGACTATTAACAACCCAAGTCCATAAAAAACATCTGTTCCAGTCATGCTGGTGATTTTTTATTAGTCCTTCAAATCCGTAACAAAGATCTCTAGAGCAAGACAAATGTTCTAGTGGAGTGCAATTTCCAATTTCTTAGCTAACCTGATTTTGTTGATTCATACATATGCATGACTCAGTGCTGCTCCTGAATACCAAAAAAAAAAAAAAAAAAAAAAAAAGGAAAGAAACAGTCTTTGGGGCTCTACTTCCCTTTTATATTATTTATATTCCTTGAAATGCCCTTGAAATTTCATTTGCTAAGGGAAGCTAAACAAATAATTGCATACTAAAAGGGAAATGAGTCTAGCAAGCTAGATAATTTGTAACATCAAATATCCTTTTTCCATGGTTAACATTTTCTCTGTGAGGAAACATGAGGAGTAAACAGACCAATGTATCTTAAGTGCAATAACTAATAACAATGCCAAATGCATGAAGTGGAAATACCTCAGGATACACTTGCACAGGCCGCTTCATCATAGCTGAATGCAATATGCTACAACAATAATAGGAGTCACACTTGTCATATTTCTCCTGATCTCTAAAGAAGGACGCCAGTGCCATAGTAATGCACCTTGTTTCTCTTTCTGGCTATCAACATTCTTTTTTTTGTTGTTATTGGGGCCTATTACATAGTTTGAAAAGTTTCCTCTGAAAACAAACTTGACAGTACTCTGAGGCCAATGTAATGAGACAGACACTAGCGCTCAGCTCAGAATCAATCATGACCACAAACAGAAGGAGTGGGTAAGACATATGAGACATTATTTGGGATTCATAGCGTTGTTCTCCATGGGAAGACAGAAAGGCAGTGTGGGGATGAAACTTAATTTCTGTGACATGACACTCAGTGTCTTCTACTCCACCATCAGAAGAGTTTGCGTGGTGAGACACACTTCTCATTGACTACAAATTTAGTAGTAATTTAAATGAGCAGGTTTGAATTAGGCAACAGCTTGATGGACAGCCTCTATATCTGTTTCCAAATAGATTTCTCTATTTATATAAGAAATGACTCAATTTTAATGCTCAAACTTTATGGTAAGAGGAGGGTTCTGAGTGCTAAAAGGAAATGAGGAGGGAGTCAGTCACTTCTTGGTACTGAGCATCTGCTCTGATTACCAAGATAGAGGTTTTAGAGGTAGAAAAGATGGAAGAAACGAGGTTGGAGAAAGGAACGTTGGGACAGTAAAGTAATTATCAGGCTTCTCGGCCTCCAGGTCACTTCTCAGGCCCAAATCATTTTTCAGTAATGTCTGGGAACTCTCCTGATTTACTCTCTTTTGGTTACTTCTGTTGCCCACTGTGTACGTATTGTACGCTTTCTTCCCCAGATCACACCGCTGGTTGCCTATATTCACACTCCCCTGCACATGCTCATTGGCCATTCTCTCCGGCTGCCCCTTTCTCTGGTGTCATCAGAGAAGTTCACATATTCCGTACATTTTAAGGACTCTCCTAACTACTCATTGCTGGAAGTTATGGACATAACATGATTATAATAGAGGTGGATATCTTAGAGGGATTAAAGGACCAGGGGCAATGGGGGTAGAGGAAGAGGATTTTACAGAAAAGAGGTAGACCTCTAGGGAAACAAAGTAAATGATCTTCTACCACTCCTGCAAATCTAGAAAGCGTTCCTTATTTGAAACCATGGGTTAAGGAAAAGTCAGCTAATCAGCTTCTGATGCATGATCCATGGTCGGGACGGCAACCACAGGCACAGATCACAGTATGATCACAGGAGTGGTTTGCACAGGAACACTGGTTTTTTTTTTTTTTTTTTTTTTTTAATTTAAATTCAAGTTAGTTAACATATAGAGTATTATTAGTTCCCGGGTTAAAATTTAGTGCTTCATCAGTTGTATATAATACCCAGTGCTCATTACATCAAGTGCCCTCCTTAATGCCCATCACCCAGTTACCGATTCCCCCACTCTCCTCCCCTCCAGCAACTCTCAGTTTGTTCCCTATAGTTAAGAGTCTCTTATGGTTTGCCTCCTTTTCTGTTTTTATCTTATTTTATATTTCCTTCGCTCCCCCAATGTTCATCTGTTTTGTTTCTTAAATTCCACATATGAGTGAAGTCATGTGGTATTTCTTTCTCTGAGTGACTTATTTGGCTTAGCATAATACATTCTAGTTCTAGCATGTTGCAAATAGCAAGATTTCATTCTTTTTGATGGCTGAGTAATATTCAGTTGTGTATATAGATATACCATATTTTTATCCATTCATCGGTCGAGGGACATCTGGGGTCTTTCCATATTTTGGCTATCGTGGACATTGCACTGGCTCTTTTGTAAAGATATTTGAATGAACGAGTGCAGGGTTAATCTGGCATAAACAGAAACTGAACTCTCAAGACTGAGAGTCACACTTCTCCAAGTTAGATGTGCTAGTAAGGTGAATAAGGCTCCCAGACTGAACTCTCTCAGGAGCCCTGACTCTGTAAGCACCCAATACAACTAATATGGAATAGCCATGTTGCATATTACGTCTCAGTCACCAAAGTCCTTTGTACGTCCTTGTAATAAGAATGATTGGTGTGTGAGAGGTGGTAGAGCTAGTGGTGATGAGCCAGACTGCCTGCATTGAAGCTGGCCATGTCACAGAGTACCCATGATCTTAGCAGATATGTCCTCATCTAAAAATGGGACAGATGATGGTACTCACCAAAAAGGATTTGATGTATGTACGTATGTCACTTAGAACAGTGCTTAGAATAAAGTAAGTACCACACAGACATTTGTTGTTATTGTTACTCTTTTTAAAGCTGTTATCTAGATTTGTGGGGAAGGAAGGGCTGTCTCCACTCAGACTTCATTGTTCTGTGTACTCTGTAACCCAGGTCAGGCCAGCTTCAGTGTTGGACTCCTGCCATGATCCTGGCTTGGGTTCCCAACTGTTCTTGGCCACCCCAATCTATTAGGTTTTATTTTCTTGAATGACTTCTTTGGATTTTTCTAGGAGGTTCTGGTAGACCCTAAATACATAATTTCCACTAATGAAGTTAAAACAAGAGGTGAGCAAAAGACTACAGATCCATTACAGGCTCTTAAAATAGTGACCTTGGTCTGTAGTTTCTCCCTCTCTCTAAGATAATGCCCCCACTGAACTGCTGCTAGTCACATTCATTTTGGGGAATAGAGTCTATTGACCCCCTAGTCCCATCTAACACAGGCTGTGGGGAAGGCTGGCTGGACTTTCCCTTCATTATGCCCTCTCTTGCCACCATGAATCTTGGAGAAGTTATTGGGTCTGAGCAGACTTCGGGTGTTATTCTAATGGCATTCTGCCTCCTGTGCGAGAAATTTCTGTGAGAATAATCCACATAAATGCTGGAAAGCTGGTTAACTATTTGAAGAAGAAAAATATATGTAACGTAACTAGCACAATGCCTGACACAAAACACAGCACCTAATGATTCTTTTATCCATTATGTCATACACACAAAAATCACTTGGGCATTTCCTCAAAGACTAATGAGATTATAACATATGTAAATTACCAAACAATGTCTGGCACTTGGTAGACACTCAATCAATATTTACCTAATTCAACTATACCTCTTCTTTTGCCCAAAAGCAAATACTGTGTTAGGGCACATCTGGGACTCTAGGCACCAAAAAAGTGGTCTTTACACATATTTCCTTTCTAGAAACTTCAATTTCAGGATTTCAAAATCACTTGTGAAAAAAAAAAGCTACTTTTACACTGGGGAAAGATATTTAAAGAAAGAATAGGTATTTTGTTCAAATATATTACAAATTGGAGAAGCAATGAATAGATTTAACTATATATATTCAACAGATTGCATGTAATCATTTGCAGAAGACCAAAGAATACATTTTAGTGTCTGCTTTCAAAGACTTTACAGTCTATTTGGGGAATTAATGTCTACCTTGGAAATCCCATGGGGTTACTGTCAGGATAATGTGAATTTATAAATAAATGTGCTTTGTAATTGAAATCAAAGGCAAATTATATAGACATAAAATACCAAATATAAAAACATACTTGTAGATGTTACTAGAAGATATTAACACAAGTTAATTGACTAATTGACTAATTCTTTCTTCAACTATGTCTAATCAGCTTTTTTAAAAAACTTAATAAATGTTTATTTAATGGAAACATTATTGACCACACAGATTATTTCCATGCTCTTCTTTGTAGAAATTGTCACAATGAGCATGTCAGTGATAGGGTTTTTTGCTTCTGTTAATTTGTTTCCTTATGATGCATTCCTGAGATTGGAATTGCTGAATGTCTAATCTTTTTAACCCATTCCTTACCTTTCTGATTGTATTCACTCTGCTTTTAATTTCTAGAAGTTCTGTTTTTCTCTTGCTAATCTGCCTGACTGCTCATTTTCAGTCTCTTATTCCTTAGTCATGCTTTTATCCATTGCTTTTATTTATTTAAAATGTTAAACATTTACTTATTTCATATTCTGAATCTGTTTACTTGAATATCTGCCATCTTTGTAGGTCTAATTGCCTGATTTTTGTTTCTATGGATAATTGTTCATGGTGGCTTAAGTCTCAAATATGCGTGTGTACACAGGTGTGTGTATGTCTGTGCACGCACGCATGCGTGCATGTCAGCATGCCTGAAAGGGAGAGAGCTCATGATCCTTCAAACTTTTTTCTGTGGTATGATTCCCCAGAGAGGATTTGTGTGTGATTCTGCAAGATACCTGGGAATACTTTAAACCAAATTAGTGGCTTAGGTATTTGGGGCCATACCATCATGTGAATTCCAGCCCCAAACCTATGTGAAGACTGCCTTGTGGTTACAAATTCTCGTGGAAGTTTTTGTCTGCTCCCATACAAGCCAAGATTGAGATTGGATGTTTTTCTTAATCACCTCCTAATGGGTGGTGGCAGAGAATTTTCATGTTTACCCATCAGAAGAGTTGCCTTCTGTTGCCAGCTGTATGTGGGAGGGTCTCTGTTACAGCCCCTGCTTTGTAAGTAGCCCAGGCTGCTTCTCCTTTAATCCCAGATAACCTATGAAAGCCAAAGCCACCAGCTTTATGAGGGGCTTATCTCTTCTGTCCAATAGGACCTGACCTGTGAGGACTTCACTTATTTTCATTCCAGTTCATTTATAGCTTGAACATATTTAAAAAATTACCCATCATTTTTTAAAATATGTTTTATTATATTATGTTAGTCACCATACAGTACATCCCTGGTTTCTGATGTAAAGTTCGATGATTCATTAGTTGCGTATAACACCCAGTGCAATATGCAATACGTGCCCTCCCCACCACCCATCACTAGCCTATCCCATTCCCCCACCCCCCTCCCCTCTGAAGCCCTCAGTTTGTTTCTCAGAGTCCATAGTCTCTCATGCTTCATTCCCCCTTCTGATTACCCCCCCTTTCTTTATCCCTTTCTTCTCCTACCAATCTTCCTAGTTCTTATGTTCCATAGATGAGAGAAACCATATGATAATTGTCTTTCTCTGCTTGACTTATTTCACTTAGCATTATCTGCTCCAGTGCCATCCATGTTGCAGCAAATGTTGAGAACTCGTTCTTTCTGATTGCTGAGTAATATTCCATTGTATATATAGACCACAACTTCTTAATCCAGTCATCTGTTGAAGGGCATCTCGGCTCCTTCCATGATTTAGCTATTGTGGACAGAGCTGCTATGAACATTGGGGTGCATATGGCCCTTCTCTTCACTACGTCTGTATCTTTGGGGTAAATACCCAGTAGTGCAATGGCTGGGTCATAGGGTAGCTCAATTTTTAACTTTTTAAGGGACCTCCACACTGTTTTCCAGAGTGGCTGTACCAACTTGCATTCCCACCAACAATGTAGGAGGGATCCCCTTTCTCCACATCCTCTCCAACAACTGTTGTTTCTTGCCTTGTCGATTTTTGCCATCCTAACTGGCGTAAGGTGGTATCTTAGTGTGGTTTTGATTTGAATTTCCCTGATGGCTAATGATTTTGAACATTTTTTCATGTGTCTGTTAGCCATTTGTATGTCTTCATTGGAAAAGTGTCTGTTCATATCTTCTGCCCATTTTTTGATTTGTTTATTTGTTTCTCGTGTATTGAGTTTGAGAAGTTCTTTGTAGATCTTGGATACCAGTCTTTTATCTGTAGCGTCATTTGCAAAATATTCTCCCATTCCATGGGCTGCCTCTTAGTTTTTTTGACTGTTTCCTTGGCTGTGCAGAAGCTTTTTATCTTGATGAAGTCCCACAAGTTCATTTTATCTTTTGTTTCTCTTGCCTTTGGAGATGTGTCATGAAAAATGTTGCTGTGGCCAATGTCGTAGAGGTTGCTGCCTATGCTCTCCTCTAGGATTTTGATGGATTCCTGTCTCACATCGAGGTCTTTCATCCATTTGGAGTTTATCTTTGTGTATGGTGTGAGAGAGTGGTCAAGTTTCATTCTTTTGCATGTAGCTGTCCAGTTTTCCCAGCACCATTTATTGAAGAGACTGTCTTTTTTCCACCAGATGTTTTTTCCTGCTTTGTCAAAAATTAGTTGCCCAAAGAGCCGAGGGTCCATTTCTGGGTTCTCTATTCTGTTCCATTGGTCTATGTGTCTGTTTTTGTGCCAATACCATGCTGTCTTTGTGATCACAGCTTTGTAGTACAGCTTGAAATCCGGCATTGTGATGCCCCCAGCTTTGTTTTTCCTTTTCAACAATTCCTTGGCGATTAGCATGGCCTTTTCTGGTTCCACACAAATTTAAGGGCTGTTTGTTCCACTTCTTTGAAAAATGTCATTGGTATTTTGATTGGGATAGCATTGAAAGTGTAGATTGCTCTGGGTAGCATGGACATTTTAACTATGTTAATTCTTCGATCCATGAGCATGGAATATTTTTCCATCTTTTTGTGTCTTCTTCAATGTCTTTCAAGAGTGAGTTGTAGTTTCTAGAATATAGATCCTTTACGTCTCTGGTTAAGTTAATTCCGAGATAATGTATGATTTTTGGTGCTACTATAAATGGAATGGATTCCCTAATTTCTCTTTCTTCAGTCTCATTGTTCGTGTATAGAAATGCAACTGATTTCTGAGCATTGATTTTGTATCCCGCCACATTACTGAATTGCTCTATAACTTCTAATAGTTTGGGAGTGGATTCTTTTGCGTTTTCCATATAGAATATCATGTCATCTGCGAAGAGAGACATTTTGACTTCTTCTTTGCCGATTTGGATACCTTTTATCCCTTTTTGTTGTCTGATTGCTGTTGCAAGGACTTCTAATGGGGAAAAGCTGGAAGCCTTTCCCTTAAAATCAGGAACACGACAAGGATGCCCACTCTCACCATTATTATTCAACATAGTACCCATCATTTTTATATGCTTTTTTTCTGGAAAGATTTTTTTGGCTTGCTATGTTGTTGCAATGAAAAGTCTGTTACTTGCCTTTCCATCAGCTATCATGTAATATTTTCCTAATAGCATTTTCCTATAAAAATAAACATAATTCTCAAACAAAATGGACATTATTGTACTTACAGATGTCCCCCAGTGTTGGAGGTTTAGAGTGCTGCTCCCTGCATGTTCCGACCAGTAGAAAATGGGCACAGGGAATCATGTAGGGGACAAAGAACCCTTATCAGTCAGGGCCCCATAATTCTCAGAATTCAGAAGTTCCTAGAGAATTTAGCTCATAGAAAGAACTAGGATCTGAGGCTTGCCCACTCCCATACCCAATATTAGATGCTCTGTCTGAATAATTGAGTTAATAAAGTGAATTCCAAGACACTTAACTAGCCACCTGCATGGAAGTTTTAGACCTGTCTCCTAGGTCCAAGTAGGACAGAAGGGAGAATCTGGGAGAGCGCATGTCTTGATTGTGTGCATGACCACAATGCAGACCACACCACTTCTGAAGCAGCAGAGGTGGAGGCCTGACCTTTCCTAAGAAACCTAAGTAGAGAAGACAGAGCATGGTTCCTGCTAATAACTCTGTCTATGTGGAATATGACCCAAAGGATATGATACTCTCTGAAAACAAATCAGCTGCTTCTCTCTGGGAAAGGAATAAGAGAGGAGCGAAGAAATTCTTATATTGTCCTCTCTAGCACTTCCCACGTGGGGAGGTGGACAGAGGTCATCCATAAAGCAATATGGGAACACAGAGATAGTAATACATTTACTCCGTACACATAATTCATTTAACCATTCTCTTATTGTCAGGCATTTAGGTTATTTCCAATTGGTTGTTCTGCGAACACATTTGCATGCCTCTTTGACCTCATCTTGGGTTTCTTCCTTAGGTAGATTTCTCATGTGGACTCAGGGTTCCAGAAGAGCATGGTTAAAGCTCTTGGTATATATTAACCAGGTACATTTCATAAAGGCTGAATGATCTGATTTGTACTCCACCAAAGTGGTCTTACCATATTGTGCCATCATTGAGAATGACCATTAAGAAAGATTTTGACAAAGAGATTGATAAACGGTGGCATTTAATTGTCCCAGTTTAAATGTCTTTTATTACAAGCAATGTTGTCTAATTTTCATGTTTATTGGATGTTTATATTATTTATGTCCTTTGTCCATTTTTTAAATTGGTACATTGGTGTTTTTCTTTTTGATTTGTGATACTGAATTCTTTATACTATAATGATGACAATTATTTTTTAGATTTGCTGCACATATTTTTCTTTGGTTTGCTCTCTGCCTTTCAGTTGTCTTTGGAGTGGTGTGGTAGATATTTCTGTTTTCCAACTAAATTTGTTCTCTCCTTTCCCATAGTGTAGTATAGCTAGACATGTGGCTCTCTTGCTAGAGACTACATACACGTTCCAACCTTCTTAGCAGTTAAACAGAACCATGTGGCTAACTCTTTGCCAGTGAAAGGTGAGCAGAAGTGATGTTTACTGTTGTCTGACTATGCCTGTAAGACAGTGGGAGTGCTTCCTTCACAGCCTACACCCTGCTTACTGGCTGGGAACCCCGATGTGGCACAGGCCCAGTTGTAACCATGCAGCAGTGCCCTAGAAGATGGCAGAGCAAGGAATTGGAAAAAACTTGGGTGATCTTGAATGGCAGACCTTGGACTCTTAGGTGACAGCGCATAAAATACTTTGTTCTTTAAGCTAAGTTAAGCTTTGTTCTTTAAGCTAAGTTTGTAAAGTCAAAGTTGTTGACTCTTGGTTACAGAAATCTACCCTTACTCTAATGACTTTCGTCATACAGAAGTTAAGTTTTTAAACTAATTATTTCATTAGGTCTTTTCTCATAACTTTTATGTAGAAAATTCTTTCTCAATCCAAGATCTTATGGCTATTTATTAATTTTTCTACCTTTTTACAGTATAATTTAAAAGTAATTCTTTAATCCATTTGGAATTGGTTTTGGTGTAACATGAGGTAAAGTTGAACACATTTTTTAAAAAAAGTTAATCTACTTTTTTCAGTACCAATTGCTGAATAATCTCTCTCCTCCATTGTGTTCTGGTTCCATCCCATTATAAACTTATAGAGATTGTTGTTTTTAGAATATCTGTTTTGTTTCATGTGTTGCCTTTTCCATTATTGTGAAAGAAATATAATGTTTTAATTATTATAATTTTATAGTATAACTTAGTAGGTAAGTCTTTTTTCTTTGAACTTGTTTTTCAAAACTTTATTTTTCTGCACATCTTCTTATATAAATTTGGAGTCATTTGTCAAGTCCTTGCCTCTTTCACTCTATACCAAACAAAAGTCCCCTTAGGATTTTTGAATGTTATTGCATTTAAACTTCCACACTAATTTGTGAATATTTTTACAATAGTTAATTTTCCTATCTAATAAAATAACATCATTCCATTTATTTGTTATAACTAAATAAAACTTTTCAGGTTTCTTCATACAACCCCATAAATCAGTTTATTAATATAAACAAATACATTAAATAACAAATATAATTAAATACAATTTTTTTTAACACAAATGGAATCTTTTCCTACTATATTTTCTAAATATTCTGATATATTGGAAATCTTTGCCTATTGAATATTTATCTCTGGCCTGTTTAGTTACTTCCCTTAGATATCCGCTTATTTTCAGCTGATGCTCTGCATAACTTTCCTCTGTGTTATGATAAAGCTGCTCAAATGAATTTTTTACATCCACTGACTTGATTTTATTCAGTGACAATTCTGCTTTTTATTGCTTCTAATGCAGATTTTAATTCTTCTATTTCATTTTTTGTTTCTTTATAATCTATACTTATCCCAACCAGATCCCTTTCATAGTCTATTAGGGTTATAATTTATACCCTTCTCAGCTCCTTTGCTGAAAGCAGTATTTGGGTTTTTTTACAAGTTTAAAAAGAAAGATGATTGTACAAGGTTTTAACAGGCTTTTGTGCAATACTCCCAGTGATCAGAAGTATAGGCTTTCTAAGTAGAGGAAACCTGTGTAACTGGTAATGGTTTATTTGTTACAATTTCATGCTTTTTTATATATCGTAAGTCAAACAAGATTTTTTTTCTCAGCCCACGTTTATTTTTATGACAGCTTAATAAAAGCACATTATTTTATTTACACCTTCTGGATAGGCTAAATTTCGTTCTGCCAACTGTGTCAGTCAGGGTCCCAGCAGGAAACAGATGGTAGACTCTAATTGGGTAATTTGAGGAAAGTCTAATAGACTGTTTGCAAGGATATGGGTGAGGAGCAAGGAAAACCCACAAGGGATAGCACCAAACTCCAGAGCTGGTGAACCCCAGGCCTGAGTGACTACAGGGAAGAGTGGCTACCAGAATCTGGGCAGGAGAGCTGTGTGTGGGGGTGTCTCCTGACTGAGGCTTGCCTTTGGTTGAGGGTCACTCATGGATACCAGGAAACAAGTTTGGTAATAAATAGCCAGTCCCACTCTTATCCTTAGATCTCCTGGTGCTCTCCACTGGTCATACTCAACTTGGAAGTCACAAGGCAAGGGGTTGCATTAGTCAGACCATACAGATCAGCCCCAGGGGCCTATACCAGGATGGAGAAAGGTAAATCTGGAAGGGCAGGAAAAAGATGGTAATTACATCAATCAAAGAGTCCATAACTTTTCATTGGTTCAGACATTTTTCTGGCCAAGTCTCCATTTGGTTAGTGCTCTGGATAGAAACTATTCAAGGTCAAGGGTGCCTCTTCTGAGGAAGAGAAGGGAAAGATAGCGTTGAAGGACAATTCACAGGAGGTAGCTGAATGGCACAAAATATCACTGGAGGTCTGAGAAGAGATGAGTAGATAGTTCAAATATGTATGGAGCTACTCTGTGGACAGGCTTAGAAAACTTCTACAACATATCACGATTAAAGAATCATAGTGCCAATAAAAATTCAAATCTCCTTTTGTGTGTATCTCAATCACTTAAGGAGGTTCAGGTGCAGAGGCTGAGGTAAAGTATGCTAACACTGACCATTGTCTTCCATTGTTTTGCTTAAGGAAACTTGCAGGAATTCTTCACTCACCTCATCAGGGAGAGTACTACTGTCCTAGCATCCACTTGTCTTTAAGTCACCTCTTCTCCAGGTTCCCTCTTCTGTACCTTACTTCCCAGTATGCCACGTGACCCTCCTCTCACATGGCCCCTTGGGGCAGTTTTTCTTTTGTTCTCACTGATTTTCTCTGTAGAATCTTCCAGTATGACTTTTCCTTTCCTTTTTCAGAACACTAGTGAATGGAAAATAGGCAAGACCAAAACCCTCTGAGTCGGGCAGAGGGAAGGGAAAGCTGTGGACAAGTTAGTAAGCTTCTCATATGTTCTCTTCTTTCTGTCTTCTTCCTTTTCCCTTTCTAAGAAGGGAGGGAAAGTTTGCATGAAAAGGGTGCCAGAATCTGCCCACCCATCTGAATTCCTACGCCAGATTTGCCCTGCGGTGGGTGCAGTACTGCAGAATTCTGCAAAGGGAAGAGCATTTGTAGGAAAGCTGCTGTTACTATATTTGTGTGGTGGAGCTTGAGAATAAGGCCACAAAGGTGTGTGAGTTCTCCCCACAGAAGGTTTTTTTTTTAAGCCTAACTATTCCTTTTGAGTGAGGTGTGAACATCTGGAGATTTTCTTTGTCAGGAAAAATGAAGAAATGGTGTGAAGGTCTTAGCTGGGAGTGGGTGGGGGCTTGTATCTGCCACCTATGATGCCTTAGAAACCCCCAGGAACCCCATTTTGGGGTATTCCCAAGTGTTCCTGTGAGGGATACATGTGGCGGCAGCATTATGTCTTTCCTGGCCTGCCAACCTGATTTCACAGAGTTTTTGAAAAACATTCCCCTCAGGGAAGTCCATGGTTGTTTTGACATTTGGGATAGAAAATATTTACCATGTAACCTTTACACTAAAGGACTCATAGCTAGGGACAAGCAAAACATATTTATTTGCCTCCATGTGAGCATTTGGGATGGTGCTCAAAGTGAATCTTTTAAATGAAGAAAGTATAAGTAAGAATGTAGGAAAAAAGAGAGAGGAGAGAAAATAAGTTGAAAATGAGAATGTGCACATCAGGACTTCCATTTGCTGACACCTTATTTCCCACTTTGAATTTGGAACCTGGGCAACACTTAATAAATATGAGGATATGAATTGCCATGGGCCTAAAGAGTTCATTCTTCAAGGTCTCCACTGAAGCTGGGGAGTTGAGGAGGGAAGTGGGAATTGGAGCATGGTTAGACTGTAGGGACCAAACCTACCTGTTCGCTATTTTAGTTGTGCCCTCTCTGAACTGCCACGAGATAAGTGGTTTTTGACAATGAAGTGACGAGATGGGGAAGTGATAGGAGGCCCCCTCAGCTTTGGAGGACTTGTAGGATGGGACAGAGCCTTTGAAAGGGCGTGTGTGGTGAAAATTACACTCCTTCCAGTTTTCCCACTAGCTTATTAATTACTTGAGCATAGAGACTATTTTGCTGATCTTTGTATCCCCCACACAATCTTAAGGAGCTACTTTGTTGAGTAGCAGAATCTGTAAAAGAAACATGACAAATCATAGTAGGAAACAAGACCGCCCCCCCATGGCTCCTTGGTCAGTCCACATTTTGGCAGAAGGTAAGAATTGGAGATCAGTCTTCACATTCAACCATTCTCTGTTTACACCAGGTCTTTCTTCTGTCAGTGTTCACTGAGTTTGAGGAACAGATGGAAAGGAGACCTCTGACTCTTTTACCCTTCCTTTATATGGAGTGATTCTACTTTGAACTGTTTTTCCATAGCTCTGCATAGTATTTCTGAAAACAACAACAACAGCTGCCCTCTGGCCTCTGCCCAATTCCCCTGGGAGTTCTGTTTAGACCTGGTAGATTGACCATTCCTTTCACACTTGAATTTTCACTATAATAGTATTCAAAGAACAAAATCAAAATTATATGAACCCACAGGAACAAAGAGGCAGGAAAGGAGACAAAAGCAAACAAGGGAAGACATTTTTTGGAAGATAGAATGTACATGGGTGGCAAATGATTCAGCAGAGGAAATTAAAATACAAGTACTTGCAGAGGATAATAACAATAAAAAATGAAAAGATTCACCCAATAAACCCCCCCCCCCAAATTAGGTACCATATTATGTGATAAGGAAATCAGGGAATTGGTGGAGAGTTAGGATATGGAGCATTTGGACTCTCAGGCCCCCTATCCAGTCCAGAACAGCCAGGAGTCTACTTGTCTCCCCTCTCTCCTACCTCCCACAATCCACTGCCCCTCCCCCACATTCACCACACAGAGCAGAGATTTAATCTCTGGAAAAACTGAACCAGGAAGGCTCAGGTTTAGGGAACATGGCCATGTCAGAGGG
The DNA here is from genome assembly GCF_023065955.2 of Ursus arctos. Lineage (NCBI taxonomy): Eukaryota > Metazoa > Chordata > Mammalia > Carnivora > Ursidae > Ursus > Ursus arctos. Next base: position 31,716,686 of record NW_026622786.1, on the reverse strand, counting down.
CAAAGGATGAGGTGCAGAGACAAAAACCAGGGACATTAAATGATAATTTGCATGTTGACTAGTAGGGACCTTGGCATGCTTTCCCTGCCCAACTCACAGAATAGATGAACTCAATCACATGCAGTACCCAGGCAGAAGTCTAGAGGAGTCTTCTCTTAAGAAACTGAAGAATCCCGAGAAAAGGCCTATGGATGTTGACATTTGAAGAAATTTCAGCTAAAAATTCAGCTCACCATTTACTTACCTACAGCAAAGCTCAACAGTGCAAAGGGATTTTCCATAATCCGTGCAAAATAATTTTCCATAATCTTTTCACTACCTCATTCTTAAACACGAAGAGAGGGTCAAAGATTCCCACACATCTGAGTAAAGCTTCCAACGTAAAAGAGAGGTACTAATATATGGAAAACGGAAGATAGAAGTTATGGCCATTAGAATATAGTCCCTATAATGTTTCAATTTACAAGTTTTTGACTTTGCAATGGTGTGAAAGTGATAGGCTTTCAGTAGAAACCATACTTCAAACTATGAATGTTGATCTTTCCCTGGGCCAGTGATAGATGTACAATCCTCTCTTGTGTTGCTGGGCAGGGGCAGGAGCCATAGTTCCCATCAGCCATGCGATTGTGAGGGTACACAACCGATACACCGACAACCATTCTGTACCCACATAGCCATTCAGTTTTTCACTTTCAATACAGTATTTAATAAATTACATGAGATATTCAGCATTTCAGTATAAAATGGGCTTTGTGGGAGATGATTTTGCCCAACTCTAGGCTATTCTAAGTGTTCTGAGCCCATTTAGGGTAGGATAGGTGTATTGAATGCATTTTTGATTTATGATATTATCAACATGTGATAGGTTTAGCATAAACCCACCAGAAGTCAAGGAAATCTGTACCAGGCTAAGGTGATTGGTGGGATGGAGCAGAAGAATAGCTCGTTTTATTTAGTAAAAATGTATACTTTATTTTTTTTAAAGATTTTATTCATTTTTTTAGAGAGATTGTCCAGGAATGGGGGAAGGGGCAGAGGGAGAAGAAAGAGAGAATCTCAAGCAGTGAGTGTGGAGCCTGATGTGGGGCTTGATCAATCCCACAACCCCAAGATCATGACCTGAGCTTGAAACCAAGAATCTGACACTCAACCGACTGAGCCATCCCGGCGCCCCTAAAAATGGATACTTCAAACCAGTGATTCCCAGCCTTGGTGTACCACAATCACCTGGGGCTTTAAGAAAACTGATGTCTGGGTCCCACCCCCTTGAGATTCTGATTTGGGCAACCTGGAGTGAGGCCTGGGTATTGGAGTTTTAGAAGCTCTCAAGTGGTACCGATATATATCCAAGGTTAAGAACTGCTGCCTAAACTATGGACATATTTTACTTAGATTAAAAAATGAAAGTTAATTTTATTAAAATGTTATACTGCTATAAAAAACAAAAAAGGAAAAGAAAAAACTGGCTGCAGAATCAGATAACAACTCTTCAGCCGGGCACCCAAAGGAGGCCCTCCCGTCTTCCCCAGCTCACCTTTCTAACTTTGTCTCCCACAGAGTGGCATTCAGACCATGCCAACACCACGCTTCCACCATCCCCGCGCCCCTTGGCTCTCTTGTCTGTGCTCTTCATTCATATTTCTCATCCCACTTTGAGTACCTTCATATTTTAGTACTCTTCATTGCCTGTTAATGTTGAAATTATCTTTAAATGTCCTGTCCAGTCCCCCCTGGCCATAGTCACCTGGCATAAAGCAAGAGGCTCCTTCACTGATTGTTACCATTACCTGCTCACTGTCTCATTTTTTTCAAAATGAACATCTTCTTTGCTGTGGACATCCAACAGTAGCTAGTAAATCATGTGGCTATTCAGGTTTGTTAAACTCCCCAAACAGCATTATCTGAACATAGTACATTTTTAGTAGTTAAGTGTTTACTACATACATTTTTTTAAACTTTGTTTAGTTTTAATTCCAGTGTAATCTCAGTACTATGCTAGTTTCAAGTATACAATATAGTCATTCAACAGTTCTGTACATTACTCAGTGCTCATCATAAGAACGCTCTTATTAATCTCCTTCATCTATTTCACCCATTCCCCCACGCACCTGCCCTCTGCTAACTACATGTTTGCTCTCTATTGTTAAGAGTCTGGTTTTTTGTTAGTTTCTTTTTTTCTTTGTTTGGTTTCTTAAATTCCACATATGAGAAAAATCATATGGTATTTGTCTTTCTCTGACTGACATGTTTCACTTAACATTATACTCTCTAGATCCATCTATGTTGTTGCAAATGGCAAAGTTTCATTCTTTTTTATGACTAAGTAATATTCCATTGTATATATCCCACCTCTTCTTTATCCATTCATCTATCATTGGATACTTGGGCTGCTTCCATAATTTGGCTATTGGAAATAATCCTGCAATAAACATAGGGGTGCATATATCTTTTTGAATTGGTGTTTTCATAGTCTTTGGGTAAATACTCAGTAGTGGAGTGACTAGATCATAGGGCAATTTTATTTTAATTATTTTTTCTATTTTTAATTTTTTGAGGACCTCCATAATGTTTTCCACAGTGGCTGCACCAGTTTGCATTTCTACCAACAGTGTGTGAGGGTTCCTTTTTCTCCACATCATTGCCAACACTTGTCGTTTTCTCTTGCTTTTGATATTAGCTATTCTGGCAGATGTGAGGTGATATCTCATTGTAGGTTTGATTTGCATTTCCCTGCTGATGAGTGATGTTGAGCATCTTTTCATGTGTCTGTTGGTCATCTGTATGTCTTCTTTGAAGAAATGTCTGTTCATGTCTTTTGCCCATTTTTTAACTGGGTTGTTTGTTACCATAAGCATTATTAACATTATGTTCTGTATCTTTATTGCAACTATGTGAGGTAAAGTATCACTATCCCTAATTTGCATGTGGGGAAATTGAGTCCCAAAGAGATCAAGTTACAAGCCTAGCATTGTGAGGCAGCTCATGGCAGAGCTGGGACATAAAACTCAGGTCTTTTAGGTCTTCTCCAGTTCTGAAACAACACCCCTGCCCTTGTTTTGATTTAAGTGGGCAGATGTTTTTGTTTTCTCAATAGATTGTTAATACCTTGGGAATGATAACCATATACTATATTTTAAAAATCCAGTAATTGATGCAAATTCAGTGCCTTGCACACTACAGGCCCTCTAAAAGTATTTGGTCATTTGATTGTGGTGGTAATAATAGAGAATACTTTGCCAGGTCTTTATAGGGATTATTGCATTAAACATTACAAGAAGTATGTGAGTTGTTAAAACTATCATGCTCACTTAAAAAAATCAATAACCAAGCTTAAAAATGTAAAGGCACCTGCCCAAGGTCACACAGCTTATCACACAGCATATCCTGTCAGAGTGGAGCTGAGACTGAAACCAGAACTGTTGGAGTCCAGAGCTCAGAAATTCCTTGCCTCGTTTCTTCTCATATGAAGTCACTAAGAGCAGCTTTCATTATAAAGATTTTTTCAATCCAGATTAATAATCATCATTCTTTCTATTTCCCCAAGACACAGTTGGGAGTAAAGGCAGGACAAATTGTTACCCATCTGGTGGATGGTATTCACCATGAAAGGGTGGGAGGACTATTTGAACACAGACCCACACAAATTAACAAACCCATGTGTCAACTTTAGTCTGGCAGTCCGTTTCTGCTTCCTAAAAATAGCTCAAGTTCAAGAAAGCTAATGTATTTGTCAATTGGAACTTTAAATCTTGTGGAAAGGAAAAAATAATGACCTGCAAACAACATTTGAACCTTGTCCTCTAAATTTTAGAAAATAAACACACACACACACTTTATTTGTCACGTGGCAGTGGTTGTGAAGTAAATATATCCCACTGCACTGATCTTACATCTTGTCACATTAATGTTTCAGAGCACTCAATATAAATATTAAAACTAATAGCTTCACTCTTCAGCTATTACTCCTCCATCCCCTGAAATCATCATAAAACTTTCAAAGCCTTTTAGAACATTTACACACTTGAATCTGATGGTGGGGAAAGGAGATTCACACAATGCAACCCATAAGCTTAAATAATAGTGAAGAGCTGTTTATGGAATATGCTTTATTTATTCATCATTTCAAGTAAAGTTTCTATTTTGATGGAGGAAAAGAAATCAAAGTATAGCTGTCAAGGGAGAAGGCTGAAGTATTGCTTTTCTATACTGAGGACTTGCAAAAAAAAGAAGTCCATGAGAATCTCAGTCCAAGGTCAATCAATGCTAAGACTGTGGGTACGTAAACAGCTAATGGATTGTAAAGACACATACCAGTGTTATGAATTTTTAAAGAGCAACTCTTCAGCACAGAACCCCATAAATCAATGATGACTTATTGGCTGGATCAATTATGCAAACTTTTAAAACATTTAATGACAGGTAATGAACAGGTCTCTGGAGGACACCAGTCAACAGTGTTTTTGCGGTTGTAGTTACATCTGCTTAAGTGAATTGGGTAGAGGTAGTCATTCCTAGGAAGTAATTAAAAGTTAAATCCAAGAGTCTGCCTAAAGTGAAAAAGAATAATTACTTAAGTCTTCACCCATACTTTAAATAGCTAGGGAAATGGGTTGCCTCCTAATGGATTCATAGGTATTCCAGGCTGGTTTTCGACTGAGCGTGCTGTTCTCAGGGAGCTTCTATTTCTAAGGATTTGTTTGGAGTTTCCTGGCAAAACAATCTGAGCAACAAAGAGAAAGATGATTTTTGAAAGAAGAAAAAGTATGGAATGGGTGATGACCCAGATAGGTGCTTATAATTACTTATTTTGAAATTAACTTTTAGTGCCAATTGGAGGAGCAGACAGACAGGCAGAAATGGGGTGATAATGCAAGATTCTGCTCAACTTAGAAACAAAGGACAGAAAGCTAAGTGTTGGTGACTAATCCCACAGGAAATCCCACAGGATCACTTACGGCATTACAGTGCTTTAATCACATATTAAAATAGTGACCCAGCGAAAAATGAAGGACTTTGGGGGGTAGATTTCTGAACGTAATAGTCCTTTAGAGTTTAAACATTGATTTTTCTTATTGTATAACTTCAGATAAGTATTTAGATTATTAAAAAGACAGAAGTTAAACATGCCATTCAATCCTAAGTATGCTGCTTTATATCTAAGCCACCACCGTTGATGCTGTATTTCTGTGTTAACATAGTTAAAGAATTGCTCAGATCAGATAAAACCTTCCATCTGATTCTGAAAACACTAAAAATTCTGATACTCCTATATACCTCTGACTCATATTGCTGCTTAGCAGAAGGATCATAAAACATGAAAAGGATAAAGTAAGTTGGATGTAAAGTGCCCAAGCTCAGGTGTCTCCGGCCTGGGATTGTTAGAATTTTATGTCAGAGAATCTTCTTTATAACTGTTACTGGGTTTCCAAAATACTTTCAGCTAAGTGGGATAAAAGTAAATATCTGAAAAACATGACTGATTCTTGGGTATTCCATTTTCTTTAGAAGCTTTGCTAATTACCAACCTATGTAAGGAGTTTGAGCACTTTGCGTATGTTTGGTAGAGATAGATATCTTTGGTAATGAAGATCACAAGAGAATTTGGCACAATTTCTACCCAAACCTGTGATATGTATTTACTGTTATATTCATGGCTAAGCAAAATGAGTCAAGAACTCTAGTATCTGGATCCTTTGCTAGAATGTATACATCCTACTTTTTGTTGAGAAATAAACAAGAGCCCAGGGCGAAGGGGTAAACAGACATGGTTCAAATCCTGGATCTGACATTTACTGGCTTATATGACTGTAGGCAAGTTTCCTAACCTCTCTCGTTTTACATCCTCATCTGTAAAATGGGTAGCATAATTTCTACCTTGAAAAAAAAAACACCTACTATATAGATACTCAACATTGGCAGTGGCTATTATCTGCCAAAGCTGAAATATCTCTGGGAACAATAAATATGGAATAACATCAGGACAAAGGTTGTTGCTAAATTCAGGGAAAGGAATGCCTTTCTACCAAAGAACGTTGACTTTTAGAGTAATCCTAGCTGTTAACACCAAGGTGTGTATTATGTATCAGGTGCTTTGCTTGCACTAGCTCATTCAAGCCTGTCAACTCTTTGATACGAGCACTATTACTACTATTTTACAAATGGAGTCATTGAATCTCAGAGAAATTAAGAAACTTGCCCAAAGCTACCCAGGTACAAAATGACTGAATTGGTATTCCAAAGTAAATCAAACTGTGTTTGGCCAGAATGTGCCACAATGTGAGCTTGTAATTGGCTAAACTAAAAACAAGGGACTAAAAATACTATACCAAAAAATTTCTCTGTTGGTATGCGTGGCTCCCCTAGAAATAAAAAGAGACAAATTCACCATCGTGTATTTCTCCCAATTGTCTCGGAAAGCAAATAAAGATGGCAGTACTGGTCACGAGGTTGAAATTTATCCTAAGTATGAAGAAACAAGAGGCAGTGGTGGGCAGCTTAATGTACAGTCTTGTGTATATGACTTACCGAGTAATTCTGTCAGACAGCAGTCGTGCTGTGAGTAATAAATGGTCTGTTTCTCTGACCCAGGGGTCTTGTGTCTTCTGTCAGTTTATGTATATAGAACTATGGCATTCTAACTTGTTAGCTTCCAAGTAGGGTAAAATCTCAGACCCTTCACGGTTTCTGACTTAACACTGAGGAGGAGAGGTCATAACTGTCACACCTCCACATGGAAGGAAACATCAGATGTGTCCCCTGATAGATAAGTTCTCAGAGTTTCCCAGCAGAATGAAAGGTGGGGAGTGGGATGGTGGAAACAAAATTTTCAGAATATCTTATGCTTGGATCTGTATTCTCATAAAGATAAGAGTTGGAGAGATAGATGCAAATTAATAACCAGTAAAATATCACTTCACATTTACCAGATGGCAAATATGAAAATGTGGGACCTACCAAGTGATGAGAGAAGGTGGGGCAGGGGGGACTATACAATGCTGGTGGGAGTATAAATCAGGGCAGTTTACACTTCAGAGGACAATTTGGTAATACTAATAAAGTTGAATATACCAGCTCAGTGTTCTAGCTATTCTCTTCCTAGGTGTATACCCTAGAGAAATTCTTTAAAAAGTCACATCTTTAGGAATATTCACTGTAGTATTGCTTGTAAGAGTGAAAATTAGAATAAATCTTAATATTCACAGAAAGAATTAATAGAGTAAGTTTATACTATCTAGCAGCTTAAATGAATAAACAAAAATGACATAGATCAGTATGAATAAATCTCAAACACATAATATCAAACTAATAAAAGTAAATTGGTGGCCTGTACTTAGAGTGTGATGCCATTTGTATAAAGTTTTGGAACATATAAAACAGCAGTATATATTTTAGGGATATATTCACATGTAGTAAGGGTATAAAAATATGTGCAGGGTGAGTGTTTTATGGTATGGAGAAGGAGGGACTGGAAGGAGGAAGGGTACACACAGGTTCTTCAATTGGAGTTGTGACATATTATTTTTGAAGCCTAGTGGCAAGTACTGAAAAATGTGTTGCTTCCTTTTACATCATTTGTGTCTGACATACTCCATAAAAATAACTTTTAAAGAGTATTTATCATTTATATTGGAAAAGAACAGATAAGGTTTAGTGAAATATACCAGAATAACTTAATTAATGGTATAGGAATTTATATCTCAGATGATTTAGAATCACTGTAATGTAAAAATGGATTGATTCGATCCCCCATCAGATGGACAGTGCATTCCTGAAATGAGTCATTTCTATAGCATTGAATGCAATTCTAGAAAATGCCTCCCTTTTGATCTGCTTGGTTTTTGAGTCATTTGTGAAGTTTTTCACTTCTTAGACAACACATTATTAATATGTTAATAATGTAAGTAATAACACATTAATTAATAATTGATATACATTAATAATAAAGTCAATTGATTAATTGAGTACATACTATTATTAATGGCACTTAGGTCAGGATGTAATGCCCTGGAGCTTAATTTGGCAACAAATGGACCCACACATCTACCCTAAAGGATCAACTGTATGTCTTTAAGGAGGAAAGATTATTCAAATTATTATTCTTTTATAACTATCAAGTGAATATTTAAAAAATCCTGGTTTCTGATGAACAGCTTTGAATTTCCTTAAAATGAATATTTAAATAAAAAGCAAATCATGGTTCTCTCATGAGAGGAAGTGCCCCCAAATATCTAATTAACTTCTTTCTGAATTCCTGAGACTGAAATATTGTGGCCTCAGTATCTCCATCTTCTGGACAATTTGCAGAATCACAATATAGATCCCTTCCTATGTTATGGTCATTATTTAGGGAAAAAAGTGAGATGATTATATGATTTGGCTTGGGCCATTTGCAATACAACACATATTCTTATCTTCAATCACAGGCCATGTGATTGTAATCATCTCTAAAAAGCGTATTGGGATTTAGTGACATGTCATTACTATTTGGAGGATTTATTTCATCCCCTTTATTCTAACTCTTACCTCTTCTCTGAAACTTCAGAATATATTCCATGACCCATGGATGATGGCTCCGGCATCCCTTTGCCTTTTTTGTCTTGTTAGTAACTTTTATAAGCTATCGTTAATGGGTACAGTGCAATTCTAGTATAGAGATAAAGACAAGATTTTTGTGTCTATTGCTCACTGAATTTGGCAGTTAAAAAGGCAGGGGAAAGGGCTACGAGGGAAAGTGAATACAAGGTATGAACTGAGCCCTCAGCAAGCCACATCTGGCTCTGCAAAGAGAGGAGATTCTAGACCCTTGCAGGTTTCAAACTTCATCAGACCAGCACCCATTCAGAAGGACACTTGCTACTTGAAATTGAAGGGGGTAAAGCCATCAACTTGTTGGAAGTACTCTGACTTTCAAAATACTGATCATTTATGTTGAAGAGAGTCGTTAGTGTCACCAAACTAAACATACCAATTAATACCTGACAGACACAGTACGATTTACAAAACAAAACATTTTCCAAGATTCCTCTGAAAACATTCACAGATGTTAAAGCTGCAAAGGATGTTAGAAATGAATTCCCTTTCCTCCTATTTTGCTATAGAGCAGTTAAGCTCAAAATGTGTATTATGTGCCCAAGGCCATGGAGCCAGTTAATGAGAGAGCAAAGACTGAAGTGGAGGTCTTTGGACATGTGTCACTTCCTCTACCATGTACAACTCTGAGACTAATAATCCAGTTCAGTTATCATGCTATTATTAAAGTGGTGCTTTTAGAAGTGATTTCCCAGCACAAGAAAGAGAAGAAGATGCAGTGAACATGAAAAGAACTAAAGGAGACCAGTGTGATTACATGACCGAGGTAGGATATGTGTTATATGAGTTTTAAAGATGAAAGGAGTTACTTTGGAGACGAAAGAGGAGGAGAAAAAGAGTTTTTATAAGAAGGTTCCACTTGTTCTCTTTTTCCATGAAAGGTAGACTGACTCTACATACAATTTAGCAGGAAAAATTTTATTTGAACACAAACAACTTTTGGATAGTAGTTTAAACTCCATTAAAGATTATTGACATATATCTTAAGGTTTTTGAAATCTAAGTGGCAACAAACTCGCAGTTGTAAGATCCAGTTAGGTCCATTGGCTGCTTGACCAACTTTGCTCTTTGGCCTCAGGGACCCAAGATTTAATATTATTTTTACTTTACTAGTGATAAAGAGAGACTGAGTGACTTTGCTAAAGAGAAAGAGGTCCTATTAGATGTAAAGAAAAATCAGGTTCCTTTGTTCTTTTCAGAATCTTTGCTATGTCTCCACTGTATAAGGGGGTTGTGGACAGATTAAGCCAGAGCTTTCCTTAAGTAACATGAGCACAAATGACTGATACTATATGGGATGGTCTCGGAGTCATCATGTGAGTGGTATGGATTTTCTCAGGCATTTTATATTTTGTACAGTTAAATTTGATAAACATTCATTGAGGACCCACTGTGTGCCAGATGGAAAGCTAAGGGCTAAGGATATGCTATTAAATGAAACAGCTCTCACCATCACAGAGCTCCAGTCTAGTGGAATAGTCAGGTATTAAGCAAATAATCTCCAATGTGATGAATATCATTAAAGGGGAGCTAGATGGGTAGGAAAACCTAGGCAAAGTCAATGTGGCTTTTACGTTAGCCTGGATGAGGCTATTTCTGTCTTGTGGGAGAAAGTAACAATTTAAGTCCGTTGCGTCTTGGGAAATAGCTATTCATTCACTCTTATTGGTAAGTACTTAGGAAAATATGTTTCATTGGCCTGATTTTTGTAGCAATCCAAAGGAAGAATCTAAATTACTAAAGGACAGTTAAAATTTTGTGGAATGGTTAATTTTATACACTTGGGTATGGAATCTACCTATTCCCTATATTTTATGAGGATATAGACTAAAGTATTACATTCCTTCATTTTATTTCTCATCATGATCAATCCTGAAGTGAGTCAAAGTATTTGTTTAAACAGGTGTTATGGACAGTTTAGTCACATCAAGGCTTGGACTCTGCCTCAGTTTCCCCAAAGAGTGAATCCTGTGACAAAGGTGTGTAGCAGGTGTTTTTGTTTTAGAGCAGTAGTGCCAGAGACAAAGTGAGGAACCAAGAAGATTGAAACATGGAAGGAAGACCATTCCAGGGTGTGCTATTGAGCTGACTACCACTCTGGGAGACTGAGGCTCCTTCCTCTCAGAGACAACCTAGGAAACCTCATGCGTGTGCCTTAAAATTGTTAGTGAGCTGCATCATTGATTGGCCCTCACACACCATTGGTCAAGAGTTGCCCCCAGGGAATATTGACTTCTCCAGCTTGTCCTGGAATGGCTGAAAAGTCTCCAGCCAGTGTCCTAGTCTCTGGTAGCCTGAGGCAAGATGCTGTTAGGCTCCACCTGGTTGTACAATGTCCAGAACAAGGGACAGATATGGGACATCAGCTATCCCTCACAAAGGACTATTAAAAATAGTTCCCTCTTTTCCGTGCCTGAAGGGCGGCTGTCACAGTAAAGAGATAACACCAAAATAAATTCTGAGCCCTATCACAGATTTGAGGGGAGTGAGGAGAGCACAGCCAGCACTTCCTGGGGTGTTGGGAAGGATGTACAGAGCAGAGGATGGGGGGGGGGGCACGATTCATGCCACCTTATACAGTTGCTGTGTGTTTTTGTTTCCTCCTGTACATAGTTATAACTTGGTGGGCATATACAGAGACACAAGAATTAACGTCCTAATGATTTGTATTATGATGTGGTGCTAATATATGTGAAGTCAGTCCTGTCTTCAGACAGTTCACATTTCAGTTTTCTGAGCAGTATGGATAGATTCCATCAAGCTTCTTTTAGTTGCTAAGAACTTCATAAATTCCTCTTTGTAATTGACTTGCTTTCCGACAATAATTGTTAACTGATAAATAGGAGAATTGTCAGGTGTGGAATCAGTGGCGAGAGAAAGATAGTTTCTCTGTTGCACTTATGAAGAATCACCGATAAGACCTCTGATCCCATTAAGGATATAAACCCTTCAGATGGAGTTGATGACAGCCCCATGGGCTGCCGGAGTCCTCACCAGCTTGGCTGTTCTCAGTGCATGTTCAGCCAAAGGGGGATAAAATCAATGCAAGAATTTCATGGCCTCCAAGAAAATTACTGTTGAGAGATGACCCAGTTCTTTGATTGGTGTCACCAGAAGACAGGCCTCCTTGAGAAGTGAATGTAATGACATCCACCAGCTGCTTAAATTCTTTCTATTATATGCATTTGCTTTCAAATGGCTTTAGCATTTTAGCATAAACTACCACTTGCTTTCCTCCCAGATTTGGGCTCTGGGCATTTTTAAAGCAGCAGGCAGAGGCCGGCCTGGCAAAAGCAGCGTGCCACTCTGCGTCTCACAGGATGGATGAAAGCATTTTTTCTTGGATCCTTAATGATTAAGGGCTAAGAAAGCGGCATGAGTGGATTAGTGATTCCAAACTGAATTCCACCCCCCACCCCTTATTGTGTTCTCATTCACAAGATCACAGTTCCTGGTGAGAGCTGAAACCCTGGGACCCTGAGTGCTGGTTTGCTACCTTGTCTTCCCTGGCCTAGTTAGATCTTACATCGGTCTGCTCTTGCTTTACTCATTCTCATGTCTGAACAGACACCCAAAAGCTCCTGAAAGGTTCCTTTTTTGTCTCTAAGAAAGATCTGGATGCATGTGAAGAGAGGAGGTGGATTATGGGCGTTGAAAAGCTAGAGCAGAAGCTACAGGGACCCTTGCACATGAATGAAACTCATGGGATTCTTTGTTGATCTGCCCCCAGTGCAAAACCTGGAAGCCTCCTGCCATTCCCCCTCTCCTTCTGGCCATAATCCTTACTCATGCCAGGTTACAGGGAAGGATGGCGGATAAAATGTTGAAAAGATAAATAACAATAACAACAATAGCAGTCTTCCAAATTGAACTCTTGACTAAAACTTTGTGCCAGGCACTATTCTAAGCACTTTTCACATATCTTCATTTAATTCCCACAACATCCCTATGGGGACATGCTGTTAGTCCTCCCTTTTAGGTGAGGGACTGAAGCACGGAGAGCTGAAGTAACTTGACTAAGGTGATACAAGTACATATGTCCCCTTCTTAGTCACTGCTCTTCTCCTTGGGGTAACTTTGTGAAGGATCGCGTAAGGAACCTATAAAAGGGGTTAATGTTAATTTCTATTATTTCTTTGCCAAAAGGAGATGTAGGTATTGGGAAGTGTTGGAGGGTGCCCGTTCTAAGGGGAAGGAATTGTGACCTTTAGCCTCCCTGGCCTGATAACATCCTTTTGGAACATGTGAGAGCCTGAACCATCTCCAGGGAGCTTGTGCCCAGACAGGTCACACTAAATACTTTGCCATCCCAACCTGAATATGTGGCTGCATGAATACTGTGAACAGTATCTCTAAGAATTGTAAACAGTAAGCTTTCACCACACACCTTCTTCCCAGGGTACCACTTATGGCCATATTCTTCCACATGTGCTGATGTGTTACCAGTTGCTACAGGCTGGAGGGTCAGATAAGGTGTCATTTCTAACCAGCCCTGGGATCTCATTCTAATCCAAGGTATTTGGGATGGAGCAAGTTTGTGGTTTCCAGCATGTTTTTGGCCTAGAGGAAAAACTTGGGGAATTCAGCTGTACTGGGCCCTTACCTTCCCCATTCCCTCCTGGAGATGTATTCTCCACGGGGAACCTGTGAGATGGGTGTCATTCCCACTTCCTTGAAGGAGTTCCTGGGCCTTTATCATTGTTGATATGCACCCCAGGAGACTGGGGTGCAAATATAGGCAGAGATGAAAGATTTCCCCCCACTCAGTCTGTCTCCAACTGTGGGCTTAGGTTGAGTTTGCCAAATGGCTTCTTTGTTTGCAGTAGCCAATAGTCGAGTGGAACATGGTAGAGCATTGGGAGACCTTCGTAAGAGGCACCCAAACAGCTGGCCCCCTCAGGTTCCTTTGGGGAGCTCCATGGATGGGGCGACTGAGTTTGGTTGGCTCACACTGGGTGGTTGGCAGTGAGGGGTGGGCGCGGGTGCCCACCTCCTGAGCAGCAGGATGAGGAGGAAGTGGCGTCGAGTCCATGCTCTGTGCCTGTACACCTCGTATGTGTGCTTCGTGCATTTGGGAAGAGGCAGCCCCACATCATAAAACCTCCCTGAAAGCCACTGAGTTACCTCTCTAAAAAATGTAATGGACTGTACTGAAAGCCTGGCTTTGACTGATGTGAGGTTTGGGACTCTACCCAGGTAAGAATCCATGCAGCGAGGAGACCGGAGAAGGCAGATGACCCAGAGTAGGGCCAAACTGTTTACCAGCAGATGTGTTTTTGAAAATCTTCCTTAACTGGTCATGGCAGCGGAAAATATCCTGCTGTTAAACGCATCTGCAATCCGCTGCTCTCCCAGTCCACCTACAAAAATTTTGACCTTTAAAGAAATGATGGAGAAGCTGGTGATTTTTTCTATGGCATTGAAGCTCAGTCTGTTTGAGGCTCCAAGGCAATTGCAGCCCTCTTTGCTCCCTATTTCGCATCACTTTTAAGTCTTGTCCTGGCCACTATGAACCCTTCAGCACTTCTCCCTGTGCAATCACTCGAGTCAAGATCTGTGATTTGCAGATGACATGTACATTTCTTGGCTGATGTTTGCTGAAGCAGTTTGCAAACCTTAGGCAGTTGGGGGGGGTGGAAGAACAGATTACAATTGGAAACTTGTAATGCCCCCCCAAATTTCTATTCTCATGCAAATGGATAGCTTCTTTCTCATTATTTTGATTGAAGGGAAGGTAGCTCAGTGTTCCTGTTGGCGTGAATTATCATATTCATGCTTTTGATGACCAAACAATTGGTTGATTTCTGTTGTTTGTCACTCCTGTGAGAGTGCAGTACTTAAGAAACCGAGGTGGGGGGGCGCCTGGGTGGCACAGCGATTAAGCGTCTGCGATCGGCTCAGGGCGTGATCCCTGCGTTGTGGGATCGGGCCCCACATCAGGCTCCTCTGCTTTGAGCCTGCTTCTTCCTCTCCCACTCCCCCTGCTTGTGTTCTCTCTCTCGCTGGCTGTCTCTATCTCTGTCGAATAAATAAATAAAATCTTAAAAAAAAATAAACTGAGGTGGGGGGAAGATGTTATTAAAAATACTCTCTCCCCCCAAAAATGTCCGAACACAGAGATAAAATCTTAAGTTCCTCTCATTATAACAATCTGTTACAAGACTGCACCAAACAACTCTCAGCTTTCTGAGCTTTGGAACAATGACGGCTGCATTTTGGATCATCTTTCATTTGAATATCTACAAAATATGTAAATTACCGAATCTGAGAGAAGTTATTTTCGTGTCATCTGTTGAAATATTCACTCATTTAAAAAAGACCCTCTTAATGAAGAACAAGCCTTATTTGATTTTTAAGCAGACATGATACATGTATAAATATAATGTGATCTGAAACACACGTTAATGAGATTTCCATCAGAAGGATTACTGAGGTTCTGTGTTCAGACACCGAGAAAAGCCAAATGGGTGTATCAGGCCCCCATTTCTAATCTTCAAAAGCAAATTTATTGAAGTGTCTCAATTTTGCCACACACCCTAACATCTGCCTATGGGCCCAGAGTCCTAATCCTGTCACACTGTGAGGCTGCAGATTAGGAGAATGCATAAGCAATGTTTCTGCCGCTGCACATAAGTATAGACTGCTAACTGAATGTGGGCTTCATAACACAGACTCGTTAGCTTAAGCAGGTTTTGCGCTAAACATTGTTCAAATCCTGGAAAAAAAAAACAACAGTGATAGCCTCTGATATTTTCTTCCTTTATCGAATTTAAAAGAAGTTCTCCATAAGTAGAAGCTACCATATAAAAGTTTCAGTGACACACATGAAGCAAAGGAAGGAACACATCAAGAACACTCCATCATGTGTCAGATACTGTGTCAAATGCTTAACATACATTATTGCAGTTACTACGAAATCAATGAAGTAAGTATCCATTGAGATTTCACAACATTTCTGTGTTGTATTCTGGAATCCTATTACTTCAACAGTGTCTATGTATTTGTCCCCTTTACCCCTTTATTATTTTTTTAAACATTATATTAGATATGAGAGTGTGTGTGAAGGAGTCCCTGAGACCTCTGCAAATCTCCCAAACCATAAAACTCCTACAAGAAAACAAGTGGAGGATAAAGTCATGGTACGTAGTTAAATGACTCTCGCCTGCCTCCCACTGCGGGCAGTTCAGATTCATGCCTCAGCAAAATTACAAATTACTACATGTTATGGGCTTTCAGGATCATTCAAGAACACTCAAAGCCACGCATGTTAAATCCACAATTGCCAACGGCTTACCGAACTACCCAGGTGAGCACAGGACTCAACTGTTATTGTCAGTGACAGTCAAAATAGCTTCCATTTAAATTATCCACTACAAGCTTTTTTAAGATTTCAAATTTTTGACGACTCTATTTTGTTTTGCCTTCTGAGTTCCATTTGCTCAAAGGCAACATAAGGCAATATAGATGTTATGGGGGCTCCTCGGAGAAATTAGAGAAAAATCATTAGGGACGGCAGTGTTCACGAAGCATTGGAGAAAGGGTGAGATATGTCCCCTTGTAACTTTCCGTAACAAGAAAAAAAGATAACTGTAGAAAATGGGATTGTATTTTCCAAAGTACATAAATCAGCCATTTAAATTGTGAGATTTAAGTCATAGTTCTATTGATTTTGTTATTGAATTAAAAAAAATCACAAAATTTCCATCACGGTAGAGAATAAAAGCAAAGAAAACTATGGTCACTTTGGGCTGCCCTTACCATCAATATCAAGTCTACCTGGCTTGGGTCATGTTTACTTTCCTACAGGAACTTATGCGTTCATGTCAATATTTGTTGGATTTAGACTTGCTCAGAACACAGATTTTTAAAATTCAATTCTCTCAGTCTATGATTAGGTACTATTTTTGATAACAGTGATAATTCAGACATATGTCAAAATAAAAGCCTTTCTTTTGATATCTTTGGAGATCAATCTCTTGGAGACTACTTCTTCAACATTCCTGTCTATATTTCCTCCTCTATATGCTTCTCACCACCCTGCCTCATCACGTTATCTTCCTGTGGTTCTGAATTCTTGGGAGAGGTCTGAAAGCAGTCCTAAATGTTTCAGGGCTAGGAAAACCAACCAATTACAGTTCTTTAGGACCAGTGACAGTGACTCATGGATCCTCACCAAAGTCTGATATGTCAGTTGCTCTATCAGTGCTCAACATCTTTTATCCCCAAACTCAATAACATGCCCAGAGTGCAATGCAATAATAAAAATAATAACAGTAATATTAAAATAAACAAAAAAGCATACATTTTCCATTTATAAGGCCCAAAGTGAGGAAGCGTTCATATGCTTGTCCTATTCACTTTATCTGCTACTGTGACTCAGACAGGGCTGCTCTGCCTTCTATGTTTGGTTGTATAGTGGGTTGAGATGGTCTAGAATGGTAGGATTGAGGGTAGAATTGTTTAAAACAGCAGAAATGCATTCTGGAACAGAAACACCAACATCAGCCCTGAACACAGATCTGATCCTGACAAGATTCTCTTGAGTAGAAGTTACACCAATATGGCAATTTACTTCTTGTCCAGAAGAGTTAACACAAGCTGCTTCCAGTGGTATTTAAAGTGCTCAACCAAGTGGCCTGGGCTTTCGGGAACTGGAGTTGTTCTCTTTATGTGTTCTTATGTATATATAATTTTGCTGTAAAAGTCAGAGTTCAAGCTGGTCGCTTTTACATGAATGAGTTCATGTGCCTAATTCCTAAATCCCACACATCCTTTTTTCTCTTCTTTTCTTTTTCTTTCTTTTCTTTTCTTTCTTTTTCTTTTTTCCTTTTTTTTTTTTTTTTTTTTTTTTTCCCAAGAGGGTAAACAGAAGCTCAGAGAAATAAAGAGGCTAACCCTGAGCATAGGAGTTGAAAGATTGCAAGTCCCAGGTACCCTGGTTTCCTGGGTCAGGGAAGTAAGTACTGTCTTGCAGACAGAGTATCTTCAACCTTTAGAAAAATAACCCTAGCAGGAAAACATGTGATGTCCTTCTCTATATAAATCCATATCATAACTATTTATTAAGAGAATGCATTTCACAAAATAATTCCATCAAATCTATGAACGGGATTTTCAGAGGCAAAGAAAACTGAATAAATTACTACCTGGTTATATTTTTTATTGGCTTTCCAAGTTCTTCTGAATATCGAGCTTGTGAGCACAGACTCATTTACATGACTAGTTTAACTAATTTATCTGATTTTAAAGTCTACATCTACAGAAAATTACCTCAGAAGTGTTTCTGGTTTCAAATTCCATTTTCTTCTGGAAATAACAAATCACAGAAGAGTTTACACAAGTTAGATAAATGTAACCAAATATACTCCTACTTCCTGAAACTGTGAACGATCTGGTGATACTGAGGGAAGCAATTATAATCTTAATTGGCATCGAATGATAGAAAATTAGTTTCATGGTAAATATTCGTTTTCTTTGTTCTCAAATCTATTATTTGCATTAGAGATGTGACATTTAGCCTTGGAGAAGGAACCCAATTTCATTTATTTTTCTAAAGGATTTTAATTGAGGATTAAGGACCAATCTTTTGTGAAGATTGCAGAAGGAGAATGTTGCTGTTTTGTTCAGAAAATACCAAAACAAACACCAAGCATCACCTATCTTTAATGTTAAAGTCCCTTGAATAAATAAAAATTAGTCTCAGTTGTTCAAGTGCCATTTGAGTGAGAGCCAAAAAAAATAAACAAACAAAAAACAGCAGGCTCAGTGACAAATTTGGAACTGTCATTAATGGGAGTATTTGGTTATCAATTGCTGCACAACTAGCACCCTAAAACTTAGTTTCTTGAAATCATCCATTATTACTCATGATCTCCCGTAGTTCTGTGAGTTGAAAAGGCTTGGCTGGGTGGTCCTCACTTAGAATTTCTCACATGTTTGTAGCTGGGGCTGGGTCATCTGAAGAACTGGCTTAGTAGGATGTCTAAGATGGATTCTTCATTCCGATGCTGGGGGGATGGAACAGCTGGGGGCTGGCTGGGCATCTCTCTCTCCACGTGGCTACCTTGGATTTCCTCATAGCCCAGAGGTTTCAGGACAGTTAGATTCTTACTTTCATGAAAGCTGGCTTCTTCCAGGGCAAGCCTTCTAAGAGAACCAGGCAGAAGCTGCAAGGTATCATACAGCCTAGGCTGGGAGTCCAAGCAGCACTGCTTCTGATGTACCCTAGCAGTCAAAGCAGTCACATGTTGGCCCAGCTTCAGCTCTAGATGGAGGAATGGCATGTACATAGGAGAGAGGAGGAATTGTAGGTGGTCATCTTGAAGACAAACCGTCACAAAGAATATACCCAACATTTATACTTAACAGTGTGTTTATCAGCATCCTCTGGAGGAGAGTGCCACTTAGTTTCTCTGTATAGACCATGCAGCTCTAGAAACATATGAATGTATTAGTCAAGGCCAAGTGTTGGGGGAAGCTTATATAATCTGCAAGTTCCCATAGAGGGCATGGCATTTCCGCTTCTCTCTTCATGAGGAAAAAATAAGGAAGGAAAGTTTCCGGCCTTACACCATAAACTCATCCAATCCTCCCCTTGGGAAGAGGAGAGATTTATCTGAGGACTGTGTTTGGAAGAAGTAGTTGAGCTGGTGAAACTCAGCCTCTGTTAGCTTTTCTTTTCATTTCCATCTTCGAAGTGGCCTGCAGTGCTGCTTGGGCAAGGAGTGTAGGGCAAGTCAGCCTTATTCGAGGTTGTGGTATTGGGAAGTCCATTCGGCCCCCACATCTATGACCGGCTGACTCTGATCCCTAATTTCTTCACGGTCACATCTCAGGGGATATTTGTAGCCCTCCAGCTCCAATAGTAAGATTTCCAAACACTCATTTTTTCTTTAAACAATTTCTGAAGATAAAAATCTTGGTTGAAGAGCATTCTTTTTTTTTTTCCTCTGCTCTCATTTGTTGGGTGTTTATTTTATGTCAGGCACTGTTCAGTGTCATGTTTCTTAGCTGGGTTAATCTCCACAGCAGCTCTGTGTAACAGACCTTGTTTCCCACTTTTCCGTGTGGAAATCTGAGGCCCATGTCACATAGAGGCCATGTGGCAACACCAGATTTTGGGCAGAGGTGGTCAACTTTGAAAAGCTGTGTTTTGTTTTGTTTTGTTTTTTTATAATAATTTTTTATTATGTTATGTTAGTCACCATACAGTATATCCTTAGTTTTTGATGTAATGTTCCATGATTCATTGTTTGCGTATAACACCCAGTGCACCATGCAATATGTGCCCTCCTTAATACCCATCACTGCCTATCTCATTCCCCCACCCCCCTCCCCTCTGAAGCCCTCAGTTTCCCAGAGTCCACAGTCTCTCATAGTTTATTCCCTCTTCTGTTTATCCCCCCTTCATTCTTCCCTTCCTTCTACCAATCTTCCTATTTCTTATGTTCCATAAATGAGTGAAACCATATGATAATTGTCTTTCTCTGCTTGACTTATTTCACTTAGCATAATCTCCTCCAGTCCCGTCCATGTTGCTGCAAATGTTGGGTAATCGTTCTGAGGGCTGAGTAATATTCCATTGTATATATGGACCACATCTTCTTAATCCAGTCATCTGTTGAAGGGCATCTCTTTCGAAAAGCTGTGTTCTTAACCACTATGCCACTCTGCATCATAAACCTGCTCCATACCCGCTTTCACTCATGTATATTTTTTGACTGATGATGATTTCATGTGATTTCTTTGTTTCAGAAAGGCTTTTATGTCAAATACTAATAATGGTAATAATAATGAATACATATCAAGCACTTACGATGTGTCAGACTACTACTCTACAGCTTTCCAAGGGTGAACTCATTTCATCTTCACAAGAATCCTGTGAGTTAGGTTCTACTGTTCTTTTGTTTTCACAAGTAAGGAAACTAGGCACAGCAGGTCCAAGGTCATGCTGTAGGATGTTGTAGGTAGAACAGTTTCTGGGATACTGAGAAAGTGCTTTTGGACCCTAATGTCTTCTCTATTTGTTTGTTGATGGCCAGGAATTCTTCATTGGAAAACACAGCCTAGAAAGAAAGCTTGATATTGACATACACACTGAGAGGCAGGGCATTGACTTCACACCTCACTACAGGTGTCAGGAATGAAGTCTCAGGAGCAGGTTCCGATGAGGGTGATAGCAAGGTATTCTGGGGGAGCGGATTCTCCAAGAAAGGGGCATCCCAAAGGGAGAGGAGAAAGTCAGACATAAATGAGGAGACGCTGATTTTTCTTCCACTCCAAGTGTTTCCGGGGAAGGGCCCTTTTTCTTTTACATTCTTGCCCACTAAGTCATCCTTTCCCTAGAGTTCTAGAGGGCAGGAAGTATTGAGAAAGTAGCCCATCAGAAAGTATGTTTCCTGCTGTTTATCTGCTTCCAGAACTGGCTGAAGTTTACTTTTTGGTACTCCAGAGACCTAGCTTCTTCTTGCCTTCTTCCAATGTGGTCTATTTAATCTCCTGTCGTGTGGGAAATTATGTTCAAAATCTCCGTGATCCTCTGTCCATAGTAAGTTATGCGTGTAGTGACAAGTACATGCCACAAGGTCTTGAGATTATATCTGCAATGTGTTGCTGCCGACTGTTGATCAAGATAGGCTGGAAGAAAAACATTATTTTCAGGTGTGAAAAACCGTCACCTTTATCAAATAATTTTTCTTGCATTTTTCCCAAGACGTTGTAGCCTATTTAAACTTGGGAGGTTAAGTTTGTAGCATTCATTATGACTGAAAATTTAGTTCACACAATCATGATGCTCTCTTTATTAGGTGTTACTGTTAAACAATATTAAAATAAACACAATGTGGCTGGCCTTTTGTAAGCTACATGGCATGTTTACTTCTTTGCCTGGTTTCTTAATTGCATTTATTCGTCTTTCTGACTACCGGTGCCATGGCCACCCACACTACTTGCTGTTTTGGGGTATGTAGTTTACATTTTATGTCGTCCAATGACAGCCCTTGATGGGTGGCATCTTATCTGAGTGGTTTGTAGTGTGTTGTGGCTTGAATTCTTGACTGGCAATTTGCCACAATCCCAGCTCTTGCCTCTGCAATCTACCTTTGTAAATAGAGAATGTTGGCTCTTTAAAAAACTCACTTAATGAAGAATCCCAGGATGGTGGAAGAGCAAGACCATGCAAATACCAAAGCCCACCTCTCAGCTTCTGTAATCATATGAAGGATCACAAAAATGCTTGAAAGCAACATATTCACAACAAAGAAGCCAATGGTGCAGTTAAGGACCTATACCCAGGCATTTAAAAACAATGAAAAAGGTAGCTTTCTTCACCCATCTTATTCAAAAAATCAGAGCAGACTTGTCATCCAGACCCAGTTTCAGTAGAAATGTCAAACATCAATAGAGGCATAGTGGGTATCTTTAAGATTTTTTTTTTTTGGAAAAATATAAAAGCCATATTGAGGACAAATTTGAATGTAGGAAAACTAAGCATAATCTCATTGCCCTAACACCCATTTTTTGCACATTTATCACCTTTGTCCCTACATAGATCTATATTTTCTCTCACAGTTACAGTCATAGAAAATATTCTGTTCCTTTAGATTTACCCTTTAACACGATAGGGG
The DNA here is from genome assembly GCF_023065955.2 of Ursus arctos. Taxonomy (NCBI): domain Eukaryota; kingdom Metazoa; phylum Chordata; class Mammalia; order Carnivora; family Ursidae; genus Ursus; species Ursus arctos. The sequence continues at coordinate 31,694,472 of NW_026622786.1, read as the reverse complement.
ACATATTGTTCCTTGTTTCTACATAGCCAGCTGTATCAAAATTTGTTTACTCAATTTCATATTATTGTTTCCATAGGAAGGAACACGCACGTGTACCCCACATGTTCTTTACTGTTGAATATTTCCATAAGAATGAATTTCAATAGATGAGATGATTGGTTCAAAAAGGTAGGGACATTTTAGTGGTCCTTAATCACTTGCTCTGTTGCTTTCCAAAGAGGTTGTAGGAATTGCACTTGCCACCCGAACACTCTGAGAGTAGTCATCTAATTTCAGTCTAACAGTGGGTGAGACCATTGTTTTATTTCCCATTGTAATGGAAACCTTTAAAGATTGAAATCAAACTAGGTCGTCTTTCAGGACAAATGAAACTGCTGCTGAATCAACACCTTGATATCTTTGTTCTTGGGAGGAAATGATCTAAGGATGAAGAACCAACTAAAAAGACCACTAGACAATTTGTGCTCACTGGAGGCACTGGGTAAGAGACTCTTCAGAGTGGCTCATGGAATTTTCTGGCAAGGGGCAGACATACAAGCCCTACTTCAGGCCTCAGGCTGGGAAGACAGGTACAGCCTTGTCAGTGTCAAGGAAGAACATGGGTAGCAAGAGACCTAGGAGTGAATGAAAATTGAATTATCTTTACTTCTCGGACTTGTCTATTGAGAAACAGCAGCGCTAGCAACCATTTACTACCAACAAGAGGCAGTTCCAAGAGAAGAATATAAAATATGCTCTGCTCAACCCCACGAAACTCAGAGTGTCTCACAATGGCCAATTTATTATTTTTACCCTGTCCAGTGACATGGAAGGATGCATCGGGGAGCTGCTAGCCTCTGCGATGAATAACTTAAGTCAGGCTGCAACATGTGAAATAATTCAGCTGACCGGGATTTATAACACTAGCTGGATTTTTTTGCTTTCTTTGGGGTTCATGAGGCATGGTGTTGCGAGATACCACAGGAGTCCTGTGATGAAGTTACATATCTATTTCTCTTCTTTATTTTTATTTTTTGGTATTTTCATATTATTTTATTGCCTAGTTCAGATGTCTTTCTAAGCAGGGTCCAGTCTCCTAGGGGGCTCGTCTCTTCTGACTTTGAAAATTAGAACCTCAGACAGATCAGACTCCTAAATACTCTGTTTTATACTCCCTTCTTCACAGATCTAGTCCCAGATGGTTTTGACTGCCTGATGTTGTGTGGACTGTGTTGGGCTGCAATTTATTTTGCTCAATTATTTATGTGCACTTGCCCAAATGAGAGGGGGTAGCAATGCAACACATGCTTACAATTCAGCCCATCTCATTCCCCAGGTCATATGTCAGTTTGCAGGATGGCTGGCTAGATTTGCAAAGGGGGGTCCATCTGCTGCCATTGGAAAACACAACTTTTAGGAGCCACCTGTGGCAGGATTCTTCTCTTCCCAGGTGAGCTCCAGGCACAATTCCATGGTGTTAAAGGGAGTCTGAATCTGTATGCTACAGGTGACTTCAGAGGACCAGGACCCTGGGCAATCACATAACCTAAGCTTTCACATTACATAAAGGTCAGAGTTAGAAGGCACCTCAGAAGATCAGCTGGTCAAATTCCCACTTTCTTATCCTCATTTTTCAGAGAGCCATTTGCAATGTCCCTTTCTTTGAGTTGTCATTTGGAAAGTGTGTTAAAAGCCATCCTTTCCTAAATTACTCTGTGGCCCTTCTAGTTTCTGTTCTAACTGGGAAATTTTAATGAGATCCTTCAAGCAATTAAATCCTAGAAAATAACACTGATGGAAGTGGAATTTGGAGGGTAGCTATCGTTTCTCTCTGTTGACAAAGCCCCTTTTGACTTCTTAACATTGCCGAATCAAGTCCTAGTAGTCTTCAGAGGTTACTGTTGGACCACAGGTTAAATATTTTAATATTCACTGATTGGGGGAAAGTACCATGAGCAACTAATGCAAAATCCTTGAATGCTGAGGGCATTAGTGGCTCCATAAAATGTAAATGCGTTCTTAATTATCTCAAGTCACTGCACGCCCAAGTAGTTCTTTTACAAGAAAAACACAGCTTACTGATAATGAGCACGAAAATTACTAAGACATTGGTGGGGTAAATCTCTTAAATCTCTTTTCTTTTCTTTTTTTTTCTTCTCCAAAATTTTGATGTGACTTGGCTAATTTGTGTGTTTCCCCTTCTAGATTCGACAGATTAATATAGAACCTCACATGGGACTTGGCAGGGGGTTGGAATTTTAGCAGTTTCTAACTTGGGGGCTAGCTCTAAAGATTATTAGTATTCATCATGACCTACTTGATCGGCTCCATGAAACTTCTGGTGTCTCAAGAAACCCAGGTTATACCCAGGTCATATAGTTGCAGAGTGATTTTATTTTAAATATTCATTTTATCTGTTACCTCACTGTATGGCCATGGCGTCCCCCCAAGGCGGGTGTTTGCCATTTTTCAGTGGGAAAACAGAAACACAGCAGGACGAATGACTTCTCTGTGGCCGTGCAGTGACCCTGCAGTTTTCGGCCCTGTACCCTCTTTCTCACAAAGCCACCCTGATTTCTTTAAGCTTAGTAACTGAAGTGATCTGAAAGCCGCATTCTCCATAATTGGAAGTGGTTCTCCAGACGTGTTTCTTCACCACATTCATTCCTCAATGTCACCTGACACCAAAGACCTCATCATGAGAAATCACTGAATGTGGGTTTGACTAGTCTGCTGACAACATCCGGCCACGTATCAGAAAATTACCCAGGCTGATTGGGAGCACTCTGAGTGGCAGATGGGGCCTTAATGATGGTCTGTCATGCTGACCCCTAGTGTCTGGGATGTCAGCAGAAGGGAGCAACTGGCACCCACCTGCTTCTGGACCATCTCCAGCTGGGTTGTCCTCTCCCTTTCCCAAAACAAGCTTTTGTGCAACCTGATACCCCCGGACTTTGCCTGGGTTTCAGAGCCACGTTAAGGAGGCTCTGAAATCTGGCGCAGTTCTTCCATGACTGAGAGCTGGAAAGGGGACCTGAGAGGAGCATCATGTGTTGAGTCCCTCTGCAGCCTTGCCCTCTTCCTCACAGCTCATCATGTGGGGTTCTTATTACTTGCCCTTTGTCTTATCTCTGGCTGCTGCCAGCCTGATCTCTGTTCCCTCCCACTTTCCCCTAAGCGACAGATCAGTTCCATGATGACAAGCTGACACCTGGGCTGGCTTCATGGGCTTGAGACCAGCATAGTCACACAGCACCTGAGCACAGCAGGGTCCTGCAAGGGCTGTTACATCTTGAAAATCTTAATAACTTTGGAACAAGGAGCCTCACATTTTCATTTTGCACTGGGACCTACAAATTAGGTAGCCCATGCTACTAACACCACATGTTTCCTGGCATGCTGGGTAGGGGAGCTGGGAGGAACTCTGGAGGCCGCTGTCGGGTTCAATCCTCGCAGTTTACAGAGAAGGACACAGCTGTCACTAGGGTGACTGGCCTGGGGTTTCCCAGAAAGTTAGAGGTGGGCTGCGGCTGGAGCCAGCTCTCTTCCCCACTAGCTGGGCATTCTTTCTCCTGTACCGCCGTCTTAAAACCACCTCCTGAGCATGGGAACAAGGCTGGCTTCATAGCTGGGCGTGGCAGCTGTGGTGTCTCTCTCAGACACTTTTTCCTCCTTTGAAACAGGAAGGGAGGGTGATACCAACCTTTTGCCCTACCCGTGCTCCAGTATTGCCTACATAAGACAGCCCTGAAAGGCTTGGTGAAAACAGCAGATAGTGCGGAACTTTGGCTGAAGACAGGTGTTTCAACCATGGCATCAAAACAAAATTTTGTCACAATCAGAGGAAAGGAATGTCACAAATAGTTTATTATTACTAACATTTGAATTATTGCTTGTGAATGATTTATACTCATATTAGTACAGCTATGTACATGAGTGTGATTGATTTTCTGAGACTATCTTCACTCACTGGGACTAATTAGGATGTGCTTTCTGGTGTGGGAACCTTGCGTAGTTCTGAGTATACCCTTGGGAGGCTATCCCACATGCAATGTCATCTACATGTGAAGGCAAGTGGTTGAGAACTGAGGATATATTAGGCATTTGCTCCTCCAGATTCTTCTAGATTGATATTAAGCCAGAGCAGAAAAAAGCCGCCTGTTTGTATGATATCACTCTAACCCCTTAGGCTGAACTGTCTGTACAGAATTAGAATTTTACGGTGTGTCCAGATGACTTGCTGAGAGCTAATTCAAGACACCTACAGCACTAGGAGAACATCTTTGCACTTCAGGTAGCATTGCTGGCAAAGACCTTGTACATATGTCATTCAAGATCCTTGTGGAAATTTCTCCCCACATGGGAAAGTCTGTTCCTGTGGTGACATGGGGGGCACTGGGAGCTGTTTAACCCTTCGCACTTTTTGCACTTCCTTCATCGATTGTTTGGTTGCTAACAGGCTCAGATGCTCAGAATGAGGTTTCCTACTTTCCAACTGCTCACACCTTTATATTTTGACAAATGTTCCTCTTCTCTTACTTTTCTTTACAAGATAAATAAACATGCAAATAATATAAGCACCTATTTCCCAATTCTCACAATTAACACCTGTTAGTAATTTATGGTCTTTGTTTTTGGTAGTTATTTTTAAAGAAACAAAACATTACTACTTAGCTAACGTCCCCCTCCCACCACCCCATGCCCACTCTCCTTCAGTGTCCCCCAGAGCCAGTCACTAAGATGAATTCATTGTATATTTTAAAGTTCATTGTCTATACTTTTGAACACAAGTGTGTGCGTTTATAAAGTATTTTTGTGTGGTTTAAACTTTATAAATGATATGCTGTACATAGTTATGCTTTTTGCATGTGATGTTTTCTTGAGATCTACTCACATTGATGCATATTGATCTAATTCATTCCTTTCAGATGCTACGTAGTAATCCTTCATATGAATTTACCATATTTTATTTTTGTCTCAATACGCAACATTTAGGTTATTTCTGATTTTTTCCCCCAAACAATGGTACCATGAACATCTTTTTACATGTTCTTTTTTGTACACATGCAAGGATTTCTCCCGGGTGTAGACATGTTCCTTTGTAAATGTATATAAGAATTTCTCTGAAGTACAGAGCAAATAGCAAAGTAGCTCGCAAAGGAGTTTCTGAGTTACGGACTCTCTTTCCTACATGTGTCTGTTATTCCATGTTAATAGATTTTGCCTCTCTGATATCTCTGAATATATTATAAGCCACTTCACATCCTTTTGAGAATGAAGTTGGTCAAAATAAAAGACTAGGTAGGTCATTAAGGCTTTTAAAGATTTGTGAAATATACATAAGATGAAGGCTTAAAAGTGTCCATCACTGTCTACTTTCTTGCAGGGTCCATGTGCAGATGCTTAGGAAAGAGAAAATGCTTTATTCTTGGTCAAAGCTTATTATTTGGAAGGAAGTCCAAAAGAAAAATAATCAGTTTCAAAACAGGAAGTTTCATCTTTAAAATTTCAGAAGAAATAGCAAAGGAGTAGTCAGAAGAGAGAAGTTATGAAGAGTTCCACAGGCAGCCCCTCTTTCTTTTTCTTCATATTCTTTTGTCCTCATTTTCTTAACCATCTGGGAAAGGCTGTGAAACTGTCAATGGGATCCCCTTTTATTGCTGATATTGGAAACCTTGGTCTACAGCGAGTTGGTCAGAGGTACAGGTGACAACCTCCCTGGGACTTGCAAATAGCATTTCAAGTGGGGCAGTCTTCAGGGACTGAGCCCATAACCTGTAGGATCTGACTGGAACTCCAGGTAGATGGTGTCAGAACTGAATTTAATCATGGGACATTTCACTTGTGTTAGAGAATTGTTCTGCATGGGGAAAAAGTCACACACTCAAAGCAACTGGAGTTTTTTTTCTCTACAACTCCCTAAAAGGCTTTGGGCAAATGATGACCTTTGGCCCCTTCTACTTCATGTTGTGGAAGCATTAGCATTTCTGTGGTTCTATGGCACCCTAGCGCTGGGCTTGACAGAAGTCCTCTCTGAGCTGAGACACTGTTTATAGGAGAAAGAACACTGAGCTTGGAGTCCCATAAACACAGCTGGGCTTGAGTGCCAGTTCTGCCGCAGCCTACAATATGACCTTACGTTCTTCGAGCTTCAGTTTCTCATGAGTAAAGTAGAAACAATATTAAGCATGCGTTATTATCTATTACCCTTCAGAGTTGACGATGTCACATTCCTGCTGGCAGAAGTCTTACACACAAGGCATTAGATATCTTCAGTATTACATATACGGAGTCCACAAGTTCAGTAATTCTGTAATATATATCTTGAATCTGCCTTGAGGGATGTTATACCATCTTGGGATAAACTCTTAGTCACTCTTTTTTTAGAGATTGAAACTTACACCTATGTAATGGTCAGCCCGGGTATAAGGGTGTATCATTTGAAAATTCATTATTCATTTATTCAACAAATACTTATTGAACACCTATACGGTTATTGCACCAGGGATGGTCTGCCCATCTTCTCCCTATGTAATGGGGAGGCAGTGGTGGAATGGAGAGGACATTGAATATGAAAGGAGAAGCTGATTTGGGCAAGAAGATGGATAGTAATACGTTGGGCTTACTAACTCTGAGGTAGCATGATGGTAAAACATTCCATATCCAAACCACTTCACAAATTCCCCCCAAAAGTACCAAGGCTGAATAAAAATTGAGTGCCCCAAATAGGTCATAGTATAGAAAGGCCTGAGGCTAGAGTACGGAGTCAAGTGTCGTGTAGATAACAGGGGAGAACAGGGTGTAGAGCAAACACTCTCAGGATGGAGTGGAATCAGCAGTGGAGGATAGGTTTGACATGCGTTTATTTGCACAGACCTGGGCAGGTGTAAAGAGTCCAACTGGAAACAGGTTTAGTAGCAATTTTTATATGAGTATTGATTTGGGGAGAGAAGATAGGTGGGGGACAGATATGTCTGAGCATGGAGGAGACAGATTTAGCTTTTATAATTTGGTGAATAGAGCCTAACAAATTCCCTAATTTGAGAGAGTCACAAAGAGCAGGCAGTGTAGTTTGGGCCAACAGCTGGAATAACATCAGAGCACCAGACTGTTCTTATATCAAAGAGCTGAAACGTCATGAGATGTTCCTGTAGTTGTAACAATACTACCAATGCTATCACCACCATGTTTCCTTGAACCTTCAAAACCATGATAGGAAGACCAAGATGTGGAGGTCTAGCTAATTTTCCTTAGATGCAATGTCTCAGAAGGGGAAGATAGACAAAGTGATGTCCACAATAAGCATATGGAAAGCCACACTGCAAGTTGCTTTCATCAAGCTGGAAAAGCTAAAGGAAGCACAACGGCTTTCCTAAAGGCTTTGAAGCTTCAAGTGCCTCTCGGGATTCTTATCGCCATGTTAATGCTATTACCCAGTTTCTTTTTCCTGAATATAGCTGAGTTTCTAAGCCATTTTTGAAAGTGACTGTAGCTATATAAAACCATAGTTATAGGAAAATGCAATCTGTTGATCTCTTCATGGTGGAGTCTATATATCACTTACACTTCACTTCTCTGTGGGTTGAAAAGCTTTCTTCATGGTTTATTTAGCAGGAAGTCATTTTGATCAGCAAGATGAGTAATACTTTACAGCTGTTTGCAATTACTGCCTCTGTTCTGCCAGGAGTTTTAACTATTATACAAACTGAAATACCAAATGAGTTGAGGCAAGATGGGGAGAAGAGAAATGCATATTTCATAGGTCCACTCATGTCATGAGAAATTATCCATCACTTTTTTTATAATTCTGTTTTTCTAAATTCAAAGTCACATCTCAAGGTAATTTCTAATGACCTTTCTAATTCTGAAGGTTTTTTGTTTTTGTTTTTAAACAATGAAGGCAAGTGCCACCATAACACTAGTTTTCCTTTGATGATGGGGCAGTTTCCATAGCTGTAGTCCCACATAGGCATGAAACCAGTCAGGCTAGGAAAAAGAATACAGGCCTTAATCTGTGTATCTGTCTCTTAAAAACACCCATTGTGAAAGCACAACAATCAAAATATTTCAATCATCAGGAGAATAAAATGATTTAGATATTTCCCCTTCTTATCTAACATAAACTTGACTTAATAAATCTACATCATCGGAAATTTAGGAACCCTTTGAAAATTCTCCATCGGATAGATGAATAAGTAATTTGTTGAAAGTAGGAGCTGGGAGCTAGAGAAGGACAGACCAAGGTTCAAATCCTGACTCACTTCCTATCTGTGTGACTTTGGGCAGGTTGCTTAGTGTGCAAAATGTGGTTAATAACACTGCAGTCTACCTTCTGGAGTTATGGTGAGACTTGAGTGAGATGATCCATATGAAGTGCTTAGCGCAGTGCTTAGTACAAATTAACGTCCTTCATAAATAGGAACAAAGATCTAGAAGAGGAACAAAGACCCTGATAGAAATAATTATTCATGGTTTTAAGGACCAAGGATCTTGTTCCTAATAAGGCAGATATGCCTCCCTCCTGACCCGGCTAACCTGGACCCACATGAACTGTATGTCCTATCTTATGCCGCCCCTCCTGGCCCCCATGCCCCAGGCCTGCACATTCAATTGAGGGCAGGAGCCCCGGGGGGAAAAGTCTTGGGGTTAGTAGTTTTGATTGTCTCTGATTGCGTCACATGCTCGTCCCTGAAGGGGGTAGGGATGCCCCACTCTGATTGGCGGGGCCTGGGTCCCATGCCCCCCTCTGGAGCCAGAAGAAGAATCAGCTTACTTAATTGATTCACTTGGGCTGAGCTCTGCCAGCAAGATATGGGTGCTATTACCAGAAAAAAAAAAAGAAAAAAAAAGATGCAATAGAATTAGACTAAACAAAAATATCAGATCCCCAGTGTGGGCATTTCTCTTCCCTAGGGAGTTGACCAGAGGGTATATGGGATAAACTGATCCAGATTGCACTGATTTATTGAGAAATGCCTTGCCTATTCAAATCACCCTATTCAAACTGACAACAATTTATAAAACTTGACTATATCCAAAAGCCAGCACTCCAGTGAAAGGGTAATGCAATGTATTATTAATACATCTTAATAATTAATAACTACTCTTAGGGATACCCTGCTCTTTGCTTAGCAGAAGATGTTAGATGATAGACGAGCAATTGATCAAAAGGTCAGAGGGTCGCAGGCATTTGTGTGATGTAGCAAGCACTGGAGAACTGCTGTGAACATCCCAGGAATTTTCTGTAAGTACCAATAAAGCAAGATTTTGGTTCCCAAACACTGACCCGACTTCTGGTTTGGCGAACTTTGTATTTTCCATTCACATTTAGCTTCTGGTATTTTCAAATGGAGGTTAATGCAAGGAGATGACCCAGAGGATAAGGATGGGAAAGAGAATTTCTCCACCACACACCTTGCGATGTACACATACACAGTGATGAGAGAAGCCTGATGAATGTGAAGTTCTGTTATCTCCTGAGGCTAAATGCAGGATGTGTAAAGAGAGGAGGGTCTGATTTCAGATCTCACCTGCGCTCACATATCCCAGGGAATTCAGGAAATTCAAATTTGGACACGACCAACATGAGCATCTGCTATGTGCCAGGCATGTGCCTAGTACCTTCCCAAGTGTGGTCTCACTTAGTCCCCAGGAGTGTTCTGGAGGATGGGTGATCATCTCCCTTTTCTAAACATGAGGAAATTGAGGTCAGAAAAATCAAGATCACAGGACTTTTCAGTGGTGAGCTGGGAAATGGACCCAAGGCTTCTAATTCTCTTTCTGTGATATCCCTCTCTTTCCAAGACCAAATATACCTTCAATCCAGCTGGATTTTTTTTTCATCTAATATAGATAATGAGGTTTTTAAAAAAAAATTTGAAAAACCCAAGCATGATTTTACTTAAATGGAGCAAAATTTCTGAGCACTGACCGTTCCCTTTCTTAGGAAGGTATGCCACAAAGGTACAAAGACTTATAATCTGGAAGATGGCAACTTCTCTAAAATTGGGACTAATGATCAATGCTTGCTACTCATAACCATTGGGTTTTGACTATTGTCCAGTGCTCCAGGATAGTAAATTAGGGGTTAAGCTAGAAGGAACCAGCAAACAGCATGAGCTTTGAGTTACAAGGACCTGGATCTGAAGACAGGCATAATTATAACTGGCATAACTTTGGATAAGTTACTCAAGCTTACTGAGGCTCATCTGTGGAATGCAAATAATAAAAATAATGCTTACCACACAGGATTATTGTGAGAAGTAAGTAAGATACTATACATAAGGTACTTATTGCAAGGCCTGGCCTATGGTGAGGATATCATAAATGCTGGTAATTTTATTAGTAATACTAATAGTATTAGGACTATTAGTGTTCTTTAAGATCAGTGGTAAGTCCCTTTAGTTGGAGGAGAGCAATATATTAGTTCATGGAAATACGAGATGCTAAGTCTGCGAGTTCTTGGAAGGCGGTGGGTGTAAGAAGGGCACCGAGGGGGAGACAGGAGTGTGTTACAGCATTGGGACTGCAGGTGTGAGATGAGTCAAGGGCAGAGCTGGTACCAGGATGGACCTGCCTGACCCAGACACATGGAGTGGTAGTGAACCAAAGTCACAATGTGAAAAGCCTTTTATAAGTATATAAACAGAAACTAAGGATGGAGAAACACAAGGTCCTTTTATGTCCAATCTAGGGAAAGGTTAGGTCCAATTTAAGGGAGAGTCTAGAGAAGAATTTAGGTCAGTGAATGAAGGATAAAATTACAAGGGGGAGAGTCTTGAAATATTTAAATAACTGGTATTTACTGTGCCTATAACCTCAAGAATTTTGGGGGTCATAGTAAAGGCAAACTGGGCATTTATGGGTTCACATAGTGTCACCTGCAAGCCACTGCTTATGGCCACGTCTGTGTGGATCGGAGGTGGTTTTTGTGTACCAGCTGCGTCAGTTTCCGTCCTGCTCTTTGTTGTCACCACGGAGGACCAAACTCACCCAGAGACTAGAATAAGCAGAAGACCCAACCACTTACATTGGTGTCGGGGCTCCCTTGACAGTTTGGACCCATTCTATAAGTAATCTTTTGCAGAAGAAACACAATCCTGCCGCTGTGGGCAAGAAGAATCCTCAGGGTTGGGGAAAAGTTTCATTGTCTTATCTGAGAATAGGGCCATATTGTCTTTGGATTATGCTCTTCCAGGGAGACAGGGACTCCAAGTTCTGAGGAGGGTTAGTGCCTGACACATAACAGTACATTCTACAGGGAGGGAGGGAAGGAAGGAAGGGAGGAAGGGAGGGAGGAAGGGAAGAAGGGAGGGAGGAAGGGAGGGAGGGAGGAAGGGAGGAAGGGAGGGAGGGAGGAAGGAGAGGAAAGGAAGGAAGGAGAGGGAAGGAAAGGAGGAAGAAACAGCTAGATTTTTTGGCCTTTTTTTATAATTTTTTATTATGTTAGTCACCATACAGTACATCCCAAGTTTTTGATGTAATGTTCCACGATTCATTACTTGCGTATAACACCCAGTGTTCCATGCAATATGTGCCCTCCTTAATACCCATCACTGGCCTAACCAGAGACGTAAGGGATCAATATTCTAGAAACTACAAATCACTCTTGAAAGACATTGAAGAAGACACAAAAAGATGGAAAAATATTCCATGCTCATGGATCGGAAGAATAAACATAGTTAAAGTGTCTATGCTACCCAGAGCAAACTACACTTTCAATGCCATCCCGATCAAAATACCAATGATACTTTTCAAAGAACTGGAACAAACAGCCCTTAAATTTGTGTGGAACCAGAAGAGGCCCCGAATTGCCAAGGAATTTTTGAAAAGGAAAAACAAAGCTGGGGGCATCACGTTGCCAGATTTCAAGCTATACTACAAAGCTGTGATCACAAAGACAGCATGGTACTGGCACAAAAACAGACACATAGACCAATGGAACAGAATAGAGAACCCAGAAATGGGCCCTCGGCTCTCTGGGCAACAAACTTTTGACAAAGCAGGAAAAAACATCTGGTGGAAAAAAGACAGTCTCTTCAATAAATGGTGCTGGGAAAATTGGACAGTTACATGCAAAAGAATGAAACTTGACCACTCTCTCACACCACACACAAAGATAAACTCCAAATGGATGAAAGACCTCGATGTGAGACAGGAATCCATCAAAATCCTAGAGGAGAACATAGGCTGCAATCTCTTAGATTTTTGGCTTTAAGCTTGATTATTTCAGCTGTAAAAAGAGCTGTCACTGATTAGATGGGGGATGAGGAGGCAGGGGTGCATGTTAACATCTGTTCAGGTGAAAATGGCCCAGAAGGCTAGGAGAGGCATTGGGCCAGGAGAAACAGACCGAAGGTGGCCCTGCAGTGCGGGAAGGTAGAGTGGTCTCTGCTCAGTGCACAGGGATTGGGGCTTCTTCCTCACTGACCTGAGTGCTGTCTGTGGATGTGGAGGGACTGCAGAGTCCTGTAGGGTTTTGTGTGCCTGGGCTTCCTCACCTGCTTCAGACACATCCCTTCACAATTCCTTCCTGGGATTTCTTTGTAATAATCCGGATTTAGAAGTCAGGAGACCTGGGTGTAGATGTAACACTGCTCTGGACTTCAGGAAAGTTACTTCTCTGAGCTTCTGTTTCCCTATAAAAGGAAGAGAGGATGGCTTTTCAGAACATGGTTGCTAGGATTCAATGAGAATTTGTATATGAAAAGACTTTCTCTAGTGATGTAGCTGTTGGAAAATCTTAGCCATTAGAAGACAGAGCATTGTGCAAGGGAAGGAGCTTAGACTTGGGAGTCACAGATACTTGGTTTGGTTTTGAATCAAGGATATTTTATGACAAGATCATTACTGTGGGCAAGCTATCTAAAATATCCTATATCCTATTTTTAAAATCAAAGTGGTGATACCTACTTTCCAGTGTTGCAGTGTAAATCAGGGAGGTACTATAACTGGGACTGTTATCATTAATTCCACACACTTTTATTGGGCTTCCAGTATATGCCAGAGGACTTGGAATTCAAAACATAAAGTATTTCTGATCTCAAGAAGTTCAGCATCTAATGGAAGACATGAGGTTATACACAAATGAAATGAGATTTGGAAGTGCTAGCAGAAGTAGGTCCCAAGTGCTAGGGAGAATAGAAGAGGTTGCCTTTCAGCTGCTTCTGGGGGACAGCGGGAGTTCCCAGGTAGATGAGATGGGGGAGGTCACTCCAAGCAGAAGGAAAAGAAGTGAAGGACAAGGTGTACCGTGGCTCTCTGGGCGGGCTAGGGGAGGGAGGTTGGCCAGATGGGACTCAGAGCGGGAGGAGAGGCAAACAAGAAATGTGCTCCAGGGCCAGATCACATTGACCCATGTTTAAAACAAAACAAAAAACAAAACAAAACAAAACAGTGCAACTGAGTAAACTCTCCAGATCTTACTGGCTCTATGCAACGATTCCTAGATCAGGTAGCATGCAATCTAGCAGACAGAAAGGAGCTCCAGGAGCCATACAAAATGAAGGACTTTTGTCAGCAGAAGGGAGCAGGAACAAGGTATACTCGGCAGAAGAGCAGGCTGGTGTTTGCAAGGTTGCTTTCCACGCGGGTGATGGCCGGGGTCTCTCAGGCAGATTACCTAAGTAATGCCGATCAGGCGAGTCCTGAGCTGCTGGGTTAAGATTCCATTTCTGGGAGAGCTGAAACTGTAATTAAGTCTTGATTTAGAGATGTAGGGCTTAGCACAAACAATTCCATTTTGGGCTTGTTGTCTTGTTTTTAACACCTGCTAAGAAATTTGAATTTATATTGCGGTTTTTCCCTTAGTTTAATCTCTGTCTGATATACCGTGATCAGTTGGTTTGCAAAATGAGGACTGTGTGTCACCCAAGTAAATATTCCTGGTGGAGGGATTTTCCAGATTTCTAAAGATTGGGAGTTTGCTCATAAAGTCACTGGTCTCCCCTGTATTGTTAGAGTCGCTGACACAGAAATACACAAGAGATAACAACATCTAGAATTTTCTGTGCAGGCTATTTACAGAACAAAGCCAGAGAGGTTTTAAGAGCCCTGTTATTCACCCAGGATGACATCCCAATTCATTCATTCGCTCCTTGCGAAGGCTGCCTGGCCCCGCTTGGGCTGCCGGGTGGGGCTGACATACCCCCCCCCCCCAGATGTCGAGCTACTTCATAATCACCAAGCAGTGGCACCTCACACTGTCCCATTAGAGAGGCGTGTGCAGCCCGCTTGTTGGGCATGTTGATGCAAGCTTGGGAAGGAAAACATAATTCACTTTTGCCAGTGACAGAAATGTTAACACTTACTTGAAATAGCTGATAATCTGACACAGGAGAGTTAAAGGATTACTGTATTTCATTTGGCTAATAAGAAAAGCTGTTTAAAAGCTACATTAAAAAGACTTAATGTATGGTGACTGAGCATTGCTTTAATGTATTCTGTGTCATCAACTATTAGAATGCTTTCCCCCTCTTATTATGTTACTGCAGATTTCTGCCTCTTTTCTCTGGCATGAGATAATAGGAAGCAACATTCATTCATAGAGATCGTTTAAAGAAACATTCATCCAGGAGATATTTCTTGAGTAACATACTGTGTGCCGTGTGCCCACCATGCCAAGGGATCAAGGACAAAGGAGATGAGGTCCCTAACCTCTGAGCCATGGCATGGTTTTTGAAAGAATGGACTGGAGAAGGCAGTAGACAAAAGATAAAATCCTGTTTGGGATTTAGTTGATAGATGCAATGTGCTTATTCAGTTCTCATTGAAGGGATGGGGAATCGGAGCCCTAGAAGGCTCAGTGACTTGCTGAGTGCACACAGGCTGATTAGGGGGAAATCCGTGTCTGTGCCCCTGAACTTTGGCTTCTCGTTTTGCAGCAGAGCACTATTTCCTGCAGCCCCATTCTCCCCGTGGGTGAGGGTGAGTGCTACGCGTTTACAGCCCTCCCCCGTTTACAGCCCTCCCCCGTGAGGCATATTCGTCCCTTCCTGGGTGCTACCTACATGGAGGACAGAGAGCTTGGAAGTGACTTCTGAGGGCTGTGACCAGTGACCAGACAGGCCTTGGTTAACCGTATTAAGAGAGTTACTATATGCGATTGGACTCTGCACACATAGTGCAGTTCAGACTAGAGGGGTGGCTGCTGGCTCTACAGATTGGCCAACCTGCACCCTCTCCAGGGAAGCCCCGAGCTGCAGGAACATGGCCAGAGCTTGGCTCCAGAGGGCCATTTTCCCAGTGGTGCTGCATTCCTTCCCTCTCCAGGCTTCTCTGCCTTCCCACACCACTCCCCACATATTCCAGTCAGGGAACCACGCTGTTCTGCCTTTGAATGTCAGCTCTTGGCATCTTTGTGACACAGCAAATGTGGACACCTGGAAAGCATACAGGGACTCTTCCACCAAGAAGGCAGCTCCTTGCTGGCTACAATGTCATTCTACACTCGATAGGTGTGGGACCAGCACATTCTCACTTCTCAGGTGCGGACATTGGAAGGCGCAAATAAGGCACACATTTACCTAAAGGTAAGGATTAGGTTGAAACCCAGGCACCTGGACTCCCGGCCTGTCCTGTCTCACTGGATTCTCATCCCAGATCCCATACTCCGGTTGCTGATTTACCGTGAGTGATAAAATCACTTGTGGAGAAGGAGTTCAGACATACTAATAAGGTTTCCTCACTGCAATTAATAGGAAACTAAACGTCACTAATTTAGACCCAGCAGGAAAAATGTCACCTGAATTAGAAAACACTAAAACGTAAAGCATAGATATATTTCCAGCAAGAAAACTAGACTGGGGCCCAGTGGAGTAAAGAACCTCCTACTTTGTTCACTACGGTGTTCCCAGCCCCTAGCACATTCCTCATACAGAGTGAATGCTGAATACTGGGCAGATGAATAGAGCTGTGAGCCGGGGAAAAGCAGTAAGACAACTACTTTTACTGTCAGCTGAATATAGAAAGAGCTGGCTACATAAACCGTGGGGCTCAGGTCAAAATGCAGGGGAAAAATGCTGTTAGAGATACTAAAATATAAAGCTTTTCTTTTTTGTGTGGTCTCTCAGTTTATCGTGGTCCTTTTTTACACGCTATTTAATGTCATTCTATGTAAAGAAAAAATTAAAAATTAGAAGAATATGAATTTTACTATTCATTATATTGTGCGGTTCTCAATTTAAAGGCAAAAATAACATTTAACATGTTTGCAGAATAACTAAAATTATCAATTTGTATTTTGTAGCTCTTACATGCATATATATTTTGTTCTTACTGGAGCAGTGGAAACTGCACAAGATTCACTTTTTTTCCCCACTTTGTGATGTGGGTTCCTTCTACCAATATTTTCTACCTTTGGTTTATTGATGAGCAAAGAAAGACTGAAAGGAAAGGGAATTATGGGTTGCCACTCTTCCCTTTCCTTCTATGACACCACTTTCAGCACAAGTGGTTGGCTAATTCAGGGAAGGAAGAAAGGAAATGATAGGGTTTGTTGGTCATGTGTGCCTCTTAAAATGCCATTGCCATCTCTCTGCGTTTGAAAACAACTTTTGGTTCAACTCAATCATGGGTTGAACACACTTACCTCGTACTCACTTGGAGTCTCACTGAACTCTCAAACACCGTGGGTCCCCTGGAGTTCTGGGCTCCTGGGGCATCACGTAGTCGCGACATGGAAGGGAGAATGTGCCGCTTGAGCATTGCGATTGCGCATGCTCGTGCTCCGTAGTGCCACCGGACTGGACTCACAAAACACAAGATCAAAGACAGAATCACTAGGAATTTCAGTAAGGTGACAGCAGGGCATTAAACCAAGCATAGTGCAGCTGCACGGGATGCATACCTATGTAGCCCGCTCTGCAGACTAATGGCTGGGCTCACCAGTTAGAGATCTGATCCAGCTCATTCTAATATACAGCAGAAGCTCATTTGCAATTAGCAGTAGTCATTAACAAAGACTGTAAGGATAATATAGTTTAAGCAACAATGTTCATTCAATTAATGAACTTATTTAAGTTCATTAATATAAATGATAGTCAATCCGAGATCTCCCCCAAAATTAGTAATAACGCATGGCCCCTTTTTTCCCCTTTACCATATTTAGTTTGATTGCAACTTTGCAGGATCTTTCTTCCCACCATTTCATGAGGACAGCTGTCAATTTGTTTTGCTTTGTTAAAGGTAGCGTGTGCCTGCAAGCATATTTGTGTGTCTTTCTCATCCTCCACCCAAATGTTCCACACCTTTCTCATTTTGTGGCTGGGAGCCCTCTTTTCTGCTGTCACCTCCATTCTGTGCAATGGAGTCAGAGGAACTCGGCTGCTGGAGACAGAAAGGGATGGAAAAGGCTCAAGGTGCTCTGCTGAGGAGGTAGTCAGCACTCCTCCCTACCAGAATGGCCTTGGGATTAGATTGCTTAGGTCCGCGCATGCTCACTTTCCTAGGCTCAGCTGCTGCTGCCGCCTGGCCCTCCTCCTCCCTCCTCAGAGAGAGGTGCACTTCTAAGGCTGGACTGATTTCCCTTCATCTCCCCTTATCTTTCCCAAGGCTGCAGTGCAAAATCTCCTCCTTTTTCTTTGCCATCTGCTTTACCTCCCTTTCTATTCCCAAACCCCAGCTCTCTCTTTTTAAAATTACTCCCAACAGGGCTGGCTTGCCATTCATGTCTACTGGAACCAAGTTGCTAAAAAGGTTTATAGAAGTAAATTTGTGTACAATTGAATTTTTCTTAAGGGAAATTTGCAATTACTAGGCATAACTATATGTTTCCTCTTTGTGTGGAAAGAGCTTGGGTTTGGATTAGACAAATGAAGTTGCGGGTTTTAGCTCTGCTCCCTTTAGTAGCAAAATGACTGACCTTGGGACAATGTACACAGCTCTCTGAGCCCTGGATTTTCTAACTCTCCCCGAAATGAAATCATAGTATCTTCCTTGCAGGCACCAGGACATGTTGTTGAATTCAAGAAGCAGATTGCAAAATGCATAAGCAAAATGAGGCAACGTATATAAACTTGCGTGTGCGTGCACGCGTGCATGCGTGTGTACAGAAAGAGAAAGGTATTGAAGAATTTTCCACAAATGTTGATGCTGGCTGGCCTTGGGAGACCTTTGCTTTTCCCCTTCTATCTTCCTGAATACTAATTACTATATTGGCTGAGAACCTTTAAATAGCAGAGTTGTTGCAGCCTTAAGAAAAAAAAAAGTATACACACATACATGTACACACATATGTGGATGAGGATGTGTGTGTCTGCGTGTGTATATATACGTACAACCTGATATAAATAGCTACAATTCATTAAATTTCTGCTAAGTGCCTGGGGTTGTGCTATGCTCTTTGTGCCCATTATATAATCCTTACAACATCTTCAAAGGTGGATATTACTCTAATCCTGGCATGATGCCTCCTTCCTAGTAGGTACCTGGGAAATGCTGCTTTTCCTTCTTTGTCCTGTATTACAATGATTGTTTGGGTTTTTTCTGATTATATTCATCACCAGATACAGAATTAATAGCTGATAATGTTTTCAGTGCTTGGCCCTGAATATTGCATTAAATATTTTGGAGGGTGATAAAGCATTCCAGGCAAATACTTCACATGTAATTTGGGGGAAGGGCCCCTCTACTTTAACATACACTTCAACTCTCTGATATCTCTCTGTAGAGATTTAGTTAGCTTTTTATTTTCTCATGACTGCTCTAGCTGGCTTTGTCACAAGGACAAAGTATGAGATTTGCTTAAAACTGATGCATATTATCAGTTGTTACCTTTTGCTATATAAATATTAACTAGGTTGTTTTCTCTTGAAAAGAAAGGTACAGTGGCAAGTACTTAAAATGTGACGGAATAGATCGGAGACACAGAAATAATCTTTCTTCTAAAAATGTGTCTTTTGCTCCCTTCCCAGCATTAATTACCCAACTTTCAGACTCCTCAGATCAATAATTATTCATGACTGGGACCCATCAGCAGCTAGTAAGTGCTTTGTGCAATTTTCAGGTCACTTTTGTAGTTGGAGATTTTCTATTCTGTCACACGGAAATCCTTTTCTGCAGAGCATAAGTGAGCGCTTCTCAGCTGTGCTCCGCAGGGGAGAGGCAATTCCAAGAAGGGCAGAGAGAGATGGAAAGGGGGGGTTTCAACCTTTATGGAGGAGGATGCGTATTCGTTCTTTCAAAAAAGTAAACCTTTGAAAAAAAATATTTACAGAGAAAGCAGGCATGGGCAGCGACTCCCGACAGCTGAGGGCCGCTGAAAGCATCCCGGGTGACAGGGGTGAATGTAATGGGAGGCACGATCTCCATTGCCGCTGAAGGGCAGAGCGGACCTAAAATGCCAGTGCAACTTTTGCATTTCTCTGACATGCCTATTTCCCACAATCCAAGCACTGAATTGCTCTAAACTTAATGTGGCTTGCTTTAGAAGACCAGGCGGAGAGCCCAAGGGGAGATGTCGCAATTCTTATTGCTGTTGAATTGTTCCATATTGATTACACATAAAAGCTATTTGTCAGCTCTTCTCTTTTCTCGGCCGTGCCCACCCTTCCGCCTCTCACATCCTCAAATGACCCAGTGGCCAACAGGACAGAAACACTCTGGGTGTCTTAATTACACTTCATTGTAATACGACAGCCCTCAGTCAGGGATGGTGCTGAAAGGATTTCTGACAGGCTGGGAAGATGAGCTGAGTGACCTGTGCTGCTAAGGGCCCTTCCAAAGCTGTGGTCTCTCATTTTTCGTTAGTTAAGTGTTAAAGATGCAGACCCTTCCTTTCATACGTATGTTCTAATTAGTAAATGCTGAGAGCATACGCGTTTAGGAAAAGCTTCTTCCTAAGTACAAAAGGAGGACCAGTTCGTGTGGCCATGTGCACAGATGTGCACACACACACACACACACATCCCCTAAAAGATCTTGAAATTGGAGCTTAATAAAAAATTTTCACTTCTTTTTTGCAAGTATAAGATCTCATCTACAAATAAGTTCCGAATGTGAAGGTTGGCACTGGTTTAGAAACTAGGAGACTAGGTAAACAGCCTATATTGCAGGGTCCACACTCAGGGTTCCGTTGCAAACAGTGTTTTCCACGGGCTTCTTTCCGTGAGTCCTGCTCAGTGTCAGGAGTTGCGGTGGGAGTGGAGAGATGGAGAGACAGCCACTCAGAGGGATGAAAAACACAAAGTATGACTTAAGAAAATTTTTTTAAGGCATGGCAAAAATACGGTGAAATGCCTAATCTTACGTGTCCAGCTTGATGCGGTTTCACATGTGTGTACGTGCTCCTGACCCCTGCCTAATTCAAGATACGGAATATTGTAGGCACCCTGGAAGTTTCCCTCCTACCCTTTTCCACTCAGTACCACTTCCCCAGGAGTAACCACTATCCTGATTTCTGTCATTCATAGGTTAGTTTTCAGCATATACTCATATTTTTCTGGCTTTTTCACTCAATGTTTTGTCTGTGAGATTCATCTGTTTTATTGCTTATGAGATGTGATTTTTTAAAAAGTCCCCCAAATTAAATATTCACATGTGTATTTGCCTTTGAAATGGTCATACTGGGGGGCAGTAAACGTAGGCTGAGTTTGTGGCAATGCTTCAGGATGTCTGGAAACTCACTCCAGAATCTTCACAGCCAGCGGGCAAGCACACAGACCAACAGGAGGGTTTTAGAGCCACGCTTAGTTTTTGACTCCACCCTAAGCTAGATCATCCTCTTTTCCTCATCAGATTTATTTCTAAGTAACTTGCAGAATAGAATTTACTCTCAGAAGACGAATGCTAACTAATATGTACCACACCACGCTCTACCTGAATAATCTCATTTAATCCTTACAACACACCTAATATTATCCCCAGTGTCAAAACACATAAACTAAGGCTCAGAGAGAGGAAATCATTTGCCCAAGATTTTACGACCAGTAAGTCACAGAGCTGGGATTTTAACACCAACTCACGGAGTTTGCAGAGCTGGTGGCTACTGTGGATTCTGAGGACAAATCTCTAGGACGGTTCTGAAGGATGGCAAAAGTTGGCCCAAGTGGGAAGAAGTGAATGGAGTCTAAAAGGGTTACTTATATTATGGCCACACCCCCATGAGCCCCAACCCCATCATTGCACTCTGTGTGAGAGCTGGCCCTTGCAGTGGCCAGAAGGGTAGACTGGATGGTGGTAGCATGCGATGTGGTGGGGCAGGAGGCCGAGTAGGGCAGGGGATACTTGAACAAGGTGAAAGCAATGGCTCTAACTCTTACTAGCTATTATGATTTGGGGACAAGTATTTACAGTTGATCCCTGAACAACTCGGGAGTTATGGGCACTCACCTCCCATGCAGTCAAAAATCTGCATGTAAATTTTGACCTCCAGGGACTTCACTAGAGAGCCTACTGTTGACTGGGGAGCCCTTACCTATAACATACAGTTGATGAACACATATTTTCTATGTTATATACTGTATTCTTACAATAAAGCCAGAGAAAACAAAATGTTATTTAAAAAACATTAGAAAAATACATTTACAGTATTGTACTGTATCTATCAAAAGAATCCACATGTAAGTGGACCAGCGACATTCAAACCCATGTTGTTTGGGGATAAGCTGTATTTCATTTTTCTAAAAGCCTTTGTCCCATTATCTGTAAAAAGGGAAATAATGATAATATGGTTCTCACAGGGCTCTGTCAGTATTAAATGATTTGTGTAAAGAACTAACACAGCACCTTAGTTGTCAATAATTATTAACTCAGAAACTCTCTTACATTTAATATAAGCAAATGCCCCCTCTTGAGTAGAACATTTAGAGTAGAACTTTATCAAAGTAACATAGCACCAAGGGAGAGCATTAAACTGGGTTGTTGGAAATGTTTACGAAACTGAAGAAAGAATTGCATTGGCAGGCCAATATTGGTCACTCATTTAATCAATTCATTTACTTCTCACAGCCCAAACACAGCCATTAAAAGGGTTTATTTGGATGCTTCCCTCTGTCTATATTGATTCCTTTTCAGTGAAAATATTGATAAGTTTGTATAGATCGGGACCTTAAAGTTACTTAATTATTGATTGAAAACAGTTGCTCAGGCTGAGCAGGTGGGTTTTTACTTAGTTTAACAACTAGAAGAAACAAGCAGGGTTTCTGGAGGACGAAGCTGGCACCGAAACCCCTCCTGAGTGAGCTCACCCGTCAGCCCTGTGCCTCAGCCCCGCGGCTGCAGCATCCGATTCCCAAGACGACTGTCCACACACTTGATGTTTGTCGGCCACTGGGAGTAAATTAGAGAAAGTCTTACCCCCTGTGGTGCTTAGACCCAACTTAGGGCCAGGCTGAAAAATGAATATGGATTTGAAGTCATTTTTTTGAGCATGTTTTTTGAGCCATTCCTTACCTCTGTCAGCGCAGAAGCAATCTAGCAATGCCGACCAGCACCTGAGGCACTCCGGAGGACACAAAGATCCATAAAAAGTGACCCTTGACCTCAAAGAGTTGAAAAAATAGTTACGAGTATGAGGTGAGCTTTTAAGCCAACATAATAAAGGGTAGGGAGAGGTTAAAATACCATTAAAATATAGTGGTGCGGATGTTCAAAAAAGGAACTATCACATCAAGGGAAAAAATGTCTTTCCAGAAAAGCTAGTAGTCCACCGAACAAGTGGAAGACATCAGACAGCATTGTGTTTTGTTTGTAGAGACTCCATTTGCCCTGACGCTCATTGCTGCTTGGTCCTTCCCAGGCCCCAACCATTCACACATTAATGCTAGCTGCCTGGTTGTTGTAGATTTTGGGGTTTGCAAATACCTGCTGGAATATACTTCTTCAAAGAGCTTATGGCCTAGTGTGTGGAGTGGGGTGCAGTGGGGAGGAGGGAGAAGTGTAATAGTCCCATTTACCTCAAAGTCATGGCTTGAGCAGGAGACTAAGTTTATTTTCCCTTAGGTAAACAAAGTCAGGAGGTAACCAGTTCAGGCCTCGACTTGTGTCTCTATCAAGTTACTCCACTATCATCAACACATGGTTTCCTTCTTGTGGTCTCAGACGTCTGCTTACACCTCTAGTGCCACAACTGCATTCCAGAGGGAGGGGAAGAGGAAGGCAAGAAAAAGAGCATAAGCCTTCCCTCTAAGGGTAGTTCCTAGAGGTTGCCTATGGGGCATCTGCTTCTGTCACATGGGCAGAACTCAGTCATGTGGCCACACCTAGCTAAAGGAGAGACGTGGAAATCTTTTTATTCTAGCACTAACATTGTAAGCTAAAGAGTGGGAATTTTACCATTAAAGAGGAAGCAGAGAAGTGGTATGGGGAGAGATGTGGCCATCTCTGTCACAGAGGGCATTGCAAACACATGAACATCTCTCCCCGGAGGAGCTGGCAGATGAGTTTGTGCCATAGCAGAAGCATGATCGAGGGGGAGAGAGAAGGGAGGAAGCTGTGAGGCTTGGGGCAGGGGAGGTTCATGAAACACCTGGCATTTTAGTAGGAGGATTTGGGGAGCAGACTACTCTAAGTGGAGGGAACAGCCTCTAAGAATGTTCAGCAAAATCACAGAGAGATAGAAGCTCATTGTCAGTTTAAGAAAAGACAAGTGGTCCATTGTCTCTAATCTCAAAATATATAGAGGGCCAGGGAGGTAGCACAAGATAAGGTTGTGCCTGCACACCAGAGCCGAATTTCATAGTCTTGATCTTTCAAAAGGTGTAAGCCTTATTTTGCACATAATCACAGCCATCGAATGTGTGGCAGAAACCTCTAATTGTCCTCTTCTATGTACTCCTCATCCTGAAAATGACTGGAACGTGGCAGACACGCAGCATACAGCTATCACTACCCTGTCCCTCAGCCGTGGCCAGCCTCAGCCAAGGTTCTCGGACAGGGTTCTTGAACTTGATCCTGAGCCTCATTACTCATTCTGGGCAGTCACTACCAACCATCTGAATTTAGAGTGAGAGGTAAAACCTGTTTTCCACCTGAATTACATGATCTTCTTGGTTGTTTCCTGCTATAAAATGTCAACAATCTGTAATTCTCTAAGAGAATATTAATAGGAATGCTTTCTGATTCAGCGTCAGCTAAAGACCCAGGGATAGAGGCTGAGAACACAGCACTAGGTGCCAAAGCAAGGGGCTAGACCATGGATGCAGCCTCCCAGAAAACTAGCTTCGCAAACCTTTGCTCACTGCAAACGTTGACAATATGAAAGTCTGAAGTGGAAGACAGGAGGAGAAAAAGTCTGACTGTTGGAATGCCAGAGTGTTGGGGGCCACTTGGAGAGCTTGTTCTAGGTCCCTGGACTTTGGGGACACAGTGGATTGCTCTCTGGCAAACCAACCCTCTGACTATGTTTAACGGCAGAGAGAGCCACGAAGAGTAGGAGGCCGTTCTAAGAGAAACCTCGTGCTCCCATTTAGAGCGTGTTCATGAGGCCAGCAGTCAAGAACAATCCGTAGCGGCGTTACCATATGTCAGATAGCTTGCTTTAATGCTCCAGCACAACCTTGGTTATTTTCAGAGCTTAACTAGACTTTGAGACTCTGAAAACATTTGAGAACATTTTAGCTTTCCTCGAGTGTCCCAGGTAAGGATAGTCTCACATTTATTCTTTTGTACCTGGCTGAGAACACCCAGCCTGAGAGAGAAGAGGTGGAAGGCCTCTAGATAACTTATTTGATCAGCACAACAAACATAGAGTCTTCAGAACTTTTTTTATTTTATTTGAATGAGAAAGAGAGGGAGAGCATAAAGGGAGAGTGAGAGGGAGAAGCAGACTCCCCTCTGACCAGAGGGCCCAACACGGGGCTCAATCCCAGGACCCTGAGATTATGACCTGAGCTAAAGGCAGATGCTTAACCAACTGAGCCACCCAGGCGCCCCCAGTCTTTAAAACTTTTTACTGTTACAAAGTACTAGATGTCCAATGTTCAGATAGCAGTAGAATCAGAGGACAGCCCCAGCCCTTGATTACTATTTTTTAAAATGTTAGGACTGAAACAGCACCACTTGACATGAGCAACAAAATGGTTCGTTTCTAATCTTATTTCAGGTCCCAGGGGTTATTAATAGTAATCACTTAGCCTGATTTATCACTGCTCTCTTCCCACCATTTAAATTATTTTAACAGCTTTACTGAGTTATAATTGATACACAACTTCACATATTAAAAGTGCATAATTTGATGTTTTGACATATGTATATACCTGTGAAACCATCACTGGAATCAAGATAATGAACACATTAATCACTTCCAAATGTTTACTTGTTTCCCTTGTACTTCCTCCCTCCTGCTCCCCCCTCATTCTGCCCTGGTCCCTCAAGCAACAACTGACCTGCTTTCTGTCACTTTGAATTAGTTTGTATTTTCCAGAATTTTTTAAAAATGGGATCATACAGAATGCATTCTTTTTTTCCCTGGATTCTTTCACTCAGTATAATTGCGTGGAGATTCATACATGTTGTGTAGATCAGTAGTTCATTCCTTTTTACAACTGGGTAGGACTCATTATATGACTATAATATCATTTGTCCGTTCACCTGTTGATAGACATTTGGGTTGTGTACGGTTTTTTGATGGTTGCAAATGAAGCTACTATGTACATTTGTGTATAAGATTTTTGTGGACATAGGATTTTATTTCTCTTGAGTACATATCTAGGAGCATAATGGATGCATCATATGGTAGG
The DNA here is from genome assembly GCF_023065955.2 of Ursus arctos. NCBI lineage: Eukaryota > Metazoa > Chordata > Mammalia > Carnivora > Ursidae > Ursus > Ursus arctos. The sequence continues at coordinate 31,668,817 of NW_026622786.1, read as the reverse complement.
TCTACGTAACTTTTTAAGAAACTGCTTAACTGCTTTCCAAAATGGTTGCACTATTTTATATTCCTATTAGCAATGCATGAAGGTTACAGTTCCTCCACATTCCTCACCAGAACTTGGTATGGTCAGTCTTTTTAGTCGTCCTCATAGATGTAGCTTAAAATACCAAGGTAATAGTGTACATTTCTCTAGTGAATCCTGATATTGAGCATCTTTTCATGGGCTCATTTGCAAACCGTGTATCTTTGGAGAAGTGCAGTTGTCTGTTCAAATGGATTTCTGTATATTGACTTTGCATCCTGTGACCTTACTGAACTCAATTACCAGTTCCAGTAGTTTTTTGGTGGAGTCTTGAGGACTTCTTTTGATCTGCAAATAGTGAAAATTTTTCTTCTTCCTTGCTAATTTGGATGCCTTTTATTCCTTCCTCTTGTCTGACTGCTGTGGCTAGCACTTCCGGTACTATGCTGAATAAAAGTGGTGAGACTGGACATCCTTGTCTTTTTCCTGACCTTAGGGGAAAATCTCTCAGGTTTTTTTGTTTGTTTTTTGTTTTACCATTGAGTATGATGTTAGCCAGGGGTTTTTCATATGTGGCCTTTCTTATACTGAGGTATGTTCCCTCTAAGTCAACGTGGTAAGGGTTTTTATCATGAATGGATGTTGTGTGTACTTTGTCAAATGCATTTTCTGCATCTATTGAAATGATCATATGGTTTTTATCCTTTCTCTTGTTTATATATTACATTGATTTGCAAATATTGAAACACCCTTGAATAAATTTCAAGAATAAATACCACTTCATTATGGTGAATGGTTTTTTAATGTATTGTTGGACTGGGTTTGCTAATATTCTTCTGAGGCTTGTGTCTATGTTCATCAGAGACATTGGCCTGTGATTTTCTTTTCTTTTCTTTTTTTTTAGTGGTTTTGATATCTGGGTAATGCTGACTTCATAGAATGAATCTGGAAGTTTTCCTTCCTCTTGAAAGTTTGAGGAAAATAGGTATTCATGTGTTTGGTAGAATTCTTCTTCATGTGTTTTGGTATAATTCACCTGTGAAGCCATCTGGTCCTGGACTTTTGTTTATTGTGCATTTTTTTATTATTGATTCAATTTCATTGTTGGTTTTCAGTCTGTTCAGATTTTCTGTTTCTTCCTGATTTAGTTTTGGGAGGTTATATGTTTCTAGGAATTTACTGATTTCTTCTAATTTGTTGGCATATAATTTTTCACAAGATTCTCTTACAATCCTTTGTATTTCTGTGGTGTCAGTTGTTCTTTCTCCTCTTTCATTTCTGATTTTGAATCCTCTCTCTCTTTTTGATGTGCCTGGCTAGAGGTTTATCAATTTTGTTGATCTTTTGAAAAAAAACAGCTCCTGGCTTCATTGATCTGTTCTATTGTGGAGTTCTTTGGTTTCTATTTCTTTTATTTCTGCTCTAGTTTTTATTATTTCCTTCCTTCTACTGGTTTTGGGTTTTGTTCATTCTTCTTTTTCTAGCTCCTTTATGTGTAAGATTGGGTTGTTTATTGAGATTTTTCTTGCTTCTTGAGGCAGGTCTGTATTGCTAGAAAATTCCCTCTTAGAACAGCTTTAGCTGCATCCCAAAGATTTTTGAACTGTTGTGTTTTCATTTCCATTTGTCTCCATGTATTTTCTCTCTGATTTCTTGGTTGACCCATTCATTGTGTAGTAGCATATTATTTAACCTCTGTGTAATTGTGTTCCTTCCAGATTTTCTTCTTGTGGTTGATTTCTAGTTTCATAGCGTTGTGATTGGAAAAAATGCATTTGAATATGTTGAGACTTGTTTTGTGGCCTAACATGTTATCTATGCTGGAGAATATTTCACATGCACTTGAAAAGAATGTGTATTCTGCTGTTTTAGAAAGGAATACTCTGAATATATCCATTAGATTCTTCTGGTACAATGTGTCATTCGAAGCCATTGTGTCCTTGTTGATTTTCTATTTGGATGATCTATTCATTGATGTAAATGGGGTGTTAAGTCCCCTACTATTATTGTATTACTGTCAATTATTTCTCTTATGTTGTTATTAACTGTTTTATGTATTGGGTGCTTCCATGTTGGGTGCATGAATATTTACAATTATTGTATCTTCTTGTTGTATTGTCCCCCTAATGATTATATAGTTTCCTTCTTTGTCTCTTGTTATAGTCTTTGTTTTAAAGTCTATTTAGTCCAGTATATGTATAGCTACCCCGACTTTCTTTTGACATCTGTTTGCATGATAAGTGCTTTTCCATTCTTTCAATTTTTACTCCTTTCTCCCCAACATTTTAGGTAGATGGTATCCTACTTTACATCCTTTTATTTTGTGAATAGTTGACTGATTTTTATAGATATACTGAAGCTTTTGTACTTCCTACTTTTCTTCTGCCTATGGTCTTTCCTGTCCACTCAAAGATCCCCTTTAACATCCCGTATAAGTCTTATTTAGTGGTGATGAATTTCTTTAACTTTTTTTTGTCTGGGAAACTATCGCTCCTATTCTGAATGATAACCTTGCTGGATATTCTTGGTTACAGGTTTTGTTTTGTTTTGTTTTGTTTTTCCTTTCATCACTTTGAATATATCATGCTACTATCTTCTGGCCTGCAAAATTTCTGCTGAAAAATCAGCTAGTAGCCTTATGGCCTTTCTCTTACATGTAACTGTTTTGTTGCTTTTAAAATTCTTTCTTTATCACTACTTTTTGCCATTATAATTACTGTATGTCTTGGTGTGGATCTCTCTTGGTTGATTTTACTGGGGGCTTTCTATGCCTCCTGGATCTGGATTTCAGCTACCATTTCTTCAAATATATTTTCTGCCCTCTTTTTTCTGTTTTCCTTCAGGAATCCTTATAATGCAAATATTATTACACTTGATGGTGTCACCAAGTTCCCTAAGTCTTTTTTCATTTTTATTAGTCTTTTTTCTCTCTCTTATTCATCTTATTTTCCATTACTCTGTCTTCCAGGTTGCTGATCCATTCTTCTTCCTCTATTTTATTTATTCCCTCTAATATATATATTTAAAGATTTTATTCATTCACTGGACAGAGAGAGAGAGAGAGATAGCAAGAGAGAAAGCACATGCACGTGGAGTGGTAGGGAGAGGGAGAAGTAGGCTCCCTGCTGAGCAAGGAGCCTGATGCAGGGCTCAATCCCAGGACCCCAGGATCATGACCTGAGTGGAAGGCAGATGCTTAACCAACTGAGCCACCCAGGCACCTATCCCTCTAGTGTATTTTTAATTTCAATTACTGAGTTCTTCTTCTCTCATTGGTTCTTTTTAATGTTTTCTATGTCTTTGTTGAGGGTCCCACGGAGGTCCTGCACTCTTTCTCAAGTCCAATGAGTATCTTTATGATCATTACCTTAAACTCTCTATCAGGCATATTACTTATGTTTGTTTCATTTCTCTCTCTCACTGTGATTTCATCCTGTTCTTTCATTTGGACATATTCCTCTGTCTTATCATGTTGTGTAACTCTCTGTGTCTCTTTGGTATTAGAAAGGTCAGCTACATCTCCTGCTCTTGAAAGTACTAGCCTTATGAAGAAGAGGTCTATTGTGTTCTGCTGTGCAATGTCCCTTGATCACCAGAAACTGGCATTTCAGGGGTGTCTCCTATGTGCATTGTATGAGGCCTATAGTTATGGCTAAGTGACATTTGCCTTCAGTCCACTTATCTGCAATGGCTCTCTTTGCCTGTTGTGGGCAGGATTTGGTACCTGTGTTGTTAGTGGGTTAGTCTAGGCCACCTTGGGCTTGAGTTGGGTTAGACCAGCTATTTGTCAGAGTTGTGGTAGCACTGAACTGCAGGGTGCTCTCCTCCTGTCATCCCCTAAAAAGCTTTCATTGGTGGCTGGGGCCTGCAGTCAGACCAGATGTCTGTCTCCAGTCCACTGTTGGGACTGTCATACTGGCATATGTGGTTTTCTTCCTCTTTCCCCAGGGTAGGAGTCATTTTAGGGGTGATGCTGACCCCTGTTGGGGATGCTTGAACACTACCATGCTTGTGGCATTGCCTTGGATGGACTCCTACTGAGAGCTTGTTGGAAGGGCAGGTCCACAGGAGAACATGGTGGTGGGGTGCCTGGTATTAGAAAGGTTTGCACTGGTCTACTGTGGGAGGAGACCTGGAGCTGCTTTGGAGAGTGGTCAGCACCAGGCTGGAGGGGGGGGTCCACAGGGAAACACTTGGGGTGGGGGTGCTGTTAGCAAGTTAGGTGGAGAATGCTCTTGCTGGACTGGTTGCTGCAGATGTCCATGTATCTAGGCTGGGGCTGGGGAAAGGAAGTGGTGCCCTCCAGCTCTTTTGTTCTTAGAGAAGTCTTCCAAAGATTCCTGCCCCTCCAGCAAGAGCTGAGATTAGTAAATAAATATCCTTCCCATATACTCCAGACATTTTTCTGCTGCTTCTGTGCTGTAGCTCAGTGGGGCTGTTTTTTGTGCTGTGTCTTCAAGGGCAGGAGCTCAGTTTCCTCTCACCCTGGCTCTCCCAGAGCTGAGCCCACTGTTTTTTAAAGTTCTAGGTATTAAGCCCCAGTGATTTTAAGAAGTCGAGAAGTTAAGCCTTGTATCTGGTGTATCTGGTATACCTGGTGTGGAGTCTTCTCCTCTCCTGTCTCTGCATCCATGGCATTCTTCCCTCTCACAGACAGTCCGACGGGTCAGGTTGGCTCCTGACTGCATATCTGCCCTTCCTACCCTCTTTGATGTGACCTCTTTACATCTTTCCGTGGAGGGTCTCTTCTGCCAGTCTTCAGGTCATTTTCTGGGTTGTTTATACTGGTGTGGGATGAGGTAAGCCTAAGATCCTCCTACTCTGCCATCTTACCCAGAAATTGTCTCAAACTTGAGATCTTTAAGAATCATCTGGAGAACCCATTAAACTAAATTTCTATGGACCACTAATAGACCTATTTTAATAGAGGAGCTGGCCCAGGAATCGGCATTTTAACAGAGACCTCAAATAATTCTGTTGCATGAGGTCCACAGCCACTGTGGAAACACTGATCTTAACCTAATGTTTGGTCAAGATGCCATGAAAATACTTGTGAGAAAAGTGTTTGTTATAGTCTAAGGTAACAGTGAAAATTTGGTAAAATTGTCATTTGTACCTGGTCAAGTTTCTGACCCACTTCTGATAAATGAATGCCTGGATGAATGAATGGAAGGATTTAAATCCTGCTTCTGTAGTCATAAATCGATGATACATATAATAATAACCATATTACTTACTGGTCTAAATGTTATTAGTGCCATATAATTTATATTGATTTCTTAAAAATATATTAACTTACAGCCCAATAATCTATTTATACTATAAAACAACTTAGCAAACCCTTTTCAAAATAGTATAAATGCAAATTCTAGTCCAATACTAGCAATGTACTCGTGAATTTGGGGTTAGGAATGTAGGAAATAGTAAAGCTTCCCTGGGTTTATGAATATTTTAACAAGAAAAAAAATCACCAGTTAAAGAAAAATTTAACACTTATGGTCAGCTGTAAACAGTTACTCTTTCACAATATGTCTTATTTTGTCAAGCATTTATTTTTGATGTGTAACAAATAATACACATGTGACAGAATATAAGTATGTTAAAGATGCTCAGTTTATATTGACCATTTGATGTATCATGGCAAATACAATCTGAGTAGAGAAACATTTCTTAGTTACAGATAGATTTTCCTGCTTTCCACAGCTTGGAATAGTCAGTAAATTAATAATTAATTTAGAGGTTTAAAAAATTCTTTCATTATCAAATCTATTTTACCAAGAAACCATTTTGTCTTCTGACAGGTCATTTGAGCCTGTCAGTGAATGAGAACAAGGGTTTGAATTTCATAAATGAGTCTCATAAAAAAGCTGTAAATTAACTCAATACTGTAAATACAAGCAAAGGATTTTAAATTCACAATTCCATATTTTTTTTTTACCACTGAGATGCCTAAATAGAAATCTCATTCAGAAATATGATTGTTTCTCTCAGATGGTAAAATTAAGAACTTTAAATAATCTCCCACACACATACACAAGCCCACACATTGATGACAGTGTCCAATGGGCTAATACACAGAGTGATTGAACGTGATCTAAGCCAAAGCAGGTTACCCAAATCTCTGGAATATTTCCATATGTCAGTGGAAGAGCTTCTCCATTGACATAAAGAGTATTCTTGCCTTTGCTCTCAATGCTGAACCAATGAGTCATTTTTACATTGGCTTATTCTGTTGTGTTTTTTCCTCCAAACATTTCTGTTCATGGCTTATTTTTTCAACCATTTTTGAAACCATAATATAAGCATTCCAGATACAAATTTCCTCCAAGTATCATGTTAGCTGCCTCTCACTAATTTTGAAGTGTAGCATTTTTAAAGCTGTTAAGTAAGTATCATCTGATTTCCATTTAGTTTCTTCTTTCGTTCATGAGGTAAATAGAAGTGTAATTTTTAATTTTCAGGAATTTGTATTATTGCTATAAAAATATCTGATCTAATTGTATTGTGGGCTGTGTGATACCAGTTGATACCAGTTTTTATTTTAACTTGTTGAAATTCACATTAGGTCTTGCCAACTTTTATAAATATTCCTTGTGTGCTCAAAAAGGCTATGTATTCCAGCTGTCAGAAGCACTGTTTTATATGTATGATTAAACTCGTTGCTTATGTTGTTCAAATACTCTGTATCATTACTGATTCCTTGGCTGATCTATCAATGGTGACAAAATCGCCCACCAAGATGACAGATTTATCAATTTCTCCTCATTGTTCTATCAAGTTTTACTTTAAACATTTTGAAGCTACCTTTGTTAGGTACACAGAAATTAGAATTGTTGTGTCTTCCTGGTAAATCTAAACAACATATAGTAATCATCCATATCTATAGTATGCTATTACCTTCAAGTCTATGTTGTCTGGTATTAATATAGCTACATCAACTTTCTTCTGCTTATTCTATCTTTATTCACTTAAAATTTTTTTCTAATTGTTTATGTTATAATGTGTTCCTTGTATATAGCACCTGTACAGTTTGGATTTGTATGTTTTATCTAGTCTGATAATTTAACTTTAAACTTAATTTCCAGTCTATTTACATATATCATGATTACTCATATATTTGGATTTTACCACCTTATATTGTGATTTGTTTTGTCTTGCTCTGTTTTAAATTTTCCTTTTTCTCCCATTCTTATGGATTGAGATCCCCTCCCCATTGAATTTTTTGTTTCATTAATTTTCAAGTTATATATTTTTATTCTCTCAGTTATTACCCTAAAATTTTAATATGCTTATGTATCTTAATGAATTTATAATTTCAATCCCTAGCTTTATCTTTGGCTCAAACAATATAAGGAATTTAGAATTTTTATATTTTGCTTCCATGTCCCATTTATATGCTACTGTTGTCTAGGAATTTTCTTCAAACTTATTTAACTTCCTAAAATGGACATCATCATTACTGTTGTATGTATTGTTCACCTTTTGAATGTTCCTACCATTTCTTTTGGCATTCCAGAATTTCCTTTTGGAATCATTTTCCTTCTTCCCAAAGTACTTCCAAGAGTCTTTGAGAATTCCTATAGTGAGGATCTGTTGGTAGTATATTCTTTCAGTTCTGGTTTGTCTCCCACCTCCTAAAATGTTAATTGGATTCTCTGGGGTGGGAGAGAGGGACTCAGTGAAGGGAAATTTTGACAGCTCAAAGCTTCTCCTTTGCTGCTACCGATGGTGACAGGAACCTCTTGTTTTTCCCAAGACAATGACAAGGCCCTCTAGAGAGAGATGCTTTTATAAGCTTGGTCAAAGCCCTCTAGGGCAGGGTTTCTCAAATTTTGGCACTATGATGATTTTACATGTTGGACCAAATAGTTGTTTTAGTGAGTGGGCCTTTCTATACACCGTAGGGTGTTTAGCATCATCTTTGGCCTCCCTCCACTAGCTGGCTTTCATGTGTGATAACCCCAAAAATATCTCCACATATTGGCAAATATTCTCTGGAGACCAAAATTGTCAGTGGTTCAGAACTACTCCTTTAGGGCTACTTTAGATAGGCAAGTTCAGGTGACATGTAACACTCTTTTCTGTCTCCTCTCAGTTATGCCCTAAGTCAGTTGAAGATCTTCACATTTTCTTGTCTGTAACAGAGCCAACACCATCTGCATCAAAGAAATTAAACATATATATATGGCAAGTGGCTGCACCAGCTTGCATGTGCACACACATATATAGTCTTATTTATTACTCACATATACACACATACATATATATCATATACTATATATACACACACATATACATACACACAATATATATAGGGAAAGAGAGAGAGTCAGATTTTCAGTGGTTTACCAAAAAGTAAGTAAATGAGAGGCAAGAGGACCGGGTGCAAAATGAACACAAACATACCTTAAGTGATTGGTAAAAATTGTGAATTGAGAGCTTGTACCTCTCTAATGATAGTGTCTCCCAGTTTCCTCTAACTTGTTGCCATGTAAGAATTTGAGCCCAGTGTTGCCAAATATTCTGATTTTCAGAAGTCACAAGATCCTTGTATGTGTGTATGTGATGTATATACATACGATATTCCTGCTTTTATTTATTTTTCTAATTTAAATTCAATTAGCCAACATATAGTACATCATTTGTTTCTGATGCACTGTTCAATGATTCATTAGTTGCTTATAATACTCAGTGCTCATCATATCATGTGCCCTCCTTAATGCCCATAACCTAGTTTAAATACGGATCTATGATTTTTTTATTAACAAATGTATTATTTTGTATAAATACAAATATAATGTATTATTTTTTTCAGGAGTACAGTGATTCATCAGTCTTACACAATTCACAGTGCTGACCATAGCACATACCCTCCCCAATGTCCATCACCCAGCCACCCCATCCCTCCTACCCCCCTCCACTCCAGCAACCCTGTTTGTTTCCTGAGATTAAGAGTCTCTTATGGTTTGTCTTCTTCTCTGGTTTCATCTTGTTTCATTTTTTCCTCTCTTCCCCTATGATCCTCTGCCTTGTTTCTCAAAGTCCACATATCAGTGAGATATGATAATTGTCTTTCTCTGATTGACTTACTTTACTTAGCATAATACCCTTTAGTTCCATCCATGTCGTTGCAAATGGCAAGATTTCATTGTTTTGATGGCTGCATAATACTCCATTGTATATATATACATCTTCTTTATCCATTCATCTGTTGATTGACATCTACGCTTTTCCATAGTTTGGCTATTGTGGACATTGCTGCTATAAACATTGGGGTGCACATGCCCTTTCAGATCACTACATTTGTATCTTTGAGGTAAATACCCACTAGTGCAATTGCTGGGTCATAGGGTAGCTCTATTTTCAACTTTTGAAGGAACCTCCACACTGTTTTCCAGAGTGGCTGCACCAACTTTCATTCCCACCAACAGCGTAGGAGGGTTTCCCTTTCTCCACATCCTCCCCAACATCTGTCGTTTCCTGACTTGTTAATTTTAGCCATTCTGACTGGTGTGAGGTGATCTCTCATTGTGGTTTTGATTTGTATTTCCCTGATGCTGAGTGATGTTGAGCATTTTTTCATGTGTCTGTTGGCCATTTGGCTGTCTTCTTTGCAGAAATGTCTGTTCATGTCTTCTGCCCATTTCTTGATTGGATTATTCTTTGGGTGTTGAGTTTGATAAGTTTTTTATAGATTTTGGATACTAGCCCTTTATCTGATAAGACATTTGCAAATATCTTCTCTCATTCTGTCGGTTGTCTTTTAGTTTTGTTGATGGTTTCCTTTGCTGTGCAAAAGCTTCTTATCTTGATGAAGTCCCAATAGTTCATTTTTGCCCTTGCTTCCCTTGCCTTTGGCGATGTGTCTAGGAAGAAGTTACTGTGGCTGAGGTTGAAGTGGTTGCTGCCTGTGTTCTTAAGGATTTTGATGGATTCTTGTCTCACATTTAGGTCTTTCATCCATTCTGAGTCTAATTTTGTGTGTGGTATAAGGAAATGGTCCAGTTTCATTCTTCTGCATGTGGTTGTCCAATTTTCCCAGCACTATTTGTTGAAGAGACTGTCTTTTTTTTCCACTGGACATTCTTTCCTGCTTTGTCAAAGATTAGTTGACCATAGAGTTGAGGGTCCATTTCTGAGTTCTCTATTCTGTTCCATTGATCTATGTGTCTGTTTTTGTGCCAGTACCATACTGTCTTGATGATTACAGCTTTGTATTAGAGCTTGAAGTCCAGAATTGTGATGCCACCAACTCTGGTTTTCTTTTTCAACATTCCTCTGGCTATTCGGGGTCTTTTCGGGTTCCATACAAATTTTAGGATTATTTGTTCCATTTCTGTGAAAAAAAGTTGTTGGTATTTTGATAGGGATTGCATTAAATGTGTAGATTGCTCTAGGTAGCATAGACATTTTTTCTAGACAATATTTTTTCTTCCAATCCATGAGCATGGAATGTTTTTCCATTTCTTTGTGTCTTCCTCAATTTCTTTCATGAGTATTCTATAGTTTTCTGAGTACAGATTCCTTGCCTCTTTGGTTAGATTTATTCCTAGGTATCTTATTGTTTTGGATGCAATTGTAAATGGGATCGACTCCTTAATTTCTCTTTCTTCTGTCTTGTTGTTGGTGTATAGAAATGCAACTGATTTCTGTGCATTGATTTTTATATCCTGCCACTTTACTGAATTCCTGTATGAGTTCTAGCAGTTTTGGGGTGGAGTCTTTTGGGTTTTCCACATAAGTATCATATAATCTGCAAACAGTGAGAGGTCTGACTTTTTTTTAAATTTTTTATTATGTTATGTTAGTCACCATACAGGACATCATTAGGTTTTGATGTAGTGTTCCACGATTCATTGTTTACGTATTAACACCCAGTGCTCCATGCAATACGTGCCCTCCTTAATACCCATCACCAGACTAGCCCATCCCCCCAGCCCCCTCCCCTCTGAAACCCTCAGTTTGTTTCCTAGAGAGTTTGACTTCTTCTTTGCTGATTCGGATGCCTTTTATTTCTTTTTGTTGTCTGATTGCTGAGGCTAGGATTTCTAGTACTGTGTTGAACAGCACTGGTGATAGTGGACATCCCTGCCATGTTCCTGACCTTAGAGAAAAAGCTCTCAGTTTTTTCCCATTGAGAATGATATTTGCTGTGTGTTTTTCATAGATGGCTGTTATGATATTGAGGTATGTACCCTCTATCCCTCTGCTGTGAAGAATTTTAATCAAGAAAGGATGCTGTACTTTGTCAAATGCTTTTTCTGCATCTACTGAGAGTATCATATGGTTCTTGTTCTTTCCTTTATTAATAGTGTATCACATCCATTGATTTGCAGATGTTGAGCCATGCTTGCAGCCCAGGAATAAATCCCACTTGGTCATGGTGAATAATCCTTTTAATGTACTGTTGGATCCTATTGGCTAGGATCTTGGTGAGAATTTTTGCATCCATGTTCATCAGGGATATTGGTCTGTAATTCTCCTTTTTGATGGGGTCTTTGTCTGGTTTTGGGATCAAGGTAATGCTGGCCTCATAAAATGATTTGGAAATTTTCCTTCCATTTCTATTTTCTGGAACAGTTACAGAAGAATAGGTATTAACTCTTCTTTAAATATTTGGTAGAATTCCCCTGGGAAGCCATTTGGCCCTGGGCTTTTGTTTGTTGGGAGATTTTTGATTATTGATTCAATTTCCTTGTTGGTTATGGGTCTGTTCAGGCTTTCTATTTCTTTCTGGTTCAGTTTTGGTAGTTTATACATCTCTAGGAATGCATCCATTTCTTCCAGATTGTCTAATTTGTTGGCATATAGTTGCTCATAATATGTTCTTATAATTTTTCGTATTTCTTTGGTGTCAGTTGTATCTCTCCTTTTTCATTCATGATTTTATTTATTTGGGTCCTTTCTCTTTTCTTTTTGATAAGTCTGGCCAGGGGTTTATCAATCTTATTAATTCTTTCAAAGAACTAGCTCTTAGTTTTGTTGATCTGTTCTACTGTTCTTTTGGTTTCTATTTCATTGATTCCTGCTCTTATCTTTATTATTTCTCTTCTCCTGCTGGGTTTAGGCTTTATTTGCTGTTCTTTCTCCAGCTCATTTAGATGTAGGGATAGGTTGTGTATTTGAGACCTTTCTTATTTCTTGAGAAAGGTTTGTATTGCTATATTATTTCCTCCTAGGACTGTTTTTGCTGCATCCCAAAGATTTTGAACAGTTGTGTTTTAATTTTCATTTGTTTCCATGAATTTTTTAAATTCTTCTTTAATTTCCTGGTTGACCCATTCATTCTTTAGTAGGATGTTCTTTAGCCTCCCTGTATTTGAGTTCTTTCCAACTTTCCTCTTGTGCTTGAGTTCGAGTTTCAAAGCATTGTAGTCTGAAAATATGCAGGGAATGATCCCAATCTTTTGGTACTGGTTGAGACCTGATTTGTGACCCAGGATGTGATCTATTCTGGAGAATGTTCCATGTGCACTAGAGAGACATGTGTATTCTTTTGCTTTGGGATGGAATGTTCTGAATATATCTGTGAAGTCCATCTGGTCCAGTGTGTCATTTAAAGCCCTTATTTCCTTATTGATCTTTTGTTTAGATGATCTGTCCATTTCAGTGAGGGGGGTGTTAAAGTCCCCTACTATTATTGTATTATTGTCCATGTATTTCTTTGATTTTGTTATTAATTGGCTTATAATGGCAGCTCCCATGATAGGGGCATAAATATTTATAATTGTTAGATCTTCTTGTTGGATAGACCCTTTAAGGATGATATAGTGTTCTTCTTCATCTCTTATAGTTTTTGGTTTAAAATCTAATTTGTTTGACATAAGGATGGCTGTTCCAGGTTTCTTTTGATGTCTATTAGCATGATAAATGGTTTTCCACCCCCTCACTTTATTTTTTTTATTTTAATGTTTTTTTATTATATTATATTAGTCACCATACAGTACATCCCCGGTTTCCGATGTAAAGTTCGATGATTCATTAGTTGCGTATAACACCCAGTGCACCATGCAATATGTGCCCTCCTTACTACCCATCACCAGTCTATCCCATTCCCCCACCCTCCTCCCCTCTGAGGCCCTCAGTTTGTTTCTCATAGTCCATAGTCTCTCATGCTTCATTCCCCCTTCTGATTACCCCCCCTTTCTTTATCCCTTTCTTCCCCTACCGATCTTCCTAGTTCTTATGTTCCATAGATGAGAGAAATCATATGATAACTGTCTTTCTCTGCTTGACTTATTTCACTTAGCATTATCTCTTCCAGTGCCGTCCATGTTGCAGAAAATGTTGAGAACTCGTTCTTTCTGATAGCTGAATAATATTCCATTGTATATATGGACCACAACTTCTTAATCCAGTCATCTGTTGAAGGGCATCTTGGTTCCTTCCACGATTTAGCTATTGTGGACAATGCTGCTATGAACATTGGGGTGCATATGGCCCTTCTCTTCACTATGTCTGTATCTTTGGGGTAAATACCCAGTAGTGCAATGGCTGGATCATAGGGTAGCTCAATTTTTAACTTTTTAAGGGACCTCCACACTGTTTCCCAGAGTGGCTGTACCAACTTGCATTCCCACCAACAATGTAGGAGGGATCCCCTTTCTCCACATCCTCTCCAACAATTATTGTTTCTTGCCTTGTCAATTTTTGCCATTCTAACTGACGTAAGGTGGTATCTTAGTGTGGTTTTGATTTGAATTTCCCTGATGGCTAATGATTTTGAACATTTTTTCATGTGTCTGTTAGCCATTTGTATGTAATCATTGGAAAAGTGTTCATATCTTCTGCCCATTTTATGATTTGTTTATTTGTTTCTTGTGTATTGAGTTTGAGAAGTTCTTTGTAGATCTTGGATACCAGTCTTTTATCTGTAGTGTCATTTGCAAAATATTCTCCCATTCCATGGGCTGCCTCTTAGTTTTTTTGACTGTTTCCTTGGCTGCGCAGAAGCTTTTTATCTTTTTTTTTTTTTTTTAAAGATTTTATTTATTTATTTGACAGAGAGACAGCCAGAGAGAGAGGGAACACAAGCAGGGGGAGTGGGAGAGGAAGAAGCAGGCTCATAGCCGAGGAGCCTGACGTGGGGCTCGATCCCATAATGCCGGGATCACGCCCTGAGCCGAAGGCAGACGCTTTAACCGCTGTGCCACCCAGGCGCCCCAGAAGCTTTTTATCTTGATGAAGTCCCACAAGTTCATTTTATCTTTTGTTTCTCTTGCCTTTGGAGATATGTCATGAAAAAGGTTGCTTTGGCTGATTTTGTAGAGGTTGCTGCCTATGCTCTCCTCTAGGATTTTGATGGATTCCTGTCTCACATCGAGGTCTTTCATCCATTTGGAATTTATCTTTGTGTATGGTGTGAGAGAGTGGTCAAGTTTCATTCTTTTGCATGTAGCTGTCCAATTTTCCCAGCACCATTTATTGAAGAGACTGTCTTTTTTCCACTGGATGTTTTTTCCTGCTTTGCAAAAATTAGTTGCCCAGAGAGCCGAGGGTCCATTTCTGGGTTCTCTATTCTGTTCCATTGGTCTATGTGTCTGTTTTTGTGCCAGTACCATGCTGTCTTTGTGATCACAGCTTTGTAGTACAGCTTGAAATCCGGCATTGTGATGCCCTCAGCTTTGTTTTACCTTTTAAACAGTTCCTTGGCGATTCGGGGCCTTTTCTGTTTCCATACAAATTTAAGGACTATTTGTTCCAGTTCTTTGAAAAATGTCATTTGTATTTTGATCGGGATAGCATTGAAAGTGTAGATTGCTCTGGGTAGCACGGACATTTTAACTATGTTAATTCTTCGGATCCATGAGCATGGAATATTTTCCCATCTTTTTGTGTCTTCCTCAATGTCTTTCAAGAGTGATTTATAGTTTCTAGAATATAGGTCCTTTACGTCTCTGGTTAATTCCAAGGTAACGTATGGTTTTTGGTGCTATTGTAAATGGGATGGATTCCCTAATTTCTCTTTCTTCAGTCTCATTATTCATGTATAGAAATGCAGCTGATTTCTGAGCATTGATTTTGTATCCCGCCACATTACTGAATTGCTCTATAACTTCTAATAGTTTGGGAGTGGATTCTTTTGGGTTTTCCAGATAGAGTATCATGTCATCTGCGAAGAGAGACAGTTTGACTTCTTTGCCGATTTGGATACCTTTTATCCCTTTTTGTTGTCTGATTGCTGTTGCAAGGACTTCTAGTACTATGTTGAATAATAGTGGCGAGAGTGGGCATCCTTGTCAAGTTCCTGATCTTAAGGGAAAGGCTTCCAGCTTTTCCCCATTGAGAATAATATTTGCTGTAGGCTTTTCATGGATGGCTTTTATGAGATTGAGAAATGTACCCTCTATTCCTACACTCTGAAGGGTTTTAATCAGGAAAGGATGCTGTATTTTGTCAAATGCTTTTTCGGCATCAATTGAGAGGATCATATGGTTCCTGAGTCTTTTCTTGTTGATATGATGTATCACGCTGATCGATTTGAGAATGTTGAACCACGCTTGCATCCCAGGTATGAATCCCACTTGGTATGATGGATAATCCTTTTAATGTACTGTTGGATTCTATTAGCCAGGATCTTGTGGAGGATTTTGGCGTCCATATTCATTAGGGAAATCGGTCTGTAATTCTCCTTTTTGATGGGGTCTTTGCCTGGTTTGGGGATCAAGGTAATATTGGCCTCATAGAATGAGTTTGGTAGCTTTCCTTCTGTTTGTATTTTTTGAAATAGCTTTAGGAGAATAGGTATTATTTCTTCTTTGAATGTTTGGTAGAATTCCCCAGGAAAACCATCCGGGCCTGGAGTTTTGTTATTTGGAAGGTTGTTTATCACTGATTCAATCTCTTCATAATTAATTGGCCTGTTTAAGAAATCAATTTCTTCCTGTTTCAGTCTTGGTAGTTTATAGGTTTCCAGGAAGGCCTCCATCTCTTCCAGATTGCTTAATTTATTGGCATATAGCTGTTGATAAAAGTTTCTAATAATCCTTCCAATTTCATTGGTGTTGGTCGTGACCTCTCCTTTTTCATTCATAATCTTATTAATTTGGGTCCTTTCTCTATTCTTTTGGATAAGTCTTGCCAGCGGTTTGTCAATTTTATTGATTCTCTCAAAGAACCAGCTTCTAGTCCTGTTGATCTCCTCTACTGTACTTCTGGTTTCTAATTCATTGATTTCTGCTCTAATCTTGGTCAACTGCTTCCTCATGAGTGGTTTAGGCCTGTCCCTCTGTTGCTGTTCCAGCTTCTTGAGGTGAGAATATAAAAACTGCATTTTAGATTTTTCTATTCTTTTGAGTGAGGCTTGGATGGCTATGTATTTCCCCCTTAGGACTGCCTTTGCAGTATCCCATAGGTTTTGGACCGTTGTGTTTTCATTCTCGTTGGTCTCCATAAATTATTTAAATTGATTTCTGATTTCCTGGTTTATCGAGTCATTCCTGAGCAGGATGGGTCTTAGTCTCCAAGTGTTTGAGTTTCTTCCAAATTTTTCCTTGTGGTTGAGTTCCAATTTCAGAGCATTGTGGTCTGAGAATATGCAGGGGATAATTTCAGTCTTTTGGTATTGGTTGAGACCTGTTTTGTGTCCCAGAACATGGTCTATTCTTGAGAATGTTCCATGGGCATTAGAATAGAATGAGTATTCTTTGGTTCTGGGGTGTAGTATTCTATATATATCTATGAGGTCCAACTCATCGAGTATGGCATTCAAAGCTCTTGTTTCTATGTTGGTTTTCTGCTCCGGTGCTCTGTCTATTGCTGATAGTGGAGTGTTGAGGTCCCTTACTATTAACGTATTTTTATCTATATGTCTCTTTATTCTGGTTAAGGGTTGGCTTGTGTATCTTGCTGCTCCCCTGGTGGGGGCATATATATTTATAATTGTCATATCCACTTGTTGGATACATCCTTTAAGAATAATATAGTGCCCTTCTGTGTCTCTAACTGTAGTCTTTAGTTTAAAATCCAATCTGTCTGATATGAGAATTGCTACCCCAGCTTTCTTTTGAGGTCCATTGGTGTGAAAGATGGTATTCTTTCCCTTTACTTTCAGTCTGAATGTATCTTTAGGTTCAAAATGAGTCTCTTGTAGACAGCAAATGGATAGGTCATGTCTTTTTATCCAATCTGCAACCCTGTGGCATTTATGGGAGCATTTAGGCCATTTACATTGAGACTGAATATTGAGATATATGATTTTAATGATACCATGTTGCCAGTAAAGTCTTTGTTTCTATAGATTGTGACTTTCTGTTCTGTATCACTCTTGGGGCCTTTTTACTTTTATAGAACCCCCCCTTAATATCTCCTGTAGGGCTGGTTTCGTGGTTACGAAATTGGTCAATGACTAGTGATTCTGGAAGGTCTTTATTTCTCCATCCATTCTGAATGACAGCCTTGCTGGATAGAGGATCCTTGGCTGCATGTTTTTCTCTGAAAGAGCTTTAAAAATGCCCCCCCCCAACCCTTTCTCTCATTCCAGGTCTGTGTGGACAGGTCTGATGTAATTCTGATACCTTTGCCTTGGTACGTGAGAAATTTCTTTACCCTGGCCGCTTTCAATACTGTATCCTTGGATCTAATATTTGCAAATGCACTATGACGTGACGTGGCGTAGGGAGGGGTCCTCTCTGCCTCTTGGACACGAATGTTTGTTTCCCTCGCTAGATTAGGGAAGTTTTCAGCTACAATTTGTTCAAATATCTCTTCTAGACCTCTGTTTTTCTCCACCCCCTCGGGCAGCCGATGATTCTGACATTGGAACATTTCATTGAGTCAGTAATCTCCCATAACCTACATTCCTGTGCGTGGATTTTTTTGAGTCCAGATTCTATTTTAGATTTTTCTTCTACTAACCCATCCTCCAATTCGCCGATTTGTTCTTCTGCCTCATTCACCCTGGCCATCAGAGCCTCTAGTTTTGACTGCGTTTGGCTCATAGAATTTTTAATTTCTGCCAAATTCGCTCTCATTTCCGCCCTTAGAGATTCTATATTCTCATTAACATTTTCGTTAATACATTTTTCAAGTCTACACATCATCTTGACCATTGTTACTCTGAATTCCATTTCTGATAATTTGGTTATATCCATATCCATTAGTTCTGTGGCAAAGGCCACAGACTCATTGTCTTTTCTTTGCTGGGGGGGACTTCTCTTTCTCGTCATTCTGATGAGGAGAGGTTGCAGGGTTGTCCAGAGCCCAAATTATTGATCGGGACCCAGGCCGTGCGCCCTTGTTTTATAAGGATATTAGGAATGTGGGCTTCTTGATTTCAGCCTGCCTTCTGGGGGAGGGGCCTGCTGCTCCGATACTCAGGCAACCCTGTTTGGGCAGAGTCCCCTGCGAGGGGGGATGGGGATGGGCACACTGAGCTGGTATTTCCAGGCTTTTTTCTCTGGCGGCTTTCCCTGGCGGTTTGCTGTGCCTCTTCTTCTTCTTTTTTTTTTTTTTTTTGCTGTGCCTCTTCTGAGAGTCAGAGCAGCAGTGGCCGAATCTCAGCCTCTGTCTCAGAACAGAGGGATCGCGGACCGTTCTCCACTGATGTTCTGGCCACTTTAACTCTGTTTCTGTTGGTGCTGCTCAACTCTGCAGCATCCGGGGATGTGCGCCCCACACCGGGCATCCCAGCCCTCACTTCCAGGGCCGGCGCGTCTCTGTCCTTTGTGTTTCTACCACCACCAGGCGCCAGCCGCCCCCCCATGCGATCCGGAGCTCCCGGTCTCAGTCTGGTTCCAGTGAGCACACTGGAGCTCCGTTTCAGTCTGGTCGCGCGCGTTCCTGGCTCACGGTCTCAGTCTGCTCTCTTGCGGGTGCCAGTCTGCGAGTCCGCCCACTCCCCTGTGCAGGTGGCTACCGCTTCCCCGTGCCCGAACGAGGCAGCTCCCTCCCCCTTCCATTTATCTTCCGATATCTGTGTGCGGTTTCACGGCTCCCTGCTTCGTACCTCAATACTCAGCGCTGGAGATGTTCATTTGTAGAGATCCAGATGTATCTTCCTGCATCTCAGGCTGATTCCGTGGATGTTCAGGCTGGTCTGGTACCTATTCAGCTCGACTCAGGGGACCGGCTGAAAAAGGGGTCTCCTACTCCCCACCCTCTCACTTTAAATCTGGTGGTGTCTTTTGGGTCTAAAATGAGTCTCTGGCAGACAGCATATTGATGGGTCTTTTTTTTTTTTTTTTTAAATCCAATCTGATACCCTGTGTCTTTTGATTGGGGCATTTAGCCCATTTACAGTCAGGGTAACTATTGAAAGATATGAATTTAGTGCCATCGTATTGCCTGTAAGGTGACTGTTACTGTATATTGTCTCTGTTCCTTTCTGGTCTATGTTACTTTTAGGCTCTCTCTTTGCTTATAGGACCCCTTTCAATATTTCTTGTAGGGCTGGTTTGGTGATCACAAATTCTTTTAGTTTCTGTTTGGAAGGTTTTTATCTCTCCCTCTATTTTCAATGAGAGCCTAGCTGGATATAGTATTCTTGGCTGCATATTTTTCTTGTTTGGTGCCCTGAATATATCATGCCAGTCTTTGCTAGCCTTCCAGGTCTCTGTGGATAGGTCTGCTGCCAGTCTGATGTTTCTACTATTGTAGGTGACAGATCTCTTGTCCCAAGCTTCCTTCAGGATTTTCTCTGAGATTTGTAAGTTTTACCATAGATGTTGGGGTATTGACCTATTTTTATTGATTTTGAGGGGGGATTCTCTGTGCCTCCTGGATTTTGATGCCTGTTTCCTTCCCCAAATTATGGAAGTTCTCTGCTATAATTTGCTCCAATATACCTTTTGTCCCTCTCTTTTTCTTCTTCTGGGATCCCAATTATTCTAATATTGTTTCCCTTTATGGTATCACTTATCTCTCGAATTCTCCCTTCATGAACCAGTAGTCGTTTATCTCTTTTTCTCAGCTTCTTTATTCTCCACCATTGGTCTTCTGTATTGCTAATTCTGTCTTCTGCCTCATTTATCCTAGCAGTTAGAGCCTCCATTTTTCGTTGCACCTCATTAACAGCCTTTTTGATTTCTACTTGGTTAGAATTTATTTCTCCAGAAAGGGATTCTATAGTATCATCTACGCTTTTTTCAAGCCCAGCTAGTATCTTTATAATCGTCATTCTGAACTCCAGTTTTGACATCTTACTAATATCCATGTTGATTAGGTCCCTGGCAGTCAGCACTGCCTCTTGTTCTTTTTTTTTTTTTGAGGTGAGTTTTTCCGTTTTGTCATTTTGTCCCAAGAAGAATAAATGAACGAGAGAACAAAATGCTAAAAGGGGAACAAATACGCCACAAAAATATACACTAAACAAATCAGAAGAGACTTGAACCCAGGGAGAAAAGAAAAGAATATGAGCTGGTGAATAGAACAGAGCCACAAACTCGATTTTGGGTGTATTTTGGTCTGTTAGAAGAAACTGGATCCCAAGATTTTAGAGAAAGAAAAGCTTACATATATACAAAAAATAAGGTTAAATACAATGTAGAGATGGATTATGACCATAAAAATGAACATTAAAAAAGATTTTTAAAAAGGAATTGATAAGAAGTTGGTTGAAAAAAGAAAGAAGACTAATTAAAAAAAATAAAGAGAATTTTTAAAAAATGAACTTTGAAAGACTGAAGAATCATGAGAAAAAAGCCATGAATCCTGTGTGCTGTATTCCCCTAGCGCTGGAGTTCTGCAGTTCTTATTGATTGGTAAACTTGGTCTTGGCTGAATGTTCTTGCTGATCTGGGGGAGGAGCTGTTGTATTGATTCTCAAGTGTCTTTGCCCAGGCAGAGTTGCACTGCCCTTGCCAGGAGCCAGGCTAAGTCATCTACTCCAGTTTGGTCTATGTGGCTTTCATTCCCTGAAGGCTTTCCGCACAGCTTTAGAGGATGAGAATGAAAATAGCAGCCTCCCGAGCTCCCAATCCCCGGCCCCGGAGGAGCCTAGGGCTTGGGGCCCCACTCCTCAGTGCACCCTCAGGGAAAAGCAGTCAGTCACTCCCATCTCCCTGGTCTCTGGCTGCACTCTGTGCTCACCCGGCCTATGACCCAGCGTGTCTTACCTCTGGCACACGGCTCCATTTGGAGTCTCCAAACCCAGTAGATTCCTGCGGCGTGCTCCTGGGGGAGGAAGGAGAGTCTCCCCAGTTCTGCTGATTGTTGTTCCCTGCTTGGAGAGCAGTGGCACGACTGTGCTGCAGATGATGGTTTATGGCCACCCTGAGCTGAGAGCCCACTTCTGGGCTCACTCTGCCGCCGGCTTCCCCGCTCCGATACCTGGGAGCTCTGTTGCACCCCCCGCCCCCAGCCGTCTTCCTGTGACCCTGAGGGTCCTAAGACTACACTGTCCCAGCGACGGTTCCACCCCTGCTTAGCCCCCTGAGCGACGTCCCTCACTGGAGTGGACTTCTAGAAGTTCCGATTTTGTGCTACGCTGCTCTATCACTTGCCGGCAGCCAGCTCATGGACGCTCCCGCCCTCCGAGGTCTATGTTCCGTACATCACCTCAGATTCACTTCTCCACATGTCCTACCTTCCAGAAAGTGGTCACTTTTCTGTTCAAGGAGTTGCTGCTATTCTTTTCTTCGATCTCCTGTTGAGTTTGTAGGTGTTCAGAATGGTTTGATAACTATCTGAATTCCTGGGACCAGAAGAAATTTAGGTCTCCTGCTCCTCCACCATTTTGTTAGCCCTCCTCAGATCTACGATTTATTAAAACACAGAGAAAATCCCACACCTGTGGGCTCCAGGCTTCCATACTGCAACCTCTGACTTCCACCAGCCGCATAATTGTTGCTCAGGAAGTGTTAGTTTTCATTCTGTCTCCTGCACTCTGGAGGCCCAGGGTCACACACTCAGTTTGGGTCCCAGCAGCTCCCTTAGTTATTCCAGCATTCCTAGCCCAGGCAAACTTAACGCAACCTTCCTGGATTCTACCTGCATTACTATGGCCTCTTTTTGTGTAGAGAAATAGTTTCTTTACTGAAGCTCAGCCAGTATTTAATTGATCGTTAGATCACTCAGTACACATACCCTTTAGGTACTGCCTAAGGAAAGATTAATTTTCAGCCCCAGGAAAGATTTAAAGTGGGAAATTCCGGGCCATGCTAATGTGACTAAGGCTTTACCTCAGACGTAGCAAATCTGGAGAATTAAAAATGAACCCCATTTTGGCAAAAGAAACACAATGGTGCTGTTTCTAAATAGTAGAAAATTTTAAAACAAAAAGGAAGGAATCCAGTGTATTATATAAGATTGAACAATAAAAATAGTAAGTTAAAGTAGAAAGTTGGGGGTGGTAGTAAAGAGCGTGGAAAATACACACACACACACACACACACACACACACACACACACACACAAAGGTAGGACTCCCAAATGCAAAAGGTAAGCATAGTTTTGTGAGTTTGACAGAGATTAAGAAAAGAAATGAGAAAGGGGAAGAAAACGTGTAGTGAGCAAACAGGCACAGTGCGAGGTGCTTTACCTACAGTAGCTAATAATGCTAATGCTCCCAACCAATTGCAAGTAGATGTTATTATTCCTTTGTTTCCAAAGGGGATCAAAAAGGTTAAGCAAATAGTTTGCGGTGGCACAGCTGGCAGGTGGCACAAAAGTATTCATGTTAGAGCAAAACCTGGTCCTACAAGAGGCCTGGGGGAGAGATTCCTAACCTGGAAACAGCCATCTGTACCCCTTCCACTACCCTGAAATCGTAGGCAGAATGTTGTATTTATGAGCTCCATCATTGTTCTAGAAAATAGTTCACAGTTTCAAGTAGACTTTAAAAAAGAAAGAAAGAAAGAAAAAGAAAGAAAGAAAAAGTTGAGACCATCTACCTTAAAAATACTGGAGTTTTAGTCCAAAACATCCTCTCCACAGTTCTGTAATGATACAGGAAAACATACTATGGATCTGTTTGAAAATCCAAAAAAGAATTGTTTCCCACTCACAAGTACTTTCCAAAGCTTAAGTCATGACAAATTAATAGCAAATCATTTTCTTTCCTTTGCCAAATAAATGAAGCAAGAAGCCACCAACTCTGTTGAATTGGGCTGGGTAGGAACAAAGAGATTTAAGCTCTTGTGTTGTCTGTGAATTCCTGAAATTGCGATCATGAAAAATACAATTTGACTCCATGGCCTTATGTTTTAATTGCCCTTGTGAATGCTAACTACTGGTCTACCCAACGCAGAGTGGTAGAATTTCAGAACAAGAAGTACCTTCCCTGAGTATCTGGCCCAACCACTTCATTGAAAAAGGGTAGGTCACTTCCTAGGGCCACTAAGACCAAAACCCACTGAGGCCTAACTTGTGTACAATGCTGTTTCCACAACACTATGCTGTGTCCCATGTCAACACTGGAAAGATGCTTCAGTGAAACTGATTTCAGTTTCACTCACTACTGTCATCAACCATCAAGCCCCCATTACTGAAGGTGACCTGAGCTGCTTTGTCCCAGGTAAACTCAAGGGAAGTTTAATAGTACATCTACCATGTGCCAAAACTGTTCTGATTGAAATTTAGAACTCAGCTTCATGGAAGCTGGGTCATTCAAGTGGGCCACTACTCTCTACCTCACAAGAAGCTTTTATCATCTTTTATTAAATACCTACTAAATGCAGGAACACAAAGAGGTGGGAAGAAAGAGTTAAAAAAATTGAAGTCCTTGGCAATTTGGGGCCTTTTCTGGTTCCACACAAATTTAAGGGCTGTTTGTTCCAGTTCTTTGAAAAATGTCATTGGTATTTTGATCGGGATGGCATTGAAAGTGTGGATTGCTCTGGGTAGCATAGACATTTTAACTATGTTAATTCTTCCGATCCATGAGCATGGAATATTTTTCCATCTTTTTGTGTCTTCTTCAATGTCTTTCAAGAGTGAGTTGTAGTTTCTAGAATATAGATCCTTTACGTCTCTGGTTAAGTTAATTCCGAGATAATGTATGATTTTTGGTGCTACTGTAAATGGAATGGATTCCCTAATTTCTCTTTCTTCAGTCTCATTGTTCGTGTATAGAAATGCAACTGATTTCTGAGCATTGATTTTGTATCCCGCCACATTACTGAATTGCTCTATAACTTCTAGTAGTTTGGGGGTGGAGTCTTTTGGGTTTTCCATATAGAGTATCATGTCATCTGTGAAGAGAGACAGTTTGACTTCTTCTTTGCCAATTTGGATACCTCTTATCCCTTTTTGTTGTTTGATTGCTGTTGCAAGGACTTCTAGTACTATGTTGAATAATAATGGTGAGAGTGGGCATCCTTGAAGTCATGGTGCCTGCCCATATGGAGTATAAAATTAACAATGGAAAGAACTATATGTCAGAAGCTATATTGCTCAACTGTATATTCATGACCTAAACAAATGGGAGTCAGGCAAAACACTACATTAGGACTTCTCTACAAATGAGTTCCAAGAAAGGAATTCATGAAACTCTGGTAGTGTTAGAGATCATCCATGAAGTCAGCTGCTAAGTTCTGAAACAGGTGAGCCCTAAGAACAGCCTTCTTGCATGTCCCACAAGGGCATTCAAAAATAATCCCTACTTTTTCCCCATTCACCATGCCCAGAATATGGTAGGTGACTTTGACCCTGTTGCCAGCACAGGATTTAAAAACATCTTACCCTGCATCAGAATGAACTAGAAGGCTGCTTAGTTCTATTATCACTCACACTCAGCCTCCATCTTCTTAGACTCTTCCATGTCCTTTATTTGGGTGCAGGACAGTTTCCTACACTAGACTGTAAGCTTGCTTCAGGGCAGGGACTCTGTTTTACCTGTCTTGGTATCCTCAGCATCTTGCAGAGTGCCTGGAAATACTGGAAAGCCCCCACACCTCTTTAGCAAACTGTACTGAATTTAAATACTGAAAGAACAAGCAGAGTAAGGGAGAAAAAACATCCAGAAGAGTTAAGATTATTTTTCAAGTAGAAAAACCGAGGTGTACAGAGAGAAAATACCAGTCCAAAGTTGCCTAGTATTAAAATAGATAAAATGTGCAAGTCTACAAAACTAAGTCTGTATACTTAAATGCAGAGTTTCTGATTTACACAGAAAACCACCCATCTAGTTTCAGGGTAAAAAGTGTGCTCTTTGAATTTTTAAGTAGAAAAAATTATAAACACACAACTCTAGAGAAAGAGAGACAAAATAATTGATGAAAACAGTACACTAGAATAATAATCAACTATGTGTCAATTTCAGCTCTTCCAATGACAGCCTAATCAATGAATCTCTCTTGGCAGATAATTACTTGCTGTATCCTTAGCCCATAAAGTGATCAATAAAGTCAAATGTCCAGTTTAATATTTTACATTTAATGATTATATAATAACAAGCAGCAGAATATATGTTGAGGAAGATTAATGGAAGGATTAGACATGGTGCCAATACTTTTTTTCCTTTTAATTAGTGAAGCCCTAATACAAAATTCAAAATATGCTGAATTGAAGCCTTTCTTTCTTAGCACTCTGCTAAGCAGCTGAAATTATGTTTAGAGATTTGGATATTGAGTTTCTAATTATCTAATAATTCAAATGCTTCGTGAAATGCTTCGTCTTGCCCATCCTTCTGGCTGAGTCGCTGGTTTGGTGAGCCCAAGTGACTGTGCTTTTTCAGTGGGAGACAGCATTCAACTCCCCCAAACCCTCAGAGGAAAAGGAGGCTTGTGCAAGTCCTCTGGCTTGGCTGTGCTATTGGCCAGGTAGTGATGTTCCAGGGGAATTGTGGGCTGACTGTTCTTGTGGTCAAGTTCCTCTGAGCCCTGCTTGCCCTTGCTCACTTGCCATGAACTTGGCTTCAATAAAAATTCACCACAAATCAATTTTGTCAGTTTCCATTATTTTGTTGTTCACCAAGGAGTAGCCCAGGCAGGTGTTGAATAATTCATGGTGGCAGTGGTGTTGATCCTGTTTTCTGGGCAAGAAAATTCTAAAGCCCAGAAGGCTTCAGTCTGTGAGTCAGTCCCCAGGCATTGAAGTGCCTGCTTAGCACATGCTACTGGGCAGGGTAGGTTTAAATGCCTGTGCCACCGCTCTCTTTCTGTGTGAGTCACTTATACATCAGTAGGTGTCAAGCAGGAGAGTTGCCAGGTTTGAACTTAATGTAACATATATAGACCTGGAAAGATAAGAATTATTGCCAATACTTAATTGGCAAGTGCTGAGCATTATCAGACTCTGAGTCTCTATACGTTAGGACATAGGTGAAAAAATGAAAAGATATATAAATAAGGAGATACATTTTTATATATCATATGTGCAGGTGTCTATGTGAGACATGATGTTGACTGCCAAGTAACTCAAAACAGAAAAGAATTATAACTATGGCAAAGTATTCACAAATCAATCGTGAATAAGCAAGCCATAGGCTGTGAGTTACTATCTCAAAGGCAGATTTCTCTGTTTTTAGGATAAAAGATGTAGGCTGCCGTGCTCCCACAGAGCCAACATTTTACATTATTTTATCAATTAAAGGCAAAAACCCAGGACAGAAAGGCAGGGAGCAAGGGTGGCTGGCTACACAGAATGCAGGGGCAGCAGCACTGGGCTGATGACACTACAGTCCGAGTGGTGGCCTTCAGCTGGCAGCGCCAGACCCTGGCTTTTCAGGGCACCCAGAAGGGAGTGGGCACATTGGAGGTTCAAGTTCTCCCCCAAGAGGCTGCTACATACATAAAGAATGTCCCAGTATGTTCATTTACAGTGAGACTCATAACTGATATGAGGCCTGGGCCACTCAGGTCTACAGGCAGAGTCTCCTCCCTGTGGAAAGCTCACCTGCAGTGCCACTCAGCTCAGAAAGCTGCATGGGAAAAAGTAAACAGGTGGACTACAGCAGCTGGAAATCTGCGCAGCAAAGGAGACTATCCACAAAATGAAAAGGTGACCTGAGGATTGGGAGAAAACATTTGCAAACCACAGATCTGATAAATATCTAAATATATCTAAAATATATATGAACTCACAACTCAATAGCAAAACCTCTCTCCTGTTTTTCTTAAAAAACTAAAATAGATATGATCCTGCAATCCTTCTTCTGAATATACAACCAAAGGACATGAAATCAGGATGTCAAAGAGATACCTGCATCCTCAAATTCACTGCAGCATCATTCATAATAACCAGGGTATGGAAACAACCCAAGGGTACATTGATGGATGAATGGACAAAGAAATTGTGAGATATATCTATAGATATATACACATAGTGGAATATTATTCAGCTTTAGGAAACAAGAAGATCCTGCCATCTGTGACAACATGGATGAACCTGGAGGACGTTATGCTAAATGAAATAAGTCAGACACAGAAAAATACTGATCTCACTTATATGTGGAATCTTAAAAAGCCAAATACATAGAACAGAGAAGTGTAGTTATTAGGGGTGAGGAAGTAGAGAAATGGGGAGATGTTGGTCAAAGGGTACAGAGTTGCAGGTATATAGGATGAATACATCTAGAAATCTAATGTATAACCTGATGACTACAGTTAATAATACTATATTGAATACTGGATATTAATCAGCTTGACTATAGTAATCATTTCACTGTGTATATGTATAGCAAATCATGTTGTACCCCTAAAGTATATACAATTTTTATTTAAAAAGATAAAGAAGGAACAGAGAGAGAGAGAAAAAAACTGCATGGTGAGCATACATTGAGAGCAAAGGCGAGTGGGATAGTTTGGTGGGGCTGGTCATCACACCTCTGGAAAAGCCTGATAACATATCCCAGTTTTAGCCAAGTGCCTTCAAGTATACTTTTTCCTCCATGTCTAGATGGCAATGAATAAACACTAATAAGCCTGCGACTTCCCTTTATTTTTAAATTTTTTATTGTGGTAAATACACACAAAACTTACCATTTTAACTATTTTTAAGTGTATGGTTCAGTAGTGTTATGTACATTAATTTTGTTGTGTCACCATCACCACCATCCATCTTCAAAACTCTTTGCAAAACTGGAACTCTGTTCTAATTAAACAATAACACACCATTCCCCTCCTGACCCCCAGTCCCTGGAAATCACCATTCTACTTTCTGTCTCTCTGAATTTGACTGTGTTAGATACCTCCTATCAGTGAAATCTTCAGTACTTGTCTTTTCATGACTGGCTAAATTTCATTTAGCATAATGTCCTCAGGCTACCCATGTTTTGTAGCATGTCAGAATTTCCTTCCTGTTTAGAGCTGAATAATATTCCATTGTATAATATGCCACATTTTGTTCATCCATGGATACTTGGATTGCTTCCACCTTTTGGCTATTTTGAATAATGCTGCAGTGATCATGGGTGTACAAATTTGAGACATTGCTTTCAATTCTTTTGGGTACACACCCAGAAGTGAAATTGCTGGATCATATGATAAATTTACTTTAAATTTTTTGAGGAACCAACATACGGTTTTTCATAGCAGCTATACTATTGTACATTTCCTACCAACAATCCACAAAGGTCCTGATTACTTCGTATCTTTGTTATTTTCTGGGTTTTTTTTTTTTTATAGTACTCATCCTAATGGATGTGAGGTGGTATCTCATTGTAGTTTTGATTTGTATTTCTCTAATGATTAGTAATGTCAAACAGTTTTTCATGTGCTTGTTGGGCATTTGTATATCTTCTTTGAAGGAATGTCTGCTCAAGTCTTTTGCCCATTTTTGAATTGGGTTATTATTTTTTGTTAAGTTTTAGGAGTTCTCTATATATTCTAGATATTAATCCCCCCTTATCAGATATATGATTTGTAATATTTTCTCCCAATTTCTGGGTTGTCTTTTTACTCTTTTGACAGTGTCTTTTAATGCACAACATTTTAAAATGTTCATTAAGTCGAATTTGTCTCTTCTTTGTTGCCTTTGGTGTCATATCCAAGAAATACTGACAAATCCAATGTTGTTCCCTTTTATTAACTGGAAATTTTATTCTGAGATAATTGTACATTCACATGTAGTTGTAAGAAATAGTACAGAGACATCTAGTGTTTTTCCCCAGTGATAACATCTTGCAAAACTATGGAACAACACACAACCAGAATATTGACATTGATACAGTAAAAATATAGAACATTTTCATCACCACAGAGATCTCCCCAGGTGTCCTTTTACAGCCACATCCATTTCCTCCACTTTCCCCCACCTCTCCTTAACTCCTGGCAACCACTTATTCTCCATTTGCATAATTTTAACCTTTTAAGAATATTATATAAATGGAATCATACAGTATATAACTTTCGGGATTGGCTTTTTTCACTCAGCAAAATTCTATGAAGACCTAGCTGGGTTGTCATATGTGTGATTAGTTGGTTCCCTTTTACTGCTGAATAGTATTCCACAGTATGTATGTCCTAGGATTTGTTTAACCATTCAGTCAATGACAGACATCTGAGTTATTTCCAGTTTTTGGCTATGATGACTATGGCTATAGGTTTTTGTGAACACACAGTTTTATTTTTCTGGGTTAAATGCCAGGAATATAATGGCCAAGTCATATACTAGTTGCATGTTTAGCTTTTTAGAAACTGCCAAACTATTTTCCAGAGGGCTGTACCATTTCACATTCCTACTAACAATGATTAGTGATGTTGATCATCTTTTCAAATGTCTGTTGACCATCTGTACTTCATATTTGCTAGATATTAGTCTTTTGTTGGGTATGTGGTTTGCAAATGTTTTCTCCTTGTGTGTAGTTTGTCTTTTCATTCTCTTAACAGGGTCTTCCACAGAGCAAATGTTTTTAATTTTGATGGAGTCAAATTTATCATTTCCTTTTATGGATCCTGCTTTTGGTGTCAAGTCTAAGAACTCTTTGCCCAACCCTAGATCCTAAAGATTTTCTACAGTGTTTTTCTAAAAGTATTGTAGTTTAAAATTTTACATTAAGGTCTGTGATCCATTTTGTTAATTTTTGTATACGGTATGAGACCCAAGTTGAAGTGTTTTTGTTGTTGTTGCTGTTGTTTTCTCCAGTACAATTTTTTGAAGAGTACCCTTCCTCCATTGGATTGCTTTTTCACCCTTGCCAAGAATCAGTGCACATATTTTTGTGGGTAGGTCTATTTTAGATTCTCTCTCTGTTCCCTTCATCTGTGTGTCTCTCTCTATATATCAAAACCATAAAGCTGATTATTATAGCTATATAATAAGTCTTATAATCCAGTAGACCAATCCCTCACACTTTGTTCTTTTTCAAAACTGTTTTAGATATTCTACCTTCTTTGTCTTTCTAAGTACATTTTAGAATAATCTTACCTATGACCAGAAAAAAAACCTTGCTGGGATTTTGACTGAATTGAGTTAAACTTGTCTTTCATTTGGGAAGAACTGACATCTTAATATGTTGAGTCTTTTAATTCATGAAAACTATATATCCCTCCATTTATTTAAATCTTTGATTTTTTTCCCCACCATATTCTGTAGTTTTCAGCATACGAATCCTGTAAATGTTTGATTTACACCTAAGTATTTTTTTGACTGATTGTAAATGGTTTTGTATATTTAATTTTGTGTCCACTTGTTCTTTGCTAGTACATGGAAGCACAAATTTTTGCATGCTCATTTTGTATCCTGAAACTGATGAACTGCTTAGCTCTTGTGGGGTTTTTTTGTTTTGTTTTGTAGATTCTTTGAGATTTCTATGAAAACAATCATGTCATATGCAAATATCAAATGCCAAACCAGTTAAAGTACCACTATGTCCTCATTTATAACACAATTGTCTTAAGTATTTCCTCTATGTTCATTTAGAACTGCATTAGACAGTATTATAATTTTTGCTACAGTCAGGAACCTAATTCAGAAAACTCAAGAGGAGAAGGCTGTTGTATTTACCCCAATTTTTGCTTTTCATGGACTTCCTTCCTTCCCAATGCCCAAGATTCCTTTTTTATCATTTCCTTTCTGTTTAGAGAACCTTCTTTAGCCATTCTTTTAAGATGGATCTGCTAGAGAAAGATTCTCTTAATTTTCCTTCATGTGAGAATGTCTTGATTACCTTTAATTCCTGAAGGATATTTTACTGGATATAAGATTCTGGTTTCTTTAAAGACTTGAAAAGTGTCACACTACTTCCTTCTGGCGTCCATGGGTTCAAATAACAATCTGCTATCATTCACATTGTTATTCCCTCACATAGCATTCATTTCTCAACACTTTTAAGAGTTTTCTTGGTCTTTTTTTTTTTTTTTAAGATTTTATTTATTTATAGAGAGAGCATGAGCAAGGGTGGGGTGGGGAGGGGCACTGGGAGATGGAGAAGCAGATTCCCCACTAAGCAGGGAGCCAGACGATCTAGGGCTCGATCATGACCTGAGCCAAAGGCAGACACTTAACCAACTGAGCCACCCAGGCCCCCTGAATTTTGTCTTTAGTTTTCAGAAAGCTGATTATGATGTGTCTTACATATTTTTGTGGGTTTATCTTGTTTGGGAATTATTTAGCTTCTTGAATCCATAGGTTTATGTCTTTTGACAAAGTTGGAAAGTTTTCAATCATTATTTACTTTTTCAGCCCTGCTCTCTTTCTCTTCTGCTTCTGCAACTTTGATGACACATTATTATTATTATTGTTTCACATGTCCCTGAGACTCTATTCATTTGTTTTCCATCTATTTTCTCTCTGTTGTAGAGATTGGGTAATTTGTATTGTTCTATCTTCCAGTTCACTGATTCTTTTCTCTTTCCCCTCCAATCTGCTGTTAAGCCCATTCACTGAGTTTTAAATTTCAGTTATTGTATGAATTCTTTGTATATATTCTGCTTTACTGAGACATTCTATTTTTTTGCTGAGACTTTTGTTTCAAGTGTGTTCATAATTGTTCACTGAAGACTTTTATTATTTGTGTTTTAAAATCTTTGTCAGGTAATTCTAACATCTCTTTCATCCTGCTGTTGGCATCCATTAATTGTCTTTTTCATTCAGTTTCACATATTTCTGGTTCCTGATACGAGATTTTTAAATGAAAACTAGACATTTTTATTGTGAGATTGTGG
Organism: Ursus arctos; assembly: GCF_023065955.2. NCBI lineage: Eukaryota > Metazoa > Chordata > Mammalia > Carnivora > Ursidae > Ursus > Ursus arctos. The sequence continues at coordinate 31,636,817 of NW_026622786.1, read as the reverse complement.
ATCTTAAAACTGTTTGTCTCCTTCTGACACCACTCTCATAGACTAAAAGAAGTCTAATGTACACCTATCATGTGCCAGAAGTAATTCAAATTTAAAAGTTAGCTTCATGCTGGGGCGCCTGGGTAGGGCAGTTATTAGCGTCTGCCTTTGGCTCCGGGCGTGATCCCGGCATTCCGGGATCGAGTCCCACATTGGGCTCCTCCGCTGGGAGCCTGTTTCTTCCTCTCCCACTCCCCTGCTGTGTTCCCTCTCTCGCTGGCTGTCTCTCTGTCACATAAAATAAAAAAAAAAAGTTAGCTTCATGGAACCATGGGAAATTCATGATTACCAAGTAGGGGTAGAAGTGCAAGTTCCTTATTTGACTTCCATTAACATCTATGGCAGGGGATGGTCTTCTTAATCCTGCTGGGTGGGTGTGAGAAATCTCACAGGGAGAACACTGGGTCTTCGTTGATAGCTCTTTTGTGGCTCCCCTTTTCTAGTCTCAACATAGACTTTCCCCCTCCTACTTCCATATTTTTGTTTCATATACGTTAACACTGAGTAGGCTAGAACTTTCTTTCATGCTGAGTGTTGCCTCAGTTAGAGTTTTAGAACCTACACAGCCTGCTTTGACTCAAAAATATTCTATTCTCTGCATATAGGGATTCTTGACTATAACATTTGGATTTTTTTTTTTTTTCTAGCTCCTAACTCTAATAGGCTATGTTATCCCTGGAAGTTCTTGAATAGCTTACTCTGCCCTTCTATGTGCCAAACACAGCTGAAAACGAAGAATCAATTATCTGTTTTGAAGATGAAGTAATCATAGTCATTCCATTCTCAAAGTCCCCATGTGATGCTACATATGAAAAGCTAGGAGTAAATATAAAATGCTTAGGGATGAATTCTATATCAGAGATGTAAATGGAATCACTACTACAGTGTCCTCATCTGCAAGGAACATAAAACCTGCTGTGCTGCATGGGGGCAGTATCCTTCCAGCGATGGTACTGGTGCTGATAGTCAAGGAGAACCTGAGTTGCCTCTGACTCACTAGCACTTAGCACATAGAAGCTCAGTCAATATTGTCTACATTAGCTGCTAAGGATCACAACCTTACGAAGGATGAGGCGGAGAGAGCAGTGGGAGTGAAATGTTGTATAATTGTTATTTGTTAATTTCCTGTGTACTTCATTCACTCATTCTTTTATCAAGTATTAATGGAATATCCACTATGCACTAAACACTGTGCTGGGGTCTGGGTGTCTTTAAGTTTGGTTCTGTGGGCAACAGACTTTGAGATGGAGACTTGTATGCAGGAAATTTGGGGGGAGGGTTTTCAGGAATATCTATGACGGAATAGGGAAAGCAGGGCTAGGCAGAAGAGCTGGAAAGAATTTGAGCTGTGATGCAGTTGCGAAGGAGGACTTGGCTGGTAGCATAGAGACTGGGGGCAAGGAAAGCCTTCAGAGTTACCCTAAACTGAGGTAGTAAGGCTGGGTCTTTGTATGTTCACAGTGACCAGTTGTTGAATGAGGCTGAATGCTTGGGCAGGGCAGCTTTGTTCAGCTGTGTGCAATTCCAGGAAAGAGACTCAGCTGTGAGCTCACAGCAGGCAGCAATCCCAAAAGCTAGAGAAATGGGAACCTTGTCCTGAGAGGGATCTGGATGGCACACCATAGCAGCTACAACATGAGGTTACAAATAGATGGATAGGGCAGAATTTTTGTTGTCCTGAATTGACAGTTGGAATAGGTGAAACAGACATGTAAACAAATAATTATGATGAGCCATAAGTTTAAGAAGAGCAGTTAAGTTAAAAATGCCATAGGAACTCACATCAGGGAGGAACTAACTCCTCTGGGTAGGTCAGGAGAGACCTTTCTTCAGCAATCTTGCTTTGCTCATTCTCGTTTTGAAGGGAAAGTTCCATGTCATCACGTTTCATGGAGTAGGTAATGAATTACAAAAGCTCGAATATCCTTTGAAAGATAGGCTCTGTACTTTGCCAAGTAAAGTAAATCATGCATTAATGGAGCCAATATTTTCAGGGAGTTAGCACCACAGGCACCCTGAGCACAGATCCAGCAAAGAAATAGGAAAGGTGAACGTGCGGGTTATGTGTAATGTGGAAAATAACCTTTTAAACTTTTATGCCCCTCTCTAGGGCAAGAACACTATTCTTTAAAAGGTTAGTCTACGACTAAAAAAAAAAAAAAAAAAAACTACTTCATGTTTCATTCCAGAATCAATTTTTCTATTAAAAATAAATTGCACTTTAAGTAACCTGTGATATGTTCAGCTAGAGCTAGTGGCTAGATGAAACTTTTATGTCTGCAGTCCTGGTGATTTGGAAGGACTGTTGAACTACTCAGAACAGAATGTGAATGTCTCTGATCTTTCAAAACTTGGATTGCCCCATCTAACCTTAATCCTAGTGGAATTTCACTGCTGTTTGATGGGCCTTAGGCCCCCAGTGGTTGCTTTGTGCCCAATGTTTTGTGATCATTAGGAAAATCCAGAGCTCTTCTCCTTTTTATCTCCATTGACAGAGGTTCACTGCCCTTTAGGAGTTTAGAGTTCAGTTGGAGAGTCACAGAAACATAAAATAACTGGAGAATGATTCATAGGCGATATATGTAACCAAGTGTGGGTGTACTACAGAGAGTCCTTGAGAAGCTTAGAAGAATATAAGAAACCAGGAAGTTCTCTTAGAGGAGGCCAGCATGAAGCCAGATTTTGAAAGAGGTGATGGACTGGTAGCAAGAGGATGTTGGGGCATTCGAAAGGGCAGGGGCAGCTGAACACAAGCCCTGAGGAGGAAATGACTAAGATATCTGCAGGGTCTAGAGAAGCCAGGTCATACCTCCTTTTGGAAAACAATTTTCTTTGAGAAAGAACCAAACTTGGGGGTAATGAGAGTAGTCAGACCCAGGGAAGCTTGTTACTCAAAATAACAAAGAAACCTACATGAATGACCTTGGATTCTTTTATCTATTTGCTCACTTCCTGGAGAAGTTATAAAGGGATCAAATGTGGGCTCTGATAAGAAGATTCTTGGCCTTAAGAGACGGCAAATTACCAGAAGGATGCCTTCTGGTTGAAAGGGACCTTAATGGTATCTGATCCAAATATCCATCTGATCCCTGAGTTTCCCTAGCAATGAATATCCCAAACAAGTCTTCATTTAGTTGACACCTGAACAACCCTAGTGTAACAGAATTTACTATCTCTTTTTGTTCTTGAATAAGGATGAAAGGCTAAAATCTGTCACCTTGTGCCAGATCTGGTAGTCTGGCCAATGAAGCAACACTGAATGGACCACGGCCCTCATTCTATGCTACAAGCCATGTGTCTTTATGTTAGGCAAACTACTTCCATTCTTTTGGTGGAAATATTATAGTATGAACTAAATTGAGTTTAATTTCAAATAAATAGTCTTTTTTTTTTTCCTCAGCTGATCTTCATGCATCTGGGATTTGTTTAGACTCAAATGAAGGACCTTATACTAGTCTCAATCATGTTCTATCATTTTAGATTCTATTCATTTTGAAAACTTATGGAGATTTTTTCGTTCAAATTCTTTCTTTAAATGTATTTACCATTTCTCCTGGCTTAATGTAATTTGCAGATCTGATGAACAGTTCCCATGAGTTAACCGATACAGTTAATAATCAGGGTATAGTCAAAGAAAGGACCCTCAAGGTAGTAGGAAGAGAATGTTACCTTACATGTTAACCTAGTCCTAAAGCTACAGGTGGGCCAAAGGTTAATCCAATAGGTATACTCCAAAGAGGAAGGTGACTGAAGGGGGTAGGAGAGTCGGGGGGGGGGGGTGGAGGATCTGTTCTTTTGTCACAGCTGGAACACTTCTCAGCAAGGATGTAAGCAGAAGAGGATGGCTGCCACTTTCCTGGGCATTTATTATGTGCCAGGACAGAGCTAAGTACATTGCATACATTATGAGCCTAGTATTATCACCACCACTTTACATGTAAGGAAATGATGGCTTGGTGAGTTGAAATCACCTGTCATCCCACAGTGGAAGGGACAAAATTCAAAGTCAAGTTTGTTTGACTCCAAAACAGGCAGTTATAATTGTCTAACTATTGGAAGTTATTGTCTAGTCATACATAGAACCAGAGAACCCTGTGAAGTCCCAGGGAATATGTGAGGACCCTTGGTCTCTTCTTTGCGTGTGTTCTGAGGTGTGTGAATAGAGAAGGATCTCCGTTTGGCCTCTGTTTGGCTTGTGTTTTACTAATTAGTTTTTATAAGTAGAATTTCTCTGTTCCTCACTGGAAGTCCTAATTGTATGATTAGAAATCACTCCAAATCAACTAATTGTGATGATACAAAGGATCATTTCACAGGAAGGGTCCTAATGGTGACCAAACTAGTGCTGAATATCCCAAGAACAGACAAGAAACATGAACCACAGAGAAGCTGGGTCCCTGCACTGGTTTTCCATCTAAGTGAAGGGTCTGAAACGTTCAGAGTGCCCGGCATCTCCTTAGCACCCATGCCTCCTTGCTTGGATGGGTCACGTTCTCAATGGAGGTAATTCATCTCAGGGCCACTTGCGCTTCTGTCTCACCTTGACTTTCTTATCTGGGTCTCATTAGATTTTAAGCTCATTTCCTTTAGTTATATAGAGAAAAAAATCTTGATTGTATGTGGGTAACACTTGTAGAACAGCACAGAAAAGAATGGTCTGCCTCTTGTCCCCGACCCGACACACATACCCTTGAGGCAGAGCCAACTCGAAGCTGCCTTTCCCCCTCCTCACTCTTTTATCTCTGCATTCTACCCTACAATTTCTTACCAAAGTGAAAAGATAAGAAAAGTTAGGTTTGAATTCTGCTTCCACCCCTTACTGGTCGTGTAATCATGAACAAAGAATTTAATCTTAGCCTGTTGCCTGATCTGTTAAAAAGAAACAATACCTATCTTGGTGAAACTAAATGAGATGAAGATAGAGCTTTCCATAAGAGAAAAGGGGTGAGTTGAATTCTGAAATCAGCTGAGGATTCAAAGCAGGCCAGGCTAGGGGTGGAGGAGGAAAAATGCTGCTGCTGCTGGCACTGATGATCAAGACAGAGAGGATGGAGGAGGCCGATAGCTAACATTTCTAAACCTAGAACCATATGCCAGGCGTTGGCCTAGCGCTTTATGCATAGTCTTTTTTTTTTTTTTTAAAGATTTTATTTATTTATTTGACAGAGACAGAGACAGCCAGCGAGAGAGGGAACACAAGCAGGGGGAGTGGGAGAGGAAGAAGCAGGCTCATAGCGGAGGAGCCTGATGTGGGGCTCGATCCCATAACACCAGGATCACGCCCTGAGCTGAAGGCAGACACTCAACCGCTGTGCCACCCAGGCGCCCCTATGCATACTGTCTTATTTAACCTTCACAAGGGACATCCTAGATGAATATTTTTTAAAATATTTTTTTATTAAATTATGTTAGTCACCATACAGTACATCCCTGGTTTTTGATGTAAAGTTCAATGATTCATTAATTGCGTATAACACCCAGTGCACCATGCAATACGTGCCCTCCTTACTACCCATCACCAGCCTATCCCATTCCCCCACCCTCCTCCCCTCCGAAGCCCTCAGTTTGTTTCTCAGAGTCCATAGTAAGAGACATCCTAGCTGAATATTAATTTTATTTCCATCTTATAGATGAGGATATGGAAGTTTTAAAGACATTCAGTAACGCTGACCAGGATCAATCAGCTATTAAATTGCTAAACGAGAAACCAATTCGATCCCTGGTTTTTGCTCATTCCAAGAGAACGCCTGGTCTGCTCCTCAGCTGAAATCATCAGTGAACACCAGAAACTACCTCTACCCCCGAGCCAGTGCTTGTCCTCTGGGTCCCTGTCCCACTGATCTCTGAGCCCTGAGACCTAGAAAAGGGAATCTATACAATTTACCACAACTTTATTCCTCCATTTGAGAACATTATTTACATTCCAAAACAATATTTAACACACTGAAAATGTATAATTTAGAGTTAGGAGACTGAAATCCTATTCCCAGCTTCTCCATTAACTAGCAGTGTGGCCTTAGGCAGCAAGTCAATCTTTTTAAACCTCAGTTTCTCATTTGTGAAATGGCAACCACATAGCTTCTAGAATCCCTTTGCAGGATTCTTTAATTCTTGAATGCTACTCATGTAGTCAAGAACACTTAGCTTTAGCATGTGAAAATGACATAGAAATATCTGAACCAAAGCATACCACCCAAGGAACAAATGCTGCGATTTCCATTTTTATTGCAAATATATAAAAGACTTTTGCCTTGCCACTATTGTTTTGGACATTCTATACCCTTTCTGGGTGACCATACAACTTATCATCCAAATCAGGGCACTTTGGGGAGTGAAAGCAGATGCTGTTAATAACTGCACCCGGACAGCAGGCATAACCAGGATCATCACCTTTTCCATAAACAACCTTGCCATTCCTCCCTTTGTTTCTGCTCCACCGCTTCCTCCTCCTCTCCTCCCCTTCTCTTTCTTGGGCTGCAACAAGAGTGAAAGGCACCACAGACAGAGGTGTGAGCTCCCTCAGCCCCTTAATGGAGTGTTAAGTTCAAAGCTGAGGTGTGAGCATTTAAATGCTAACACTTAAGCAAGTTTGTCTGCAACAGAAACACCCTGTTTAAGCCTTATTCCCCACTCTCATTTTAAAAACCATTTTGCATTGTTCATTTCCCTCCACTCAATCAGTAACTTGCTTATTATTTCTTTCTGGATTGCTTCATTTTGAATAATTCTTTGATTTTGTAATTAGCTTGGGGAACACCAAAAGGAGCCCACCCTTGGACTCCAACAAGGAAGGAGCAAGGGCTATAGTAATTTCCTTGGGTCATTTTTCCTGTGTCCTATCTTGGTTTTTCCTGCATGCTCTAGGAAATTCTAGGGGTCAGCAAATAGGTTTTGTGGTAGTCAGTGAGCAACTTAAAGTGATTCCATTTACAAATACCGTCCATGTAAACTTTTTGTTTTTGGAGGGAAATGTCTGTGAGCTCTGTATATCGCACTTTTGTCTACTGAGAGTCAAATTGGCCCCCTTTCTGGGGCCACCAGAATCCACAGCTTGATTCCTACTCCAAAACTATTTTTAGAAATAGAAGATGGAGCCAGTTAAATTCTTGACTTAGAAAACGCTATTATTTTCAAATACTGTATCTAAGTGCCTCACAGTAACTATAATATACTTTTGTTGAACTGAATAACCTATTAAACAATTCTGTATAGAACTTGGCCATCTTATTTTAGATGAATGAAAGATCAAAATTTTAGCAAAGGAGTGATAGATATGACTTTTTGCTATTAAAATAGTTTAGTGAAAACAGTGCTTGGTGCCTCATGTAGAAATCTTAATCCCTTTGCATTGCTCAACTAAAATCTTCTCATTTAATGATATTTCCTATCATTAAAATCCTCTCTATACGGTTACTATTTTTTAAGTATGATTTATTATCAATGTTTGAACTGTAAAACTGCCTTTAAGATAATTAATATTTCTGCAATTGTGAACAGAAGATTGTTTTTTCTATACTTTGCAAGCTGATGGGTTTTCAAAGATTTTCTTCCATAGTTGTGGGAAATGTGTCTTTTTAAAATGCAGTTTTAGTCAACCGCCAAAGGGCCAGGTGGAACAGGAGTGGATACAGTGTAAAATTAGTAGCTTTAAAAAGGCTTACCACTCAAATCTTTGTTTTCTTCTGTAACTCTCTGGGAGAGTCTGTGGGAGTGGTGGGCCCAGGGCAGGTGGGGCCTGATCAATACTCTACCGTGTCAGGCTCTCATCTGGTGTCCCTGTCACAGTGCCAGCTGCCCACGTCACAGGGCTCCCTCTGCACCTTCTCCACCACTGCCCCTCACCTGTGTGACACAGGGCACTACTTTAGTCTCAAAGGAGAGATACTGAAAACAATAACATTTTGAAAGCTATTTTTAAAACACTAAACTGTGAGACTGATTTCGGTAGGAAAGATGCACGAAGGTTACTCCACATGAGCAGAGATTCACTGACTGCCAGGGGAAGGAGGTGGTGTGGGCAGGCTAGCAATGAAACACGAGCTGTATAGAAATAATGTCACCTCGGGAGGTTGGGAGGCCACTGGAGCCAGGCACCTGGGCCTGGCCTGTGGGGGTGGTCATGAGGTCTGGTCTTGTGTTTTGTGTGTCCAAAAATTCTGAAGCATCATGGTCCCTAGAGGTAATTGGTCTCTTGGGGCTGCTCCCCGATGACCAGATGCCCTAGAAGTTGCTGTCCATATCAGAATGCAAAAATAAGTAGTTTATATCAAGAATTACAATCCTGCTGGCAGGTCTAAACAGCACGCCAAATGACGACCAGAAGGTTGGGGCAAGCAGGGGAAGTGGGAGCTTAATAGCTAAGAAGTCGGTTCCAACTCCATCTATGCCTAGCTGTGCAACCTTGAGAAGTGATTTGACCTCTCTGGGACAAAGTCAATCCATCTATAGAATGGGTAAACTGATAGAGTGAGAATTAAATGATATTTTTGTAAAAATGCCTAGGAAAATGGTTGCAATATGGAAGGTACTTAATGACCTGCTTACTAAATTACTTGATTCAATAGGAATCATTTTAGAGTTTTGTTCAGGACAGTGACTCTGGTAAGAAAGGGTTCGTTCATCCCTCTCAAATTAGGCCAACACCAATACACTTCATAACCACCACAAGAACACAGGGCACTCACAGTGTTAATTTATAAAAGTTGAGCCTGAGCTTTCTGGCTCTGGCTGCCTCTATCAGTGATGGCATTTTAACAGACAGAGAGCTAATGGTGTTGAGAGCAAATGGGGAATTGCCTGATCTTGATGTTTCCTTCCAACCTATTCTAGTTTCTTAGCAGTTATCTTCACAAATTAGACCCATGTAAGAGTCTAGCTTTCTTTTTCATGCTTGATTTCACACATGTTCACAAATCTGCCCCAAGAGTTAGGCTTTTTATTCAGTGGCTCCAAGACCTCAGAGCTGGGCTCATTACCATGACATGCAAAGCCTGACATTATCCAGTCAGGACCAGGAGAGCTTGGGCACAAGCAAAAGGCAGTGGAGTGGGTGTTCACTCCTGGTGCCACTGGTCATTCACACTCTCATTTTCTTCAACGAATGTTTATTGGACATTGACCATATACAGGCTTTGTTCTAAGAGCTGAAGATTCAGGGGTTGACAATGCGATCTTGCATTCTGGTGGGGGAGAGAGGTAAGACGACGAGAGAGAGAGAGGAAATCAAAGACAAAGAAATCAGCATATAAGAGCTACACAGAGAATTAAAATGAGGTGAGTGGAGGCAGAGTAATGACTTCAGATGAGGCGGTCAAGGGAGGCCTCTCTGTGAGGGGATATAGAAGCTAAGCTCTGAATCAAAAGGAGGACACAGACATGCAGTGAGTATGAGGGACACTGAGACAGAGGGCGCCATTAATGCAGAAGCTCCCAGGTGGGCACCAGCATGGTGCCTGTAAGGACCAGACCAAGGTCCAGTGTGGCTGGGAGGGTGCAAGAAAGGGTCAGTCAGGGTCAGGTCAGTGAGGGCTTTGTAGCCAAAGTAAGGAGGTTGGAGTAAATGTGATGGGAAGCCACTGGAAAGTTTTAAGCAGAGGAATGACAATACTGAATTTATATTTTATAAGTAAGCCACTCTGGATGCTATGTGCAAAAGGATTACAGTTAGTAAGAGGAGGCAGGGAGACTATTGCAATACCTCGGCGGGAATGCTGGTTGCCTACATGGTGGAGGGAAGTGGTCAGTGCTGGGATCTATCTGGACTTGCTGATGGGCTGGATGTGGAGAGTATAGGAAGAGAGAGAAATCAGGGATGACTCCTATGTTCTTGACCTGTGCAGCTGCATGGAAGGTGCCATTTCCTGAGATGAGGGAGACAGGAGGAGGAATGGCTTTATGGGGAGAAACAGCGAGTAACTGCTCTGAGAGCAAGTGCTCCAAGAGCACTCCTGTAGATTATTCATGCGTCCTGTGGGTGAATACACTACTGCCACCTCTCCATGAGCATGCACTCACTCCCAGGCCCACTCTGCCTTGTTTTACCTTGAAGTCAAGATGAATAGAAGACACTCCCCAAATTAAAAAACACTCACCTGTATTTAGCCTTTGGGCAAATAGAAATTGAAGGAAAAAATCATAAAATGACATTTTATTTTAAAAGACAGTTTCCATTCTTAATGTTGGGTCAGATGCAGTTCAAGTAACGATTTAAAGCAGTCAACTCTAAAATTGTACTGACGTGTGGTGTGTGTGTGTGTGTGTGTGTGTGTGTGCATTTATGAAAGAAAAAATATACACACAAATATGTCAAGCATTACCGTGTCACCTGTTTCTTTTCATTATTAAGTGCCTTTATCTTTTGATGAATTTAGCCAAGCTATGAGCAATGGAGGGCAGAATTAGAGGGGCTGAGGCCTTTTTCTTTCTTCGATTAATCTTTAAGTGATGGCATTATAGATGACTTTTAATTTGTGTTTTTTAGTATTTTAAAATACATTTTTGGCTGCTTTTCTTTTAGGTGAGTATAGCTGACACACAATGTTACATCAGCTTCGGGTGTACAGCATAGTGATTCCACACCTCTGTACTTTATGCTCTGTGTAGCTACCGTCTGTGGCCGGACAATGCTATTATGATAGCACTAGTCATACTCCCTGCGCTGTGTCTTTTATTTCCATGACTTATTCATTCCCTAAGTGGAAGCCTGTATCTCCCACTCCCTTCACCCATTCTTCTCATCTCTACCTCCCCACGCCGACCCCACCATCAGTCTGTTCTCTATAGGTCTCATTCTTTCTCTTTGTTTAATCATTTGTTTTTTAGATGCCACATATAAGTGAAATCCTAAGATCTTTGTCTTTCTCTGACTTATTTCACTTAACAGTATGCTCTCTAGATCCATCCATGTTGCTGTAAATGACAAGATCTCATTTTTCTTTATGACTAATATTCCATTGTATATGTATATCACATCTTCCTTATCGTTTCATATTGGGGCTGCTTCCATATCTTGGCTCTTGTAAATAATGCTGCAGTAAACAGAGGGGTTCACATATCTTTAGAACTAGTGTTTTCATTTCCTTCAGGTAACTACCCAGTACTGGAATTACTTGATCATATCGGTTTTTTAAAAAAAAATTTTATTATGTTAGTCACCATACAGTACATCGTTTTTGATGTAATGTTCCATGATTCATTGTTTGTGTATAACACCCACTGCTCCATGCAATACGTGCCCTCCTTACTACCCATCACCAGCCTATCCATCCCCCCACCCCCCTCCCCTCTGAAGCCCTCAGTTTGTTTCCCAGAGTTCTTAGTCTCTCGTGGTTCATTCCCCCTTTTGTTTACCCCCCCTTCCTTCTCCTACCAATCTCCCTGCTATTCCGTATGTTCCACAGATGAGTGAAACCATAGATCATATGGTATTTCTAATTTTTGGAGAAACCCCCATACTGTTTTCACAGTGGCCATACCTGTTTACCCCAATAATGCATAAGGGTTCAAATTTCTCCACATCCTTGCCAACACTTGTAATTTCTTGTCTTTTTGATTCTAGCCATTCTGACAGGTCTAAGATGAAATACCTCACTGTGGTTTTGATTTTCATTTCCCTGATGATTAGTAATGTTGAGTCTCTTTTCATGTGTCTGTTGGCCATCTGTATGTCTTCTTTGAGAAAATGACTATTCAGGTTCTCTACCCATTATTTTGACCAGATGATGATGATATTTTGGTGCTAAATTTCATTAGTTCTTTAATATCTAAAATATATAACCTCTTATCAGATATATCATTTGCAAATATCTTCTTTTCATTAGACTACGTTTTGTTTGCTTTTGTTTTGCTGATGGCTTCCTTCACTGTGCAAAAGCTTTTAATTTTGGTATAGCCCCAGTAGTTTTTTTGCTTTTGTTTCACTTGTCTTAGGAGATAATATCTGGAAAAATGTTTTACATCAGCTGTAGAAAGAAATTACTGACTGTGGTCTATCCTAGGAGTTTTCCAGTTTCAGGTCTCACATGTAGGTCTTTAATACATTTTGAGTTCATTTTTGTGTGTCGTGTAAGCAAGTGGTCCAGTTTCATTCTTTTGCCTGTAGCTTTCCAGTTTTCCCAACACCATGTATTGAGGAGACTGCCTTTTTCTCAATGTGTATTCTTCCCTCCTTTGTCACAGATTCATTGACCATAAAAGTATAGGTTTATTTTTTGGGTTCTCTGTTCTGTTCTATTGATCTATTTTTGTGCCAGTATCATACTGTTTTGATTATTGTAGCTTTGTGTAGTATATTCTGAAATCTGGGATTATGAGGCCTCCAGCTTTGTTCTTTTTCAAGATAGCTTTGCCGATTTGGGGTCTTTGGTGGTTCCATATACATTTTAGAATTATTCTCATTCTGTGAAAAATGTTATTTTGATAGGGATTGCAGTAAATATGCAGATTGCTTTGGCAAGTATGGACATTTTAACAATAATAGTTCTCCCAATCCATGAGCATGAAATATATATATTATCAATATGTCATAGTTTTCAGAGCATAGGTCTTTCACCTCCTTGGTTAAGTTTATTCCCAGGTATTTTGTTCTTTTTGATGCAATTGTAGATAAAATTGTTTTCTGAATTTCTCTTTCTGCTACTTTATCAGTGTACAGAAACACAGCCAATTTCTGGGTATTAACTTTGTATCTTAGAATGTTACTGACTTTATTACTTTTAATAGCTTTTTGGTAGAGTTGTCAGGGTTTTCTATATGTAGTATAAGGTCATCTGCAAATAGTGGAAGTTTTGCTTCTTCCTTACCAATTTGGATGCCTTTTATTTTTCTTGTATGATTGCTATGGCTAGAACTTCCAGTATTATGTTGAATAAAAGTGGTGACACCGGACATGATCTTATGGGAAAAGCTCAGTTTTGCACCATTATGATGTTAGCTTTGGGTTTTTCATATATGGCCTTTAGAATGTTGAGGTATGTTCCCTGTAAACCTACTTTTCTGAGAGGTTTTATCATGAATGGATGTTGGATTTTGTCACATGCTTTTTCTGTATCTACCGAGATGATCATATGATTTTTATCCTTTGTTTCGTTAATGTGTTTCATGTTGATTCGTGAATATTGAACTATCCTTGTATCTGTGGAATAAATCTCACTTGATTGTGGTGAATGATCCTTTTAACGTATTGCTTAATGCAACTTACTAACCGTTTTTTTTGTGTTGGTATCTTAGTTTGGTTTTGGTATCAGGATAATACTGGCTTTGTAGAATGTATTTGGAGGCTTTCCTTCTCTCCTATTTTGGAATAGTTTGAGAAGAATACGTATTAACTTTTTTTCATGTGTTGGTAGATTCAATGTGTGAAGCCATCTGGTCCTGGGCTTTTCCTTCTTTCTTTTTGATTAGCAATCCATTTCATTACTAATAACTGCTCTGTTTAGATTTTCAGTTTCTTTCTTGCAAGATTATAGGCTTCAAGGAATTTTTCTTCTACATTGTCCCATTTGTTGGCATGTGATTTTTTTTGTAACGTTCTCTTATATTCCTTTGGTATTTCTGTGATATCAGTTATTACTTCTCCTCTGTCATTTCTGATTTGGGTTTTCTCTTTTATTGATGAACTTAGTTTGGCACTTTAGTTTATATTTTCAAAAAACAGCTGATTTAAGACTGTATGCCATTTATATCTGCTCTGATCTTATTTATTTCCTTCCTTCTACTCACTTTGGGCTTTGTTCATTCTTCTCTAATTCCTTTAGATATAGGGTTAGATTATTTGAACTTTTCCTTGTTTCCTGAGGTAGGCCTATATAATTCCCTGTCATAACACTTTCAAAGATTTTGGACTGTTTTCATTTTTATTTCTTCTTTAAATAGCATATTGTTTACCCTCCACACATCCGTGGGTTTTTTCCTTGCAATTGACTTCTAACTCCATACTGTTGTGGTCTGAAAAGATAGGATTTAAATCATCTTAAATTTATTTAAATCATCTTAAATTTATTGATACTTGGTTTGTGGCCTAACACATGATTTATCCTGGAGAATGTTCCACGTGCAACTTGAAAAGAATGTGCATTCTGTTGGTTTTTGGATGAAATGTTCTGTTATATATGTTTTAAGTCCATCTGGTTTAATGTGTCGTTTGAAGCCACTGTTTCCTTATTAACCTCCCCTACTATTATTGTATTACTGTCAGTTTCTCCCTGTATATCTGCTAATATTCTATGTATTTAGGTGCTCCCATGTTGGGTGCACAGACACGTACAATTATTATATCCTCTTGTAATGCCCTTCTTTGCCTCTTGCTACAGTTTTTGTTTAAAATCTATTTTACCTGATGTTTACATCACACCCCTGGCTTCCCCCCCCCCCCATGTCCATTAGCATAGAACATCTTTTTCCATTTCTTGACTTTTAGTCTGTATGTATTTTGAGGTAAAAATGAGTCCCTTGGGGTGCCTGGGTGGCTCAGTTGGTTGAGCGTCCGACTCTTGATTTCAGTTCAGGTCATGATCTCAGGGTCATGAGATGGAGCCCTGCCTCAGGCTCTGCACTCAACATGGAGTCTGCTTGTCTCTCTCTAAAATAAATGAATAAAAGTGAGTCCCTTGTAGGCGGAATATAGCTGGGTCATGTTTTTAAATACTCTAATAGAAAGACACAGGGTGGGTGGTGAAATGTATTTAGACAGTTTACATTTAATGTAATTATTGATAGGTACATACTTCTTGCCATTTTCTGGTTGTTTTTGTAGTTCTTCTCTGTTGCTTTTCTGTGTGTCTATTACCGGTTTTGGGTTTGTGGTTACCATGAAGTTCACATACAACCTCCTAAGTATACAGCAGTCTGTATTAAGTTGATGATTATTTAAGATCGAACAGATTCTAAAATTTTTTTACTACCTCCCCTCCTTTTTAAAAAAATATTTATTTGAGAGAGAGTGAGGGAGAGCATGAGCTGTGGGGAGGGGCAGAGGAAGAGGGAGAAACAGACTCCTCACTGACCAGGGAGCCGGACGTGGGGCTCAATCCCGGGACCCGAGACCATGACCAGAAGGCAGAGGATAATGGAATGAGGCACCCCCCCCACTCCACATTTTGTGTATGTTGTCATGTTTTATATCTTTTTATTCATAATTTTCTTACATCTAATTATGGCCTTTTTCCCCCCCACATAATGAAGTCCTTTTAACATTTCTTGTAAGGCTAGTTTAGTGGTGATTAACTTTTATCTGGGAAACTCTCTATTTCTTCTTAAATTCTGAATGCTAAACTTGCTGAGTAGAATATTGTTACAGGTTGTTTCCTTACAGCACTTCAAGTACATCATGCCTCTCTCTTCTGGCTTGAAAAGTTTCTGCTGAAAAATCAGCTGATAGTTATATACAAGGGAAACCCCATAAGGCTATTTTATTTTCTATTGCTAGCTTTTTAAATTTCTGTCTTTGACATTTTAATTATGTGTCAGGGTATGGATCTCTTTGGATTTATCTTGTTTGGAATTCTCTGCTTCCTGACCTGGATGTCTATTTCCTTTCCTATGTTGGAGAAGTTTTCTCTTTCTCTTCTCCTTCTGGGACCCCTGTAATGAGAGTGTGTGTTCATTTAATGTTGTCCAAGAGATCCTTTAACTTACCCTCACTTTTTAAAATTATTTTTTTCTTTTTGCTCTTCAGCTTGGGTGCTATCCATTACCCTGTTTTCCAGATCACTGATTTGTTCTTCTGTATCCACTAATCTGTTGATTCCCTCTAGTGTATTTTTCATTTTAGTTATTGTATTATTCAACTCTAATTGACTTTTTTTTATATTTCCTATGTCTTCGTTGAAGGTCTCACAGAGTTCTTCCACTCGTGTCCCCAACCTGCAAGTATATTATTTACTTTAAACTCTTTATCAAGTATACTGCTTATCTCCATTTCATTTAGTTCTTTTTCTGAGGTTTTTCTTTTAGAGTATATTCTTCAGTCTCTGCACTTTGCTTGACTTTCTATGAATTAGGTGGAACAGCTAAACTGAAGGAATGATCTTGTATGTGGTTGTCCCATGTAGACTGTGTGTGCCTTGTATGGATGGAGGCTCACGGGGCACTCTGTGCTGGGGCTGGACTGGCCATGGGCCGGGGTAGTTTGAGGCTCTCGGAGGAGGATGTACCCTTGCAGGATAGCTGAAATGGACTTAAGCAGGAGTGTTCCTGTGCTGTCTGCTTAGAGTGTGCCATGGCAGTCTCTTGGCACTCTGCACTTGGCAGGACAGCTGAAATGGGTTTAGGCTGGGGTGTCCTGAGGTGCTAAGCATAGGAGGGGCCATGATAGGGTGGATGAAATCAAGGTGGGCAAGGGTCAGGGGTTTCCAGGGTGCTCCATGCGGAGGGCACCCTAGTGGGATGGCTTGAGCTAAAGCAGGCATGAGCTGGGAGGTCCCAGAGTACCTGAGCAAGCTCTCTGGAATCAAAGTGGTACAAGCCTGGAGTGTTCTGGTGGTGCTCTGTGCTGGGCTCACCTTGGTGCAACAGCTAGAGTTAGTGCTGACCAGGGGTGGCTGTGTGTGCCGGGGCTCACTGAGGTGGTAGGCTGGGTCGGGCACCCAGAAGCTGCTCCTGTTCATCCTGTCAAGGTAGAGGAGGAATGTAAACTGTAGCGGTCCCCAGCAGCTCCCCCACCTATTCTCTGCTTGACAGATGACTTCTAGGGCTGGTGTGAGAGGGGCTTGGGGATCGCGGAGGTTGCAGGCTAGCTATGGCATCCAGACCCTGCTCCCATATGCACTTGAGGTGGAGAGGGATTGTAAACCATGGTGCCTGCCAGCCCCTCTGACCTGGAAAGAGTTCCAGGGCTGGTTCTTTTGAATTCTAGTTGCCCTTTTAAACCAGGGCTTTTCTCCACGCCCAGGGCAGACAAAACTGCTTCTGGTCTCTGATTTTTGGTTGTGCAGAAGCTATTTAGGCAGCCCTCAGTTCTTTAGGAAGGTGTATCCCTGGTCCACTTACATTGCCATCTTGAATGGAAACTCTCCTGAAGAACTACAGTTGTCTCTGAAATGGCAGCACCTGGCATACAGTGAGACCCTTGTAATTGTTAGCCACTATGATTGTTAGTATTCCTGACAAATGGTCCTCCAGACTTTTCGTGCTAGAAAGCACCTTATAGTTCAGGGTGATTCCTTCCTAGTGTTCAAACACCTCAGAACTAGTGTCATCTATGTCCTGGTAACTGCCACTCACAGAGCCCAATTCTGTCCTCTCAACAGCAGTTTATCATCTCTCTCTCATGAAATAGTTCGTTATGTACTTGAAGGTAACTATCATATGTCCCTTATATCATCTACTAAAATTTACCAAATACCAATTTGATAAACTAAACTCTGGGTTTCCAAGGGCCGAATGTCCTGTAGGTTTGCTCATCACTGCAAAGCCAGCACCTAGTCTGTATCTGGGATATACTGGGTTTTCAAACTGAATAATGGAGATATTTCTATTAGATTTAAACATTGAGTAAAGACCTTCAATATGCCAGATGCTATACTAGGTATTGGAGATACAAAAAAAAAAAAAAAAAAAAAAAGGAATACGGTCCCTCCATTAGTGATCTATTCATGCAGCTCACAAGCAGGGGATTCCACGGAAAAATGCTCCAGGCATGTCTGTCTGAGAAGATGCTCTATCTGGATGGAGAATATTGAGTCTGCTCATTATGGGATGGAACAGGAGAAAAAGAGAGATGTAGTGGGGATTAGAAAGGGGAGAGTCAGAGACAAAATAAGAGGTGGATATATTGAAAGCTCGTTCAGCACAGAATTCAGAGTGTATGCTCCGTTGTTGCTGCATGTGTGGCTTGGGAATGAATCTTTGATGCTACAAGGTCTGCGACATTTGAGTTACCTTACTTGTTCAGAGCATGTACTGCAGATCCGTAATTATATAGTGTTTTAACTTCGCTGTTGAAAATTCAAATAAGAACACTGTATCTGAAACTAATGAGGTACTATATATGTTTAGCTAATTGAATTAAAAAAACCATAACTGTTGGTGAACTTCACTGATTTATTAGTATCCATCTACATAATGGCAGCATTTTGACTTTCCAAATATCTTTATTCTCTAAGGAGAATCCCACTGTTCATGGTCTTTACCTCCCTCCTTCTCTGTAGGCTTTTTTTTTTTTTTTTAGTCACCATACAGTACATCATTAGTTTTTGATGTAGTGTTTCATGATTCATTGTTTGCATAAAACACCCAGTGCTCCATGCAATACATGCCCCTCCCCTCTAAAACTCTGTTTCCCAGAGTCCATAGTCTCTCTGTAGGTCTTTTGAAGAAGGCAGCTCTTCACCATGGGGGCCCTGACCCCCTGGTGGACATAGCAGGCACTGCAGCTGTGTGTTGCTGCCCCATGGTCCTCTCCCACTCGGAGTAACCCTTTATAATATGGATGCAAAATCAACACTGTTCATGTCCAAAGTCTCACAAAGTCCACTTTGAAAAGGGCCTCTCAGCTTTGATCTATGGACTCCCTATAGAGCATGAACTGAGAGTGGACATTCAGCGTCTTTTCTGAATCCAGCACTACACACTTTTTTATCCCAACAACCAGTTCAACAACATCATTCCTAACTTACGCCAAAATAACCAAAGGCCTCGCACCTATTTAGTAGTACATACACGCTGTTGTACTCCAGCTGGCCCCCAGGGGGTCTTGTCTCCTAGTGTTCACTCCCTCGTGCAGTCATCTCTCACACTACGCCGGAGTCAGTCTGTGTGAGCAAGCACATACAGAAGACATGATAACATGCCCTGCCAAGCTTAGGTTATAAAGGACACTGTCCCCCACTCTCTTTCTCTTAGATCACCTGCTCCAGGAAAAACTAGCCGCCGTGTCCTGAGCCTTGCAAAGAGGTCGTGCGGATGAGGAACTAAGAGCTGCAGCCACTAGCCATGTGAGTGAGCCTTCTTGGAGGCACATCTTCTAGCCCCATTGAAACCTGCATGTGCTGTCGCCCTGGCTGACAGCTTTACTGCAGCAGGACAGACCTGTTTCAGGAACGATCCTACTAAGCCAGTCTTAGATTCCTGACATTCAGAATTGTAAGATAATAAATTTAGTTTTTTTTGAGCTTCTACATTTTGGGAAAATATGTTATGCAGTGATACATAACTGATACAAAAGTAGAAAAGAGGCAGTTGGGGGGGGTCAATTGTAGACCCCATATACCTACTCTTCCAGGAGCTCAGCCAGGACCAGCCTGTCAGAGTGATATAAAGCATTTTTGGTGGCTTACTTCATGGAAGATTGCTAATGTATCAGGGAGAAGGAAGGGAAAATGGCTGAAATACATTGCTTTCAATAAAAATGCTCTTGCTACTCAACTATGATTATGGTGGTAACAAAAAAGCCCTGTCCTATAATGGAGTTACTAATGCACACTTCCCACCATTTCTGAAGGTTAATACAAAAATTCATTGCATGGATGTTTGCCTCCAAGGATGCTGTGTAAATCCAGTGTACTATTATTTTCCATTTTTAATGTGAATTGACAAGGGCCACTTTAGCCTGTTAGCACTTCCTTTCTGAAGAAGAACCCCGACATCTTTTAGTGCCCCCAGCAGCAAATGACTTACGCCAAAGCCTATTCTTCTTCTTTAGACGGAAACCCTACTGACACCTGTTCTGTTGTCTATTAGATGAAGAAGATTTTATACAATGTGGGTGAAATGGGAGTTCTGCCACCCAGAAAGAATGCAGGCTACAGCCCTTCCTCTTGGCAGCCAAAGAAAAATTGTAGAAGTCAGGAAAACAGATTTGAGTGCCTGCTTCTCACAGAGAAAGGCATCTGTGCCAACCGAAACGCCAGGTTACCTTTTCCTTATTCTCAGCTCTGCAGACACAACTTCATTAGTACTGAGTCTATTTTACGAAGCCTTTTTATACCTTCAGGTTGTCATTCTGACTGAGTTACTAATCCTGGTCACATATTAAGGGCTTTGATTAAGCAATTTGCTTTTTTCCTTCCTCTCTTCCATCTCATTGAAAGATTACAGAGTTTGAGCATGAGGTTAGAGGATTACATCGGAACCCTGAGAGTCCCGACACGGCTCCAGCTGCCTGTCATTTCCTGGAGTGGTTACTTATCTGTCAATATTTCTTCCCTTTTTTCCCAAGTCCCAGGCCTACTTGATCTTGTCCGTTTGGCTCGGCGAGTGGAGGAATAACAAGGGTCTTCCCATCATGCAACATTCTGGGATACATCATGACAGAGAAATCTCAAAGCCCAGGTCAATTATAACAGAAGATGTGCACCACCTCTGCCCCTGAATGTCTTCTGGGGCTGCAGTTCTTTAAAACCAAGTCACCTGAAAAATGCAAGGAAATGTGTGTCTGGTTCCTGGCTGGCTTTCTGCTTGTTTAGCAGGACACAAATAGCAGAAGACTAATACTCCGTGTGGGTGGTTTGTGGTCAGGAAGAGGGAATAAAGTTGGCAGCTCCCTCATTGTGCTGTAATTACTTTTTAATTAGAATTCATTGAATACAGATGGATTCTTCCTGTTCTTTCGCCCACTGATGTTTTTAATATTCCCACATCAGATATTATGAGGCAGTAGCCGGCAGTGAATTACATAAAATAACCCTGTAGCTGGTAGTGACTTACAGAAAGTAACCAACTTAACCATTTGTCTTAGATGAAAAATGATCTTACACCTTTTTGTGGATTCTGTTGCTGGTTTGTTGATATAGTGTTTGTTTACTCTCGTTCCTGCAGGAAAAAAATACCATAGTTCTTGTATCAAATTACTGTAACTGACTGGAACATTTTTATTTCAAATAATGTACCATCATATTTTTTTTCATGGTGACACTGATAAGTTTGCAGGATTTCTCATTTTTTTCCTCCCTCCTACCAATGAATAATTTGAATCCAAACGTGAATGGAATGTACAATTTCATGCTGTTATAAAAAATCATTGCTCATCACATTCTAATTGTAACTAAGTTTGAACCTGAATAGCTATTTGCAGTATTTTGAGAGAAATAAGAAGTAATTTCCATTTTTTTGCTCCAGGGTCTCTCTACATGAACTGACATATGATGCATTTTTGAAGTCACACTTAATAATTCTCTTTTCATTATAAACAACCGCACCCTTGTTGCATAGCAAACCTGAAATTAGACTTACACAGGCCTAGGTAATATACCTAAGAAAGAAACATGATTTATTCTAATGTAATAATGGCATAGATTTATAAAGCTTGACTACTCCAATGCTCCTCGTTATGGTTGTAAAATATTTGTGGCCACTGTGGGATTTTCTAGATCATTATTTTAAAAAAGGAAAAACCCATTTTGACAGATGAACTGGGGCCATTCTGAGCAAATCACAGATACTTCATATAACAAGGCCTCCAAAGAGGGGAGGCATGCACTTATTACTATGGCAACCTGGATCAAAACACTATTTTAGTGGCGAGTTTCCAGTTTTACAATGCAATGATGATTGTTTATAGTACCACTGAAGCCAGATTCAGCAAAGGTTTAAGAAATGAGCTGACAAGAGGAAAATCATTATAGATAAACTGGGGATACCTGGGTGGGATAGCACGGAATCTGCCATTATTTGATCAAATACTGAAATTTATTGCTCAGGACAATAGAAACAATGGAAGAGGCGTGAGAGGACGAGCACCATCCTAAAGTTTCTTCTGGTGTAATGGTTTAGACTAAGATGAGTCCTATCTTAAGTTAAAACTTTGCAAGCAAAAAGGCTTTTTTTAAGTACATATCTGTCTTTCACATCCCTTGTTTTTCTATCTGCAAAATACCTACTTGTAACTTTAAAGTTGTGGGCTAGCACTTCTTTTCCTAACATATTCCGTTTGACAGAGTGTAACACGCCACAACCCAAGAACTACGCTCGTCACACAGGGCTGTGCGCTTGCACATGTCGACACGAAGTGACAGCTGGTTGCAGCCCTGCTCAGTTATTTTTCTACAAATGGAATTTTTACACGGAAAGAGAAGAAGTGTCTGGATCGGGAGTTGTTCATTTTGCTAAATCTATCTCAGAATATCTGAAGCCACCACTGGGTGGACAAAGTGCACTGGAGTGAAGGGCTGAATAATGACTTATTTGCTTAGCAACGATTTGTTGCGCATCTCCTGTGTGCCTGGTGCTGGGTGACTTGAGGGGCTAGTGGGGGTGTGCTAGTGAGGGCCATAGAGAAATACTGAAAGATGCAGAAGAAGTTAGTTACTGGAATGGAATTAGGTTCCCTTCTAATATTTATTAACCTGCAGAGTCTTTCTTTCAGCCTTTGAAGGGAGAAGAAGAACCATGAATGTCTGCTTTATGCAAAGCTCTGCGCTAGGAGTTCTATGTACAATTATCTTAATATCCTGGGAAATTGCAGATACTATTATGTTTATTTTGTAGATAAGTACACTGAGATCAGAAAGGTTTAATAAAAACCCTCAGGTGCATTGAGCAAACACATATTATGTACCAGGCACTGTTTTAAGCATGTTACAAATTTTAACTCATTTAATCCTTCTGATAACCATGCAAAGCAGTACTACTGTTATTCCCATGTTACAGATGAGGTTGAACAATTTGCTTCAGGTCACACAGCTAGTAAATGGCAGAGGCAAGATGTGAACCGATGAAGTATGCACGGCTACCACTGTGCAGCAGAGGCGTGTGTTGGACCTAATCAACAGTCGGTAAGTGATCAATAGCTTAAGTAATCAACAACGTGACTATGATCTGAGCCAGGCCTCCTGATTTACCACATGCTTACCTGGTTTTCAGCGTTTTTTTGCCTGCAGAGTCAGATATAACTACCAAATATTTTGGGCATCAAACATACATTTCTTTTATTTGCATGACTTAATTATGCCTCTTCAAGAATAAAATTATGCCTCTTCAAGAATAAAATAATGCCCCAAAATCATTTCAAAGATTTTACTTTGCTTGAGTAACAAAGAGATCACAGAATTATGGATCTCATCAATTGCTCAGAACCAAATTATAAATAATTTCACAATGTCAGAAAGTTTTGAAAACCTTAAGTACTCATACTATGTGAGGTAATAGTCTGGCTATAAACTATGCCCAACTTGGGGCGCCTGGGTGGCCTAGTTAAGTGGCTAACTCTTGATTTCTGCTCGGGTCATGATCTCAGGGTCCTGGGATTGAGCCCTGGGTCAGAATCTGTGCTTAGCGGGAAACTGCTTGAGGATTCTCTCTGCCTGTCCCCCTCCTTGCACTTGTGCACTCTCTCTAAAATAAAATATATATATATCCTCTCTTATTCAACTGAATGTGTGCATGTTTATAAATACGTGTGATTTCAAAGAGAGAAGCATTTGTCTATTGGCAATGTGTAATGATCACTTTGTTGGCCCCCAACATCTGTTTTCCCCTTGCTTTGGTAGTGGAACCCTGAATTTCCTTTGGGGAAAAATCTTCATCCCCCATCCCTCACTTTTCTTGTCGATGTACTAAGAATGTATTCAAGGCTCTAAGGTGTCTTTGGAGTGTTGATATGGAACCACTGTCACCACATGGGGGTTTTGAGAATGAAGAATGCCTACGGAGGGAGGCAGAACCAAGAATAGGGAAAAGGTGAAGTCCAATAACATCATTTTAGCCCCAGAATAAAGTAACATCTTGTTTTAGATGTATCTCTGGACTTTTCAGTTAAAGGAGCAAATACCTTGGCTTTTGTGTCTAAGCCAGTTTGAATTTAGAATCTGTTTCATTTGCAACCTACAGACTCCTAATAACATCACCTTAGTCCTTCATCCTTACCACCTTCTCTGCCATTCTTAATATCTAAGGCATCATTATTGTTTTATTTCAAATATTTCTCAAATCCTTCCACCGCTTTCCTTATCACCACCTTAGTCCAAGCAGCCATTATCTTTGATCTAGACCATTTTCAGTAACCTTCTGTCTAGTCTCCTGCCATCTAATCTAGCCTCTTCTTAATCCACTCCCCACATACCAGCCAGAGCAATCTTTCTTTACAAAATGTAAATATGGTTATATTATTCCTCTGTCTTACCATCCTCTCATTTCCCTAAGACGAGTAGTTGATTCCTGGTGATCTGAGGATATACTTTAATAGCCTTAATACTTAACCACTTATGTGGTCCTGCACGGTCTGCCTTAGTCTACTTTTTGGGCACAGATCCAGTCTATGGGTCTCTCCCCCATATTCCAACAGGAGTTCCTGAAAGGGAACCTGTAGTCTCTCAACAACTCTGACGAAGGTTGTGGTGTTCTATTTTTATCGTATTTGGCAAAACATGGGAATGATAACTTAGGTTTTCATTTCAGAATCAATACTGCTTGCAGCAAACTCCTTACCCAGGGGTATGAAATATAGTCATGTTAATCAGTAAACAGGTGAAGACTGGTTACAAAAGTGTCTTTTTGTGCTGGGAAAAAAATGGTGAGGTCTGGATAATATATTATCAACTGGTGAATTATAAAAGATCTGTCTGGACTGATTTTTTGCCTCAAAGAGTTGGGATATCTGGCTTTTAGTATTAAAGATAGATGACCAATATTAGCTGTGTGGCCTCCATTTTCAACTGTGAAATGGGGAAATGATACTTTCTTATAGGAAAGTATATAAAACATGAAATATATTGCCTGGCATATAATAAGTATTCATTAAATTTAAATTTGCCTAACACAACTAACTTCTTTGGGCCTCAGTATTTATATCTGAGTCTTATTTCTCAGATCTAAATATGCCAAAATTCTTCTCACAGTTTGGTGAAATAAGTCAATGCCAATCAGAAACCTATAATAGAAAAACAAGAGAAAGGAATCCAAGCATAGCACTAAAGAAAGCCATCAAAACCCAAGGGAAGAGAGAGCAAGAGTAGAAGGAGCAGAGAAGAACTACAAAAACAACTGTAACAAAATGGCAATAAGTCCATGCCTAATCAATAATTACTCTGTAAAGGGACTAAATGCTCTAATCAAAGACCTAAGGTAACCGAATGAATAAAAAAGCATGACCCATCTATTTGCTGTCCACAAAAGACTCACTTCAGACCTAAAGCCAAATGCAGATTGAAAGTGAAGGACAGAAGGGCACCTGGGCAGCTCAGTTTACTAAATGTCTGCCTCCTGCTCAGGTCATGATCTCAGGGTTTGGGCATCGAGCCCCATGTGCTTCTCCCTCTGATCCTCCTCTCCTCTTGTGCTTTCTGTCTCAAATAAAATTTTTAAAAAATGAGGGATGAAAAAACATTTATAATGCAAGTGGAAGTAAAAAAGAAAAAGAAAGCTGGGGTAGAAAGACTGTAGTAAGAGACAAAGGTAACAATCCAACAAGAAGATATAACAATTGTAAATGTCTATGCACCCAACATGAGAGCACCTAAATACATATAGCAAATATTAACAGACATCAAGGGAGGAATTGACAGTAATACAATAAAAGAAAGGACTTTAACACCCCACTTAAATCTATGGATTGATTGTCCAGACAGAAAATCTAAAAGGAAATAGATCTTTGAATGACACATTAGACCAGTTGACCTAACAGATATATTCCATCCATAAATGGCAGAAAACTTTTTCAAGTGCACATGAAATATTCTCCAGGGCAGATCACAGGTTAGGCCACAAAACAAGTCTGAAATCCTGTCATGCATCCCCTTCTCAACCACAATGGTATGAAACTAGAAATCAATTATAAGAACAAATCTGGAAAGAACGCAAATACAGGGAGGCTAACCAACATGCTATTAAACAATGAACCAAGAGATCAAAAAGGAAATTTAAAAAATACATGGAGATGGGGGCGGCTAAGATGGCAGAGTAGAAGAAAGGTAGGCTTGCCCCACTCCTGGAACACAGCTTGATATATATCAAATCATTCGGAATACCCAAGAAATCAATCTGAGGACTGACAACTAGAGGGAGAGGAGATGAAGAGGCATGGTTTGGGGGAGAAAAGGACCATGGGTGCTGTGGGAGTCCTGGTCACGGGGAGTGAAGGGCACAGGGGATCACACAGGGAAAATGCTTGCCCAAAGCCATTGCCTGGGAAAATGAGAGGGGCTGATTTTCCTAAGTTTTTACAACCAGTGGGCTCACAGACTGGAGTTTCAGAGGTCCCCAGCGTGGCTGGGATGGAGGCTGCGGCTGCTGCAGTGCTCCTCTTCAGGAGTCAGCCGACGGCACACTCTGAGGGTCGCCTGAGATGCACTGGGAGAGACGGTTCCCCCTGCTTGGAGTGGATCTGAGAGAGGTGGCATTGCCTCTCTGGGGACAAAGGAGCTGGTGGGCACCATTTCCCTCCCCTGCCCCTCAGCACAGTTGCCTGAGATACTGCTGAGGGTGTAACCCAGACACTGGCTCTATAGTGTGCTTTGCTCCAAACCCCACGTGCCTGTGCTCTGGTGCGACTGCCCTCGTGGGTCAAACCTGCATCAGTCCCAGTGCAAGAGACCCTCCCTCAGAAGACCAGCGCAAGTCCCCACCA
Organism: Ursus arctos; assembly: GCF_023065955.2. Taxonomy (NCBI): domain Eukaryota; kingdom Metazoa; phylum Chordata; class Mammalia; order Carnivora; family Ursidae; genus Ursus; species Ursus arctos. The sequence goes on along the minus strand of NW_026622786.1, from coordinate 31,610,281 downwards.
CACCAGGTCCCTAAAGTCTGGAGTTTTAAAACTCAGCCCACCCAGCTGAGATAGAGCTCAAAGTGCGCTGCGTTGCTGCAGGCAGGCAACCCGGACACAGTGCGAAAACAGCAATCTGGAACGCACGTGGAATGCACTAGGGGGGATTATTTGCTCTTTTGGGAAGGCTTCCCTGAAAGCAGCAGGCACAAACTCCCCTCTCCAGGGACAAAGGAAAGGAGCTGGCTGGCACCATTCCCCCCCCTGCCCCTCAGCATAAACTAGCCTCAGTAAACAGCACATTGCCAAAGTTGGCTGCCTAATCTGCTTACACCAAGCCTCACCCTCCTGCACTCTGCTGGTACTTCTTTTCTCAGGCAAGTGTGACTGAGAATAAGCACAGTGGGCCTCTCCCCCAGAGGACCAGCCCAAACCCCTGCAAGCACCACATCTACTGACCATAGTTCTGCAAAGCTTCAGCTCTAACGGAAATAGCATCAGGTCTCTTTTAAGAAGCAGACAAGAGCACACCTAGTGAAAACTTGCCATACCCTACCCGAGGTCCAAACATTCCTTACTACTGGCAAGGGGAAACTCTGCAGAGAACTGACCTGAGGGATAGAGCAGCCATCACACAGCAGCACAGTGCATGCAGTTTATACAAGAGATGCTTCCTGAAGCGCCAGGCCCTGGACATTATATGACCTCTTCTTCATAAAGCCATTATTCTCAGGAGCAGGAAATATAACAGGCTTTTCTGCCACACAGAAGACAGAAGAATTCATCCCAAAACAAAGAACAAAGAAAGGTCACAGCCAGGGATCTAATCCAAACAGATATGCCTGATCCAGAATTTAAAGCAACAATCATAAGGATACCAGCTGGGCTTGGGAAAAGCAGAGATGACATCAGAGATACCCTTACCACAGAGATAAAAGAACTTAAAACCAACCAGGCCAAAATGAAAAATGTAATAACTGAGATTTGAAACCAACTGGTTGTAATGACCATGAGGGTGGAAGAAGCAGAGGAATAAGTAAGTGATAAAGAAGACAGAATTATGGAAAATAAACTGATAAAAAGAGGGAAAGAAAAATCTCAGATTACAAAAGTAGACTTAGGGAACCCAGTGACTCCATGACATTCATATCAGAGGAGTTCCAGAAGAAGGAGAGAGAGAGAAAAGGGGGCAGAAGGTTTATTTGAGGAAATTATAGCTGAAAACTTCCCTAATCTGGGAAAGGAAACAGACATCCAAATCCAGGGGGCACAGAGAATTCCGATCAAAATCAACTACACAGTGTAGTTAAATTTGCAAAACAGAGAAAAAATCCTAAAAGCAGCAAGACAAAAGAAGTCCCTAATTTACAAGGGAATACAAATAAGGTTAACAGCAGATCTCTCTATAGAAACTTGTCAGGCCAGAAGAGAGGGCCATGATATATTCAAAATGCTGAAAGAAAAAGACCTGCAACCAAGAATACTCTAGCCTGCAAGGCTATCTTTCAGACTAAAGAGTTCCCCAGAAAAACAAAAACTGAAGGAGTTCATGACCACTAAACCAGCTGTGCAAGAAATATTAAACAAGACTCTTTGGGAAAGAAAGATCAAAGACTAGAAAAGAACAGATGTCTCCAGAAACAATAACAAAACAAGTAATAAAATGGCGTTAAATTCATATCTATCAATAACTACTCTAATGTAAATGAACTAACTGCTTCATCAAAAGACATAGGTGTCAGATGGATTAAAAAAAAAAAAGACTGATCTCTATGCTGCCTACCAGAGACTCATTTTAAACCTAAAGACACCTGCAGATTGAAAGTGAGGGGATGGAAAAACATTTACCATGCCAATGGACATCAAAAGAAAGCCAGAGGAGCAATACTTCTACCAGACAAACTAGACTATAAACCAAAGACTGTAACAAGAAATGAGGAAGGGCACTATATTGTAATAAAGGGGTCTACCCAACAAGAAGATCTAACAATTGTAAAAATTTATGCCAACTATGTAAGTCAATTAATTACAAAGAAACTCATTGATAATAACATAATAGGGGAATTTAACACCCCACTTACAGCAATGGACAGATCATTAAAGCAGAAAATCAACAAGGAAACAATGGCTTTGACCAGAAGGACTCAACAGATATATTCAGAACATTTCATCCTAAATCAGCAGAATACACATTCTTTTCAAGTGCACGTGGAAAATTCTCCAGAACAGATCACATACTGTGTCACAAATTGGGCCTCAATAAATACAGAAAGATTGATATTATACAATGCATATATTTTTTTAAGATTTTATTTATTTATTAGAGAGAGACAGCCAGCAAGAGAGGGAACACAAGCAGGGGGAGTGGGAGAGGAAGAAGCAGTCTCCCAGCAGAGCAGAGAGCCTGATGCGGGGCTCGATCCCAGGACCCTGGGATCGCACCCTGAGCTGAAGGCAGACACTTAACGACTGAGCCACCCAGGTGCCCATACCATGCATATTTTCTGACCCACAACACTATGAAACTGCAAGTCAACCACAGGAAAAAAATTAGACCATGAATGAATGGGTCAACCTGGAAATTAAAGAAGAAATAAAAAAATATATGGAAACAAATGAAAATGAAAACATGACAATCTAAAACCTTTAGGGTGCAGCAAAAGCCGTCACAAGAGGGAGGTATACTGCACTACAGGCCTACCTTAAGAAGCAAGAAAACTCTTGGGGACAAAACCTAATCTTAAAGGAGCTAGAAAAAGAACAACAAATGAAGCCTAAACCCTGCAGAAGAAGAGAAATTAAATAAAGATTAGAGCAGAAATAAATGATATAGAGACAAACAAAATAACAGTAGAATGGATCAACGAAACCAGGAGCTAGTTCTTTGAAAAAATTAATAAAATTGATAAACCCCTAGCTAGACTTATCAGAAAGAAAAGAGAAAGGATCCAAATAAATAAATTCACAAATGAGAGAGAAATAACAACCAGGGAAAAGTACATGGAGACAAATGAAAATGAAAACACACAGTCCAAAATCTTTTGCCACAGTGAAAGCAGTTATAAGAGGAAAGTTTATAGCAATACAGGGCTACCCTCAAGAAAAATCTAAATTAAACAACCTAACCTTAAACCTAAAGGAGCTAGAAAAAGGACAAAGCCAGTAGAAAGAGGGAAATAATACAAAGATTAGAGCAGAAACAAATGATATAGAGACTAAAAAAAATAATAGAAAAGATCAATGAAACCAGAAGCTGGTTCTTGGTTTTGTTTTTTAAGATTTTTTTATTCATGAGAGAGAGACAGAGAGAACAAGCAGGAGGGAGGTGCAGAGGGAGAGGGAGAAGCAGACTCCCTGCCAAGCAGGGAGCTGGATGCAGGGCTTGATCCCAGGACCTGGAGATCATGACCTGAACCAAAGGCAGATGCTTAAATGACTGGGCAACCCAGGTGCCCCCAGGAGCTTGTTCTTTGAAAGGATACCCAAAATTGATAAGCTTTAGCCAGACTCAAGAAAAAAAAAAAAAAAAGACTGAGACTGAAATAAATAAAATCAAAAATGATGGAGGAGACATAACAATGGTCCCGACAGAAATACAAAGGATTATAAGAGAATATTATGAAAATTAAATGCCAACAAATCTGACAACCTAGAAGAAATGGATAAATTCTTAGAAACATATGTCCTCACAAAATTGAATCAGGAAGAAACAGAAAATTTGAACAATCAATTACTAGCAATAGAATTGAATCAGTGTTAAAAAAACAAAACAAAACAAAGCCTCCCAACAAAAAAAAAAGCGCAGGGCCAGATGGCTTCACAGGTGAATTCTACCAAACATTTAAAGATGAGTTAATGCCTGTTTTTCTCAAATTATTCCAAGAAATGGAAGAGGAAGGAAAACTTCCAAATCCATTCTATGAAACCAACATTACACTAATACCAAAACCAGACTAAGACACTACAAAAACAAAAAAACCCCAAAAAACAAAAAACTACAGGCCAATATCTCTGATGAACATAGATGCAAAAATCCTCAACACAATATTACCAAACCAAATTCAACAATACATTAAAAAAATCATTCACCATGAGCATAGGATTTATTCTAGGAATGCAAGTGTGGTTCAATATTTGCACATCAATCAACATGATACATCAGATCAATAAGAGAAAGGATAAAAGCCATATAATCATCTCAACAGATGCAGAAAAAAAACATTTGACAAAATACAACATCCATTCATAGTAAGAATTCTAAATAAAGTAGGTTTAGAGAGAACATACCTCAACATTGTAAAGGTCATATATGAAAAACTCATTGCTAATATCATACCCAATGGTGAAAAACAGAGCTTTCTCCCTAAGGAGACGTTGTCCACTCTCACCACTTTTATTCAACGTAGTACTGGAAGTTCCAGCCACAGCAATCGGAAAATGAAAAGAAATAAAGGGTATGCAAATTATTAAGGAAGAAGTAAAACTTTCACTATTTGCAAATGACATGATACCGTATTTAGAAAACCCTAAAGACTCCACCAAAAAACTACTAGAACTGATACATGAATTCAGTAAGGTCACAGGACACAAAATCAATGTACAAAAAATTTGCATTTCTGTACACTAAAAATGAAGCAGCAGAAAGAGAAATTAAGGAAAAAAATCCCATTTACAACTGCACCAAAAACAGTAAGATACCTAGGAATAAACCCGACCAAAGAGGTGGAAGACCTATACTCTGAAAATAGTAAACATTGATGAAAGAAGGTGAAGACAACACAAAAACATGGAAAAACACTCCATGTTCACTGATTGGAAGAACAAATATTGTTAAAATGTCTGTACTACCAAAAACAATCTACACATATGACGTAATACCTATCAAAATAACAACTGTATTTTTCACAGAACTAGAACAAAAAATTCTTAAAATTTTTATGAAATTACAAAAGATCATGAATATCCACAGCATTTTTTAAAAAGAACAAGCTGAAGGTATCCCAATCCCAGACTTCAATTTATACTACAAAGCTGTAGTAATCAAAACAGTATGGTATTGGGACAAAAACATACACATAGATCAATAGAATAGAAAACCCAGAAATAAACCCACAATTATATGGTCTACAAAGCAGGAAAGAATATCCAACAGGAAAAAGATAATCTCTTCAACAAGTAGTTCTGGGAAAACTGGTCAGCAATATGCAAAAGAATGAAACTGGACCACTTGCTTACACCATACAAAAAATAAACTCAAAATATGAGATCTGAAACCATAAAAATCCTAGAGGAGAGCACAGGCGGTAGCTAACATCAGCCATAGCAACATTTTTCTAGATCTGTCTCAAGAGGTGAGGGAAATGAAAGCAAAAATAAACTACTGGGACTACATCGAAATAAAAAGCTTCTTCACAGGGACGGAAATAATCGACAAACCTGTAAGGCAATCTTATGGAATGGGAGAAGATATTTGCAAATTACATATCTGATAAGGGGTTAGTATCCAAAATATATAAAGAACTTACACAACTCAATACCCCAAAAATAAATAATGCAATTGAAAATGGGTAGAAGACATGAACAGACATTTCTCCAAAGAAGACATCCAGCTGGCCAACAAGCACATGAAAGATGCTCAATATCACTCGCCATCAGGGAAATGCAAATCAAAATCACAATGAGATTCCATCTCACACCTGTCAGAAAGGCTAAAATCAAAAACACAAGAAACAACAAGTGTTGGCAAGGATGTGGAGAAAAAGGAACCCTTGTGTACTGTTGGTGGGAATGAAAACCACTGTAGCCACTGTGGAAAATATTATGTAAGTTTCTCAAAAAGTTAAAAAACAGAACTACCGTACAACCCAGTAATCAAACTACCAGTTTTACCCCAAAAATGCAAAACACTAATTCAAAGGGATATATGCACCCCTACAATTATTTATAATAGCCAACTAACGGAAGTAGCCCATGTGTTCATCAACAGATGAATGGATAAAGAAGATGTGGTATATATGCAAAATGGAATATTTTTCAGCCATAAAAAAGAATGAAATCTTGCCATTTGCAATAACACAGATGGAGCTAGAGAGTATTATAACTAAGCAAAATAAGTCAGTCAGAGAAAATACCATATGATTTCATTCATAGCTGGAATTTAAGAAATAAAAGGAGAAACCAAAGAGAGAGAGAGACAAATCAAGAAACAGACTCTTAACTACAGAAAACAAACTGATGGTTACCAGAGGGGAGGTAGGTAGGGGAATGAGTGAAACAGGTGATGGGGACTAAGCAGTGCACTTGTTATGATGAACAATGGGTGATGCATGGAATTTTTGAATCACTATATTGTACACCTGAAATTAATACATTACATTAACTATACTGGAATTTTAAAAGATGTGGAATATATATGCAATAGACTATTACTTATCCATAAAAAATTATGAGATCTTGCCATTTGTTACAACATGAGGAACCGAGGGCGTATAATGCTAAGTGAAATAAGTCAGAGAAAGAAATACCATATGATTTCACGCATATTGCAGAATCTAAGACAAAACAAGTGAATAAACAAGGAAACAGAAACCACAAAAACCCTTGCCAGAGGGGAGGTGGGTAGGGCATAGGTGAAATAGATTAAGAGACACAAACTTCCAGTTATTAAAACATGTCACGGAGATGAAAAGTAAAGCATAGGGAATATAGTTAATGATACTGTAATAATGTTGTTTGGTGACAGACTGTGAGTACACTTATCTTGCTGAGCAATGAGTAATGTATAGAATTGCTGAATCGTAATATTGTAAAGCTGAAGCTAAAATAACACTGTATGTTAATTAAACTTCAATAAAATAAGTCAATGTCAATGAATTGCCTTATTTTCCCTAAGATGTTTCAAGTTGAGTTTCTGTCACTTACAACCAAAAGAGACATACTTGCCTTTGCCTCTCTCAATATGTTGGCTTCCTTCCCTTCAAGTAGAGTTCCCTATGGGATAAGACCCATGGTCACAGGCAACTCCTACCTATCTATCTTACTCCAACGCTACCACCAGTCAGAAAGTTGCTCTCTTTCCTTAGTACCCATGGGAACAGTCCTGGAGAAGAGCTCTGATTGGCCTCTCTTGGCCAACGTGCCCTTCTGTGGCCAGAGGTATAGGGTTCTAAGATAAGAAACCAACTTAGAACCTTACAGTCAGTGCAAGAAATGTTTTTTAACATAAGAGAGAAACTTTCCCCCAAAAAGGGCAAAGTGTACTGGGCAGACAATATAATTGGTGTCTCCCACACCTATACTTGCCAGTATAATTTTGAGGTTTATTGAAATGATACATGTGAAATTGTTTGAAAATACAGCAATTATTCTACCCTGTTACAAATCGGGACTATATAGATGATAGATACCCAAATGTATCAACGTAATGTTTTCTCATGAATGTATTTTTACAGACCAGAATATTGGCCCCCAAATAATATTTGTATTGCTCCACTTCCCCACAGAGAAGGTCTCTATAATAGCAGAGAACTAGGAATTACTCCAACACTCAAATCAGCTACAGAGCAATTTGCTTCTGAATCACACAGACTTTGTTAAACACCAAACTCTTCCTTTCCCACTCATTCACTTTCTCCTGCCTCACCCAGTAGAATATACAGGTGATTTCAATGACCTCATGTTTTCAAGGCCACCAAGTAGCAGTCACTGTCCTTGAGAACAACTTAAGGAGCATGGATGTCTGAGCCTGGATTGTGTGATAACACTCTTGACCCCTTAACCAGTAGTGTTTAGTTAGGTTGGAAGGGACAGAACTCATTTTTCATTCAACGAATGTCTATGAAAACATTTACTTAGAATATGGAAGTGTACAGAGTGAAAATATATAGTCCTTGCCCTTTAATTGGCTCACAGTCCACTACATAACATTAATAAGAACCCAATTCAAATTCAATGGAATTAGTGCTATGTTAGAGCAGAAGTCCTATGTAAGCTTTCAGAAGGAGCAATGTCTTAGTCTGTTCCAGCTGCCATAACAAACACCACAGACCAGGTGGCTTAAACAACAGCAATTTAGAGTTCTGAGACTGGGAAGTCCGAGGTCAAAGTGCTTGCTGATTTGGCTCCTGATGAGGCTTCTCTTTCTAGCTTGCAGACCTCTACCTTCTTTCTGTGTTTACATGTGGTGGAGAGAGAGAGAGAAGGCTCTCTGGTGTCTCTTCTTCTAAGGGCACTCATCCCATCCTGAGACGCCCCCCTCATGATCTCATCTAACCCCAATTAACTCCCGAAGGCTCTATCTCCAAATACCATCACATTGAGGGTTAGGGCTTTAACATATGAACTTGGAAGGGATATGATTCAGTCTACAGCAGGCAGCAATTCCTGTTAAATATTTCTGGAGGACAGGATGGTTCAGGATAACATAATAAAACCAAAGGGCCAACCATTGCTAAAAGTCTTTTCAAGGTTGCTGCTTCTAGATGGGTGGATTGTACATCTGTGCGTTACCCAACTCTAGGGGGTGCTATTAAGGATGACTGCTATAGATACATGCATTTATCATGATTTTTTCTTTATGGAGTAAACTGTTTTAGGGAGTACATTGTTCAAATTTGCACGTTTACCTAGTGAATTTACTCATATTCAAGGCTGTTAATTTTACTACTTATAATTGCCAATGTGTATTGTATGCTTATTGTGTGACAGGGACTATGTGAAATGCTTTATGGATTTTATTGCATTGGTTTCACAGAACGTGAGATAGGTATATCCCCATTTTACACCTCAAGAAACTGAGGCTAACAGAACTAGGTACACAGCTGCTAAGTACTGACTGGGCAGGCGTTTTCATGCATTGGTCCTACCTCTGACATGGAACAGTCAGCCACTCTGCTCTACTCTCCCTGTCTTGCTGGCAGACAAAGCTTTCACCCATCCCTCAACTGGGTGTCGAGTCACAAGCACAGACTTGGGTTCCCTTTCCAGGTTTTCTACGACAAAAGACAAATCTCTGGTCATGTTACCTCTGGTCTATTGTATGCTTCCCTGATGCTGAGTGTGGTTGGAGCTGTCAGCATGCCAGGAAACATTTAGCAGGGCAAAAGGAAGGGAAAAAAAGTATAGTGCATGTGTGTTGCCAGTTATTTAAAATAGGCCAATTACCTCAAACTGTAAAAACATACTCAAGTTTAAATACCTACAAATCGCTTTAACAAATTTAGTAACAGAAAATTCTCACTGCTTGCTCTATTTGTGCTGTATCAAATGTAGCTTGTTTGAGAAGCTTGTGGTTGAGGAACTGTGGGTTATATTAGCAATGGCTTCGCTCTTACCCATGTATTCATAAGTTCTGCAAAAAGGCAAAAGCAGTTAACTTTGTGCAACCCACATGCTGCTATCTTGTGAAAACTGAAAATAAACTTCATAATTTCCTAGTCCCCTTTTCTACATAGGCACTGGCTTTTTTATTCATGAGTTTTGGCCCTGAGCGACCTATGGGAGACCTATAGGTACAGAAAGGAGACTGTCACTGAATCCACAGGAGCTGCAATGTCATAGGTCAGGGAGTAGCCTGACAGCAAGCTACAATAACACCCGGGCAGCTAGGAGCCAGTCATGAAGATAAATGAAGGACTGCATGGCAGAAAGCATGCAAAGGTCAAGGAGAAAGTGGCCAACCCACAGCAAACAGCTCTTCTCCTGTTGTAGCCCAAGGGGAGTCAGTAAGAGGGTGGGGGTGGGCTTCAAAACAATTATGTTGTGCTCATTCTAGAGCTATTATTCCATTTGGGGGTTAACTGCTGTAGTGTGAACCCAGACACTATCTAATTAGGAATAAGCTTGTACTCGGGAACAATTACCCAGCTAATTGGTCTCGTGCACGTATAGCTCTGAAGACCGGGTGGTAAGAAACAGTGGGGAGAGACAGAGTCCTTCCAAGTCTGGGGTGTTTCACAGAAAGAGCACAGAATGTCAGGGTTGGAAGACACTATAGGGATCATTTGAGTTACAGACTCATTTTGCAAATGAGGCCCAGGCTCTCAGAAGGTTGGTGGCAGGGCAGCACTAGAATATATTCCTTCCTGTCTCTCAGCCCACTACTGGTTGGCTGATATCCACACTGTTTGACTGACGGGATCCAAACAATTGGAAACAGTGGCTCTGACTGGAGGTTGGAAGCCAGGCCCCGAAACAAGGAGAGTTTTGAGGAGGAAGGACGGGTTGTATATGTTGGTGTACCACCCACCCTGTCCACTAGATTCCAAGTTCTCTGGAAGATGTAAATGAGAAGGGGCCCACGTCTTCCTAAAACTTCCAGTTTCTCATGTTGTTCAACAAAACCATTCGCACTCTGAACAAACATTTACTAAAGCCTCTGTTACATGCCTCTCGTATGTGCCAGGCCCTAGGCTAGGTGCTAGGAAGGCAAACATAAATAAGATGTAATCCTACTCTCATCTGCAAAGACAAGGGTTAGGTGGGAAGCTTCTAGTACAACTGGCTTCCATGGTACGTGGTGAAACAGACAGATTGCTTGGACTATTTTCAGAGGAGAACCTTATTCCTCTGTCCACATATCCTCCACTACTCATGATCTTTAGCAAAATCCTTTGTAGGGAAAAAAAAAAAAGTGCTCATGAATCCACCTATAGAAGTTAGGGATACTTTAAATGCAGAAAGTATCTTCTGCCTCAGAAAAAGCCAGTGCATTTTCTTATATTTTCAAAATATGTTCAATAGTATCTTCCTGCAATATATGTATTTTATTTCAGCTTGCCTAAATGAAGAGCAAACAGGCTCAAAGCTATGATAGGTCCTTTTAAGTCCCTTGACCATTTGGGGACGAACTATTCTTTATTGGAAGGAAGACATTTTAAGAGAATTCTTTGTTTTTTCTGTGGAAACTAAATAGTTATAAAGGGACTTTTCTCCTAGGAATTTTTAAACCTTACACAGCAACTGCCTATGTATTTAAAGCGGTGTCAAAATCATGTGTCTGCTGGGAGACGGGGTAAGGGAAGAGGTGCGGAGGGTGTGTAGGGTAGTGTACAATGGAGTGGAGAGTGAGAGTTGATGAGCTTTATAAAAAAACTACTTGTTTAGCATGATAAACCACATGTACCAAGAGGCGGCCTTCATATGCTGGCTCCTACATTAATGCATTGCTCCCCTGTTCATTCAGCAAATATTTGTTGAGCCCTTAAATGTGCCAGGTCCTTTGCTGGATGCTGAGTAAAGAGCATAAAATAAAACAAATGCAGTCCCTGGTTCATGAAACAGATAGATTAGTGGAGACAAAATGTCACATCAGGACATGCGTCGGCCAACCTGGGTTAAGTTATGCTGCAGCAACAAGTAACTTCCACATCCTAGTAACTTACTACAGCAAAGGTTCTCTCTTGTTCACATTAGGTCTGCCACAGCCTTGAATCCTGTCCTCTTCATTTTTGACCAAGGCTGAAGGAGCAGCCCCTCTCTGAGATATGCGCCTTGTAGCAGAGAAGAAGAGCCACATGGTGGTCTAGAATTTTTTCCTCAGATCACATTTTTTTTTGCCCAGAGCAAGTCACATGGCCAAACTTGATGTCAATGGGGTGGGGAAGTTTAATCCCCACAACAGAGATGGGCTGGTAGGAAGCACAGCCATCTGTGCTTTTCAAACAGGTAATATAAGTATACCGTAAATAAGTATACCAAAAATTACAAGTAAAAATGTTAATTAATGATAATAAAAGCTCTGGGGACAAGAAGAGAGGGCTGTGATGGAGAGTAACAGTGGAGAATGATTTAGACTGACGGTGGTGGTGTTAGCAGCTCTGGAAAGGCTTCTCTGAGAAAGTAGCATCTCAGCTCAAACCCCAGGGATGAAGAGATGTTATCCAGTAGAAGGGTTGGGAGAAGACTAACAGGAATAGCATATGCAAAAGTCCTGAGGCAGAGAAGAGTTTGGCATGCTTGAAATGTTGGAAAGAGGCAGCACTATGTATTGGCCAACAGTAGAAGCATCCTGGATTTCATTCCTAGGTCTATCCCTTACTAGCCATGTCTTACTGACATCTCTGTGCCTCAGTTTTCTCATGTGTAAGGACTGAGCATGCTTGGCTCTGATAGTCATTATTATTAATGGGAAGAAAACGCCAGTGGCTCCAATGTGGTGAGCCAAAGAGTAAAAGAAATGGGGCTGGAGGGTAGCTGCACCAGTGGGGCCTTGAAAGTCTTACTCCTATGATGTACTTTAAACTGGGGAGTGACTTAGTTCAATTTATACTTTATAGAAATTTCCTACCATATTCCGGGGGAATATTCTCCATCCAGGCAACTACCCATTGTTGGAGCATAATGAAATCCTAGAGAGACCATTCAGAAAGGATGGAAAGAAGGAGGCAGGGAGGGGTGGAGAGAAATGAGCTTCAGACTAGGAAAGATAATTGGGAGAGAGATGAGAGATGGGAGAAGAGAGCTGTCCCCGTCCACACTCTGCCTGATAGGAGAAAGAGGCTTTGTTTTAATAAGCAGAGTGGGGAGAAGATGGCGGGGGTGGGGGAATGAGGGCTGTTCTTGTTAAGGTCTCAGCAGTGGAGCGGCAGGCACAATGAGGCAGGAGACTGGGCCAAACTGCAGCCTGGCTCAAAGGGGGTCCCCTGACCTGCAGAGCGGTGACAGCAGGAGGGGGTTCACCACTGCTCTGATGACACACACTTTTGGAGAGTCTTACAGAAAGTGGTTTGGTCCTTTGGCTTCCTCTGACCTAACGTGTGCTCACACAGCCTCCCTCAACCCGGAGCTGTGGGAGCTGCTGGAACCCAGGGGTGAAGGGTTGGACAAGGCTCCAGGTAGTCTTGCAGTGCAATGCTTTTGGGGAGATGGCATCGCTTCATCAGCTGGATGACAAAACACTGTTAATGGCACCAATAAAGAAGTGTGAATGTAATTTTCTCCTCCTTGTTATTTCCACAGTATTTGGCATATTTAACAGATCAACTGGCCAGTCATGATCCCTTCTGAAGCCAAGTCTTTATGTGCTGGAAGATTCCTAAAACTCGGTGCAGCTCAGATATAAACTCATCACTTGGAAATAGGCCATACACATCTGGAGCACGTGAGCAATGCCAAATGAGACAGTGACTGAGTTCACTCTGAGTTCTGAAATCTTTTGAGGAGAGTGGTTACAGTCTTTGAAGTATTGGTGCTTTGGAGGAAAGAGCAGCTAGGGAGGAAATGTATAACCCTACTTCTTATGCCACATTAAAATATACATGTATGTTAAATTGGAGGAAATCTAAAGCTGAGAATATATGTGATCAGAATAAAGGCAATATTTTGGAGCCACCACTACTGAGGAATTACTCTGAACCAGGTGCTGTTTGGACACCGCTATATTCACCCACTGAACGCTCCCAAATGAGCACGTGGGGTAGGCAGCATTGTCACTCTGCTTCATAGGTGACATAACTAAGTTAGGTAATTTACCTAGGACCATCCAGTTGTTAAGCTTGGGCAATCTGGCTTCAACATCTAATCATGTTACCAACACACACGTATCCTGTTTGATACGCAAGATGATGAAGCGGGGCAGCTCAGACCTGAGCACTCACATCTGAATTCGCCCCTTAAATGTAAGGGAATAGGAAGGATTTACACATATTATTTTTTATGTATGTGAAATATATGGAAAAAATATATAAAATTTTATATATAGGCATGAACATTTTCAGGAAGGAAAAACAAAAATCTCCTAATCTTTGCAATGTAGTACCGGGTGAGGATTGCAGGGGTCCTGGGTGGGCTTTTTACCTTATTCTGTCCAGTTATAAGTTTAACCATGGCCATGTTTCACCACTGCGATTTAACATGTTTATGGATTTTTTAGATCTAAGTTTTTTTCTTATACATTTACTAAGCCATAAATAACTGGAGGGTTGTTGATTAATTTTCAACAGAAAAAAAAAACAAGCTTGAGAAGATATGCTGATACATCATTTCCATGTGTGCTCATTTTTAAACAACCAAGATGGAGGCTGCAATTCCCAAAGCAGGGTGTTACAGCTTTGAAGTTTCAGGGTTGTCTGTTCATTAATTTCTCAGGGAGCAGGAGAAAAAAGATACTCGAGCCTAAGTTCTCAAAGCTTGAGGATATTCCCCCCCTCCCACCACTGTGCTTTTTCCTACACTCTACATTCAACCCTTTGGCTTCAGTCTTGCTTGGTACAATGTTTTCACTTTTTCTTTTTTTTAATCAAGATTATTTGAAGCTAGTTTAGGGATAAATCAAATGGAAAGAATTATGTTTGACAACTTTGAGTAATCTTAAAAATAATGATAAATGTATAATCAAATAAAAACAAATCCATCCATAACCACTTTCCAAAAATGCCAGGAAAACTGATATGAAAATGGACCCTGTAAAAACATGTTGTCATCCAGGTTGCCAAATATAATTTCATTCAGGGCACTGTGGAGTCTCTTTTACACCTATCTTCCTTTTACCTTTGAGATCAGTCCCCTCCCCTCCACCTGTGGTAGTAGAGATGGAGACCAGAGCAATTAGCCAGCTTAATTTGACAGTTATTTTAAAAATTGGCTCCTAAATTATGAGACAGTTCTGCCTAGGCATGTGGTTACTTCACAGGGGAATTTTCCCCAAGTGTTTACTTGTCTCTGTGAATTCCTGCTGTGAAACTAGTTGCACTGTTGACTTGGGCCAGATAATAAGTCAGATTTGTTTCGTGTGAAGAAAACTGCTACTAGGTTTGGATCATCCTAAGCCAATCTATGAGTTAAATGCACAAATTACCACCTAATTGTTCCAGTCTGAATAAAACTGACAAAATCATTCCCATGTTCCCAATTAGGAAGACAAGTCCATTGACAGTATCAAAATTGCAATGAATTTTAGAAATTAAATTTTCCATCCCTCATCTACATATTCACTCGTAGCCACCAATATATTTATGGAGCTCCTATAACACGGCAGACTCAGTTACAGGTGCCAGACATAAAACACCCCGTAAGTTTCAGAGTCTCTGTGCTACAAAGTGTGGGGAACAGGGCACGAAGGAGGCAGAAACAAACATCCTTGGGCCAGGTGCTCTGCTAGGAGCTTTCACCACCCTCTCTCATTTAATCCTCCCCACAACTCTGCCAAGTGGGGTTTACCTCCCTGTTTTATACACTCTCAGAGAGCGTCACTTTCCCAAGAGCACACAACTGGAACAGCATTTGAACCTAGCATTGCCTGGCTCCCTGCCCACTAGCTTCTGTTTCACGGTCCCTCTAGACCGAAAAAGTCCCTTTTCCTTCTGGTAATTTCAAAACTTTGCAAGTTTATAATTTCATTTGTTTTTCACAATATCCTTGCAAGGTTGGCAGGGGAGGTATTACAATTTCCACTGCACGCCCATGAAGCTGGGCCTTGGAGATGCTGAACAGTGACCTCAAGGGCTAGGGCCAGTCCGAAGGGGAGATGAGACTGGAATGAAGACCTTATGCTTCCTCATCCAAGGCTTTTCTCAGCACACCAGACCTGGATATGATGCTGAGCTGAGCACAGATTTGAGTTCCAAGAAAGCAAAAATAAAAACACACAACCCAGAATTGAGAAATACCCATAGGGATCAAGAGTTATCAGCATTCTTGTTAGCTAAAAGCCACTGTTCATAAGTGATATACTGAATTGCAGAGACATTTCTAGTGTGCATTACACATTTATTCAGCTGAAAAGGAGGTGAGGTGGTGGGTGACAGGAGGTCAGAGAGAAGGATTAAGAGTCAAAAAGCACTGGGCTGAATACTTTATACCCCTGTGTAAATGACTTGACCTCTTAGTCCCTCTGTGTGACCTTGAACAAGTCTCTTAACTTCCTTATCCAGCTAGGGAATGTATTTGTGGGGTGTGTGTGTGTGTGTGTGTGTGTGTGTGTGTGTATCAGTGTGTGTGGGAGATGTCACCATACATCAAATGCTGTGGCTGAAGTGAGCTCCTTGGGGAAAATGTATCGCCATCTCCTTGCCCCCACCAGAAAGATTTTCTCACAGTGTGGCAAAAGGTGCCACTTTTTAATAACATCATTGGAATATCGGCTTCTTGAGAGATATAGTGGGACAAACTGCGGTGTGCCATCTTGTGACATGATAAGAGAAGAGGCTCCAGTGTGAGCTCCCAGGCAAAGCCCCTTCAAGGAGGAGGACCTGGTCCTGCTGGGGTCACGTGAGCCAGGGGAGGCAAACTGGTGAAGCAGTGGAGACGGGAGGTTTGTCATACTGTAGAGCACACGCACGGACCTCCTGCAGCATGAAACACTTTCACTTTCCAGACCTTGGGGTAAGTTTTTTCTCTTTCTCTTTGAATTATCCCAGTGGTCATCAGAAGTGTGGGGGAGTACCTCTGTGAGCTGCTGGAACCAGCCAGCTCCTTTCCTAGCTCAGAGCGCTGCCACTGCAATTCAAACAGAGACGCATCCCCAAATGGAGGAGGGCAAGGGCTCTGTTTACTCTCCTTCCCTTGGGGCGACGGCAGCATCTGACATCTGGGTAGGTAGGTGCGCAATGTTAGCCACATGATCGTGCAGAGCTACAGCCTACATGCCAGCCACTCGAACAGACTCAGGGACAGGAGCTGGGCAGGGAGGAGGCAGAGGGTGGCACGGTCTCTGGGGCATCTGCCCCTGATGGCTCCAAAAGAAAATTCCATATACCTCTCATCAGCAAGGTATGTCGGGGCAAAAAGTATGGAACCAGATACAGAAGGCCTGGTTTTCTCTTCATACTGGACAACCAGGGATGGTTTGTGGACAGGAAAATGCCCCTTTCTTACTCTTGCCAGCAACCACCTCCCCAAGGAAGCAAACTGGTTTTAAGAGGACTTTCCTAATTGAGCAGGGCCACTCTGACATTCAGGAGCACTTTGCCCCCGGGAATCTTGGAACTCCTAACCCAGCTTAGCTCTCTGTAGGAAATCTGGCTCTACCACGAGGGGGTCTTAAGTGATTCACTTAGTTTCTGAGCCTCAGTGTCCTCCTCCTAAGATAAAGATAAGAAGAACACTTGTCCTATCCAGTTGTAGTAAAAGGACCATTTGAGAGAATATGTGTGAAAATGCCTGACAAACTCTAAAAATCAGTGTGCAAATGTAAGGGGTTCTTATTATGTTTTTAATATGTGAGGAACTGGAAGGGAATTGAGGCTGTCATTAACTAGATACTACTTCTTCCATTGGCTGAGCCCCCAAGAGGCATTTCCTGGCTTGTGCTGGAGTTCTTGGGGCCCGATACAGACCTCAGCACTACCAGAGCTTCCACTTCTCTGTCTGTTGCATAGTAAGTGCCTTAGAATCCCAGGCAATCCAACTTGCAAGGGACTTTCAGGGTCATCCAGGACAAGTCCTCTTTGATGCTTCACTCCTCTCTACGCGTCAAAAAGCATGTGTATATACTTTACTCCCTACAGAATCTAGCAGGGAGCTCAGCAACATGTCAATCATAGAATAGCTATTTCTTGAATAATTGAATGGTTCAGTCAATTAATGAAACAAGGTAAAGAATAATGCTGGCCAGACATTTTTTACACATACCCATAGAACATTTGACTATACGGGAAGACAGCTGTGCCAATAAGTGATAGTGCTAACCACAATAATGATGACACTCATTTTAAACACTGAGTGCATATCATCTCCTAGGATCCATGCTAAGAGACCCACATAAAGATCTCATTTAATTCTTAGCAGACTCCACTGAGATAAGCACTATTATCCTCTGCAGCTGAGGAAACTGAAGCATAGGGAAGTTAAAAAGTTTGCTCAAAAATCACCCAGCTGGTAAGTAGAGAAGCCAAGATTAAAGTCCAAAACTGGCTTCTGTGGTCCTTCTAGGGGTCTTCTTTCACTAAAACTTACTTCCTGTAATGTCCCTCTAAGACTTCAGAATTCCTTTTCTTTCTTGGTCCTAGATCATTTGAGTCAACTATGGCCTGTGCTTTGTTGCCTGGAGAGCAAAGGGAAGAGGGGAGAATACCACTTAACTTTCCATTTTATTCATGAGAATTTTGGCTGAAATGATCCTTGGTCATGTAGTCAATTACGAATTTGACAGACATGTCCAAATTGTCACAGCTTTGATTACACAGGCAAAACAAAGGTGATGATTCAGAAGAAGGCTGTTTTGGTTGGGAAGGAATGGGAATTGTGCCCTGAAGGAGCTCGTATTCTTCAATGTCACCTTTTTAGAAACCTTCCCTAACCCCCTATATAAAATAGCACACTGCCTCCTGTACTCTTGATCCCCTCTCCTGCCTTATTTTTCTTCGCAGCACCTATATCACCGCCCAAGAGGATTTTCATTCCCCTTAAGAAGATGGGCTCCGTTACAGTAGGAGCTTTGTTTTGTTCACTGCCACATGCCTAATGTGTAGAACAGGGTCTGGCACATAGGCAACACTCAGCAAACGCTTGTCGAATGAATGTACTGAATTGTTTTAAAGAAATATATAAATACCTAGAATAATGATTTGGCTCTTTATGGATTGGACTGTGAAATAATTGAAACAAAGAGACTTCTGGCTCTTTGCATTTCCCTGGTGCCTGATGACTAGGGTTTCTTTTTGCACAACCTTCAAAACCAGCTTCACTCTAAGTTTTCTGACACTCTGGTTTGTCTCAACATGTGCGGTGCCCCATGATACCCACAATTTGACATTTAGATTATTTCTTGCAAATAGTCTGAAGCAGCATCACACATCATGGGGTGACATGACTTCCCCCAGAGTAGCTGGAACGTGGGAGATACAATCAGAAATGCTCATTTGATCGGCAACATGTTCCCCACTCCCAGGAATTTACCATCACATGCCCTGGAACTGGTCACACAAAGGTTTACTTCCCACTCCCAGGCACAAGGCCAGCCAGAGACAGGACCGGTGTTCACACATGCCTCCAATGGAAGACACTGCCTTAGGTTAAGGGTTACACATGCTTTGCCTAAGGAGCTGGAAAAAAAGGATTTTATGGGCCACAGTGACATTTCCCTGTAAATGAATTGGTGATGTTAATCTAAAGGCTCATTAATGAGATACAAATATAAAATAACTGTAGCTTCTCTACCAGTTACTGTCTCATACCACTTGTACCTAATTATAGAGGGCTTGTTAAAACAACATAAAAACCACAGAAAGCTGAAGAGTCAGATAGTCAATTAAATGGATTGCTTTAAGGCACACGGAAAATGTAGTATGTTTCTCCCCAAAGCTGAACGAATCCCACATTCCTATGCTTTGGTCACTACTGAAAACACAGCTTCTAAAAACCAGCTGATGCCTCTTCAGAACCAAAGGTACATAGAGAATAGTTTTCTCTAAAATAAAACATGCACACACAAATATTAGTTTCTGTATTTCTTCCATCACTCTCTTCTTTATTCTCTCCTAATACTGGATAGACAGGGAGCTCTTATTAATTGAAACTAATAGTGAGATTGTATCATTTGCAGAAATTAAAAGACCCTTTTGGATTAACCTTTTTCATCACCCCCACCGAAAATCTCTGAACTCTGTTAAGCAGGCCAAACATTACAAAAGACAAAGGCTCATGTCTTCACTCTGGATCAAAAACTCTATCCTAAGAAAATAGGCTATTTTGTCCTAAATGCATCACTCGGTCAGTAAGTACTTTCAGAGTGCCCACTACCAAGCTAGATGCTGCTGAGGATACACGGGAGGTATGACACATGGCCCCTGCTTTCAGTCTATTTGAGTGACTATTAGTCACCCTTCCAGAGCTAAGCTGAGCAGTACTAACAGGACTATTAGTTAAAAGCTCTTGGAACTGTGGAACTGTGACCCAGAAGAGACTTAAAATAATAAGGACACTTAAAAAAAAGAAAGAAAGAAAGAAAGAAGTCATTGCAAATTGTAGTTCACGGTTGCCTGGTGCTTACTTAAAGATACCCATAAGCAAAAATCCTTAAAGCCTCAGTGAGGTTGTGTGGTTTTCGGCTTCCCGATCAGCTTGGATATCCATGGATCCCGCAGAGGGTTGCAGGAGGCTCAGCCACAGAAATAAACAGAAGCCTTTGCTATCACATGGCAAGTAAGTGTCGCATCTCTTGAGCGTCCCAGGTATCTGGGGCAGCCCCCTGACGATGGATGAAACGATATCACATCCAGCCAGAAAACAACCCAGCAGAAACAGTGAGATGACACATAAACCCACAAGCTCAGCTTATAATGTGAAGCAACAATACATGAGCACACTGTACTTCTGCAGCCACTCTAGAGAAAGAAGGAGAGTAAAATGTGTGAGAAAGCCACAGTTAAATTACTCACTATTAGCCCCTACAGTGTGCTTCCAACCTACGTGGAGATTATATGTATATCTATCTATATATGCATATATAGTGTGTCTGAAGACACACACGTGCGCGCGTGCACACACACACACACACACACAGAGGAATTGAGAATGTCACAGTTAAATTTTTTACTAGTATAATGAGGAAAGAGACGAACAGAAGGAGCTCCCTGGGCTAATTTTCTAGCCAGCAGCCACCGCAATGTTCCCACTAGGAGAGTGAGAAGGAGTGAGAGCAAAGTATAATAAATAATGACTGGCTCTGCTGGTCAGGAGAAATTATCACTACGCTTGAGGGATCTAAGCATATGCTCATCCAGAAAACAAATCAGAGGTGGAGACTGAAGAGAGGGAGAAAAGAAAACCCAGAATGGTTTGGACTTATCTTTAGGACAAATTCATTTAAATAAAAAGAAAATTTTAAAACCAATAGCATCACCAAAAGTTACACATAGCCAAACCTAAAACTGGCCAAACACCCTAGTTCCCCAAATTTAAATTGCTTTTTAACTTGTGGCTTTATATGGCTTTACAGGAGGAAACCAAGCTATTTTACATTTCTCATAGGCATCTGCTCCAATCCGTTATATTTCTTTTGTGTCTGCTTCTGTGTCTTACCACAACAAAAGACTCAGAATCCTTACTCTATGCTCACCTACAGAGATCTGTTCTGTGTGGCAGGAAAATAGGACCTAGAAAATTCAGGGAAATGCAGAGGCAAAACATTACCCAGCTCAGGAAAGTCGCTTTTGCCCAGGTTTCCGGGCTAAAACTTACTTTGATGTGTCAGAAGCAAGTAAGTCAGCATCAAACCAGGGTGGGCTTGAATGCTCATAGGATAAAAGGAAAGGCTAGGCATTATTCATCTTATACGACTTCCCTATAAAATGAAGAAAACAAAACCTATAGGTTAAAGGATTTTTCTTTTTTTACCTAATTGATAGTCTGTGCCCAGTGTGTGACCACGTGTCTTGCATATAAAGAGACTCAGACAAACCAGTAATATATTCTTCAACAGCCAGAGAAGTAATAGGGTCTGGGTTTACACTACTACCTGAAACAAATGAAACAAATAAAAACAAGAAAAATAAACAAGACAATAAGATAGTAGATATTGCACAATGAAGGAAAGTGACACTTGAATGAGATGAACACTATGACCCAGATTAGAATTTGGAAGGGTTTCCTGGCTACAGTGCAGGGTGGAGGGGTATCAAAGCTAGAGCCTGGTAGTCTTCTTGAGATGAAAATACAAAGCTGGGAGTCCAGGGAGGCCAAGGCACCTACTGCTTGCAGGGCAGAGTAGCAGAGGGAGAGCTGTGCCGAAAGAAAGCCCAGGAGATCTTTAGAGGCTCTTTCTTGAGTATTCAGCTGAGTAATGACCCATTCATGTATGTCAGGAAACTACCAAGAAAAAAGCCAACAGAAATATTAGAAGGAGTAATATCTGTAGTTCATACAGGTTCAGGAATAGTACCGGTTACCAGCAACCAGAAAGGAAAACCATAATTTTGAATTTGAACAATCAGAAGGGGAATAGTGTTTTGGTAGTGGGAGAGAAAAAAATTAACTCTAGACAGATTCCACCTTAAAGGCTTAAAAATAAGATTAAAAAAGGATCAAACTGTCTGCAAGTGACTTACCCATATTCTAAAAAATGGTTCAAGAATGTTATAGGAATACAAAATATACAGCAGCCAACAAGATAAAATTCACAATGCCTGACATCCAATCAAAAATTACCAGGCATGAAAAAAGCAGAAAAATTAGACTCAACAAGAAAAAGCAATGAATCAAAAGTGACTCAGAAATGACACAAATATCAGTATACAAGAAATTAAAATGATTAATGTATTTCAATTCCTGATGTTCAAGAAGCTAGAGGAATAACTGAATGTAATAATTTCAAATGTGGAAGCTACAGAAAAGTCTCATATCAAACTTCTTGTAATTAAAAAAATACATGTCTGACATGAAAAATACACTGAATGGAATTAACAATGGATTAGACATTGCATAGGATTAAGGAACTAGAATGCATAGCAATAGAAACTGTCCAAAATGAAACACATTTCATTTTGAAATGTGAATAAAGACTAAAATAAGCAGGATTATCAGTGAACTGTGGCACAGTCCACATTTTATTTGAATTTCTAAAGGGGAGGAAAGGAGGGAAAGAAACTGAAGAAATTAAAGATAATATGGCCAAAAATCTTCCAAATGTGATGAAAACTTTAAACACACAGTTCCAAGAATCTCAGTGAATCCAAGCACAAGAAACACAAAGGCACATCATGATCAAATTGCTTAAAACAAATGATAAAGAGTAGACCTTAAAAACAACCAAATAAAAAAGACATTATGTATGGAGGAACAAAGATAATGATGACAGAACATTTCTCATCAGAAACAAATCAAAATAGAAGACAGTACAGGTACATTTTTAAAGTGATGAAAGAAAAAATCCTCAACTTAAAAGTCTTTACTCACTAAAAATAACTTTCAAAAATAAATGTGAAAGTTGTTAGTGTTTCTGGAAATTTTAATTGTACAAAGATGAATAATGAATAAACAGTTTGATAGAGAAAAAAATTTAATGTAAAAAAAACCTTTTTAACACATGCAAAAGCTGAAAGAATTCATCACCAGTAGACAAGCACTACAAGAATTGTTAAAGGAAGTCCTTCAAGCAGAACAAAAATGACACCAGATGTAAATTTCTATCTAAACAAAGGAATGATGAGCATCAGAAAACAGACAAAGTGAGTAAATATAAAGTCTTATTCTTTTTTTTTTTTTTAAGATTTTATTTATTTATTTGACAGAGATAGAGACAGCCAGCGAGAGAGGGAACACAAGCAGGGGGAGTGGGAGAGGAAGAAGCAGGCTCATAGCAGAGGAGCCTGATGCGGGGCTCGATCCCATAACGCCGGGATCACACCCTGAGCCGAAGGCAGACGCTTAACTGCTGTGCCACCCAGGCGCCCCTAAATTCTTATTTTAAAATCTCCTTAAAATAAAATCAACTGTTTAAAGCAAAAATAATGACAATCTACCTGTGTGGTTTATAACATACGTAAAAGTAAAACATATAACAGCAATAGCTGACAGGCCTGGAGAGGAGAAATGCAAGTACACTGTCATACAATTCTTAATTATATTTGAAGTCGTATAGTATCACTTGAAGATAAATTGTGAAATGTTAAAGATGTATACTCTAAGTGCAAAAGCATCCTTTACGATAATCCAACGAAGGGTTATAGCTAATTTCCCCCAAAAAAGGAAATAAGGTGGAATCATAAAAATTCAATTTAACCAAAAGAAAGGAGAAAAAGTGTGGACGAGCATCAAAAGTATGGATGAATAAACAGGAAACAGAGAAAAATGGTAGTTTTAACCTAATCATATTAGTAATTCATATTAAATGTACATGATCTAAATACCTGTATTAATGTCAGAGATTGTGAGATGGAATAAAAGAAGCAAGACCCAATTATAAACTGCCTACAAGAAACCCACTTTAAATATAAAGACATAAGCAGGTTAAGAGTAAAAAATAGAGACAGAAATAAAGCTTTAAAAAAAAGCTGCAGTGTCTAGATTAGTAGACAAAGATTTCTCAGCAAAAAAAAGTGTATAAAATATTTCTATATATTTTAAAGATATATGTATACATACACATATATATTTATGCATATATATTTTATACATGTAATAACACATATTTTATACATATAATACATAAATACAAATTTATATATATGTGTATATATTTTATCAGGAATGAAAAGAGGTATTTTTTTTTTAATAATAAAAAGATGGTTGGGGCACTTGGGTGGTTCAGTCAGTTAAGCGTCTGCCTTGGGCTCAGGTCATGACCCCCCGGATCCTGGGATCGAGCGCCAAGTCAGGCTCCCTACTCAGTGGGGTGTCTGCTTCTCCCTCTGCCTCTCCCCCCGCTTGTGCTCTCTCTCTCTCTCAAATAAATAAATAGTGAATTAATGAAGAGTTCATGAAATCCTAAATGTTTATGCACTTAAAAAAAGGAAGGAACAACTGGTTAAACAGAAAGGAGAAACAGATAAATCCACAATTCAAGTTGTCTGTTTCAACACCCCTCTTTCAATAATTATTAAAACAAGTAGATATAATATCAGCAATAATACCACAGGCTTAAACAATGCTATCAACTAATTTGACCTGATATTTACAGCACATTTCACTGAACAAAGTAAATACATATTCTTTTTGAATGCATATGTAACATTTACCAAGACAGACCAGATTCTGAGCTGTAAAATGTCTTGATAAATTTAAATGAATTCAAGCCATACAGACTATGCTTTCTGACTGAAATGAAATTAATAATCAATAACTGAAAAATATTTGGAACCAAATATTTGGAAATGCAATAACAGTTCTAAATTATTCAAGTCAAAGAAGAAATCAAAAGGGAAGTTAGGAAGTATTCTGATTTACATGAGAATGAAAACACAGAATATTAAAATCTGTGGGATGCAGCTAAAGTAGTATCTAAAGTGAAATTTATAGCTCGAAAATGTCTGTAGTAGAAAATAAGGTATTAAATTAGTGATCTCAGCTTCCACCTTAAGAAACTAAAAAGATTAAATTAATCCCTAAAACAAGAAGAAAATGATAAAAATCAGAGCAGAGATCAATGAAATAAGAAATAACAATAAAAGCAGAAGTCTGTCCTTTGAGATCAATAAAAGTAATAAATTTCTATTCAGACTGATCAGGGGAAAAAAAGAGAAAAGACACAGATTACCAGTGTGCAGAACAAGAGAGATGACACCAGTACAGATTCTACAGATATGGAAATAGTAATATTATGAACAACATTTTACTAATATATTCTACTCCTTAAAAAAATGGGTTAATTTCCTGAAAGATAAAAACTACTGAATAGGTACAAACTACCAAGAAGAATATTCCTCCTCTACTAGTAGTGAAAAATGATCCCACAAAGAAAACACCAAGCTCAGATGCTTCACTACTGAATTCTACCAAAGAACTAAGATAGAAATAATACCAATTCTATGCAAATTCTTCTAGAAAATCAAAAAGGTGTGCAACCCAACTCATTCTAAGAGGTCAGCATTACTCTGATATCAAAACCAGACAAAGACAGTACCCACATGACGATAGATGCAAACATTCTTAACAAAAAACTGGCAAACTGATTTCAATAATATGGCTCTGAAAGATAAAAACATCATGATCAACTGATGATCATCCAGTTCACTCCAGAAATGCAAGATAGGTCTGACATTAGGAAATTCTTCTATGGAATTTACTATATTAACAGATCAACCCAATAGATGCAGAAAAAAACATTTGACAAAAATCCATTTATTCTGACAAAAGCTTTGTACACTAGGAACAGAAAGGAAGTTCCTCAAGCTGATAAGGGACACTTACAAAAAAATCCTCTAGCTAACATCATAATTGATGGTGAAATAATTAATGAATGCCTTCCTCCTAAGGTCAGGAACAAGACAGGGTTGTTCACTTTCACATTTGTATTCAGTGTTGGAGGGACGGATGACAAAAGAAGCACAAGGAAACTTTTTAGGAGTGAAAGAAATATTACGTTGATTCTAGTGAGGGTATGGGTTCACAGGTATATATAAACATGTCAAAACTTATCAAATTGTACACTTTAAATAAATGCAGCTTATTGTACATCAATTTTATCTCAATAAACTGGGGGTTGGGGGGAGAAGCAAGCCACATAATGACCATCATTCCTGTCAGAGAATCTGTTTACTGTGAAGTAAAAAGCTTTGCTTTTGTAAATCAATAAAACATAGTAAATTTTCACATATACACATTTATTCTGTGGAATACTGCTGCTGTGGGATATGAAATTATTTGCTTTAGACAATTAATTTTGGGAATACTGAACTGTGCACAGTTAAACATGTTTCCCAAATACAAGACTTCTCCTTTAATATATTTTACACAGTGAACCTCAATAAGAGGAAAAAATAATTCACAGCATTTCTGAAACATGCTTGACCATATAATCCCTTTTTCAAGGAGTATTTATAATAACTAGTGACCTGTAGATCCCACCTGGAGAAATACTTGGATAGACTGGTCAGTTACCATTAAGTACAAAAGACCCAATTCTGGAGAAGTCACATTTGAACCTTGGTTTCTAATGTCAAGATAATTTTATTTTAACATTCTAGCACTGAATTCAGCCTTTCTAATGAATTGCTACCTTGCAAACAGTCTCCAAACTTTTAAAACCTTTAAAAACCACATCCAGATTATCCTAATTACTACTTATAAAAATATTTTAGATATAGTTGGTTAAAAATCAGTCCAGCAATAACACAACTTCCCTTTCCAAAGTCTATGAGGAAATTAAATATTCCATTAATAAAAGGTATGAGGACTCTTAGCAGAGGAATGTTATAAGCAGTTTCTTTATCTTATATTTTTAAGTGAATACTGAAGACAAGTTCTTTTAATTATTCACAAGCCATTCTCCACAATACAATAGTACAAAAATTATCTGACAAGTATCATCATCATCATCATAACAACAATAATCAATAATAACTGCTATAGCATACGTTTTTAAAAAAATCCCTGGATACACAGCACAGGGAATATAGTCAATGACATCGTAATAGCATTGTGTGGTGACAGATGGTAGCTACACTTCTGGTGAGCATAGCATAACACAGAAGTTGAATCACTATGTTGTATAACTGAAACTAACATAACATTGTGTGTCAAATATATGCAATTTTAAAAATGTTTAATAATTTCTAATTTAATAAAACTTGCTTCATTTTTGCCAAAATACTTTATCTATGTTCAGGTGTACAGAAAATTCCTGAACGTTATTTTAATTGCATTGTTTGTCTGCTTAGCAAAAAAGAGCTCAAAAGACAATACCAGAATGGAATTGGTTTGGCCATAACCAACAATCTAATCAAAGATTTAAGTACCAGGAGAAACCCTGGCCTGAAATAACCCTTTGAAGAGCTTTTTTTGCATGGCATAAAGAGTTCTTGCCAACAACTTTATCTGAATTTATCAGTTAATTTCAGACTTCTAAAGTTGATCCCTACTGGGTAGATTAAAATTGCATGAATTTATAATGAAAATACCTCTAGGCCTAACTCTTTATGTTCATAAACGCATGGCCTGGGCCCTATAAATGCCAGTTTCCTGGGTCAAATGCGTAATATTCTCAGGATCAAAATCTCTATTAAAGCCATTCAAGCAACTCCTCTACTTGAAATATCTTCCCTTTAACTTTGATTTGGGTACTGTGATTGCTCATGATACTTTAATTTGTATGCCATGTATTTTAGGGTTAGGAGATATCCTTGGCTTTCCTTGTACCCCAGGTCCCCTGTTCTAGCTTCCAAAGAGAACTCCAATCAAGCATATACCACATAGTCAATATTTTAAATAAGGCCATTCCATGTTGGCAGTCATTTTTATTGCATGGAATTTTCACCTAGACGATGGTGAGTATAGACTGTTAGTTTGGGCTTGTATCACTTTTTTTGCTCAGTGTCCTCTGTTGGGCGGAAGGCAATGTCTATGTCTGTGTTCTGAAAACCTGCCCTCTGTTTCACCTAATGTCACAACAGAGAAAGTAGAGAGCATTTGGTTACTGAATGGCTTTGCTCTAGGGCAATCACTAAGAAACATTTTTTAAAAAAAGCTTAATCAATATGCTAAGAAAGGGAAGAAAATGGAATCATATAAAATGTTCAAGTAGAACCACAAAAGGCAGAAAAAGTGTGGAATACAAAAATAGGAACAAAAAAGAAGGGCAACAAGTAGAAAACAATAAGAAATGTCGTAGATATTAATCCATGTATATCAATAAACATCTCTTATGTCAATGGTCTAAATATACAAATTAAAACAGAGACTATCAGAGTGAATCAAAATCAAGACCCAAATTTATGTTGTCTACAAGAAAACAACTTTAAATATAAAGACACATAGATTAAAAGTAAGGAAATGGGAAAAAATATATTATGCTAACACTAATCAAAAGAAAGTGGAATTAGCTATATTAATGTCAATTAGGATAGACTTCAGAGCAAAGAAAGTTATCAGAGATAAAAAGAGTGATTACATAATGATGAAAGGCTACATACTCCAAGACATGACAATCTTCAATGTGTATGAACCAAACAACAGAACATCAAAATACATGAGGCAAAACTGATAGATTTGCAAGGAGAAATAGATGAATCCACTATTATAGTTGATGATTTGACATCCCTCCATTATAATTGGACAGATCCAGCAAGCAGAAAATTAGTAAGGACATAGTTGAATTCAAAAGCAACATCAATCAACTGGATGTAATTGACATCTATAGACTACTTCATTCAACAATAGCCAATTACACATTCCTCTCAAGCTTTCATGGAAAATTCACTAAGATAGACCACATGCTGGTCCATAAAACACACCTTAACAAATTTAAAAGAACAGAAATCCTACTATGTCTGCTCTAAGACCACAATGGGATTAAGCTAGAAATAAATTACAAAAAAAGATAGCTAGAAAATCCCCAAATATTTGGAGATTAAACAATACACAGGTCAAAAAAGAAATCTCAAGTTCAAAAATATTTTGAACCAAATGAAAATGAGGATAAAATTTACCAAAATTTGTGGAATGCAGTGAAAGCAGTGCATAGAGGGAAATTTATAGCCTCAAATACCTAACACTAGAAAAGAAGAAAGATCTACAATTAATAATCTAAGCTTCCACCTTAGGAAAACAGAAAAAGAAGAGAAAATTAAATGCAAAGAAAGCAGAAGAAATAATAAAAATTAGAGAAGAAATCAGTGAAACTGAAAACGAGATCAGTAGAGAAAATCAATAAAACTAAAAGTTGGCTTTTTAAGAAGATGGATATAACTGCCAGGTTAACTAAGAAAAACAAGAATAAAGACACAAATTACTAATATCAGGAATGAAAGAGTGGACATCACTACAGATCCCATGGAAATTAAAAGGATAATAAAAGAATATTATGAACAACTCTATGTCCATGAATTTGGTAAACTAGATGAAATGGACCAATTCCATGAAAGACACAACCTGCTAAAACATAAGAAGCAACAGACAATCTGAATAGATCTATTAAGGAAATGGAATCAATAATCATTAACATTCCAAACAGAAAGTGCCAAGTCTAGATGTGTTCACTGATGAATTCTACCAAACATTTAAGGAAGATACTCTACCAATTCTCCACAATATCTTCCAGAAGATCAATACATCCTAACTCATTCTGTGAGGCCAGCACTATCCTAATGTCAAAACTAGATAAAAAATTACAAAAAAAGAAAACATCAGATCTGTATATATCATAAACATAGATGCAAAAATACTCAATAAAATGTTACTAAATCAGATGCAACAATATATAAGAAAGAATTATACACTACAACCAAGTGGGATTTATCTCAGTTATTCAGAGCTGGTTCTACATTCCAAAATCATCAATGTAATCCATCACACTAACAGGCTAATGAATAAAAATTCCATGCTCACAGCAATAGATTAAAAAAAAAAAAAAAAAAAACGAACAAACCTTGACAAAATCTAGCACCCACTGATCCTCTCAAAAACTAGGATTAGAGATGAACCTCCTCAACTTGATAAAGAACAGCTACAAAAAACTTACAGCTGCAGCTAGCATCTCATTTAATGATGAGAAACATGAAGCTAGGATAAGGAACAAGACTTAGATGCCCATTCTTGCCACTGCCTTTCAACACTGTAGTGGAAGTCCTAACTAATGTAATAAGATGCTAACAGGCAATAAAAGCTATAGGGACTGAGATGGAAGAAATAAAATCATCTTCACAGATGACATAAGTAGTATATGTAGAAAATCCGGAAGAATCAACAAAAATACTCCTGAACTAGTAAGTGATTATAGCAAGGTTACAGAATGCAGGCTAATATACAAAGCCAAAGACTTTTCTATATTCAAGAAATGAACAAGTGGAATTTGAAATTAAAACACAATACCATGTACATTAGCACCTTAAAAATGGATGAGGTATAAATCTAATATGAAAAATAACTATATGAGGTAAACTACAAAACTCTGATGAGAGCTATCAAAGAACAACGTAAATGGAGAGATACACCATGTTCATGGAGAGGAAGACTCAATATTGTCAGATATTTGTTCTTCTCAATTTGATCCATAGATTCACTACAGTCCCAATCAAAATCCCAGCAGCTTATTTTGTGGATATCAATAAACTGATTCTAAAGAATAGCCAATTCAATATTGAAGGGCAAGAGCAAAGTCAGAGTACTGAACTTCATGATTCAGTGTAGAACTACATTAATCAGGATACTGTGGTCTTAGAGAAAGAACAGACAAATAGATCCATGGAATGTAATAGAGAGCCCAGAAATAGACCCATGTACGTATAATCAACTGATCTTTGATCAAGAAACAAAAGCAATACAACAGAGCAAGGATAGTCTTTTCAACAAATGGTGCTGTAACAAATGGACATCCACATGCAAAAAAAAGGGGGGGGGCAGCAGCTAGACACAGACCTTACACCTTTCTTTTTTTTTTAAAAGATTTTATTTAGTTACTTGAGAGAGAGAGTGGGAGAGCACAGAGGGAGAGGGAGAGGGAGAAGCAGACTCCCCGCTGAGCAGAGAGCCTGACGTGGAACTCGATCCCAGGACCCTGAGATCATAACTGAACCGAAGGCAGATGCTTAATCAACTGAGCCACCTAGGTGCCCCCACCTTACACCTTTTAGAAAAACTAACTCAAAATAGACGATAGATCTAGATGTAAAATGCAAAACTATAAAACTTGTAGAAGACGTTACAGGAGAAAACCTAGATGACATTTGGTGTGCTGGTGCGGTTTTAGATATGACACTAAAAACACAATCTATGAAAGAATTAATTGATAAGCTGGACTTCATTAAAATTAAAACTTCCACTCTTCAGAAGACAGTGCCAAGACTTAAAAGACAAGCCACAGACTGGAAGAAAATATTTGCAAAAGATATATCTGATAAAGGACTGATATCCAATATATACAAAAAACCCTTAAAAGTCAATAATAAGAAAATGAACAACCCAATTTAAAAGGAGACAAAAAAACCTAAAGCAACATCTCATCAAGAACATGTATAAATGGCAAATAAGCATATGAAAACATGTTCAACATGTGCCATTAGGGAACTGCGAATCAAAACAACAACGAGATACCACTACACACCTATTAGAACGGCCACAACCCAGAACACTGATAATACCAAATTCTGGTGAGGATGTGCAGCTCTCATTATTGTTGGTGGGAGTGCAAAATGTGATAGGCACTTTGACAGTTTGGCAAGTTCTTACAAACCTAAACAGACTATTATGATATGATTCAACAATCATACTCCTTGGTATTGACCCAAATGAACTGAAAACTTATGTTCACACAAAAACCAGCACATCGGTATTTATAACTTTATTTATAATTGCCAAAACTTGGAAGCAATTAAGATATCCTTCAGTAGTTGAATAAACTGTAGTA
This sequence comes from Ursus arctos, assembly GCF_023065955.2. Lineage (NCBI taxonomy): Eukaryota > Metazoa > Chordata > Mammalia > Carnivora > Ursidae > Ursus > Ursus arctos. Next base: position 31,578,369 of record NW_026622786.1, on the reverse strand, counting down.
CATCAAAATTATGGGATATTATGCAGCATTAAAAAGAAATAAACTATCTGGGCATGAAAAGACATTAAAGCAACTTAAATGCATGTTACTGAAAGAAGCCAATATGAAAAGCCTACACACGGTATGATTCTAACTACATAACATTCTGGAAAAGGGAAAGCTATGGAGATAGTAATGGGATTACTGTTTGCCAGAGGTGGGGGAGAGGGAAGGATAAATAAGAAGAGAAAAGAGGATTTTTTGAGCAACGAAACTATTCTGTATGATACTATAATGCTGGTACATGTCAAAATACATCTGTCAAAACCCGAGTGTACAACACCAAGAGTGAACTCTAATGTAAACTATGGACTTTGAATGAAAATGATGTGTCAGTGTTGGTTCATCAGCTGTAACAAATGTACCACTCTGGTGAGGCGTGTTGGTAACGAGGTAGGCTGTGCATATATGGGAAAAGGAGGTATATGGGAACTCCTGTATTTTCTACTCAATTTTTCTGTGAACCCAGAACTGCACTAAAAAATATTTGTTGATTTTTAAAAATGGCCAAAGGATTTAAACAGACATTTCTCTAAAGATATACGAATGACCACCAAGCCCATGAAAAGATGCTCAACCTCACCAATTATTAGGAAAATGCAAATTAACACCACAAGATACTGATACCCATTAGGATGACTGCTATCAAAAACAAAACAAGAGAAAAAACACAGAAAATAAAAATTGTTGGCAAGGAAATGGAGAAATTAGAACCCTTGTGCATTGCTGGTGGGACTGTAAAATAGTGCAACCACTATGGAAGACAGTGTGATGATTCCTCAAAAAATTAAAAATGGAATTACATATGATCCAGCAATTCCACATCAGTGTACATACCCAAAAGAATCAAAAGCAGGGTCTCAAAGAGATATCTGTACACCCATGTTCATAGCATTATTCACAACAACCAAAAGGTAGAAGCAACCCAAGTGTCCACTGACGGATGAAGGGATAAACAAAACGTGGTGTATACATAACAATGGAATATCATGTAGTCTTAAAAAGGAAAGAGATTATGACACATGCTACATCGATGAACCTTAAGGACATTTCACTAAGTAAAATAAGCCAGTCACGAAAACACAAATACTGTATGATTCCACTTACACCTACAGTAGTCAAATTCATACACAGAAAGTCGAAGGGTGGTTGTGAGGCGCTAAAGGGTAGGAAGAATGGGGAGTTGCTTTTTAATGGGTATAGAGCCATAGTTCTGCAAGATGAAAGGGTTCTGGAGTTGTGGAGTTCTGGAGATTGGTTGCACAACAGTACGAACATACCCAACACTGCAAAAGTATACACTTAAAAATGGTTATGATGACCCTTTAAAAATAAGGCAATATATCCCCATAGTTAAGAAGGTTGGCCTTTGGAGTCGCTGTTGATTTTTAAAATTGGTTTGGCTGTTGAACTTGGATAAGTCCCTAATTTCTCTAAATCTGGCTCTTCATATATAAAGATGATAATATCTTCTTTCATGGGTTTTGGGCACATCAGATAAAATATTTAAACATGTTAGGACGACACTTGCCATAATCAACATTCAAGACATGACGGTGGTGGGATAGAGCTACATTGTGCGCAGGCACACAAGCTAGAGGAAGACGTGAAGGAAACAAGCCTTTCCCTTCAGGAGTTTACCCCTGCATTATCATGCAAAACCAACATATGAACACCTTTTTATTATACTTCCTTAAGAGCTTTTAGGCATGATGTAGTTTCTAAATTTCAAATTTAGACACAAGGACCAAAAACAGCTTCCTCGGGTCAAGGAAAACGATCTCCACAGAGCACAGAAATCCTAACCCCAAGATTTGGGGCAAACAGTATCTTAACTTTTTCGAAGTTATTGCAGCAACCTACCTGCACTCTTAAAACAGCCAGGCAGCACCTTTCTCACATGGCAGCTGCCTTTCTAAGGTCTATCGATAGGCTCATCTGTGGGCCCAGACCTAATCAGAGTGCCAGACAGACTTTGAGACAAGAACCATTTTCACAGTTCTCAATCTCTCCCCACATTATTCTGACAACAGTCTGACTCCCTCAGACTCTCCTGTACCACGATGGCCACTGGACACAACTTATTCCCTCCAGACCTCCCTCTGTTTACACCACCACCTCCTCACTGCTGACAATGGACTCCACACTGCTCTCAGACTCAGCCCTGCAGCAGCGGAACAGACAGGAGCCACAGGTCGGGGCCACCACAGAACTGCTATGACCCTCCCTAGCACACGCTTACTTGCGCATGCCCTGTTCACGGACACGGGTTTCTCTACTGGCTCTGTCCCGAGGTGCTGGGTCGGCAACTGCCCAGTCCATCTGACCATAAATCCCAATTGTGTAGCTGGGGTCTACCACTGTATTAGTGTCCTACTGCCATTATAACAAGTTATCACAAACTCTATGACTTAGAGCAGCACAAATTTATTCTTTTACAGTTCTGGAGCTCGAAGTCCAAAATAAGTTTTATGGGTTTTAAGGTATCGGGGGCGGTTTCTTCTGTGCCTCAAAATACATGTAGATGGCAGATGCTGGAAGAAGCGAGCACTGGACTCTCCCTTAGAAACTCTGGGGGAGGCAGCGTGGCCCCGCTGACACCGTGAGTCTGGCCCAGTCATAACTGATTTTGGACGTCTGGCCTCCAGAACTACGAGAGAGTACATTTCTGTTGTTTTAAGCCACATCACTGGTGGTTATTTGTTAACAGCGGCCACAGTAAAATCTGACATAATATCCAGGTGGAAGGAATCCAGACAGGTGGTTTTGATGTGTGAGCCGTGATATTTTGGGGGGTGAGGGTGGGGGGAGGCCTGGATATATTTAAGTGTGGTCTCCGAAGCAGCACATTGGCATCACTGGAGAGTTCATTAGCAACGAGGCAGCTCCGGTCCCATTCCCAGACCTACTGAATATGAATCCACATTTGAATAGGGATCCCAGATGCACATGAACGTTTGAGACCCATACCCTAAAGAATTACAGAGCAACCAGACAGGAGGAACTTGGATATGTGGAAGCCCTCCCAGAGCTACCCAACCCCTGGAGCATGTCCCAGCTCAGACCCTTACATAGGAGAAATGTTTCATTTAAGTCATTTTTAATTTAGATTGCTATAATAGCTAAACCAATATCCCAACTCATACACCATCTGTACACCAGGCAATGCACAAATGACTCGAACGGAGTCCTGAACATTCAAACGCGTACGTATAAGGCAGGGAAGTCTTTCATTTCACACGCACATGGAAAGTAATATCACCTACCACAAAATGCTGCTATTTAACTGAAACCATGCTTTGGTTACTCAGAAGATCTATACTGATTCTTCTCTTGGGGGATTATGGCTAATCATTTTCAGGTTTTACTCCTTTCTCTAGGCTAGCCACAGAAACCACACCTTCAAGTCATGTAGTCTTTCATTCTTCACATATTACAAGCTTTTCCTTCTTATACAGTATAATAGGCCAGTTAGACTTGGAGGCAACATTTTAAAATATTTCATTCATTTCAATTGGATGAGTTAAGGGAAAAAGGCAACCTATGGGCTCTGCAACATTCCACTGGTCTATTTTGCTTCAATACCACACATCTCCATACTGTAATTTCAAATCTTGATACTATGATAGTTTAAGTTCCCCAACTCTGTTCTTTTCCAAGATTATACTGACCAGAAGTTGGCAAACCAACAGTGGGACTAACAACTGATTTTTCAGATTAAGTCTTTGTGGAAAACAGCCATTTCTTCTCATTTTCCTATTGTTTATGACTGTTCCCTGGCTACAATGGTAGTTTTGGGCCATTGTAATAGGGACATTCTGGTCCACAAAGCTTAAGATAATTACATCTGATATCTGGCCTTAATGACACGGGATCCTTTGCACCCCTATATAAATTTTACAGTTACTTTTTTCTTTACGTGTAGAAAGAGAACTAGAGATATTGTATAGGATAGCACTGAATGTACAGGTCAGTTTAGGGGAGACTTCACATGTTACTTTATTGACTATCCCAGTCCCTGGATATGGTACATTCTTCTTTTTAAATTTAAGATCTTTTTGTTTGGTTATCTTTATTTTTACTTTTTTTATTATGTTCAGTTAGCCAGCATATAGTACATCATAAGTTTTTGATAGAAGATCTCTGATTTCTGTTAGCAACATATTTTTCTTTATATTCTGCAAATCTTTTGTTATTCTTTTTCTTGGTGTTTTATTTCTAATACTATTGTATATGCATTTAAAAATTTTCATTTTCTGATATTTTGTTACTTGTATAGACATATAGTTGATTTTGTATAAAGACTTTGTCTTGTATTTTTATCAAAACAGGTGTTGACTTTATCAAGTGTTTCACCTGCATTTGTTGAGATAATCATATGGGTTTTCTTTATGCAGTTAATGAAGTGAACATACTAAATTTGCTAATGTTAATTCAATCTTTCATTCTTAAAATAAATCCCACTCAGTCATGATGTATCACATTTTTATATATGGCTGGATTTTATTTGCTAACATTTAGTTTGGAATTTTTGCTTCTATGTTCATAACAGATATTGTCCTTTAATTCTTCGTTCTTCTAATGTCTTTGTCAGATTTTGTGTTCAGAATATGTTAGCTTCATAAAATGAGTTGGGAAGTGCTCTTCCCTTTCCTCTTCTCTCCAAGACTTTGTGTAATACTAGTACATGTTTATCCCTTAAACATCTGGGGAAAATCACAAATGAAGCCATCTGGGCCTGAAATTTTCTCTCTGTGTGTGTGTGTGTGTGTGTGTGGACTTTGTTTCTTCTTGTGAGTGTTTTGATAAATCATATTTTTCAAAAATTTTATTCCTGTCATTTACATTTTCAAATGTATTGCCTTAATATTTTCCAGATATCCTTTTATTATCTTTCTAATATCTGTAGAATTTGTAGTGTTAGCTCCTCTCCTTTTTCATCCCTGATGTTGGTAATCTGTGCCTTTTCCCTTATTTTCTTGAACAGCTTTTCTAGCTGCTCATCATTTTATAGTCTTTCTAAAGAAAAACTTTGTTTTATGAATACTCTTTGTTAAATATTTCTTTTCTATTTATCTTTTTTATTTCTTCATTTCTATTTTCTTTGGGTTTAACTTTCTGTTTTCTAATTTCTTGAAATGGATACCTAAATATTTTCCCTGCTTTACCTGCATCCCACACAGTTTAATATACTTTTTTCATTTAATATTATTTCCTAATTGTGATTTCTTCTTTGGGCTGGATTCTTGGGTTGTTATAATGTGTTTTCCTTAATTTCCAAACTTTGGGGGATTTAATAGCTATCCTTTATACTACTGACTTCTAGTTAATTCTACTGTGGTTAAGAGAATATACTTTGAATGTTAATAATCCTTTGAAGTTCATAAAGGTTACTTTGTGACATAAAAAATGGCAAATTTTGGTAAATGATACATTTTCACTTGAAAAGAATATGTATTTCTCAGTTCTGGGTATAATTTTCTATATATGTCAATAGAAGTTGTTGAATTCAAATCTTTTATGTCTTAACTGATGTTTTGTCTGTTCCAGTGAATACTGAAAGAAGTGTGTTAAACTCTCCCAATATGATTGCAAATATGTCTATTTCTCCCTCCCTTTCAGTTCAATGAATTTTGCTTTGTATATTTTGATGTGGTTAGGCTCATATTCATCTATAATAATTATGCATTTCTGCTAGGTAAACCCAACAGATCATCTATGAAACGTTCTACTTTATCTCCAGTAATGAATCTTGCCTTAAAATATACCTTGTTTAACATTAGTGTCTGCATCATTATCTTTTTCTACCCTTTGCTTTCAATCTTTCTTTATTCTTAGATTTAATAGGTTTCTTGTATTTTTATGTAAACAATCATTGTTGAGTGTTTTACCTTTTACATTTAATATATTTACTGACGCACTTGTTTTTAAATCCATCATCTTATTCTTTTTCCTCTATTTGACCTACCCTGTACCATGTTCCCTATTTCTCTTTTCTTACCTTATTTTGAATTAAAGAAGTATTTTCATTACTCATTATACCCTTTTATTATCTTGCTAGCTATAATCTTTTATTTTTTTACTGAAGTATAATTGACAGACAATGCTAGAGTAGTTTCAAGTGTGCAACATATTGATTCAAGAATTCTATACATTACTCAATGCTCACTATGATAAATTATATTCTTTTATTATTCATTTAATGGTTACCCTAGAAATTATAAGACATCCTCACTTAGTTTTATTGATTTCTTCCACCTTTTTTCTTATTGCCAAATATTTCAATATTTTAAATAGCAAACATTTTAAACCTCACATTATTTAATATATTTATACAGAAAATACTCATTTAGCCTCCTCAATGATTGTATTTTCCACTACTTTTCATTCCTTTCTGCATCTTGGGGTTTCTGTTTAGTGCTATACATTTCCTTTTACCGAAAGAATTCTATTAGTGTTTCTTTCAGTACGGATCTGCTTATAACCTGTTATCCATTTTTGTCCGAATATATATTTGTGTTGCCTTCATTTTTGAAATACATGTTTTGTTAGGTACAGAATTCTAGGTAGATATTTTCTTTCAATACATAAAAGATGTCCTTGTATTCTGGCTTCCATTTTCCTATAGAGATGTCATTTGTAAACCTTACTATTACTCCTTGGAAGGTAATGAGTCTGAATCTATGGATTTTCTCTTTATGTATTTTGTTGTTGTTATCAGCAGTTTTACTACGGTGTGTCTAAGTATGGTTTTCTCCATATATCATGTCTGGCATTTATAGAAATTCTTGAATCTATAAACCTGGTATCTTTTATCAACTTTATAAAATTCTGTTATTTCTTTTAATACTGATTCATTCTATATTATCTCTCTTCTTCTCCTGGACTTGTTATGCAACTGATACATCTTTTCATGAGTCCCATCAGTCCTTATGTCTTTTCTTATATTTGCCAACCTTATTTCCTCCCTATTTTAGATTTTTAATTGACCTATCTTCCAGTTGACTAATCCATTCTTCAACGCTCTTTAATCATCTCTTAAATCCGTATATTGCTATCTTAATATCACTTTTTGTATTTTCATATATAAAATATCCATTTATTTTTATAGATTCCATTTATCTCCTGAGTTTTTATATATTTTTCTTCCTACAACATATTTCAAAATCTCTAATATTCCAATATCTGGATTTCTTTTGGATACTTCTATTTTCTGTTTTTCCTTCATTTTTAGTTATTTATGTCTTTATGTCTTCAGATTTGCCTTAAAAAAAAAACAACAACAACAACAACCAGAAAACCAAGTCCCTGACATTGCACTTCAAACAGAAAACTTCAGGCTCTTGATAATGTTGTTATCCTCCAAAATTAATGTACATTTCCTTCTAGCAATAATTTGGCATGGAAAATATCTTCCTTGATATGATCAATAATTTGGAGCTAGGTTGTAGTCTTTACGAGACTGGTCTATTTCAGGTTTGCCCTTACTTCCAGGATATGTCTTTATACAAAACTCTAACGTCTGGGCAGACTCCAAACTTAAACTTTCATCTCTCTATCACCCATAAATCTGCAGTGTCCTGGTTGTCGCTTATAAACTGAGGACAGAGCAATGCTGCATGTTATTCTTACCACTTTCCACTTTCCTTGTGTCAGGGATCTTGGTCCCTTAAATCTTGAATGCCTTGGTAGTCTGTTATATCTTCAAATAGATCCTTTAAAAATGTTTGTACAGCTCTTCTAGCTGTTCTCAGTAAGACAAGTAATTAGCGAGAGCCAGAAGAAAAACACTCACCCCTAAACTTTTTAGACCTCTACCTCAGCTTCTCTCTTTTTTGTTTTCAAATTCAGAGTTTCTGTAGTACAATTTATCCAGAAACTATCCCTTTGATCTCCTGCATAGAAGTACATTTTCTGCCTTGATGTGGATAGAAGCTAAGGGTTCAATATTGCTGTTTAAGGAATTTTAACTAGTTGCTCTGATGTCAGCACCACTTGTCAGACACCCTGCCCCCACCTTCCACACCACACACACACACACACACACACACACACACTTATGATACTAGGAGTCTCCAAGCCTGTGTTCTTCCAGAGTTCTGCGAAGTGAGTCCGCTTACTTCTTACAGGTTCCTCCTCCCACATAGGCTTTAAGCCATAGCCTCCCTCCACCCTAAGGCAGTTACCGCTTCTGTATTCATTTGCATGATTATAAAAATGCGTTGGAAATCTCTCATCCTTTTACATATCCTTTTCCATTTCTTTTGCCCTTACAGTTTATACCTACTTTTGTGGTCATTTTATGGAGTTTTGGAACAGAAAGGCGGTAAGTATGTGTGAGTGGTTTGCCATGTTACCTAGACATCCTCTACATAGTATTTTATAAAACAATGTAACTAGGTAGGCTTTATCCATGATAACTATGCAAGTAACTTAGTGTTCTCTTACATCTGGGCCATTTCAAGTATTTATTTTGAAAAGAAATTTCCCAGTAGATAATTAAGTTTACTTAATTAAGTCTATTCCCTGCTACAGTAGAATTAGAAGAAGTGTACTTCCAAGTCTCTTCTTCTCTCCGCAAAAGATATATTCCCTCCCCCACACACACACCTCTTTTTTCAAAAAAAAAAAAAAAAAAAAAAAGCACAGCGGTAGAAAGAGAGAGGAAATATGGTGATGAAGAATACTGGAGCTGAGATTTCAAAGTCAGAACCATAGTTACCCTTCTACTTAAAAAGTATTAGAGATTTATAGTTGGAAACTTCCTATCTGAAGGAAGAGTTCCAAACCTACTGCAATGTTTGGTCAAGATTTCTCAAGCTCTGTTTGCTAAGAAGACAGTATGGGTAACATGGAATGTCTGAATCATAAAATATTAGAAGTGGAAGGAATTTAGAGGTCATCTTAGTTTGAACTCCTTGTTTTAAGTATGAATAAACTGATCCTTAACAAAAGTAAATGATTTGACCAAAGTCAGTCGGCTAGAAGTGTGACACAACAGATAAAAGCCCTAAGACACCTTGGCAATTAACATCCTTCTTGGGGCATGGACATTCTCATTTGTAAAACTGGATTAATAATGGTACTCAGGATAGCAGTAAAATTGAAAGGAGATGTTGTTTTTAACAATTAATGTATTATTTGGTTTATGGTATTAACACGAGTACATATTTGTTCTTATTGGCAATTACAGACGGCCCGTGGTGAAACCAAGAGTCGAACTAAGATGACTCCTGACTCAATTCGAAAACTTTCCAAATACTATGAGTACTTTCCTCAGGAGGTATCTGTGAAGTTTATGTTCTGTGCAACATGGCTTGCTTCTGTCACTTTCCGTGTTTCCCAACTCCTGTTTAAGTATGATATGATAACGGGGTCATGTTTGGCCCAGGGCAGGTACACATTAGGTTTTAAGTGAAATGAATTCTTTTGAGACTCAACGGACAACACTGATTGCATGTAGTAAGCTCCTCTCAGCAGAACATGGCAACGTTTTTATGAAGAAAGTAACTAAATGAATGCCACTTAAGAAAGTAGGCCCCAAAATCTTATAAAATGTTGGAATTGTAAATTAGTACAATTTTTTGGGAGATAAATTTTACAGTAGACATTCAATGATTTTTAAATGAGCATAAACCCTGAAAACCCTAAGAAAATAAGAAAATATAACTTATAAAATCTAGAATAAAACATAAATAGAAAATATAAATAGAAAATATAAATAATAAAGTATAATTAATAAGAAAAAGGATGCTTATCTTAGTATTACTCTTTAATATTAATTTTTGGAAAAAAAGTCTAACAATAGAGAATTCATGAAATATATTTATATTGTTGATACTATGTGTCAGTTAAAAATTCTGTTGTATTACAATGTTTAATCACATAATATATTATTTAATAAAAAGACTAAGTTATCAAAAGTATGTACTGTATGGTTCCAACTTAGCAAACATAATCAACCTGTATCTCTCTCTTTCTGATCTGAACTGCTGGACCACTTGTGGTATTAATAAGGCAGCATTTATTTTTAATATTTAAATGATTTTCCAATACTAAATACTACCCAATTCTCAGAGACTCATCATCTCTCTCCAAAGCTCCCCACACTGACTACTGTCAAGTGTTGCTGCCTGTAAAAACACGTGGCCTACAGCACCCTAACAGGCTGGTTTACTACCCCTCTCACCCATACATATGTTCTTCCAAGGTAGTTTCCTAAAAACTGTTCCTGTCTTTCCAGTACTGTATGCCCAGGATGTAGCACAAAAGGAAATCACACAGTATTTGTTGAGTTAATAAATGAATACGCAAACGAAGGCATGAATCTCTGACCACTGCCATTTCACTGGTGCTCTAGCAGGGATTTCTCTGGTTTGAGGGTAGCAATAGAAAGGATGTCCTGTGGTCAGCTGGATAGCTCTTTTCTGGGGAGGCTTATACGAGGTTTTCTCGTATGTCTGTGGTTAGAGGGAAGACAGAGAGGGAATGAGCTGGAGACTGAATGATCTAGAAGAGTCTCATTCACAAGTTCAGGGACTGACAGCTGTCAACAGGGTAAGGGAGGCAACTGCATGTTGCACACCATCCAGCAGGCTAGCCAAGCATTCTTACACGGCAGCAAAGACCCAAGAATAGCCAGAAAGGTAAAGTCCCAATACACAAGCAGTTTTCATGTTTGTACGAAATTTGCTATTTTATCATTGGCCAAAGCAAGCCACACAGTGAAACCCAGAGGCAGTGTGAGGGGACTATCCAAGGGTTTTGATAAATTGAGGTATGAACTTATTTCTTCCTAGGAGGAAGAAAATTTGGCCTTTTGACAAATTTTCCCACCCATTGTACCTTCACTCTTAGTTACTGCTTTTCAGCAAAAAACAATTAAGTTCTGCTTCCTGGGATTCCCTGAAATAAACAGACACACACACACGTATCTCCTACACACATGCAGACACACACTCTAATTACAGAAGCATGAACATAAGCAGTGGTCATCACCCTACCTCAACACCAAGACTCACTAGAACTCAAAACAGTTTGAAATTTCTGAGCAATCATACACATTCACCCAGAAGGGCAATATAGCCTAGTGGTTAGTAATACAGGCTCCAGAGCCAGATGGCCTGTGTTGTGTTTTTTCTCCACCCCTTACGGGCTCTAGACCCTTGGGCAGAGGAAGTAACTGCACTGTGCCTCAATTTCCTCATTTGTGAAACCGTGATAATAATACTGCCTTCCTCATGGAGTTCTGAGGAATCACGAGTTTGGAGAGCACTTGCCATTGTAGGGTCTCAATAAGCAAGGCTAATGTCATCAATCTTCTACGTGGGGACAGGGAAGGGCCACATTGTCTCAGCAGAGCAGCTGAGAGGGGATACCGGCTTCTCCTGCTGACGTAGATGGCTGAGAAGCTCCTGTTTTCCTCAACACGGTGAAAAGTTTCCAATAGCCGCATTATTTTTCAGGCTTTTAGAGAACACCTGAGCCCTGAGCCAGAAACAGCCCCTGCAGTTCCTTACACTGTATCACAGGCATTGAAGAGCTTTTGCAAAATGACAGAGGCTTCTCCTGCGTCCTTTCTGAAGTGCAGTTCATTTGCCTCACAAAGAGTTGCAACAGTTTCAACACCCCTTTCCAGAAGTCTCCAGTGGCAGGCAACAGAATTACTGCTTGTTTTTATTTCCCAAAACCTTATTTGCTTACTAAGTGTCATGCCTAGTTGCAACCATTTTACAAATACTAACTCCTTCAGTCTTTATAATAACCCTTTGGAGTAGGTTCAATTATTATCTCCATTTTACAGCCAGGAAAACTGAGGCACAGGCAAATCAAACAGCCTGCCCAAGGTCAGCTAGTAGAGTGGCAGAGCCGCTCAAACCTAGGCAGTCGGAGCCGGAATCTCTGCTTTTCACTACTAACCTGTGCTGCCTTTCTCAGTGGAAGGTTATTATTTATTAAGCCATCCCTATGTGTCTGTGTCAAGCAAAGGGCTTGGCATTCATTGTGTCATTTAATTCTTACAAAAAGGAATTATTATCCCTTTACTCAAGATTGCTTTGGTGATTCAGGGTATTTTGTAGCTCCATACAAATTTTAGGATTATCTGTTCTATTTCTGTGGAAAAACACCATTGGAATTTTGATGGGGACTACACTGAATTTCTAGATTGCTTTGGGTAGTATGGACATTTTAACAATACTAATTCTTCCAATCCATGAACATGGAATATATTTCCATTTATTTGTGTCTTCTTCCATTTCTTTCATTAAAGTCTTGTAGTTTTCATTATACAGGTCTGTCACCTCCCTGGTTAAATTTATTTCCAGGCATTTTTATTCTTTTTGATCCAATTGTAAATGGGATTATTTTCTTACTTTTTGATAATCTGTTTTTAGTGTAAAGATATGCAACATATTTGTGTGTATGGATTTTTTTATCCTAAAACTTCATTGAATTTGTTCATTAGTTCTAACATTTTTTCATGGAGTCTTTAGGGTTTTCTGTGTATAATATGTCATCTGCAAATAGTGGCAATTTTATTTCCTCCTTTCCAATTCGATGCCTTTTCTTGCTCTTAGTAGAACTTCAAATACTATGTTGAGTAAAAGTGGTTAAGAGTGGTCATCCTTGTCCTGCTCCTGATCTTAGAGGAGATGATTTCAGCTCTTCACCATTAAATATGATGTTAGCTGTGGACTTATTATACATCAAGGTATGTTCCCTCTGTACCCACTTTGTTGAAAGTTTTTATCATCAATGGATGTTGAATTCTTTCAAGTGCCTCTTCTTTACCTGAGATGATATAATTCTCATCCTCATTTTGTTACTGTGGTGTATCACACTGACTGATTTGCAGATGTTAAGCCAGCCTTGCATCCCTGGAATAAATCCCACTTGATCATGGTGTATGAGCCTTTTAATGTATTGTTGAAATCAGTTTGGTAACATTTTGTTGAAGACTTTTGTACCTGTGTTCATCGGGGATACTGGCCTATAATTTTCTTCTTGTGTGTGGTATCTTTGCCTGGTTTTGCTATCAGGGTAATGTTGGCATCATAAAATGTTTTTGGAAGAGTTTCCCCTTGTTCTATTTCTGGAAGAGTTTGAGAAAGATGGTATCAATTCTTCTTCGAATGTTTGGTATAATTCACCAGTGAAGCCATCTGGTCCTGGGCCTTGTTTATTGGAAGGTTTCTGATTATGGATTCAATCTCCCTGCTAGTAGTCAGTAGTTCACATTTCCTATTTCATCGTGGTTCAGACTTGGTGGGTTGTAGGTTTCTAGGAATTTATTCATTTCTTCTAGGTTGTCCAATTTGTTGGCATATAATTGTTCACGGTAGTGTCTTATGATTCTTTGTATTTCTGTGGTATCAGCTGTAACAGGTTTTGCATATCTGATTTTGTTAGAGTCTTGTCTCTTTTTTGACTGGTAAATCAAACTAAAGGTTTGTCTAAATTTGCTTATCTTTTCAAAGAACCAGCTTTTAGTTTCACTTATCTTTTCTATTGTTCTTTTGGTCTCTATTTCATTTATTTCCACTCTAATCATCTTCCAGAGGTGGAAGTTGAAGTCGATTGAGTTTCAATGACTTGGCCAGCTTCTGTAGGTGATTAGTAACAGAACGATGCCTATTGTTGTAATTCACACACTATCTCACCTCCCACAAAAGTATCTGATAACTAAAAAACATTGTGATATATGTTCTTGCTCCAAGTGAGAAACATACCATTCTCCTCCCTACTTTTTCTGGATTTGACTAAATCAAGCTGCATTTAGTTTCCAGGAAAACTCATTTAATGAAAATATTAAGGTATGAGAATAGGCTCCTGATTTGATACTTACTATAACTCATTCATTCACTTATTTCACACATATTTGCTTAGAGCTGACTCTATGCCAGGTACTGCTTATGTTTGATCAGGTTGGTGTGCCAAAGACAGAAACCCCAGAGCTCTTTTGTTTAATGGTGGCTGCAAACATGGCTCCTATGACACACGCCTCTGGGTACAACAGCCCTAGTTAATTCTTTCCCAACACATCTCTTTGCAGTTGTGCGCTTATCCAGGGTGGTCATTGGCTTCAGACTCCTGAAGGACGCACGTCAGATGAGGTGAGTGAGGTAAGTTCTCCCTGGATTTCGAAGAGCTTTGGTTGATACCTGCTAGGAAGATTTACCCTGCCTGCTCAGGCCACTACGCTGTAAATCCCTATTCTGTAGCCAACTGCAAATTTCATAGGCATTTAAATGTGCTGTCCACTCCTGGAGAATAATTACAGCTATTTAATTGTATTCATAATTTAGCATACACCTGAAAAATATGCTGTGAAATATCGGGGGGATCCTTTAATACTGGTGTTCCATTTACAAACTGTCACATTTATAAAGCGTCTTTAATCTTCTAGGGTCTGCTAGAATTTTTTATTACAGTCTGCTTTGTGCTTTAAATATTAAAGATTCGGCAATACTTCAAAAGGTGATAATGCCTGATGCTCTGATGGAGCTTAAACCTCACCAGCTAACTATATTGAGGAATGTTCAGTGGCCCTGGCTTAATTAAACATGCATGTGTATTTTTAAATGCAATATTTTTCTGCTTGTTAGGTTTCTGACAAACCTCCAAACAGGTCCAGGTGGAACAAAGCATGTAAACAGGCTTGTGAATGGAGCTTAAAGCACTCAAATTAGCACCTTCTCTCAATTAATATGCAAACCTTGGAATCTCTGCATTTGATAATGCCATTGAATACTATTTGCAGCTTAACAGTGGATCTCTGTCATTTCATTTTTCTAAAACATGTCCAGTCTAATTATGTGAAAAGACACTGGTGACGGCTTTTTAGCCAATGAGATGGTATTTGTTCCCAGTAACTTACTCTTCTCTCTAGAACACAGCATACATTACAAGGCAGTGGCAGGCTTTAAATGTACCATTTGTTTTCATTATATAGCACTTAAAAGGTAGCCTTCTTCTAATTCAACATGCCATGTTAAGGCAGCCAGATTTCTCAAAAGCCCTGAGACCAAATTACCTATGGCAGCGGATGCTTGAAAATTATTTAAGCACCTTTCGCAATTAAAACAAAAGATGCATGAATGCAAACTCTATATTATTGCAAAAAGAAATCTCCACTTGGCATTTGTCACACTTCGGGTTTCTCTGAAAATCATGTCTCAAAGATATGGTATTTTGTTTTCAAACATGTACATTTAAATTTTTGTCACCAGAAATGAAATATTAAGCTCAGATTTTCAACCCAAGACTTCCAGACAGCTTTTCATAGAGACATATAATATTGCCTAATATTAAAATCCCCAAATAAATAACACTTTGAATAGCTGCTCATCTATTTGGAAATATTACTAAAGCTACCCAAATAGAGATTGGCAGTGGTTTGAAAAGAGAACAAGATGTTTTACTGATGAGCAGAAAGACTGGCTTTGAATGATTCAATCTGCTGTGGAATGAACATGTAACAACTGCTGGACTAGAAAAAAAACGCAGAGTAAAAATATACGTGGAGGCTTCCAATAAAAGTTCAATTATTATGCTGTAATAGGTAAGCTTGTGCAAAAAAAATTTTTTTTAAAGTAAAATAGGTCTGTAAGATCCGAGGCAATATTAGAGCAATTTTCTAGGTGAGGCAGTGCTAGTGGGATATGACAGGTGAGGTATTGTTATTATAATACCTAAGGCAAAGCAGCAACCACAAAATGATAGACAAACCTGAATTAATATGATATGATCGGCAAGGTGGCATTTGAATATAATCTTCCTGTATCGTGGAGAAAGCTGCATGCATATTACACAGTGAAGGAACTGTGTGCAAGGCTAAAGACAGAAGACTCAGTGGGAGGAAAGAAAATACAGGCAAGACTTCAGAAGATGTCTGTGCTTTGCTGGGTAAGGAGTACACTTGGAAATTGGATTTGTAAACAAATTAAAAGCTGAATTTCTTCTCCTAAAGCAGCCTTCCGTGGGCGTTGACAATAAACACTTAACCTTGGCAATTGGAGGCCTTTGAAACGAATAATCAGGGGGAAATGGGGGGTGCAGAGCATATTTAATTTTGCCTCCTCTTTTGATAATCCATACTTAGTGTTTCTAGACTGGATCTGTGAGCCAAGTGGCCATTTTAGACCCCCGGATAGGAAAATGTTGCCTTCCCTGAGAATTTCTGCCATCTTCTGCTTTCTTGATCTATGATCACCTCCTCTAATTAAAAGTCTTAATAGCATCCAAGCCCCGATCACACAAAAGAGACCACAACCTACTGAAAGGGTGCATTTTATTAAGCGACAGAAACTCTCAGAAATTGGAGCCTGCAGAAACTGCCTGCGTGATCTTTAATGGATTTTTAAAGATGACAAGGAAGGAAATGGGAAGTAAAGCAACGGAAGGTCGAAATTCCCTGAAGGAGCATTCTGAAGTAAATCAGCGCAACTGAAAAAGTGAACTCCTAGGGCCTGGGGATATCTCCCAGGTTTTCAGCTGGACACTTATGGCCTGTCGGGTCCCTGAACACCTCTGCTCTGGGCGGACTTTGACAGAGCGAGTCACAGAAAGATGAACGACAGCACCTGAAGGGCTGTTTGCGGGGCAGAAAATTGCTCCCTCTGCGCGCTGGGCTGCCTTTGCTCTCTGTCACGTGACTCACTGCAGCCCCCCACGTAACAGAGCCATTTATGTATGTTAACTTGGTGAGCTGTAATGGTGCTCCTCGCCTCCTTTGCCACTGCTGCTTGGGCAATTAAAAACAAAGGAAGCAAATGAGGTCAGCACTCATGAAATCGGAGGCTATAGGTGACAGACACCCTGAGACCAAACGGCCTCGGATGCTGCACAGTAGAAGGAAACCATGAGCAAGACATAGCCCTGCTTCCAACGGGGCTTTTCCTTAGGTACTTGCTTTTTCAGGTGAGAAGCTGATTTTAGGTGGTGGTGGTGGTGGTTTTTTTAATCAACCTAAATAAGGTATCTTTTCGGGACTTTGGTAATGCTGCTAATACAATTATGTGCCCCACACAGCAAAGAGAAATAAACAAAAGATTGTTCTCTTTAATCTTCTAGCACAAAGACCGGCATTTTAACCACACAGTAGAATTTTATCTCTACCAGCTCTTGAAATAGCAGCTCTATTGATGTTGCACAATTACAGGGAGTGTTTTGAAATATTCCATACACAGGTATACAAGGATACCTCAGCCCCTTTTTCTGATCCCAGCCTTGTTATCAGAGTGATTTTTGCAAAGCTAATTAGAAGCACCTTCTTGCTTCCCCTAGGCGTGATTTCAATAACGCCCTGGTTTGTATCCTCCCTCCCTTGGCTTCTATGTACAGATCCTATACATCTTGGCATGTAAGACAGTCCCTTAAGGACAGAAAAGGCTCTCAAAACCAGAGGTGACTTTTAGGATGTCCTGGCTTTCCTGCTATACCGTGGTTGGTATCCCCGAGGCTAGCAATAGCCCTAGAGCCCTTCCCACCCTTGAGCCTCCTGGGCTCATGGTAAGAGGCTCGGGGAAGCGGCTGGCATGCAGGGAAGTGGTCCAAACAGCTCTCCTCCGTCAGCTGCTGAAAGACTTTGAGTTGACCTAATTATTTGAAGTAATTCCTCCTGCCTTAGAATATTACTTCATAGTTCTTAAATTTGAAGATACAGATAGCAACTATTCAAAGCAAGACTCCAATTGCACTAATATCTCTAAAAGGCTCGGAATATAAAATCATCAGGCCTTTTTGGGGCAGAATCTAACATAGGACCACTGCAAGGCTTGACCATGGCCAAGATGGGACAGAATTCTAGCATAACACCTGCATGTAGATTTCTGCCTTGGGAATGAAATTGGCTTGCCCATTGAGCACTCGCACTTGAGGAGAAGTGTGAAAATTAGCCTTGCACTTCATCTATCAGGGGAGGGGTACCTATCTATTTTATTATTTAATTTCCAGTCATACCTCACATACCCTATTTATTGGCTTAGTGCTAGACTGCCTTCTGTCTTCCTATTATTTTGTTTTATAGTGATTTAGTCTTCAACTAGACAGTAAGATCTTTGAGGGGAGAACTACTTATGACACTGCACTTGAACTCTCACATTTAACAAACTTACATTACTGGGCCCAGACAAGGCACTTCAGAAATGACTGATAAATCTGGGAGCAAGGCAGGCACCTTCACACATCACACCCATGAAAATAAAAAACATGCACAACTTCATTCTGGTGGTTAGGACGTATGTTTGCAAGTAACAGAAGCCTGGGAGAATTCTCATACTTTAAATGACAGATTCACAATTCAGAAAACATCTTTGTGAACTCAAGTGCTGGAGTGAGTTAATGACAGCCAAAAATTCCAGGTGAGCATTACTTGGGTATCTTGTACTACCTGTATATCTCAGAGGCCGCGCAAATTCACGTTCAGTCTTTTTGTAAACATTTACTGAGCACCTACTATATCCTGGAGACTGTCCTATGGATTAGAGTTACAATGTGAAACAAAACGGAGAAGACTCCTACTCGCACGGAGCTTACGTTCTATGGTCCAGTTTCACTGTACTCCCAGCCCATAGAGCAGTCCCCAGAATACTGTGTGACACTCAGTTTACCCCACTGTCCCTCCTCTGGGTAAACCTCTTCAGTTCTTTCAAGTCCCCTCAATGTCCTCACTACTCCACAACGCTCCTCTAAATACAAATGTTTGCCTTTGTCCTAGGCTGGGATGAGATGACTAGGATTTCAGGTCATGTAACAGCTTGGGAAAAAAAGCACAGAAGCATGAAAGTTCATGGGTGTTAAAAGAAGGGGAAATGACCCAGTGCTCCTAAAGCACTAAGTCCAGCCCTGGCTATGCATCACTCTCCTCTGGGGAGATTTCAAAAAATATCCCTGCGTTTGTGTCCTGCTCCCCCAAATTCGCACACACTTGATCTCAGGTTGCAGGTTGCATCCAAGTTTTGGTATTTGCTGAAAGTGGTGTTTGGTATTTGCAGGTGGGTCTGACTTGCAAACAGGACCGAGAACTACTATTCTAGGGTTGCATAGAGAGGAGCCAGTCCTATTGCGAGAGCCTTGAATAGCATGCTCATGAGTTTGGAATTAATTCTGTAATAAATGAAGAGCCTAAAGAGGCTTTTAAAAACACATGGGTGACATGATCAGATCTGTCTTAGAATGAAACTACGTTGACAGAAAGCAGGGTAAATTTGATTTAGAAGAGATCACAGGCAGAGAAACCTGGAGAATATTTGAAACGGTCCTAGTGAGAGATAATTAAGCCTGAACAGAGGCTGTAGCACCACAGCGGCGGGACTGAGTGTTCTTGGAAACACTGGTTTCTAAGAACTTGCAGCACATGTTCCCAAGTGCAGGGGTTTGAGAGACAAGGAACCAAAACTGCCTACAGGTTTCTAACTTGAGCGACTGGATGTTAACCACAGGCAAGCATTCTTAGCAAACACGTACAGCGTAGGTTGGCTGACCACTCGATGGGGATGTCGCAGAAGTGATCAGAGCTCTAAAGAGGGGATTGACTGCACAAAGCAACCTCTTAAGAACTTTCTCGAGTCTGAAATTCTACAGCTCAATTGCATAAAGTTTTTAACTCATGAAAGACAGTCTACATATTCACCCTCACATGCTCCGCAATGCCTAGTATTCTGTAGGGCACAAGCACAGCTGAGTGAAGCAACACAAAGTTAAAAGAACATTTTAACAGGATTCCCAACACGCAGGACTATTTGTTTCCATATGCTGTCTTACTTAAACTTATTTTATGTTAATCTGAACAATGTCCATAATTTCTATGTAACACTATTCTTTAATGATCCAAGGCACAAACCTGAGCTCCTTTTCTCCAGCTATAAATTTGAGCTGCTAATAATAATAAGAAGAAGAATACTGCCTTCTCTATGGGGCAATTGAGTCCACTGCTACCACCCAAAGGGTACGGAAGCGAGCAAACCCCTGAGAACCACATTTCACCCAAACTACTGCGGGCCGTGTAGGCATGGCCACACAGAGATTCCGTTCAGTCCTATGTAGCCAGATAAGCTCAGACGTTTGGTATTTGCTGCTCTCAATGTGCTGCGAGTAACCCAGTGGGCCAAGTTAATATTAGCTCGCACTGGGTATATGAGGGTATTTTGTTGCTGTTTGGAGAAATGACCAGTTTACTTGGCTATATTGACAGCTCTACTGTAAAATTTGCTGGCATTAAAGGTCAAAAAGACCCAGTTTTCCTCTGGTTACTTCTACCCAAAAGAGAATAAATCTGGGAGCTGAATCACTTCTCTGACAATAATTTATGAATCATGCATTGACTGTGTTTGAATTGAGAAAGGCTTTCATATCCTTTCCATTAGCTCAGATTAAGTTTTCATACAGATGCTGGGAAGCATGCTAGCAATATCCTTAGCTCATTTTTATGAAAATTTTATCAGTGCTTTTTTCTGTACTACACTCCAATTGGGATGTCTCAGAATCTAAAGCTCAGCTTTGGACATGAACTTCTCTCAACCTGGCTGGCTGCTGCTCTAAAGGTTTCAATATTTTATGGGCTCTGGCTAACTCAGCCGTGAGATTCAAGCTGCAGAGATTTAACTCTAATGTAAAATCATGAACGGATGAAAACTGGGATGTCATAAGTAATACATCTACAAGAGCAGGATGCAGTTACCATTTTTAAAAGGGCTTTAAAAAGAAAACAACACTCTCTGTTCTGTCTTTATGCCCCAAAATGAAAAGCCCCTGAGCTATTGTACTAACACAGGGCCATCTTTTCTTGCCTGCTTTTCTTCAATTGCTGCTTAATTGTTGTGGTGGGCTGGGGTTCCCCCCCCCCCCAGAAGGTCCCCCATCCACATGAAAGCCCCTAATGTCTGCATTCCAGAGAAATGGGCACCGCATGGTCAAATGTGTATAGGCCAAATCCATTTCTTAGCATCTTCCTCTTTTTGTCTCAAAACTGATTTAAAACATTTGGAAAATCTGTCTATTCAGCTGAAGTGTTCTAGTGCATTCTTTCTGAGAAACAGTGGGGTCACATGTGATCCGTCTGATGGACCTTTCCGCTGCAATCTATAGCCATTTCCCCCGAGCCCCGCAGAGCCTGGCAAAGCGCAGGAGCTCCATAATGGCTCCAATAACAATGTGTTCTTTGTGTGAAAGAATCCAGGGGGAAGACCTGGGGTAGAGTGGTCAGGAACGGAAAAACAGCGTTTTGCACTTACTTATTTCTTCATTATGTACTCTGCCATTAAATGTACTTTTTAACAGTAAATACCCCTTTCCATAGAACACTGCCCAATCATGAAAAGAACAATACAGAAAGTTTTATTTTTAGAAGATTGTGGACATTACTGCCACTTATGAACCTGCTTCAGATGAGACAGCTGATGGCCGGTCTGCACTGCATCTGTCTGAACTCGTAAAGGGAGAGAGAGCTCTAAATGGAGCTTAATTCATCTATTTCAAAATGTCACCTGATGTGTACATTGGAATAAAAACCATCTCTTTCTAGTTTCCAAAATGTCGTAAAACCAACACCCCACGAATATAACTACAGAATCGCAGAATGGGTGTTGGGTCTTCAGCCACCCGAGCAAAGAGGAGACTGTGCTGCTCTTAAAAGCTTCGGGGGCCCACGATCTCCCTCAGGAGCCCTTCCAGTATTGCATCCTTTTGAAAGTCGCTGTTCTGCCCTTGTATTCAAGAGCCCTCTCCTATTTCTGTTGAAGCCCAGCTCCTCTTCTATAGTTGAATCACACACAACGTGGGAAAGAAGCCTTGCACACAGACCTCTGGTATCCTGGGACAAAGTAATGGAGTTTCCCCTTTGGTCTCACCTTCTATACGATACCAATTTCCTTAGCATACTATATAAGAGGCACTTATTCTTCGTGTGACCACCACCATTAATATTAAATATTCCAGAGAAAAATGGGAGGGGGTGGCTTACTCAATTGAAAGAATTTAAATGTACTTATCTATGGGAGGGTGAGAAATGAGATCTCTCACATAGGCCAGAAGGAGAATGAATTGGTGCAGCCTCTCCAGGAAACAGTTTGGCACCAGGTATGAAGAATCTCCAAATAGTCATGCCCTTTAACCTAGTATTCCACTTCCAGCAATTCATCGGAAGAAAATAATTATAAATACAGTAGAGATTAAGCTAAGGAAAGTTGTTTCCAGTGGTATTCAGAAGTAGTTAAAAGCTGAAAACTAGCTTTCTAACCGCAGCAGAAGAGTAAAAAAAATTACCATACAATCAAAATCAGAATATTTTGAAGAATTAAAAAGAAAGTACTAGAAAGAAAAAGCATGATACCAAACTACACACATATACACAGCCTAACATCCATTCTGTTACAGAAAATATGACGGACATCTGTGATGTACTTTGCATGTGTGTCAGGCACCATACTAAGCAACTTCATGCATGTTATTTCATTTAATCTTCAAAACAAACCTATGGCTATATACTTAGTATCCCTATTTTGTAGACAAGAAAATTGAGGCTTCGACAGTTTAAGGCCAAGGCCAAGAAGGTAGTAAATAAGACTAGAAATCTATTTCAATTTGATGACACAGGTTGTGGTCTTAACAATAATGTTCCACTATTTATATAACCATATAAAACACCTGAAATTAACAATACCAAACGGTAACACTTATTATTCCTGATGTTGGGATTACTACTGACTATTTTCTTTCCAAGGTATCTAAAATAAACACCTCTCATAATTGGATTAAAAAAAAGATACTGGAATTTGGTAATTTCCTCACTGACCCTTTTTCCACTGACACACACAGATACACACAGGTAACACATAATCTGTCCTTCCTCAAGCACAAATTCTCTTCAGCCTTCAAAATTTCTATCATCAGCATCCTCTCTAGGTGTGTGCTTCTCTAAAGAGGTTCTGAGGGATACCACTACATGTAGGGGGGTCCCAGCCCTTGCCTTTGAGACCCTCTCAATTTTCCTTCCCCTGCTTCACTGCCAAATTAACAAAGCTCCATTAGAGACCATTAGCAGCAAAGCAACGAGAGTCAGTCTTCGTGCACTACACTCACTCACTCTTCCAGGCTCATTCCTGTTTTCAAGCCTTATTTATAACTGCCCAGGATGTGAGTGCATCCTTCTCTCTGCAAGTGAGCTACATTTCGTCTCGGTTCTATACATCATCCATCACTGGCAGTAAGAGCTCAACGACTGGATGCTCAGCGCAATTCTGGGGATGATGATGAGAAGGACGCTGATCCTAGAGGCCAGGAAAGCCATAGTTCATTCTGCCACAGCCGTGCTGCCTACAGCAAAACACAGCATGGGCTATTTTAACTTGAAGGCAAGTAGATGAATACAGTGGGCAAGTGTCACATTTATATCCCTAATCTTTTGGCAAACATTTATTGAACAAATACTATGTGCCATCTGTTACACTAGATATTAAGTCTACAAAGATAAATAAGGCCTAGTCTCTACCCTGGTAGAGTCGACAGTCTAACCAGGGAGAGAAACTAAAAATATAATTTGGGGCCTTACTGGGAAGGACCTTGTTAAGGAGTTTTGATCTTATCCTTTGGGTATGGAGAGTCCCCTGAGGTTTTTAAGTCAAGTCACGACAGTCTGATTTGCTTACAGGAGAAGTACTCTGATGAGAATGTGAAAAATGGAGTGGCCCAAGAAACCACTACAAGACTGTGCATTAGTCAAGGAAGAAGTTATGCCGGTCCACACTAGCTCAATGGGGATATTGATACATTTTGGATGTTGACCTGACCAGTCTTCCTAACCAGCTGGATTGCAAACGCACAATGAGGGGTAAGAAAGGTCACAGTTGTCTTTGAAGTTTTTAGTTTGAGTGATCAGTAGATGGTGATACCACTCACCACAACAGGGAATATGGATGGAAGATTCTTAAGTTGTTTTGGAAATGCTAGGTTGGATGTTTCTAAACGGTGTTACATCAAGGTTTTTTAGAAAGCAATTGCGAATGGAGGTGAAGAACTCATGAGAGGTCAGCAATGTGCTGGTTCTAATTCCGTCATACATATATGAATTTCAGTTAGCACTGAGGGGTTTTTCCCTTCCGAGTGAGAGACGAAACCAAAGTAGGCCGTGAGCATGCAAACCCTTTAGAATCTCCGTGCTCCTACCCGAACATGCTGATGTAACCTGGTACGGTTTTCTAATTGTTCACTTAATTTTCTGCAAACTCTTCAAGGGCACAGACTATATATAATGAATTTGCTCAGTGAATTAATGGTTGCATGGAATGATGGCATGGAAAACATGAAGAGATTATAGAGTCTGTTTTTCCAAGAGTTGTAACTTAGTAGCAGACAAAAGAAGCATGGCCTACAGACACCCTCATGGCAGTGGGAAGAGTGAACTCTTCACAGCCTTGCTGTTGTCACCGCTCCATCCTTGACCCTTGGCTTCCCCCCTCTTTCTAACTCCGCCCAAACCATCATATGAGTTCAGGCCAGCATCTTCTCACATGTGCATTACTACAGCAACATCCCAGTGGCACCTGTCCAGTCTTGCATCCTCTAAGGCCTTGCCCACACTTCAGCTGGTACAATATTTATACACTGTCAGTATGACCATGTCAATCCCTGTTCAAAACACTTTAATGGCTCACATCGTAATCATGGTAAAAGCCAAATCCCTTGCGCTTATAATAAGGCCAGCTGTCCAAAAACCTCCTGTTGACTCCTCCAGCCTTACCTCTCTTCTTACCCTGCCTCCTTCTTCCTTCTTCCATACTCATGCTCTCCGGTCACACTGCACTCCATCTGTTCTCCATGTGCCTTCTCTTTTATAGCCTCAGGACTTTTGCACATGCTGTTCCCACAGCCTAGAGCCTGTACCTTTCTTCTTGCCCCTCAGCCTGACTCCTGTTAGCCTACAGGTCTCCGCTTACTTTTTCCACATAGCCCGCAGGAAGCTAATAAGGCAAGTCTTAGTTTCATGTACATGATAGGTCTATCCATGGCACTCTATGTTTACTCTCCTGGAGTACTTATCACACCAAACTGCCACAGCCTGTGGACCTTTCCTTCTCAGTGGATTGCGAACTCTTAGTCTCTGTTGTTCTCCAGCATCTAATGTAGTGCCTGGCACATAATAAGCCTTCTGCAAAAATCTGATGGATGAACAAATGTCCTGCAGAGATGGAGGAAACGTAAACATGTAGCCAGGCCAAACGGGCTTCATGCTTTCTCTGTATCCTGTCTGGGCTGAGCCTGCAAATGAGGTCAATGTTTAATCAACTGGCCCACTAAGTGCCGTTAAACTACAGCTTCTCATGCAGAGTCACAGATGAAAGAAAACTGAACTTGAAATTCTCCTCGGAAAAAGAGCAAGCACCAATATTTTAAAGAGAAGATGCTCAGAGGAAACGTACCCATCTCGTGGTTGTAGTGGCAGGTGGGAGGTTATTAGCATCCCTGATAAGCAATGAGATGGAGCCCAAGGCACTTTCTCTATTCTCTCCTCCTTGTCTCTCTCCTCCCTTCCCCCTTTCCCAAGCAACAATCTGAAGAGAGGAAAAGTGCAATTACGCAGTGCCTGTTTAAAATTTAAGAAGACAAAAATGAGTTGAGGGTTTATTTTTTCCTTTTTGCAGGAAACAAATTAGCCCACAGTAGACTTGTGCCTGCAAGCAGCCCATTTAATTTGGTTATTTCCTACGCCTTGAGCCTAGCTTTTTCCCACTAATTCTGCCGGGCTCTTTCCATATCGGGGCTTATCTCTTTGCTGTATCCGGAATCATATGACAAGTGAGAGTCCTATCTGTATTTTATCTATTTAATCATCCCGCCACCTTATTCCCGAAAGAATCTAAGGTGATGAGTCATTTTTCTAAACACAATCTCTCCCCTAAATTGATGCCCACTGGTTTCAAGCAGTGCCTACTAAAATTTCAAACCCTCACCATTAAGCGTACTGTTAAAAATCAGTTCGTAACATTCATGATTCCAACACGTTTGGGATACTGAGGACCTAAGTCCAAAAACTGACCATACGGGGAGTGCCTGCTCTGGCTGTCCAGACGCAGATGATCCCCATGCACTCTCTCTGCTTCGGGCTGGCAGAGGAATTCTACTCTTCACCCTGAGCTCCAGGCCTCTGTGCCCTACTCCCTGCCAGAAATTGTCATCTGATGGCTCTACAGGCATCTCACATTTGAGATGTCCAAAATTCACCTCCCCATCTTACTCCCAACGTAGTACAGCAGCCAAGAGCACGGAATCTGGTGCCAGACTTCCTGAGTTCAAATCCTGGCTCTACCACTCAGCAGCTGCACCTGGGCTGGCTTAAATGACTTACCCCTCTGTGCCTCCGTTTCGTCATCCACACAATGCAGATAATAACGGTGCCGACACCACAGGGCTGCTGTTAGAGATCGAGTGTTAGAACGGAGAGCAGCACAGCGTGTTCAGCATGCACAGGTGCTGCTGCTGTCACTGTTCATTCCCTCCCCCTCCATCCCCTATTGGGTGAACAGCACCAGTACCTGCCAAGTCTCTAGAAAGTAAGACAATCGGGCTCTTCCTGGTCCCTCACTTCACCCATAATTAGTCTCCCAAGCCTTGCTCACTTTACATTCCTGAAAATCTCCCCTACCGCCTTGTCTTCACCTACAGGGATAATGTTTTGATTCAAGCTTCCTTTTTTTCTTACCTGGATGAATGTGGCTGACCTCTAAAATGTCTCAGCTCCTCCAGTCTTGGCCCCTCCACACAGACCACTGTGTCACTTCCTTGTGGAGAGACACCTTCCTCAACTTACTACTCCAGTGCCTGGAATATCAGTCCCCAACTCCCCAGCCTCCTTTCCCTCCCTGTCTCCAGCCACAAGGACCTATGGGTGGGTGCCAAATGTAGTGTGTGCTCTTGCCTCTGGCCTTTGCACAAGTGACTTTCTCCTGTCTCTTGATTCATTCTCTGCTTTCTTCACCTCATTCAACGTGCTTCTCCCGAGGCCCTGCTAGTCTATGAACTCAGCAGTGCCTTGTGTACGCCTCCTCGTCACCCACACCGCACTATATTGCCTTTGTTCACTTGATATCTCCTCCACCCCATTATGCCCTTGGCGAAGAGTCGATCTGGTATGGTCAAGAAGAACTCTGAAGTCATTCCGCCAGGTCTGAATCCTGGCTCCTGGCACTTCCTAGCTCTGTGGCTTTAAGCAAGTTATCTCATCTCTGTACCTCCATTTTCTTACCTATAAGGACCTCATAGGACCATTGTGAGCATTAAATGAATGACTTGGAACCATTCCTATGCATAAGAAGATATAAATAAAAGGAGGCTATTATTATTATGAGTTGGGACCTCAAACAGTACCTAGCAAAAAGTCAGCAACATAAGTTTTAAGATAAAAAGACAACACCCTGCATTGAGACGAGTTTTGTTGCTCATCAATGGGGAGCAGATATTTGCAAGCACCGACACCTCACTGCTCCCACTGCCCAACAAGTGGAGCCTCCTCAGGGCGGCCTCGGGGGCCCTGGGCCCTGGGTGGCTTGGTGCAGAAGGAAGAATGTGCACTTTGGAGCCAGAAGTCCTGAGTCTGCCACCATAAAACCTGTTATACTCTAGACAAATCACTTAATTTCCGTTTCCTCATCTGTGAAATGAAAAATCATACCTACTTTGCAATGAAATGTATAAACCAATTGGCTTTGTGCTGTCATGTAGTAAATAGTGCCTACTAAAGAAAAAGATCTTTTTCTCCTCATTATTGCAAAACCATTCTAACTAATCAAAAGCCACAAAACTCTTACAGAAGAAAGTTGTTAAAAGTGAATATTGGCACGGACATTCAAGAGAACTCCAGGTATGTTTTGGAGATGAGGAATTTGTGTGAAATAAATCCTTCCTGATAATCTTCTGATTCCCTGAAAGGGAGACCCTGGCAAGTACAAAATTGTACAGGAAGTGTCTCACGGGAAGAGTGTTGGTTAATTAAAGCCTGTTCTGGTGTCTCTGACCCGCACCGGGCCTTCCCCATATAATAAGCGAGCCACATATATGACCATGGTTCCTACACATACCTTTACTCCCTGTCCCCGACTGGCGAAAGGGCTGGCCCCTGCTATACCCCTTCTGCCTAATAAATCTTTACTCAGTTATTGAATGAATAAATGCTCTCTTCTTAGCTCAGTGACCAGAGTTGTTCCATCTCAGCCAAACGCCACAGCTCTGCTCACCTCAATTCCTAGGAACTGCTTGTTCTTCACTGCTTACAAATAGGTCACTCACTAGGAGGGAATATTTTACGTGTGTGAGCCACACAGCTCACGTGAGGGCTCCACCTTGTTCTTCTAGAGCGTTATTTACCCGGCCGCAAGAGATAACGTTTGCCTCTTTCTCTTTCAGTTAAAAAAAACAAAAACCAAACTATAAACAAACAAAAAGCAGTGGCTCCAGAAATAACTTCATAATGGAGAAGAGTCTCTCTCTTTCTCCCTCAACCCCCTCATCAAGGAAAAAAAGAATCCTTAGTAACCAAACAAAAACAACCATTACTGAGCCTTTTCAGAGCACAATTTATAGAACTCCTGGTAAGAATTCCAGAAGACAGGTGCCACTCTATTCTGAGCAAGCTCTGCTCTCCCTTTGTCTCTGTAATGGTTCTACTGAGCCTCAACATGGCTGAGGGGCAGAGAACAGAATTATCCTTCCCTCCCGAAGGCATCACTCACAGAACCAATCATGAGTTTGGGGCATCATGACTATACTCCTCCTGGGCTTTAATCTCATTTCACAGTTATTCTGTGGAGCACCTTTTTTTATTTCTTTTTTTAAAAATTATTTTGTCGTGCCAGGCCAAATCTGATATAAAATCAAATGCTTATTAAGACATGGTTGTTTTGATCTTTGAGTGAGGAAGTTCGGTACAGAACACAAAGTCCAGACCATGGACCCTGGGAAACAAACTGAGGGTTTTAGAGGGGAGGGGGGTAGGGGATGGGCTAGCCCTGTGATGGGTATTAAGAAGGGCACGTATTGCATGGAGCACTGGGTGTTATATGCAAACAATGAATCATGGAACACTACATCAAAAACTAAGGACATAGTGTATGGTGACTAACATATCCTAATTTTAAAAAAAAACCACAAAGTCCTGCCTGAGGAGTCAAAGGTCCTGGGTTCTAGTCTACTACCTAACTGTGTGACTTTAGGAAGATCGCTTAGCTCTCAGGGCTCGGTGGTTTTATCTGTAAAATGATGTGAATTGGTCCAGAAGACCTCCAAGTTCCCTTTCAGGATGGAAATGTATTTAATGCATATTTAGCACATCAACTTTATCATATATTACCGCTTTTGAGTAACTAACATAATACAGCCTAACAGTTCCATTGTGGAAACTAAATTAAAGTACATTATTTTAGCTTGAAAATCTTCTAGATGACTTTTCCAAATTACTATATAGAGTAAACCAAAAGTCCCTGCTCATCTATATTTAAAATGGCCACAAATTTGTATGTATCTTAACAAATAAACAAGAATTATAAATGACATCTACAAGCAACTGGGGTATATTTTCAACATTTATTGTAACATAATGAATAAGAACCATGCTCATACCTGTGTGTGGAGAGTCACTGATAACATATTTGCATAATACACGCACAGTGACACTGAGTAGATTCAACACATAATAGTAAAACATTTGTTATTTAGAATCTCCCAGAAATTAATATAAGAAACCAACCAATCATGAATGTAAAAGCACTTTGTCTTTGCAAATATGATTTCACTCACAGTTGAAATAAAGCAAAACAAAAGATGTTAAGAAACAGAGTCCCCCACATTTCTCCTTGGCTCTACTGCCTTACAAACATTTACTCACTTTCCCTCCAATCTCAATGGAGGTAAAAGTCATTCTCTCAAAAGTCAGTTTCTCTCCCCTGTACTGATAATAGTTTTGCTCTGTGATGGATAGGTGCCTAACTCTAGAGTTGACCCACTTTGTTTTATTCATATATCCTCAATCTCTCCCCTTCTTCCAGTCCCTCCTTCTTTTCCACTAACACATACAGTTAACCTGCACATTTGGAATAATTTGCCTTGCCATAATCCAATCTATTAAAACTCCTTCTACTTAGAGGAAGGAAAGCTTCCAAATCTATCCTATGAGGCCAGCATTACTCTCATACCCAAACCAGACAAAATAATACAAGAAAGAAAGAAAGAAAGAAAGAAAGAAAGAAAGAAAGAAAGAAAGAAAGAAAAGAAAAAGAAAACTACAGTCCTATATCCCTGATGAACACAGTTGCAAAAGTCCTCAACAAAATATCAGCAAACCACATTCAATAATACATTAAAAGGATCATTCACTACGATCAAGTGGGATTTATTACAGGCATGCAAGGATGGTTCAATATTTGTGAATCCATATAAGTGATATATTAACAAAATGAAGGATAAAACATACAATCATCTCAATAAATGCAGAAAAAGTATTTGACAAAATTCAACAACTGTTTATGATAAAAACTCTCAATAAAGTGGGTTTAGAGGAAACATATCTCAACATAATAAAAGCCATATATGAAAAATGCACACCTAAATATTATACTCAATGGTGAAAAACTGAGAGCTTTTCCTCTAAGATCAGAAACAAGACAAGGATGTCCACTCTCACCACTTTTATTCAACACAGTACTGGAAGTTCTAGCTACAGCTAAGAGACAAGAAAAATAAAAGGCATCCAAATTGGTAAGGAAAAAGTAAAACTGTCACTATTTGCAGATGAGATGATATTTGACACAGAAAACCCTAATGACTCCACCAAAAACCCTAAAGACTCCACCAAAAAGCAACTAAAAGTAATAAACAGATTCAGAAAGTTGCAGGTACAAAGTAATGCCACAAATCAGTTATGTTTCTATAAAGTAACAAAGTAGTAGAAAGAGAAATGTAAAAAAATAATTCCACTTACAATTGCAGCAAAAAGAATAAAATATCCAGTTATAAACTTAACCAGGTAGATAAGGGACCCAATACACTCAAAACTATAAAACACTGATGAAAGAAACTGAAATGACCAACTGGAAAGATATTCCATGCTTGTAGATTAGAAGAAGTAATACTGTTAAAATATCCATACTACCCAAAGCAATCTACAGATTCAGTGCAATCCCTATCAAAATACAAACAGCATTTTTTATAGAAATAGAACAAACAATCCTAAAATTTGTATGGAACCACAAAAGACCCCACATAGCTAAAGCAATCTTGAGAACAATGAACAAAGCTGGAGGTATCACAATCCCAGATTTTAAGATATATTACAAACCCACAGTAATCAAAACAGTAGGGTACTGGCACAAAAATAAATGCATAGATCAATAGAACAGAATAGGGAGCCCAGAAATAAACCCACACTTACATGGTCAATTAATCTATGACAAAGGAGGCAAGAACATACAATGGAGGAAAAGATGGTCTCCTCAATAAACAGTGCTGGGAAAAATTGGATAGCTATATGCAGAAGAATGAAACTGGACCACTTTCTTACACCATACACAAACATGAACTCAAATGGTTTAAAGACTTAAATATGGGACATGAAAGCATAAAATTCCTAGAAGAAAATATAGGCAGTAATTTCACTGACATTGGCCTCAGCAACATTTTTCTAGATATGTCTCCTACAGCAAGGGAGACAAAAGCAAAAACAAACAAAAAAGCCCACTATTGGGACTACATCAAAATAGAAAGCTTTTTCACAGCAAACCATCAACAAAACTAAACAGCAGCTTATTGAATGGGAGAAGGTACTTGCAAATGGTATATCTGATAAGGGGTTAATATCCAAAATATACAAAGAACTTATACAACTCAACACCAAAAGAGTTCAAATAATCTGATTTAAAAATTAGCAGAGGATCTGAATAGACTTTTTTCCAAAGAAGGCATACAGATGGCCAACAGACACATGAAAAGATGCACAGCATCACTCATCATCAGGGAAATGAAAATCAAAACCACAATGAGATATCACTTCATACCTATCACAATGGCTAAAATCAAAAAGACAAGAGATAACAAATGTTGGTCAGGATGTGGAGAAAAAGGAACCTCATGCACTCTTGACGGGAATGTAAACTGGTACAGCCACTGAGGAACTGAGTATGGAGGTTTCTCAAAAAATTAAAAAATAGAACTATCATATGATCCAATAATGCCACTACTGGGAATTTACCTGAAGAAAATAAAAACACTAATTTGAAAAGATATATGTAGCTTTATGTTTACTGCAGTGTTATTTAGAGTAGCCAAGGTATGAAAGCAACCTAAGTGTCCGTCAATAGAAGAATGGATAGACACATTGTATGGATAAACACGCACAATGGAGTATCAGCCACGAAAAGATGAGATCTTGCCATTTGCAATAACATGAATAGACCTAGAGGTATTATGCTAAGTGAAATAAGTCAGAGAAAGAAAAATACCCTATGATTTCACTTCTTTGTGGAATCCAAAAATGAAACAAATGAACAAACAAACACAAAGCAGAAACGGACCCAAAAAATATGGAGAACTGATGGTTGCCAGAGGGGAAAGAGGTGGAGAGTTGGGAGAAATGGGCTGCAGGTGTTAGATACAGGCTTCCAGGAATGGAGTGAATAAGTCACAGAAATAAAAGGCACTGCATAGGGAATGCAGTCAATGGTATTTAATAGTACTGTATGGTGAAAGATGGTACCTACATTTGTAATGAGCATTGCTTAACATATAGGCTTGTCAACTGCTATGTCGTACAACATTGCATGCCAACAATACTTCAATTTAAAAAAAAATACTTCTATTGAATACATATCTTTATATTGTATCCAGATTTGCTATCTCCATTCTCTCTCCACTATTCAATTTCTTAACCTCTTAAATTCCTTTATAGGCCACTGAAACAGTTCTAGAGTGTGCTCAAAACTACTTCCCCTTTCCTTCAATCCAGATTCTGCAAAATGGTGCCAGTGAATGACCTGTTGGCCAGGCTTGAGACTGGAGTCATCTTAGGCCTCTCCTCTGAATTCTAGCCTCAAATATTTCAGTGTCTGTTCACTATGGTGACTTGGATGGCGACTTAAGTTGGTATAACTATCCAAGTCATACCAATCACAGCTCCTACAGCAACAGATGGCGCACTGAAAGGGCACCTGAAGAAAGGTTCAACTCTTTACAGAGGAGTGGGCAGGGAGAGGGAAGCCAGCAAGAGATGTTGAAGCCCTTGGGGAACCAACAAGAGGAAGGAGCCATCATTACCTCTAGGTTGAAAGAGTATTATAAGCTGAATTTTGTCCCCGCCTCAAAAAAATCATGTTCAAGTCGTAACCCCCCATATCTCAGAAGGTGATGTTTACAGCTAGGGTATATGAAATTAAGTTAAAATGAGGTCATTAGCTGGTCCCTAACCCAAATGCCTAATGTCCTTATAAGAGAAGGTTTGGGTGTAGTCACATACAGAGGAAAGAGGACACGAAGACACAGGGAGAAAATGGTCATGTACAAGTCAAGGAGAGGGCCTGGTGCAGATCCTTCCCTAACTGCCATCAGAAGGAAGCCATCCTGCTGACACTTTGATTTCAAACTTGTAGCCTCCAGGAGTGTAAGAAAATACAGTTCTGTTGTTTAAGCCATTCAGTCCATGGTACATGCTTTGTTACGGCAGCCCTGGCAAACTAATACAAAGAGAAAAGAGAAGGGAGCTGCTGGAAGGACCTGACAAGAACTATAGCCGTGCAGGTAAGGCTGTGTGACAGGAGCTACGGCCTCAGGTAGAGGAACGCAGCCACTGACAAGCCACACCACAGCAGGGAGAGAGCTGGGGGAAACATTCCCAATCGCTCTTTCCTGCCTCCGATCTGTTTCCCAATGGCCTAACCAGAACCTAGAGGGCAAGGGAGCTTAGGTGACGAAGTCTGTAGTGGGCAGCTACCCAGGACACAGAGCAAAGTGCAAGTGATTCTTGAGGTGCAAATGGAGAACATTAAGCAAATATATTGAATACGGTTCTCAAATGCCACACACCTAGAGGAGGCTATGGTTTCCTACCACCAAACCTGCTTTTCCCCTAGTTGTCCATCTAAGTACAACTCCATTCTTCTAGATGCTCAGGCCAAAAATTGTGATGCCATCCCTGATCCCATTGACAAATTCTATTTGAGCTACCTTAGAAATTTTCAGAATCTAACCACCTCTTATCATCCCCACATAGATACTTATCTCAGCACAACCTCTGGTTCACAAACTTGTCTGTGGCTAACCCTTAACCAGCCACCCGGGCAGGTTCTATCTTTTCCGAAGCTGTGGTTGAGTGGGGCCCCATCTCCATCGTGCATCACCACTAGAAGAAATCTCCCAGACCCTGCACCTCTCCAAGTGTTAGGAAAGCCATCACAGCGTGAAGTCACTCCCTCTGCCTCACCTCCGGAACATAAAGCCCTCATCCTCTCCTCTATGCAAGTTCCAACCTACTTGATGGGCTTCCAACTTCAAAGGATGTCCCCTGGGTCTCCCCTGGTATTTCCCAGGCAAATTCTCTATGACACAAAAACACATGCAAAAACATGACCTGGTTTCCCCCACACCACCACCAATTAAAACATAGCCTTACTGTTTTTTTCTGGGTATATAAGCAATTTAGAAAATGATAAGCAAATAAATAAATACATAAGATCCCTTAAGTTGTACCACTGAGATATCCACTATTAATGTTTAGGTGACTATAACTTCACACAGGTGTTTAGGCAGAGACATACACGTGTATATATGCATACATACATCATTTTATATAAATGGGTTCATATTATACATGTCTTTTAAAAATTCTAAATACCTTTTCTCTGATCTTCAGTCTTTCTGTTTGCTCACCTCTCTCTTCCCTTTCTC
Organism: Ursus arctos; assembly: GCF_023065955.2. Taxonomy (NCBI): domain Eukaryota; kingdom Metazoa; phylum Chordata; class Mammalia; order Carnivora; family Ursidae; genus Ursus; species Ursus arctos. The sequence goes on along the minus strand of NW_026622786.1, from coordinate 31,543,413 downwards.
CTAATCCCTATACCTCATCTCACCCCTCATCAAGGAACCAAAGTTAACATTTTGGTATATAGTCTTTCATACTTCTTTCCATGCTTATAAATCATCTGTGAATATTTAAATACCAGTATTGAACTTTGGGTTAACTTATAGTAAAAAAAAAACAGAAACAAAAAAACCAAAAAAAAAACAAAAAAAACCAACCTTAGTTTCCATAATATTTCCTTATTTCCATCTCCTAAGAAAACCCTTGTAAGTTACCTAGCATGGACAGGACTCATTTTTTTCAATAGCTGCATAATGATATGGATGCACCACAACTTATTCAACCAACTTTCAAGGTGTCTCTGATTTAGTCATTATAAGTGACGTCATTATGTTCTTTTTCAAACTGGCATATTTATTTCTAAAGAAAAATTTCCCCTAGGTGAGCAGATACTAAAATATACATGTATTTTTAAGTTAATCTAGATACTGCCACAATATAAAGCTCTAAGATTCTAATGCTTCAATTTCAATGTGTAATAGTAACACTACTTTCTAAAGTAGCATTAAAATTGAAAAATACAACATAGTAGAAAAATGAACAAATTAAAAATTCACTGAAGGGTAATTGCAAACAGCTGATAAATACAGTGCCTCACTGATCAGAGAAATGCAAATTAAAGAAACGTAGATCATTTCCTAGTCATCAAAATGGTGAAAAAAAAAAAAGAAGAAGAAGAAGAAGAAAAGAGTAAAAATAATACTAATACTAAAATACAGACAGTGTATGTAAGTAAAAAGATAGAAGGGCAAGAGTACCTGGGTGGCTCAGTCGGTTAAGAGTCAGGCTCTTGGTTTTGGCTCAGGTCATGATCTTCAGGGTCCTGGCCTGTGGCGGGCTCCTCGCTCAGCAGGGAGTCTGCTTGGGGATTTCTCTCCCTCTCCTTCTGCCCCCCACCTGCTCGTGGGTGTGCGTGCATGCGCTCGCTCTCAAATAAATAAGTCTCTAAAAAAAAAAAAAGACAGAAGGACATGCTTTTAACATTAGGGACACTACTGATTTTCTGTTCTGTTTGCTCCAAATATTTTTTCCAACTTCTTTTGCATCTGGTGACTTTTTATAGTAATTTTGGGCCAAGTTTAAAAATGCAAGTTTTACAGAGTCATGTGTTTTTCCTTTAAAGCCTCCAGTGTTCTGTTTTGCTTTAAACGATATTGCTTACCCCATCCTCTCCTAATTTTTCTTCTAAAATTTGCACTGCCTTTTATATTTAAATTTGTAGTATCTTTCGGATTTATTTTTATATGTAATGAGAGATAAGAGTATAATTTTAATTTTCTTCCAGATGGAAAGCAAGTTATGCCCACATTGTTTATTAAATCAATTATTTTTTTCTAACCTGAGACTGAAATACCACCTTTGGCATATGTTAACTTCCCATAGTCACTGGAATTTATTCCTCGACTCTCTGCTCAATTCCATTGGTCTTCTAAGTCAGTACTATATTGCTTTAATGACAGTGGTACCATAGCATGACTTAATCTCTAATAAAACATCACTGCTTTTATTTTCAATAATTTTGTTGATTATTTCCAGACATTTACGCTTGCATGTGTTCTTTTCCTAAAATTACTCTTTTTGAGTTCATTGTGGATTCACATGCAATTCCAAGAAATAATAGAGAAATCCCATGATTCTCCCAATGGCAACATACTGAGAAATTATAATACAGTATCACAACCATGATATTGACATTGACAAAGCCAAGATATGGAACATTTCTGCCTCCACAAGAATCCTTTGTGTTGACCTTTTATAGCCACACCCACTTCTCTTCTGTTTCTGCCTACTCCTTCGTACCTGGCAGCCACATACCTGTTCTCCGTTAATTTTGTAGTTTCAAGAATGTTATATAAATGGAATCATGCAGTATGTGACTTTTGGGGATTGACTTTTTCACTAAGCATAATGCCGTTGAGATTCATCCAAGCTGTTGCCTGTATCAATGGTTCATTTCCTTTTATTGCTGAGGAATGTTCCATGGTAATATACCACAATTTGTTTAACCATTCACTCACTGAAGAACATCTTTGTCATTTCCAATTTACAAATTAAGTTGATTTGGATGTTCACATGCAGGTTCTTGTGTGAACAGAAGTTTTCACTTTTCTAGAATAAATAACCAAGAGTATAATTGCTAAGTTGAGGTTACCTGATAGTTACATGTTTAGCTTTATAAGAAATGGCCAAACTGTTGTCAAGAGTGACTACCATTTTACATGCCCACCAGCAATGTAGGAGTGATCCTGTTTCTTCCGTGCTCACCGGCATTTGATATTGTCACTATTTGTTATTGTAACCACTTGGATAGGTATGTAGTGATCGCTCCTGGTTTTAATTTGCATTTCCCTAATGGCTAACGATATTTACCATCTTTTCATGTGCTTATTTTCCATCTGTATATTTCCTTCAGTGGAATGTCTGTGCACATCTTTTTCCCATTCTCTAATTGGATTTTTTTTTTTTTTTTTACTGTCAGGTTTTGAGAGGTCTTTATATATTCAAGATACTGTTTCTGGGTCAGATATGTGGTTTGCAAATATTTTTTCCTGGTGTGAAGCTTGGTTGTTTTTTTTTTTTTTCATCCTCTTAAGAGTTGCTCAGAAAATTTTTTAATTTTGAGTAAGTAAAATTTATCAATTTTTTATTTTATAGATTGTGCTTTTGTTATCAAATGGCCTTAGATCCTGAAGTTCTTCTCTTATTAACTTCTTAAAAGCTTCAGCTTTGCATTTTACATTTAAGTCTGCAATCCACCTTGAGTTAAATTTTGTGTAAAGTATGAAACTTAGATTGAGGTTCACTTTTTTTTTTTTTTTTTTTTTTGCCTGTGGATATCCAATTGCTCCAGCACCACTGTTGAAAAATCTATTTTCCTCCATTGAATTGCTTTTGCACTTGTCAAAAATCAATTAGGCATATTAGTGTGAGGATATTTCTGGTTCCTTTACTCTATGTCCATTGATCGTTGTGTCTAGCTCTCTGCCAATATCACACAGTCTTGATAACTGCAGTTATTTAACATTCTTGAAATCATGGAAGTTGATTTCTCCCACTTTTCATTTTCAAAATTATTTTACCTATTCTAATTTCTTTTCCTTTCCACATATATTTTAGAATAGTATTGCTTATATCTAGAAAAAATATTAAATTTTTTATCAATTTGGGGAGAACTGACATCTTCACTATGTTGGATTTTCTGATCCATGAAAATGTCTCTCCATATATTTGGATCTTCTTTGATGCCTTTCATCAGTATTTCATAGTTCTATTTTATTTTTATTTTTCAAAAAGATTTTATTTATTTATTTGACAGAGAGATTGAGCAAAAGAGAGAGACAGAGAGAGTGAGAGAACAAGCAGGGGGCGGGGCAGAGGGAGAAGGAGAAGCAGGCTCCCCGCTGAGCAGGGAGCCTGATGTGGGGCTGATCCCAGGGTCCTGGGATCATGACCTGAGCCGAAGGCCTACGCTTAACAGACTGAGCCACCCAGGTGCCCCAGTATTTCATAGTTCTTATCACACAGGTTGTATACATTTTTTGTTAGGTTTACAGCTAAGTATTTAAGTCTCTGAACAACTCTAAATGATATATTTTCAAAGTGTGTCCCATGTATTCATTGTTAGTATACTGAAATACAGTTGACTTTTGTATATTTTTATCTTCTATCCTGTAACCTTACTGAATTTACTTTTTGGTTCTACAGGGTTGTTCTGTTTTGTTTTTAGGGACTGCCAGTCTTGTATCTCTGGAATAAACTCTACTTGGTCATAATGTATACTTCATTTTACACAATGCTGTACTCTGCTTATTTTTGTTCAAGATTTTATGTCTATATTCATGAGAGATATTAGCCTGTGGTTTTCCTTTTTCATACTGTCTCTGTTTTTTATATGAAGGTTAATATTAGCGTAAAAAATAAACTGGGAAGTATTCCCTCTTCTTCTGTTTTTTTGGAAGAGACTATGTCGAATTGTGTTATATCTTCTCTAAACATTTAGGCCTAGAGAGGTCTCTTTGGGAATCTTTAAAGTGTGAATTCAATTTCTTTAATAGTACTATTCAAATGATCTAGTTCATATTGAGTGAACTACGGTCGTTTATGTCTTCCAAGGTATCAATCTATTTCCTCTAGGTTGAGTCTAAGTTATTTTTAGTGTCCCCTTCTCACTGTTTTGGTGTCAGCAGGCTTTACTATAGATGTCCCTCGTCTCACTCTTGATTTTGGTAATTTGTATCTTCTCTCCCTTTATTTCCGGTCTTAGCTTTGCTAGTGGTTTTTCAATTTGATTCCTTTTCAAAGAACCAGCATTTTGTTTTTTCAAAAACATTTCATTTCAAAAACATTTCATCACTTTTTTTTCCTATTGCTTTTCTTTTTTCAATTGCATTGATTTTTGCTCTTATCTTTATTATTTTCTTCTTTTTCTCATTTTCCATTTATTTGTTCTTCTCTTTCCAGTTTCTTGAGGTAAAAGCTTAGTTATTGAGACTTCCCTTTTTTTCTGATATAAGCATTCAGGGCCACAAATATAGTTCCCTCTCAGCACTACGTTAGCTGTGTCCCACAAATTTTATATGTTGTATTTTCATTAGTTCTATGTATTTTTTATTTCCTTTTAGAGTTCCTGTTGATCCATGGATTATTGAGAGGTATGCTGTTTATTTTCCAAGAATTCGGAGATTTCCTCGTTATCATTTGATTCCACTGTGGTTAAAGAACATAATCTGTATGATTACAATTCTTTTAAAATTGATCAGGTTTGCTTTATGGCCTAGTATATGGTCTCCCTTGGTATATGTTCTGTGAGCAATTAAATAGAATGTGTATTTTTCTGTTTTGGGATGGAGTGTTCCATAAATGTTATTAGATCTCACTGTCTGATGGTGTTGACTTCTTCTATATCACTGATTTTCTGTCTAGTTATTCTATCAATTGATGGGGAAGGGACGCTGAACCCTCAATTACAGCTTTTAATATATTTCTTCTTACAGTGTATATCTATTTTATTTCACATATTTTTCAGGGTTTGTTTTTTTTTTTTTTTTTTGGTGCATACACATTTAGAATTCCATGTCTTATTGATGTATTAGCCCTTTTATCATTATGCAATATCCCTCCCTGACCTTGGTAATCTTCTTTGCTCTAAAGTCTGTTTTAGCTGTCATTAATGTAACTACTCCTGCTTTCATTTTATTAATGTTGCATGCTTTATCTTTTTTCTAATCTTTACTTTCAACCTACTTATATCATCATAGTTGAAGTGAACTTGTTATAGTCGTATATTTTTAGGTAATATTTTTTAATCCATTCTGCTAACCTTTGTCTTTTAATTGGTTCATTTATACCATTTACATTTAATGGTAATTATTGATATGTTAGGACTTAAGTCTCATTTTTTGCTTTCTTTTATTGTTTTCTGTTTTCTTTTTCCTGCTTTCCTTTGTGATAAATGAACATTTTTTAGAATTCCAGTTTTATTTATTGTGTTTTTGAGTGTATCTTTTTGTATAGTTTTTTTTATAGTGCTTTAGGTATTACATTTATATACATAACTTATCACAGTCTACTTAGGTCTACACTTTACCAGTTCAAGTGAAATGTAGAAACCTACCACCTTTTATATTCTTTTACCTTCTCCCATTTATAATATAATTGTCCCAAGTATTTCCTCTTCATACATTTAGAACCATTCTTCATTGTATTATAATTTTTAATAGTCAAATATACTTTAGTAGTCTAAAAAGCAAAAGGCAAATACACCATATTTGCCTGTATTTTTACTTTTTGTTGTTATATCTTCCTTCCTGGTGTTCTAACATCTGTTCTTTAATTATTTCTTTTGGTTGTTTTGCAATGAGACTCTATTTGTGCCTTCTTTCTTTGCTGCTGCTTTTCATTTTTTCTTTCTATCTAACTTATTGGTTTTATTTCATTGGACAACCCTAACTAATACAGCAATTATTATCTAAACATTTTCTATCTCGATAGTCGTTCCTTTTCTGGTTCTTTGGCTAAAGAGAACAGGATTTTGTTGGGGCTTTTTTGTCTGAGTCTGCTAGGATTTCTGAGTTTCTGGCTCCTTCAGTTCCAAGTCTGGGATACATGAGGCCAAAGAAAACCCAGGAAATTCACACTGTGTTGTTTGTTGGGTCTTGAAGTGTCTGGCTGGTCTACCTTCCTTCTAACCTTCAGAGTCTTCTTCGTTTCTTTTTCATATAACGCCCAGGATTTTTAGTTGTACTTAATGCAAGGAGTAAGGAGAAAAACCAGTTTCCCGAGGTGGGATTTTCCCATGTGTTCTTTTAAGCCATGTTATCCAATTTTTTTAAAAAAAAATTGCTTTTAACTTTATAACTTTTGAGAAATCCGTGTGCTGTTAGGATGAAGAAATGGATGCTACATGGCCACAAAACATCACAAGTGCCCTGTGTGCCCCCAGAGTGCCTGCACAGTGCTGAGAACATACTAAACACCTTATGAAAACTTGCAGCTGTGTTCATTTCTGACTGTTCAATTATCATTTTGATCACACTTCTTTGATTATTTGTCTCCAATAACTCCCTACAATAACATGTAGGGAGGTGTAAGTCCTATACTCTGAAAACTATAAAACACAGATAAAATTGAAGACAACACAAACAAATGGAAAGATATTCCCTGCTCATGGATAGGAAGAATTAATATTGCTAAAATGTCCATATTACCCAAAGCAATCTACAGATTCAATGCAATCCCTATCAAAATACCAACAGCATTTTTCACAGAACTAGAACAAACAACCCTAAAACTTATGGAACCATGAAATACCCTGAATAGCCTAAGCAATCATGGGAAAGGAAAATAAAGCATCATAATCTCAGACATCACAATCTCAGATTTCAAGATAGACTACGAAGCTACAGTCATCGAAACAGTAAGGTAGTGACACAAAATTAGACACACAGATCAATGGAACAAAATGAAGGACCCAGAAAGAAACCCACAATTATATGGTCAATCAATCTATGACAAAGGAGGCAAGAACATACAAGGAGGAAAAGACATTCTCCTCCATAAATGGTGCTGAGAAAGCTGGACAGCTACATGCAAATGAATCAAAACTGGACTACTGTCTAACACCATACACAAAAATAAATTCAAAATAAAGACCTAATGTGAGATGTGAAACCCTAAAACTCCTAGAAGATATTATAAGTAGTAATTTCTCTGACATCAGCCATAACAACATTTTTCTAGATAGGTCTTCTGAAGCAAGGGAAACAAGAACAAAAATAAACAACCAGGACTAGATTAAAATAAAGAATGAATGGGAGAGGACATTTGCAAATGACATAACCAAGACGTGACTAATATCCAAAATATATAAAGAACTTACACAACAACACCAAAAAAATAAAAGTCTTATTTTAAAAATGGGCAGAGGGGCGCCTGGGTGGCACAGTGGTTAAGCGTCTGCCTTCGGCTCAGGGCATGATCCTGGTGTTGTGGGATCGAGCCCCACGTCAGGCTCCTCCGCTATGAGCCTGCTTCTTCCTCTCCCACTCCCCCTGCTTCTGTTCCCTCTCTCGCTGGCTGTCTCTATCTCTGTTGAATAAATAAAATCTTAAAAAAGAAAAAAAATAAATAAAAATGGGCAGAAGACATGAGTAGACATTTTCCCAAAGATATACAGCTGGGAAATAGACATGAAGAGATGCTCAATATCACTAATCATCAGGGAAATGCAAATCAAAACCACAATGAGATATCACCTTACATCTGTCAGGATAGCTAAAATCACAAAGATAACAACAAGTGTTGGAGAGGATGTGGAGAAAAATGAACCTTCATGCACTGTTGGTGGGAATGCAAATTGCTACAGCCACTGTGGAAAAGAGTATGGAGATTTTTTTTTTATTTAAAAAAGAAATACCCTATGATCCAATAATACCACTACTGGGTATTTACCTGAAAAAAATAAAAACAGTAATTCAGTAATGCTTACTGCAGCATTATTTACAATAGCCAAGATATGGAAATAACCTGAATGTCCATCAATAGATGAATGGATAAGAAAGATGTGAGATGTGTATCTTTCTTTTTAATTCCACTTATGAGTGAAATCATATGGTATCTGTCTCTCTCTATACACACACATACATCACACACACACACACGCACGCACGCACATACACAATGGAATATCATCCAGGCACAAAAAGGATGAGACTGTGCCATCTGAAACAACATTACAGACCTAGAGGGTATTACACTAAGTGAAATAAGTCAGACAGAGAGAGACAAATACCATACGATTTCACTCAGGAGTGGAATCTAAAAAATAAAAAACCTACACATGAATAAACAGAAAAAAAAGCAGAATCAGACCTATAAATACAGAGAACAAACTAATACTTGCTAGAGGATAGGGGGTGGGGAGTTGACCAAATGAGTGAAGGGGAGTGAGAGCTACGGGTTTCCAGTTATGGAATGAGTAAGTCACAGGAATAAAAGGCACAACGGGAATGTAGTCAATGATACTGTAATAATGATGTACGGGAACAGACAGGAGTTACACTTGCGGTGAGCGTAGCATAATGTATAAACTTGTCCAAACACTAAGTTGTACACCCGAAGCTAATGTAACATTATGGGTCAACTCTACTTAAAATTTTTTTCATTAAAAACATGTACTGAGGCAATCATTTGGGAAAAAAAAATTCCTGGAAGGCTTTACCCAACTGAGTTTGACACAATGCCTTCTACCCATATGCAGACTAAAAAATCACAATGAGAGCAAAAGAAGGAGAACACACACAGAAATCGTCTACAGACACCTGGCAATCAACTAGCTCCTCGTGCAGATGGCTTGGTAGTGTAGCTGCCTCTGCTCAACTCCTGAGCAATGTCCCCAGAGGTCCCAAGTGGCACAAAGATGTCAAAAATGTTGACTAGAAAGGAGCAGGGTAATTTGGGCACAACTGCTACAATATGGAAATCAGTCCATAGACTTTACCTCATTTTTGTAAGTATTTCCATAATAACATTTCACTCTCTCATTTCTTAAAGGCAGGGTTCTAGCTTACTCCTCTTTAACATTTTCTGTGTGTCTTTCAATGACATGATCAGACATATATGGTTTGGATTCCTGAGCAAAGACCCTTCTACGGAGGCCTTGCATGTAGCAACTAGTTTGACTCTCTACAAGAGACAGAAAATGAAACCCTCATGTATCTATTCCCTAGAATGTAAAAACCATTGCTTCACTGCTAGTCCTGTCACTTGGAAAGTGTTAATTGGTTGAAGTAAGATCATCTTGGCCTTCGTTAATATTGTGTCCCTGTTCTTTTTTGCCACAGAGAAAGAACTGTTATAATTGAAAGGCAGCTCCACGGCCTCCCAGGTAGGGATGAGAGAAGTATTGCTAATTTGCTCAGTGTCACACCTGCTTTGTTCTTCATTAGACGAAGGGGAAAGTCAAAGCTTCCAGGAAGCCTGCAGGGGGAAAGAAGTGTTCCCGGTCCCAGCTGTTGCCTAGGAACCCAGGCAATCCCAGACGGGAAAGGACAGTCCTTACCAAAAACCATTACCATAAAGTATAACATTCCCTCCTTGCAATAAGAAACTGTTATTCCAAATTTCTCCACTCATTCATTCCCTAATAAAAAATATTACTGAGCATCCAAAATGTGACAGGCACTGCTCTAGATACTGGGGACATATCCATGAACAAGAAAGGCAGAGCTCCTCTCTTCAGGTAACTTACACACCAGCGAAGACAAATACATGATGCATTTTGACTTGTTAATAAGGAGTATGAAGAAATGCAATGCAGAGGAGGTGATAATGATGGGGCAGGAGTGCTATCTTTTTTTTTTTTTTTAATTTAAATTCAATTAGAAGTGCTATCTTCGAGTGGCCATCTTGGAGGGATGGCATCTGAGCAGAGAACTGAATGAAGTGGGGAGCAAGTAATACAAAGTTCTAGGGGTAGAGACTGCACAAGGAAGTACCAAGGCCTGGAGGCAGGATGTTGCTGGGTGTATTTGAAAATCACCAAGACCAGTGCACTATCGCTGTTACATCAGGCAAGAGGAGCCCATGCCCTCAGCCTCTATTCAGAAAGCCTCAAATCTCTCTCTCTCTCTCTCTCTCTCTCTCTCTCTCTCTCACACACACACACACACACACACACACACCCCCAACATATGGATGCCTCTATCACACAGAAGCTGGCATCCACTCTGGCTGCAGCACAACCCGTAATTTTAAACTGTGGCCCTCATGACACTCTGTCCAGGTTCCAGAGAACTGTTTCTCCATACCCCTTGTCCTCTGTCCTCAACACAAAAGGCAACTGTGCCTGCAAAGTTTTGAGGTTTGCTGAGCTGACATACAGATTCAGAATGCAGTGAGTGAGGCCTGGAGACTCGGGGGCGGGGGGGGGGGGGGGGTGTGCTTAGGTTCACAAAAAAGACTAATTAATTAACTTGTCAAATCCTTTTTCTCAGAACACATGAATACAATTGATTCTTGCATAATAAAGGTTGTTTCTCAGTAGCACCAGGTATCCATTCTCTTGTTTCTCTCCCCAGTCTATTTCTTGGTACTAAAAGTATCCACAAAATAGGGCGGTATTTGCAAATTACATTTGGAAACTGAGGAACATTTCACAATATTAAACAACACATATTTCTCCTAGGTCTGTATATATTTAGGTCCAGATGTATCAGGCATGAAACATAATCCTGAGACAACTAGATAAACATTAAATTCTAGAATTGTGCATATTTTATATTACAAAAATACTTAAGAATATTTAAGTTTTCAAAAACTAAAATTTCAGCTTTGCTAATTTCATTTAAAATCTTGATAGTCATTATAATTTGTATTTGCCTTTTAATCTTGATAATTTGACATTTTAGAAGAAAACTAGCCTTTAAAAACATAGGCAATATTTTCATCTTTTAATTTTATTTGTATTAAACACCTAGATATATGCAATGATAATTAAATAAAGATGGCTTTTACAGACTTCCAGTCATATAAATCCATAAACCATAGCTTCACACATCATTTTTTTTGCTTTTGTCACTAGAAAGGTATATTTTCCAAGATGGAAGAATAGAATATATTTTGTTTAATGGTTTACTAGCTTGGTTTATAGTTTTTAATATTTAGGGTATATGGAATGGGGTCCTCAGCTTTTACCACTTGTCTGGGTCCCACAAATGGTAGGGGGCAGTCTGGACCCCTAGTAAATCTGGAGCCTGGCTGGTTCACACGGGATTGAGTAAGCCACAGTAAGAAGTTGGGATTTGATTCCAACTTTGATGGGAAGCCTCTAGATGGTTCTGAACTGGATGGCAGCTAAGTAGAAGCTCAGCCCCAATACCAATTCAATATTGATCTTTTTGGAGACCAAGTTATCAATGAAAGATTTTTACACACACCCCCCCCACCCCTCTTGACTACAACCCTAGAATTGTTGTATGCGTCCCAGGGACTGCAGAACCATCTCAGGCAGTCCGGTACCTCCAACACACGAGGAATAGCTTAAGTACAACAGAGTCCTTTTTTTTTTTTTTTTTTTTCTTTTTTCTTTTTAGTAAAGAAGGCAATTCCCTGGGCCACAATTTCCTTTTGGGAGCCTTGACTTGTTCATGCAAAAGACAGAACATGATGATTTTGCAGGATGAATGTATGCCATGTTCAGTCAGTATATTCTCTATAATCAGACTACTTAGTATATCCTGGCTCCTCCACTCTCTAGCTGTATCATCCAGACTATTTACTTGGCTCTTCTCTACTCCTAAAGAATTTAATGATAATATTTGCCTCATTGCATTGTTGTAAAGATCTAATGATATAAACTACATGAAAAATTTAGAATAGGGCCCAACACTTAAGAAGCACTTAAATGTATTAGTTATTTATCATTATTTTCATCTTCTTCACTATCAACTGATAAGACTGAAAAGGCCAGATTTCAATTCTTTTTAATGGTGCAATTCACAAAGAAGTGGGCTTTCCGCACTTGGCAGTCTTCAGGCAGGGCTGCATAATTATCTTGGCAGGGGACTGCAGAAGTAAGCAGTAAGCCTAAGAGGGGAATTAAATTTCCTGAGTTCTCTTCTAGTGTCAAGATCCTATGATTCTTAGTATGAATTCAGCTTTTTATGGGTGTTACAGCCTTACAGAGTTTATAATCTCATTGGAGAGATTAAAGTGACTCACAATAAGTAGAAAAGAATTAAGGAAAAGGTGATCCTAATGAGAGGCACCGAGGGTGAATGGTTCACTGGTCTATGTGGGAGGGAGAAAGGAAGCCCTCGTGGACCAAGTGGAATTGTCCTCAACTCCTAACAGGGAGATACACTGGTTGGGCAGGGAAGGGGGAGGAGAGTGATCGAGGAATGCCCATGCCATAGCCCCCAACCTTCCTTATCAAGTCAGAGCTTCACATGTTCCCCTCTCCCTGACATCGCCGTTCACGCTGCATTCAGAGACCCTCCATCCGACAGCTGCAGCAGACAGAGGCCTGGGCTTTGAGGAACATCTGTGGATGCTTGATAGACAGCGAGGTGGGGTGAATTTGCCCTCCTCCATACTGGGGTTTAGTCTGCTCCTCATTCCCGTTATCCCGCTCTGGTTCCATTACTGACAATGTTGCATAGAACCTTGCTACTCAGTGTCATCCAAAGACCAGCCACTTTGCCTTGTTAGAAATGGAGCATCTCCAGCGTAAACCCTACTTGATCATAATCTGCATTTTACAGGAGCCCCAGGTAAGGTATATGCACACAGAAGTATGACAAGCATGATTGTAACAGTGGTTTTCAAATCTGGGAGAGCTGAGAGAGATTCTAGCTGAGGGAGTTGACACCTAGGTCTCCCCTCAAGCAGACTGAATCAGAATCACTCGAGATGGGTTCTTGGTGTCCACATTTTTTAAATGTGTAGTTTTAAAAATCAGGACCAAACATGATAATCGGACTTGGAAACCACTGCTTTCAGAGAAAATCTAGATGCAGGCCAGACATCTAGGACTCACAGAATCACCAACTAGCACCAAATTGTACCAATTGTGGAAAAAATTATGTTGAGCCTCAATGATTATGGAGACCTTCAGAAGACACCCAAACTCCGTGAAGCCCTGGGGAATGCTCTTTGTAGGACTTTGCAAAATATTTTTCTCTGTAAAGTAGGGATATTAAAGTATCTATCTCAAGATACTGAACACACACACCCTCTCTCTTTCAATGGAACAAAGTTCTTTAAATTCTCGCTAATGTTGATAAATTGGATACAGTTGTTGACCTTTACCTGGAATGTTCTTCCCACTGATACCCACATGGCTCACTGTGGTACTCTTCTGGCTGTCTGCTCAAATGTTATCTCATCCTGGTTAGGCTTTCCAATGACCTCACATAGCACATAGCACAACTTGCCACCATCATCACCACCACTTTTCATCTTTTTACTCCTCTTTTTAACTTCCTCATAGAATTTATCCTTGTCTGACATTTCAGATATTTAATAACTGTCTTCTCCAACTAAATTTTAAGATCCACAAGAAAGAGACTTTGTGTCTTTCCCTTCACCATTATATCCCCGTTGCTAGAGAAGTGCCAAGCAAGCATACGGTTGGCATCAGTAAATATTTATGAGGTGATTGAATTAATAAATGCACTTTGATGCTAATATCCCTTGACTCTTCAAGTATTCCTGATTAAAAGCTAACGAGTCTTTTCAATTTGTATTGTCTTCCAGTACGAAGTCTTCCTGACAGATTTCCACTCCAGAGAGAACTAATGATCCTCTCCTTTGTCTTATATATTCTTTCCTCTTATTATCAGTCGGTATATCTTTCTCAACTTCTCTATAGACTAGGAGCTCTTCAAGAGCAGGAGCCATTTTTTTAACCATTTTAAGTAATCTCTACCCCCAACATGGGACTCGAACTCAGGACTCTGAGATCAAAAGTCACATGCTCTACCAACCAAGCCAGCCAGGTACCCCACAGGAGCCATTTCTAACTCATCTTTGTGCCCCTGGTCCTAGTTGTTGAATGAAAAATGAGTGAATTTTTCCACCATGAAAGAGGAGCTCATACACATATTCAACAAAATGGTCTCTGATTCCAGAGTTGTAGCTGAGGAGGAAGGGGAGAAAAAAACTCAAACAGAACAAAACAGATCTTAAAAAGCTGTTGGCTTTCATTCCTGCATTCACAATCCTATATCACATCTCTCTATCAAGATCAAAATGAAAGCCTATTGCCTTAATCATGAAGATTGATGCCAATAAGCTTGGAGCAGGGCAGAGGAGACCTAACACTGCTGAGGGGACAGCCAAGTCCAGAAACACAGAGAAGCCAGCGGAATGGTTTCCAAAGCATTAGCACAGCCTCGGAGTCTCCAGTATAAGGGGCCAACTGCATCAATCTTTCAGCAGATCTACGGCTCCATCTGCTAGGAGAAGCATGCAAAGTACATTTATTTCCAAGTGCCTGAGCTGCTACTAAATAACAAAGAAAAGAAAAAAGAAAAAAAAGAAAGGAGAACAAAGAACAGACCCTCTTTGCCTGCCATGCTCCTCAGCCTGACAGCCTTTGCCGCCTTACCTAGATTCCGTGAGGCCCAGGAAGGTGCTTTCCGCAGGGGGGCAAGTTTGGGCAAGACGGAACACTATACCCTCACCTTAAACATGCCTGGATATCAATTCGAAACCTTCTATGTCAACACTTAGAAGGACTGATGAAAATCTACTTATGCTGTTTTAAATCCGACTTTATCAAATCTACTTATTCAAGAAAACTAGAATTGTCTTTCCTTTTTAAGAAAACGGTGCTTTTAGTATCTTGAAAAAGTCCTTTACATCCTTAATAAAATGTTTATATTTAAATAAATTGTTTCCATCTCACATAAGATGAAACCAGTTTCCTCGGTTTTTTCATAAAGTCAGTATTGAATATAGTACAATACAGTTCACTATATCCATATAGTCAGTCACTGAATACTGGGTGCTGGATACCACCTTAAGCACAACATGGGGGTTTCTTTTAGGTGGGGGAGACACTCTAAGGCAGGAAAGTAAGGGTCTGCCAATACCGCTGTCATGGGTAACCTACTGCTGACAAAAACTAAAGAAATGCACATCGTTTCATCATTAATTCCAAGATGCACCCAATTACTGGGCTTCTGCTATTTATATACTTGCCACAGATAAACATTTTCTATCTGGTCATCACCAAACATGTCCCAAGCGCAAGTCACAAACCAGTCTCAAGTCAGAGTAGGGAGATACACCCTCTGCCCCGATTGCTTGCGAATGAGCTGATGAACATTCACTTGCTGCTCCCCATTTAATTAATTCTGATGGGCTATTGATGTACCACAACTGTTTGTCCTAATAATGAGCTCCAAAATTAGAATGGCTGCAACCCACTTAGACAGCTGCCACAGAAAATAAGCATTTGAAAATGCTCTTGGTCAAGGCAATGGGGTAGAAATGGCTGCAGTTCAACAGCAAATGCACATGATTATGTCGCAGGAGTTTTATTTTCCCTTTCAAGCATAGTTAATATACCAGCAGTGATGACCGCAAGAACCGTTACTAGCGGTAGACTTAAGGCTGCTACTTCCTATCAGTACAGCAAGGATAAACACGCAGCCTGAAGTGTGCTAATCGTGGAGCCGATATAGCAACAGGCATGCAACAATTTAGGTCAGTTCCTTGCAATGTTTAATTAGACTAATATATCTGTTTGCAATTAATAGCAGATGTGACAAGCTAATGTGTCCATGTACAGACAAATTAACCTCTGCCCATCAGCTGCTAGGATCTGTGAGAAAGCTGCCATGTTTTGCTTCTATCCATCCAAGTCTAAATAAAACTGCAGGATAATTATAAACATAGATGTTAATAGAATATACACTTCACACGAAGCTCTGTCCACAGGAAACCCTTTTTCAGGCAGGCTTTTAACTACAACAGGAATGAACATCTGTGTTACCCCTTACATTTTATAAAATAGGAGTATGTTTTTATCTACCTGCTAATAGAAATGATCCTGTAATTTTTCAACTGTTGTAAAAGAGGCCTGTCTGCTCCTAATGCAGTTAAGGCTTGTGTCACTGAAACTGGGTGTATTCTCCTCAAAATAGAGATTTCTACATTGTAGCTGGAAGTAATGCCTACTTCCCTATTTTGAGTAATTGCCATGATTCTGAAGGGGGAATCTTAGAGAACAAGACAAATTTTCACAGGGCAAGACTTTTGAAAGACAGGAATTCTGGGTGTCGGTTTTGTTTGGCAGGGAGGAAGGTCAGGGGCAGGACTGGACAGCCTGTCATGGTGACTTCTCCCAGTCTGCCTCCAGAAAAACCATGGGCCTACCCAGAACCCACAGGGGAAATACCCAGATTGTCCCAGAGCTGAGGCATCTAGCTTTCTGGGGTAAGAGAAGAATTAGGTCCTGATTCTCGATCCCTGAATGGTTGGCAAGGAGCCCAAAGCCGTTGCGGGGCTTGCAAATTACCATCGCTCAGGGGCCTCTAGGCTGAAGTGGTAGAGGCTCTTAAAGATGTAACTTCAAGAAGTCCAATTTCCTGTCCTATCCTGTGAGCTGCAGCCGGCTTCCAAAATCCTCCGGGCCTCTCTCCCGCTCCTGTCTGCTCTCAGTGCCAGAGACCCTCTGATTTAGCAGGCAACTGGGGATGGCGTGGGAACGCCCTGGTACATGTCCACAGAACCCAAAGACATGCTCCCACTCCACCATACAGTGTTCACACGGACAAACCTTGAAAATCAACCACACAGAGGTGGTTACTTACAAAGTGATTCTGGCGTTAGAAACCCCCACAAGTCACAACTCCTGCCAAGGAAACAAGCCCAGCTTGAGACATCAAAAACTTCAGAGGGGTATGGGAAATGGGTAAATGCAAAGAGGATAAAGCCCCTGGGATTATTTAGTCTCAAGAAGAGAAAGAAATGGGTCACTTAATGTCTCTTTAAATATTGCAAGGATTATTATTCAGAAGCTGTATCCAGATGTATGAACACTTCTCTACTGAGGACAGAACAGGAAACAATGGGCTTTAGCTAGAGAAAGAAAGGATATATATGTATAAAGAGGGGCTTCCTGACATGTGTGGTTATAAAGCATTGTAATGGGATACTAGAGAGGCTGTCAGATCCACTTCCCCACAGAATTTTAAGAACACGACAGACACCTCTTGGTAAAAATGGTTTAGATAAAACCTCCCTGGAGGTTGGAGGATGGATCAGATGACTTCTCAGGGGCCCTTTCGGCCCTATGTGTTTATCATTTTAAAACTGGACTACAACACTTTTTCAGATAAGCCTTATCTGGTAAACTAGAAGCTATATCATTTCTTCTCCCCACCCCCCTCCCGAGCCCTGTCGAATCTGATTTTCTCTGTTTATCCCTTGCTTTGCTGATGCCTACTTGACACTTGCTCTTTGGATATCGTGCTCACTGTTGTGGCAGGCTATCAGGCCGACACACACTCTCAAAGATGGATGGGACGTTTGCAAGGACAGAGAAATGATGGTTTCTTAGCACAGTGTACAAACGCAGTGTAGGCCCTGCACTTGGAAACATAATCTCTAACAAAGCAAACCCTATTTTAACAATTTTTTTTACAGTGACGTAAATCTCAAGATACCAAAATATTTTGCTTACATGGGGAAACCTTCTATCCTATCACATGTGGTTGGATTTTCCTTTGAAGTCACACGTGCCATTTACATATAGCAGCCTTCTGAGTGGCTTGTGCTGGAGGAGACCCGGGTGGCCGTCACAGCCCTCCACAGCACAAGGCGAACTTGAGAGCACGTGAATGATGCTTCACAACATGAAGGGCTCTTCTGAAACCCTGCACTTTTCCAGTCCCAGATGGTTGCCTGTCTTCTGTAATACAGAATTTAACAAATGCATGTTGGCTTCCCACGACATACCCTAACAAGAGAAGGTTGAAAATTAAGAGTCTGAGATTTACAAGACCAAGAAATTCGTTTAGGTCACCTGAGAATTACTCAGTTTTAAAGTCATTTGAAAAATAATTCCATATCTAAACTGACTACCAGCAGGAGAAACTCCACTATTTTAAGGAGAACGAAACCGTCAGCTTTAACTAAAACCACCCACGTGCAAGACGCAGAGTATCTCCGTGAATAGCAAGGCATGCACAAATAAATAAACCAATTCGTTAAGAAGTCACACTTTTACTTTCGTAGTTGGTCAAAATCTTCGATCTATACATTCGCACATGCAGGAAATGTCACTATTATTATTATTTTGACTAAATTTATTTGGAGGCCCCATTTGGCACGGTGTGAGAAACGAAATCTCAGACTGTTCCAGGTTTCCCCTCTATCTCCCGGGAGGTGAGAAATTCCAAGATACTTGTGGGATGTCAAAGCATTAGCTGAAAGCCTCTGGTCCACAGTAGCATCGGTATCCATGCGGACACCCACCAACATGTCTACTGTCCCATCTGGTCTTTGGTCACCAGTAGATGCACGTCACTAATGCATTCTCCTTGTCTCCGCTATAAGACTTCAGGTGTCTGCTGTCTCCCAACTACTTCTCTCCCCCACTCAGTGAGTGGGGGACATTACTACACTGCTCCTATTTAGGTCAGGGACTCAGAATCGTTTCTGGTCCCTTTGTGTAGACGGGACCAGCTACCTAATTCGTGGGGCCCAGTGCAAAATGAAAATGCTGGGCCCCTTCTTCAAAAATTAAGAATTTTAAAACAGCAGGAGAGCATTACACCAAGGGCAAGGCCTTCTGTGACTACACAGGTCACTCAGGAAGCCAGCCCCGTGTGCAGACACCCTACTCCTGCTACACACCATGCTGGATATTAGAGGTAACAGGATGCATCTCCCTAAATGAAGCATAGGGCCACCTGCTGTCAGTAACTCAAACCTTCCTGGAGATTCTGCCTTCACCAGCACTCCCTACAGGGTGGAAGCAGTTGGTGCACAGGATGCATGGCTCCTTCTCTCAGGCCTCCTTCCTTCTCTTCCCCATCTTTCCCTCCACACAAACCAACCTGTTGATGCCATCAGGTCTCAGCGCATGACAGCCTTGGCTCTTCTCTATCCTTCTGAACCTATTTGTTATGGTGGATGGGGGACTAGGTCTGCTTACGGCCTGAAATCTTTAGAGCTGGGCATTTACCCCAAAGATACGGACGTAGTGAAGAGAAGGGCCATATGCACCCCAATGTGCATAGCACCACTGTCCACAATAGCTAAATCGTGGAAGGAGCCGAGATGCCCTTCAACAGATGACTGGATTAAGAAGATGTGGTCCATATATACAATGGAATATTACTCAGCCATCAAAAAGAACGATTTCTCAACATTTGCTGCAACATGGACGGGACTGGAGGAGATAATGCTAAGTGAAATAAGTCAAGCAGAGAAAGACAATTACCATATGGTTTCACTCATTTATGGAACATAAGAAGTAGGAAGATTGGTAGGAGAAGAAAGGGAAGAAGAAAGGGGGGGTAAACAGAAGGGTAATGAACCATGAGAGACTATGGACTCTGGGAAACAAACTGAGGGCTTTGGGGTGGGGGGGAAAGGGATAGGCTGGTGATGGGTATTAAGGAGGGCACGTATTGCATGGTGCACTGGGTGTTATACGCAAGTAATGAATCATGGAACTTTACATCAAAAACTAGGGATGTACTGTATGGTGACTAACATAATATAATTTAAAAAGTTATCATATTAAAAAAATAGAGCTTGGACTTCTGAAACTAAACAATAGGCTATCCTAACTCAAGGGTCTTTTCTTGAATATTCTATCTACCACTTGCCATAGAACCTGTTTTGAAACACAAAAGCTCTGTCTTTTCATTCCCTTTTATTTCTACTGTGTTAGCCCTTGCTGGAGCGAATAACCATCCAGATACTCCAGTTGCTGATGGAATGAGGACAGAGCCAACGGGTAACAGAAATGGGTGGAAAAGCAACGACGGGTCCTCGGTTTACCAATAAGGGAAGTTAAATACATTGACCAAGGTCACACAACTAAACAGCAAAGCTGGGATTTCAGCATTGTGGTTTGGCTCCCAGAGTCTGATACTTGATCATAACGCTACAGTGCCTCTTATAGTAAGCACGAATGCATCGCAGCTTCGGTATTTCTGATGCTAAAGTAACAACAATTGGTTCCTTCTGTTTCCCAGAAACAAAAGCATCCACATACCAGCAAAACAAACATATTTAAGGCAGAAAAAAGGAAATTTTGTTTAGTTTGACATTTATCAGCTTGTCACCAATCTTTACGTTAAATGTTACAACAGTAATAGAAAGTAGTTACGAACAGGACCTAATGTGATTGTCTCATTTTTTCTTTAATAGGGGTAGGCAGGCCACTGAGTAATACAGATAGCAGAGATAGGCCAATACATTCCAATAAGGTCCTGCACCTTTTTTTTTTTTTCAGTTACTCAGCTACATTTATAGAGGTGTACCAGTCATCTTCAGGTTTTGTGGTCTTTCAAAGCCACCAAATTCACGGTACACTCTTCCAATAGGAAGGTAACATTCAAAGAGTGACTTCTGAATGTAAGTCTCTGCTTGGGCCACCTCAGGGTCATCATGAAAGAACATGAGCTGCCCTGGCTTAATCACTTCCTACCTGTGTGACTGTAAAGGTGACACTTGGCTTCTCTGAGCCTCAGTGGTTAATAGCTACCACATAAGACACCAAATACAAGCACTGTGTCAATGTCAGAACTCGTAGGTATTCAGAACTGAAGAGTTGCCTTTCTTCCTCCCACTTCTTAGATTCAGACACTCACCCAACAACCAACGCATGTTTTAGCTAACACTCAGACATTGCTTTGTACGTGTCAAACACTATGCAAAGTGCTCAACATCTATTCACTCATTTAATCCTCACAACAATCCCGAGGGGACTAGTAGAGACCTCACTGTACAGATGGAGAAAATAAATCCCAAAAGGTTAAGTAACCTGCCTGACATCACACACTTATAAAAGAACCCATGCAGCCTGGCTCCAGAATCTACTCTGCTCTAATCAATCATTTTGTTTGACATGTGGCCTTCCATTTTCAGATGTTTTATTATCCCTATTCTTAAAGCAGTGCACACTACTAGATACAGAGAATGTTTCAGTAACTTTAGGGCAGGCTGTCCTTCCTAACCAAGACAAAGAAGCTGTAACACACAAAGTAAAAGACAGACTACATAAAAATTTTGAACTTCTAGGATTTCCTTAACAAAGTTATAAGGCAAATGACCAACTAGGAGATAACATGTGCATCGTACATAATGGACAAAGAATTAAAATCTGTAACATATAAATACTTCCATAAATTGGTTAAAAAATAAAGACAATTCAATGAAAAATTGGTGAATAATATAAAAAGGCAAGCCACACACAGAAAAAGAACCCCAAATGACCAGTGTATATGAAAATATGCTCGATCTTATTAATCAAGAAATAATAATTAAAATAATGAGATACCACTTTTTGTCCATTGGATTGTCAAAAAGAGGAGAAAATGTGTGGAGTAGCAAATATGTGGACAAAAGAATATTTTCATATGACATTATATAAGTATAAACTGAAATAGCATTTTTGGAAACATGGCAGTACCTATCAAAATTTAAAATACATACACTCTTTCTCTGATTGACTTATTTTGCTTAGCATAACACTCTAGCTCCATCCACGTTGTTGCATATGGCAAGATCTCATTCTTTTTTATAGCTGAGTAATATTCCATTGTGTATATATACCACCTCTTCTTTGTTCATTTACCTGTAGATGGGCATTTGGGCTCTTTCCATAACTTGGCTATTGTCGATAATGCTGGTATAAACCTCGGGGTACACGTATCCCTTTGAATTAGTATTTCTTATATCCTTTGGGTAAATATCTGATAGTTCAAGAGGAAAATAAATACCATTTGATTTCACTCATATGTGGAATTGAAGGGAGAGGGGGAAGGAGAGGCAAACCAGACTCTTAACTGCAGAGAATGAACTGATGGTTACCAGAGGGTAGGTGGGCAGGGATAGGTTAAATGGCGATGGGGATTAAGGAGGGCACTTGTGATGAGCACTGGGTGTTCTATGTAAGTGATGATCACTAAATTCTATACCTGAAACTAGTATTACACTGTATGTTAACTGTAATTCAAATAAAAACTGAAAAAAAATTTATATACTCTTTGATTTAGCAATCTAGCCCTAGGAGTCTAACCTATGGAATACTGTGCATGTATTCAAAGTTACATGTACGGGGGGCGCCTGGGTGGCACAGCGGTTAAGCGTCTGCCTTCGGCTCAGGGCGTGATCCCAGCGTTATGGGATCGAGCCCCACATCAGGCTCCTCTGCTATGAGCCTGCTTCTTCCGCTCCCACTCCCCATGCTTGTGTTCCCTCTCTCGCTGGCTGTCTCTATCTCTGTCGAATAAATAAATAAAATCTTTAAAAAAAAAAACAAAAACAAACAAAAAAAAAAACAAAGTTACATGTACGGGATGTTCACTATAACATTATTGGTGATAGTAAAAAAAAAAAAATGTAAACCAAAATTCAACAAAAGGGGCTGACAAAATAAAGATACATCTCTTCAATTAAATAATACAAAGGAAATGGAACCTTAGGCACTGACATGGAAGTATCTCCAGGAACATCGTGAAAGAAAAAGAGCTTTGTGTGGAGAGAAATGAATAATGTAACTCCCATTTATAAAATCTAAAACTGAGCACACACGTGCACACACAGTATATGAAATTACGGTATCCGTTATATTATAAATATACCTTATATAAATTTACAGTGATGGCTCCAAAAGGATGCACACGAAACTGCTGACAGTTCTTACAAAATAAATTATGCTCATGAGTGTCTCACAGGAAGAGCACGTGGATGTAAATTTACTGAATTCCTTCTCCATAAAGGAACCCCGCTTTCAGCACAGGGCTGGCTAGTACCACAATGGACTTTAATTTTCACTCTATAACATTTTATATTGTCTGAATTTTTTTATAATAAACATATATTCATTTATTATTTATATGATTTCAATATTTTTAAGGAATCAAATACAAAGAAAATGAAAAACAAAAATACTGGGGGGAAAATGTGCTCTGGCGGCAAAAAATGCCTGCCAAAAATATCAGGTCCTAATCCCTGGAACCTGTACCATTTACTTTATTTGGAAAAAGGGTCTTTGTTGATGCGATTAAGGGTTTTGGCAAGAGGAGATTATCATGAAATCACATGCATCCTTTTGAGAAGGAGACAGAGATCTAACTGCACAGAAAGAGGAAGGTGAGAAAGAGATTTGAAGATGCTGGTGTTGAAGGATGGAGGGGTACAGCCATGAGCCAAGGAATGCTGGCTGCCACCGGAAACTGGAAGAGGCAAGAAACTCACTAACCCCTACAGCCCCCAGGGAGCCCAGTCCTGCCAACACCTTGATGTTTGGCTGAGTGATACTAATTTCAGACTTCTGGACTCCAGAACTGTGAGATAATTTCTATTGTTTTAATCCACCCCATTTGCGGTGTTTTGTAAAAGTAGCCACAAGAAACTAATATATGTACATTCTAGAAAATTTAGAAAAATGCATAAACATACATAGAAAAAAAAATAACTTGAATCCCACTGCCCAGGAGTAACTTTTTTTGTGTCTCTTTCTAATCTTTCACTTTTAAAATGTGAATATATACATAATCGCTTTTGTATATTCTCAATTTTTAGTATAATTGATGTACAATAAACCACATAAATTTTAAGTGTATAACTTAATGAGTTTAAGCATGTCTACACACCATGAAACCACCACCACAATCAATACACAAATACTTTCACCATCCCCAGAAGTTTCCCACGCACCTTTGTAGCCCATCCCTCCTTAGGCCTCCATCTTCTGCTTTCTAAAACTATAGATTACATTGCATTTTCTAGAATTCTATGTACGTGCTCTGTTTTTATTTGCCTTTATCTCACTTGGCATGATTTAGACTCATCTATGTTGTTGCATGTACCAAAAACTTATGCCATTTTATTACTGAGAACTATTCTATTACATGGATGTACCACAATTTGCTAATCTATTCACCCGTTGATGGACATTTGGACTTCCAGATTTTGGTTATTACAGATAAAGCTGCTGTGTGTTTGTATACAAGTCTTTGCAATGATATATGATTTTATTTATCTTTGAGTAAAAGACTAGTACTGGAATTTCTGGGTCATATGGTCACTGTGTGCTCAATTTTTTAAGAAAGTACCAAAGGGATTTCCAAAGCACTTGTACCATTTTACATTCCCACAAAAAGTTCCAGTCCATTAACAGGTGTATGGTCAATCTTTTTAATGTTAACTCAGTCTAATAAATGTGAATTGGTTTCTCATTATGGTTTTGATTTGGATTTCCCTAGCAATTAATAATATGGAACATGTTTTTATGTGTTTGCTGGCCATTTTTATATCTTCTCTGAAATGTCTACTTAAATATCTTGCCCAGTTTTGATTGCAGTGTTTGTCTTGTTATTGAGCTGTAAGAGTTCTTTACATACTCTAGATGCAAATTATTTGCCTAATGTATGTGCTACATATACAGATATTTCCCCCACCCTATGGCTCACTTTGTTTTCTAAAAGTTATCCTCTGAAAAGTAGAGGTTTTAAATTTTGGTTTATGAATTGTTTTCTTCCAGAGTTTATGTTTTATGTGTTAATAAAACTTCCCTGCCCTGAGTTTGCAAAGACATTCTCCTCTGTTTTGTTTTTTTCCTGGAAATATTATAGTTTTAGATTTTAGATTCAGTTCTATGATCTATTTTTTGTGTGTGGTGTGAGGTAAGGGTCAATGTTCATTTTTTTTTCCAGATGGGTATCCATTTGATCCAATAACATTTGCCTAAAAGCTTTCCTTTCCCCCATTAAACTGCTTTGTAAAAAAAAAAAAAAAAAAAAAAAAAAAAATCAATTCGCCATTTATGTGTGGGTCTGTTTCTACACCCTACTCTGATCCAACGATATATATATCTTTTTGCCAATATCAATTTTATCTTAATAAATGTAGCTTTATTTATAATAAGTATTAAAATCAGAAAGGGTGTTCTTTCCAAAAAATTATTCTGGTTTTTCTAGGTCTTTTGTGTTTCCATATACCTTTTAGAATCAGCTTGTCGATTTCTACCAAAAAACCTGCTGAAATTTTTTTTAAAGATTTGAGAGAGAGGAAGAGAGAACGTGCACACGCACAATGTGGGGGTAGGGGCAGAGGGAGAGAAAGAATCTCAAGCAGACTCCCTGCTGAGCATGGGGCCTGACTCAGGGCTCGATCTCAGGGCCCTGAGATCATGACCTGAGCCAAAATCAACGGTCCAACACTTAACCAACTGAACCAACCAGATAACCCGCTGTTGAAATTTTAACTGGAGTTGTATTGTAGGTGTCAATTGATCCCCAGATCAATCTGGGGAGAACTGCCATCTCAACAGCAAGTCTTCCAATCCACTTATCACAAAACTTTTAAATACTACTACTTATATATGAAACTCAAGTTTTCACAAACCTAAATTGTACGTGTGTATGCAAATTCATCCACTCATTCATTTACTCATTCAACAAAAGTTTTAAGTGGTTACAAGGCTCCCTTTTAGGTGCTTGAGATACAGTACTAAACAGAGACATAAATTCTTTGCTCTTTTGAAGCTTAAAGGGTTACCTTAAAACTTATTACTCTTATCACCCTAATTCCTTTCCTTCTACCTGCTGAGGAAGGACTCTGGCCTTCATGTAGTTCTCGGAGCCCTCAGAGAGCATCCTACGTGGTATCAGATACAAAGTGTACTGGCCACATAAGAACATCCTCAAGGTACCACTGTCCAGGACTACTTCCCTCCACAGTCTACTCCTTGCTCCACTGCTAATAAGCCTGCCAGCCCGAACAACTCCAGCCCAGGGACTAATCAAGATCTCCTTTTGCTCAAGAAGAGAGTGGGACAGAGCTAAGTGTTTTTACATGGCATTAACTTCATCCCTAGGTAACAAACAAGAAAACTAAGGCCCAGAGATGGTAAGCAGCTTCGTTACAGTCACACAGCAATAAGTGGCAGAACCTAGATTCAAATCCAAATCCAATTGGTGGGAGTTCCATTGATCTTTCCACTATATATTGCTGCCTCTCCACCTCGTGGATACAAATGTTCACATGTGTGCATAACCCCAGAGCCGTACAGAAAACGTGCATTCATCAGTTCAGCAGGCTGTCTCCTGCCTGCTGTTAAAGAAGTCAGTAGGCGCCTTGACCTTACTCCTCAGAGTCCTGGAAGGACTCTCACACACAACTGGTCCTTTAACAGCAAGATTCTTAATCAAGATCCTTTAGATGGTCTTCAGGGGGAATTCAGGGAACCCTCTGAAAGAATATGTCAAGGTTTCTATGCCTGTTTATAAGTACATTTTTGGTGGGAAAACTTGCAATTTCCATCTGTTTCCTAAAGTGGTCCTGACCTCTCCCAAACTATTACAAACCACCACACTACAAAGCCTACCTACCCTTAGGCCCTCTTCCTGGGACGTGCAAGCTAATTAATCACCAAGTATTTACTTACTGAGCACAAACAGGGAAAAAGCCAGGGCCAGCACTTAGTACTAACTAAGGAAGCAACAGAAAATACTAAGTGGTAAATGCCTGCTGGAGGAAGGGAGGGAGAGAGGAGAGTGGAGAGAGGGGGAGGGAGGGAGGGAGGGAGAGAGAGAGAGAGAGAGAGAGAGAGGGACACCACACTATAGTTGTTGAGGGGAGAGGGGGAACATCGTGGGGTCCTT
The DNA here is from genome assembly GCF_023065955.2 of Ursus arctos. NCBI lineage: Eukaryota > Metazoa > Chordata > Mammalia > Carnivora > Ursidae > Ursus > Ursus arctos. Next base: position 31,516,521 of record NW_026622786.1, on the reverse strand, counting down.
AGGGAAGACTTTAAAGAAAAGGCAAGTCAGAAACTGGAGGTTGAAGGATGAATGTTTCCTGGATTTGCTCTCCGGTGTAAACAAGAATGAAACCTGGCTCCTGGGGCCAGGTTCAGTATCAGTGGGTAACCAGGCAGCTGTGGCCACCAGATTACCATTAAATGCAACTTGGTTGTTATCGTCCTATTGGGTCATCAGCATTCCGCTAGTAGCATAGCATAAAGGGGGAAAGGAAAGCTACATTGAAGAGAAGATAAAAAGAACACAGCAAGCAGAAAATAAAATGCCTTCAGTCTATTTTGCAGACTCAGACCCACTAATCGATCTTTCTGACTCCAAGTTGAGCTACCACAGGACATAATACACACGCAGATCAGCAGTAGCACACACATTTTGACATAATCTGGCCATGGAAAAGAAAGTCATTTTAAACAAGTCATTAAATCATTTGGCTAAAGGAACTGCCCACCAGTCCACAGCTCTGCTGTGCAATCTGAATCAGCCTCTGGTCTGCAATCCGAATTCCATTCTGTACATAAGCGAGACACATTGTTTCACTCCAACATCATGCAGACACACTTGATATTTAAAGCAGGTTATCTATTTTTAGTTGGTTGCTGAACATCTGTCGGCCTCTCTCCTTAATAGACTGCTCAGTAGATAAGAAGGAGAAAAGCAGTAGAAAATCATTTTGTTGTGCAATACCATGATTAGTTTTCTCAAGTTGACAGCCAGCCTTAACAAGATTCTCCTCTTCAGGAAAGGTTCTTTTGATGGATGGTGTCCCTGTGGCTCTAAACTGAATAGCAGAAGCAAGAAGGAGGTGGATTCTATAGTTGCAGGGAGTCCTTTTCCTGCTAACTCAGGTGTAATTGATAAAACCCCATCCCTCCCATAGCCCCATAGTGCAAGTCCAAGAAAAAGGACAGGTTGTTTTTTGTTTTTTTGGGGGGGTTTTTTGCTTTGTTTTAACAGAATTATCCTCAGTTCTGTCTCTTTGAAGCCTGAACGTGGTTACAAATAATAACCTGGGGCCGGCAGCCAAGTTTAATATTTCACTGTACATTTTGGGGGAAAAAAATTCTCCAAATCTCAATTAAAAAACAAAAACAAAAACAAAATGGCACACTGCCTATGAAAACAAAGGAATGCAACACTGGGAGAGAAACCCAGAGATTCAGGAAGGTAGATGGTCGATGAATTCTAAAAATCTTATTACCTAACAAACGGTCACAGGAAAGGTCTTGATTTTCCTCATTCATGGATCTGTAAAGAACTGAGCCAGGATAAAACTCCAATTTCTCCATAAAATACACCATGCTTTTACATTTTCCCTTTGTAAACAGGCCCTTTAGGCTTTGAGTCATCTGGCTAGGTCAGTAACAACAGCACTTTTGCTGTTAAAGGTGGACTCAGCGGAGGTGTCTTTGAGAGAAAATACGGGAGAGAGTGGGAAAGCCCACCTAAGATGTCAGCCTGACAGGATTCGATTTAGGATTTTAAGGACATGACTGACCCACGGGGAGGAAGCAAAGCTTTAAAAGGAGGAGAAGGAAAAAACCCTCTTCATTTCCATCCATGTATTTATATTATATATTTAAAGATATTCACATATTTCCATATCTTATATGGAAGTTTTATATTTATTTATATCCACTGTATCTCCATGGTGGGATCTACAATTGTACATGTGAAATGGTCCGGGAAACAGTCCTGAGAGGTCTCATGGGGACTGGGAAACAGTAATGTTTCCTGTAATCTTCTATTTACAAATGACCATGAGGCCTGCCTGGGTGGCTCAGTCGGTTGAGCATCCAAACCTTGATTTTGGCTCAGGTCGTGATCTCAGGGTCATGAGATCAAGCCCCGTGTTGGGCTCTGCACTAGGCGTGGAGCCTGCTTGAGATTCTCTCTCTCCCTCTCTCTCTGCACCCCCCAAGGAAAAAAAAAAAGAGCATGAAAAACATAGCTTCAACAAAACCAATCATAACAAGATTTTAAAATCCTAGAATTTGAAACAAAAATAAACCAGCCTTACATCTCTTAATAATGGCAGCACATTTAGTTACAAGGCATAACTGAGCATCGGGAGTAAACACCGACTAAAAGGCCTTTGTGATTAGGTGATCCCACATATGGATGTCTCATGCCATCGTTTCAGGGAGGGAAGAAGTTAATGAGATGGTTGCACACATCTGATAATCCTATCTCATTACTTATCATTTCACAGAGCATTTACAAAATCCCTACTATGTGCCAAGGAGTATTCATTGGAATGTGAAGATGGGGATGCAGGCAGCTCTCGCTTTATCATTACAGGTCATCCTCAGTTCACGTATGGAGTACCTTGTCCTGGAGTGTGAAGCAAGCCCTTCCCTGTCTAACCTCCAAAGCTCATAATCGGGCATGTCTACAGGTGAGATGCAAAACACTAAAAGCAAGCACACCTTATCTTCACCAAAAATTATTTTAAATAAGTTTAGAGCAGCAAGAGTTGTCACTAATATACAACGGAATACTGTTAGAATCAATCGTGCCTATTCTGACATCCTACGTGCAGTATCCATTTAGGCTATTTTTCCATTTAATCCACTTGTGCTTTTTTACATTTTGACATACACCTTAATTATAACTACCACTTTCTGCCACCTACAGAGCTCTCAACTGGACGCATAAATACGTTGTCTCATTTAACTTCACCAGAACCGCTTACAGTAAGTACAGTCATAACCGTCTGCATAAAAAGGAGGACAGTCATGTGGCAAAGGTCACATGACCACTGAGGAGCAGAGCTGGGATTTGAGCACTGTTCTGAGTGACTCCAAAACTCTGGCCCTTTCTTTCTATGCTATACTTGTGTGTCTCCTCTTAACTCTGTCTTTCCAAAATACCTGGATAGCTGAGGCACTGGTACCCACTTCTGCCAATTCCTGTCATTACTTCTCCCTCAGTCATTTCAAATGGTTTTTCCCTGCCATTGGCCATCCCTGACCATGACGCTATTTTTAGGCTAATCCAGAGGCTACAAAAATAGACACACAACTAGAGTAGTTACTGGGGTTAATGAGAGAAACATGCTTAATGTGTTGAAAATGCAGATTTTTTATAAAGTTCATTTACATTTGTAGTGAGAAAAAAAGCAACAAATTTTAAATGGCGTGTGACTTTTTCACTGGCTCTTAGTCTGAACTTCCAAGAGAGCTTTATAATTATAAACATTATAGCCTAACAAAAACATAATAAACAGAATCTCCACTTAATAAATTATTTATGTACTAGCTGACAGAAAGTCTCTGTCAGTAAGCTAGATAACTGAAAAGAGAAAAGGCAAATTGTTTGGGAAGCACACTGCATATGTCCTGACCAGAAGGGATTTTTTTTTTAAAGATTTTATTTATTTATTTGACAAAGATAGAGACAGCCAGTGAGAGAGGGAACACAAGCAGGGGGAGCGGGAGAGGAAGAAGCAGGCTCATAGTGGAGGAGCCCGATGTGGGGCTCGATCCCATAACACCGGGATCACGCCCTGAGCCGAAGGCAGACGCTTAACCGCTGTGCCACCCAGGTGCCCCCAGAAGGGATTTTTTTTAAGTGACTGACTTTGAATTCTGTAACCGCTCATTGTGGTGCACATTTAGTTAGTTATTACTAATACAGATGGTTATCAATTTTAACTTTAACTTTAAAATGTAACTGCATACCTCTGCAATGGAACTGTTTAGTGCATTCAGCTAGTAACCCAGAGAGATGGTGGTAAGAGCCCGCGGTGAGGTATAATTTTAACCATTCAAGGGCGTAGGATTTTCTTGCCGTTTATCATCTATAGATTTCCTGATGTAAAATTTACCCTCCAGTATTCTGGGTCCTATCCACCTCACCTCTGATACCTGTCAAGGGCCACCCCACTTCCCCAGTCCAATTCTCACAGAGTATCTGCTGGGATATCAAATTTATAACAGCAATTCCTGAAACAGAGATGTAAGAACCCAGGTTCTGGGGGATAAAATGTTTAATGATGAGATGCCACTATCCATCCACCTATGAAAGCGTGGAGCGACAGGAACTGCCATACTTTGCTGGTGGGAATGCACCATAGACCAGCCTGCTGTAGAAGAGAGTTTGGCTTTTTTTTTTTTTTTAATGAAACTAAACATACTCTTACCGTACAACCCAGCAATCATACACCTTGGTATTTACCCAAAGGAGTGAAAAACTTATGTCCACATAAAAACGTGCACACAGATGTTTACAGCTTTACTCCTCATTGCCAAAATTTGGATGCAACCACTGTGTTTTCCAGAGGTTCATGGATCAACTGTAGTACATCCAAATAATGGATCATCATTCAGCCCTAAAATGAAACGAGCTATCAAGCCTTGAAAAGACATGGAGGAATCTTAAGTGCATATTACTAAGTGAAAAGGCCTCAGACTATATAATTCCAAGTAGATGACATTCTGGAAAAGGTAAAACTATGGAGACAGTAAAAAGATCAGTGGCTGCATCGGGAGGATGAACTGGTGGAGCCCAGAGGATTTTTCGGGCAGTTTAAATACTCCTTATGATACTACAATGGTGGGGTATGTCATTATCCATTTGTCAAAACCCACAGACTATACACCAGTAAGAGTGAGCCCTAACGTAAACTATGGGCTCCGGGTGGTAACAATGTGTCAGTGTAGGCTCATCTATTATAACGAATGCACACTCTGGTGGGGGATGCTGAGAGTGGGGAGTCCATGCATGTGTGGGGACAGGGACTATATGGGAAATCTCTACCCTCCTCTCAATTTTGCTATGACCCTAAAGCTGCTCTAAAAAACAAAATCCTTTAAAATATAAAATCTTATACATATATAACTGTTATAGACAACTACTGAGAAAAAGGTCTTATTTAGATGAAAAGCAACAAAATTAAGTGCATCAAATGTGATCAGTTCTCTCTCAGTAGGTGTAAATAACAAACTAACTTAAAGATAGTTAAGCTTCTATAAATACCTATTATTTTTCGTATAATAAAAAGATAGTTATTTTAAGTGGAAATGTCATCATCACTTTAATGTATTCAACCCAGAGTGCTATGCAGGGCGGGGGCCAGGGAGTGAAGTTCTTTAAAGAGAAAAAACGGTTGTGTTCGGTACTGAGCACACACGAAGAGTTGAAAGTATCCCAATTGTGTTACCTCTACGTTTATAGAACCGATGAACACGAACTTCTGTATGGTTCAATTTCCTATCCAAAGGCTGAATTACAAAACAAAGAGACTAATGAAAGGAAATCCACTGATATTCACTTGAAATCAAATACATATAAAGGATAGAATAAAATGCTATCCTGTTAATGCTTGCTATTTTACTTGAGAAAAAAAAAAGAGGCTTTAAAATTTTTTTTATGCCCCTCAACTTTCACATCTTGTATTGAAAGAGTTTTTTTCATTTTCTCTATGATGATATAATCAAAGGAGAAATGTATGAGAAGCCTGATAATTTCAGAGTCTTCATTTCAAACCATTAAAGCTGAATTGCATTATTTCCTTTCTAAAGATTGAAGCTCTCCAAAAATGAATAGATGAAAGGTCGCAGCTTTCTAGAATACTTGTTCATCCACTTATACAAATAACATATAATAACATGCATTCTAAGACTAGTTATTTTTCTTTTAGTATCTCAAAACAGTATGAATTGCTACAGCCTAGATCAGCTCTCAAGCCCCTCCACCCCTGCCCATCAAAATAGCAGGTCAGTACCAGAGGTTTCTGGAGCTGCATTACTGAGCCACGGCATTACCAAACAATGATCATCATATGATATTAGATTCCCCACCAAAAACAAAATTTTTTTGTGGCTGAAATTATGATTCTGGGTGCAGGCCTCCAGCTCGAGCATCAACATTGATGCAAAATTGATGAAACTTCCAAGTGAAATTGCATTGTTTGATCTTCACAGCCCTGGAATAACATAGCCTAAAGCTACAGTTTCTATAAACTTACTTTGCACGAACGACTTAGCCAGTATGGATGTATTGACATAGAGTGCCCATGAATGACATTAGGGCTACTTAGAAAAGAGACAAAATAAGAGCAAAAAGAATGCTCCAGTTGGTTCTGAAAATTACCTTTTTCCAGTGAACCTCTCTGAAAAATTACCTTTTTCTGCTGAATCTCACTCAAAAATTACCTTTTCCAACTGAAGCTCTCTCAAAGTGCCTTGATGTTAAGCAATATTATAGTTTTAAGTTGAAAATGTCACAAGGCCATGGAAAGAAATTGATAGAAAATTTCAGGGTTCCTTGTTGATATTTGAAGCAGCCTGTGGATTTTTGTTCTTTAACACAGATCTGCTCTGCTGTGCTACCACTTTGATTTCTGTATTGCCAAAAAAAACAGCATGTTTCTAGGCTTAATGGCTTCACAGACAAGAGTAGGAAGGTGATTTAGTTATTGCTGCCGAGCTTCTGTTACCAGTAGGAAATTGGTAAACAGATGTTTTCAAAATCCTCTCCATTCACTGTGGAACTTCTTAAAAAGTGCAGTAAATAAAATTTTGAATTTCTTTTATCCTTTAAAAGAAACCATAATTCTAGTTACTGCGGTCTCCTTTTAGAAATTATGCACTTGAGCAGAGTTTTATCGTTTTCCTGACAGAAGGAATTTTTATTTCTCCAGTCAAAAGATATAGGAGAGGCATCATACGTTTTGAAAGAAGGATGATTGGAATGGACATCTAAGGACCTGGGTTCTAGCTTTCAGTCTACCTCTCGCAGCAGCGTGACCTTGGGCGAGTCCTTGTGGAATAAGGGAATGGTCAGGAGAATGTCAGAGGTCCTTCCTGCTGTAACATCTTTTCCTCTTAGTATAGACAAAGACAAAACTGTAACAGTGGTTACTGTCCGTTATTACAGATGTTGCTAAAAAAGGAAGTTGTAGAATTTTTTTTGCTTGTGGTTTGTGGGTGTAGCTGTGTATAAGCCCTTAAAATCCAAAGAAATGCTGCCCAGTTGGGGCTGCTCTGGGTATGATCTCTTCTAAACACAAAGGGATGACCTGGGAGAGGTAGAGCCAGGTACAATACATGGGTACTGAGTCATTTAGCCCTCTCTGCCACGTAGACACATTTTCTCCTTCTTACCTTTTCTTCTTTCTCCTCTTCCTTTACCAGTCCCTCTGCCCCTCTGCTTCTTCCCCACCCTAGGTTCTCCCGCTCTGCCCCCTACCTTCTCTTTCCCTCTCCTCAGTCACCAGCCTTTACTTCTCCTTAGTACCTGCCAAAAGGACCCTCTTGGTAGAACTCAAGACTATACATGAAATGGACTGCTATAGTTTTAAAAAAAAAAAAAATCATGATAAAAAAGAGAGGAAAGACTCTTAACTATAGAGGACAAATGGAGTTACCAGAATGGAGGTGGCTGGGGGGAGGGGGGAGGATTGAGGAGTGCACTTGTGATGAGCACCCGGTGATGTACGGAAGTGTTGAATCACTATATCGTACGCCTGAAACTAACATTACACTGTATGTTAACTAGAAATTAAATAAAAACTTGAAAAAAATCATGAAATAATTAGAATTAGAGGTATACCAAATGACCATTTTGGCTAAGTGCTTAATTAACAATCAATATTAGCTAAAATTAATATTCTGCCAAAGCTGAGGTTAAATAAATTTTGGAATGTGATAATAAGGCTAAGTATTTATACTTAAAAATTAGAATCAGAATTTTATTAACATTTTTAATAGTCAAATCTTAAAAGTTTTGATACTATAAAGTAGGAATAATAAATTCTTTTGCTCATTGCTAAATTGCCTTTATAGTTTTTATCCTGCATATTGTTGTACTAAGTAGATTCCACTTTCAAGTGACATATTTAATATTTGATTAACTGTTTTACACAAAACAAAATATTTTTAGAAACACTTTCAAGTAGCATTTTCCAGAAGAAGCTGTACCTACGTTTCATAACTTGGGAAAATCTTAAAAACATCTTTCATTTTCAAATATATATTATGGTTGGCAGTGAGAAGTAATGATTACAGAAAGATTTTTATTTAAATTTTTAGACTCCATAGATTTAAAATTATAAGTAATTGTCTTACTAATGCATTTTACAAAGCCTGTTGTTTTGAAGTTCGGTTAATGAGAATGAAATGTTTCAGGGACCTCTTTTTTCTCTGATGTCTTCCCTTTTACATACTTTATATTCTTGATTCTATCACGGATGTTGTCATATGTAATTTTGGAATTTTTCCTCATAAAATTTTAACTTTAAAAGTTTGAGGTTGAAATTCTGCTTTTAAATTCATTCCCCCAAGAGGTGGTGAATTTCAAAACATTACTTTTTCTTTTAAAAAAAATCATAGACTAAATAAAAGTAAATATCTAAAATTTAAATACAGCTCTTGGTGGAATGTGGGAGAACTACAACTCTTGGTGGGATGTGGGAATACAACATCTATGGGGGGGGTGATGTGGAGAATTGCAAATAAATCATGAACTCTGTTTAATAGGTTTATTATAGTAGTATAAGTGAAGCAATTTTTTAAGGTTTTATATATTTATTTAGAGTGAGAAAGCAAGCAGGAGGAGAGGCAGAGGGACAGGGAGAATCTTAAGCAGGCTCCATGCTGAGCACAGAGCCCGACACACGGCTCATCTCACAATCCTGAGATCATGACCTGATCTGAAGTCAAGAGTCAGACCCTTAATGACTGAGCCACCCAGGCACCCCTAGATGAAGCAATTCGGAAACTATTTTAGATATATCACAGAATTGAGAAAATGATAAGTGTGCAGTTGGTAACCAGTATTCTCACTGTGGAAGAAGGAACACACAAACATGGAATGAGGGAAGGCAAGAATGAACCCTGTGGGAATGGTTTGCAGTTGGTGTCATGATTTCTACAATGCATAAATATATGTGCGATGTATATGCACCTATATGTTTGTACATATATTTTACGTATGTATATGTATACTATTTTTGGCCTTTCCCCATTGAATCAAGAGCCAAGAATCAAACACAGCTCAGTAGCCACAAATATACTTAGTGTCCAGATCTTGGAATTTGAGCTCTTCAGATAAATAGCTGATTCCAGGGTTGGGCAGGATACATACAAGAGAAGTCTGGGACAGCTTGTGATGCCAAAGAGTAAGGAAGTGCTTGCTCAAGGGAAGAAGGGGATTAAGCAGGTCACAAGAACATAGGAGTCAGCTTGAAGGGGTGCCAACTGGGACAACGTGAACATCCAAATAACTAAATACAGTAATGAATTGTATATAAAATGTGAGACAATAGGAATTCATGAGTCCATTTAAGTAGTAAAAAAATACATAAATTGGAGGGATGAATGGCTCTTACTTATACTCAAAGGCTAGATGCCAACTAGCAAATGTGGAGGCAGTGCTGGAATTCAAGAAACCAACATTCTGCAACCATCACAGTAAAGACTTTATCAGGAAATAATCTTTGAACTAAATCTAAAGGGAAACTGTGATGAAAAGCAGGATATTTTCATTCCCTTAAAATGTCTCCCTACAAACAGCTTATTATTTGCAAGAGGGAAGGCCAGTAATAATACAGTGGAGAAATCAGAAATACCTTTACTAGATGATCAAAATTCCCATCACTGAGGACCTGATGGGCATTGCGTGCTTCCAGGTAGGGTACCCACAGAAGGAAAAAAGATCACCTCCACAGTATTCTGGCAAAGAACACAGAGGGTGAATCTGTTCATGACAAAGTATTAGACAAATACAAAATAAAGAGTATTCTATTTAAAGGAAGCAGGAGGAAATACATTCTTTGAAAAGCCAACATCCGATCTTTTTGGTTACCAGGAGACCCCCCTTTCAATCCTCCAGCTGTTTTAGTTAGGCCACCAGGCCACACACTTCTGAGATTGTGCCAATATCTGGGGCTGAATGGTAGGAGGACAGAGAAAAGCACCGATGTTTCAACTATCTCGTTGGGATCATGGCTATACTTCTCAGAGAGAAAGTTCCTCCCCTCGCAGAGTTTTGGCTCTCTATGCCATCTCTGACACCACTGCCATGAGACTGTTTGAGGGCTGGAGAGTGCGAGAACGAACAAAAAGGAAAAAAAAAAAAGAAACGTCTGCACTCTCTCATCGTCAGGAGTACCTTTGCCTGCTCTTTGAGCCAAAATCAGAGGACTTCTTCTGAAGTTCTCTTTTGTTCTGCTGATAACTACCTTTTAGGATTCAGGCTGTGCTGAGTTCAGGCAAGGAGATACCAAAGGGGAAAAAAATCACAAGTTGGATGGTATTTCAAATTCTGGTCTTCTTCCCCAGTCTACCTGATGCTATTTACTTTTCAAAGTCCTAAAACAGCTACTCCAGGCACTCTGTCCGGCTGTATAGTTGCCCAGAGGGACAGACCCAGTGAGGGGTGCTTAGCTCATTCTACCCAGAACCAGAACGGCTTTAAATAGCTTTTAATATTGATTCTTAGTTTAATTCAACAGTAGTCAGAGAACATACTCTGTAGTATTTCAGTGTTTCAAATTTTATTGATCAATTTTCTATGGCCCAACATAAGGTCTCTCTCGGTAAACATTTAATATGTACTTGTAAAGAAAATGTATTCCAATGTTGTTGGACGTAATGTCCTATAAATGCCAATCGAGTCAAGCTGATTCCTGACATTGCTCATACTTTTCTGCATCTTTACTGATTTGCTGTTGTTCACTTCTCCTATTAGTTATGGAGAGGGGTAGTAAATCTTCAACTGGGATAGATTTGTCTATTATTCCAATTCTTTCATTTTTGGCTTCATGTGTTTTGAAGCCTTGTTATTAGCATATTTTTAATTTTTCTGTCTTCTCAATGTGGTCTTTTATTCCCACAAAATATTCATCTTTAATGACAGTCCTTTTCTCGAAATCTTTTTTTTTTTTCTTTTTAAAGACATTTGAGAGAGAAGGCACAAGTAGGGGAGGGGCAGAGGGAAAGCATCTCAAGCAGACTTGCCTCTGAGCACAGAGTCTGACACGGGGCTCGATCCCATGAACCTGAGACCACAACCTGAGGAGAAATAGAGTTAGATGTTCAACTGACTGAGCCACCTAGGTGCCCCTTGAAATCCATTTTTCTACTATTTTTATTACTCCCTTGATATATCTTTTTCTGTCCTTTAAATAAAAAGAAACAAATAGAAAGTTAAAGCATGTCTCTTATAGACAGTGTATATTTGAGTTTTTTTAAAATCTAGTTTGACAAGGTTCTTCTATTTGGAGTGTTTAGATCAACTTACATTTATTTTTATTTTTTTTAATAATAATATTTTTTAATTATATTATGTTAGTCACCATACAGTACATCCCTGGTTTTTTATGTAAAGTTCGATGATTCATTAGTTGCATATAACACCCAGTGCACCATGCAATATGTGCCCTCCTTACTACCTCTCATCTATGGAACATAAGAACTAGGAAGATCGGTAGGAGAAGAAAGGGATAAAGAAACGGGGGTAATTAGATCACTTACATTTAAAATAGTTATTGATATGGGTGGATTTAATTCAACCATTTTATTGTTTTCTATATGTCTTACCTGTTCTTTGTTCTTTCCTACTTTATTTAATTGAATATATTTTAGTGTTCCATTTTAAGATACTGATTAGCATTTTTAGAGTATATACTGACTGACACACGATTTAGGACCCTTCAATAATGTCATGAACTGTCTTCTAGCCTCATGTTCTATCACTTTCCTCACTCCTCTCTCTGCCCTATATTTTGCCCACTTTAAACTTATTATGCCATCTTATAACCTTCTCTGGTTATCCCATGCCTTCCAGGTACCACAATATACTCATAAACACAAATGAAATTATTAAAACTCTAGTCACTGTAGCTGGCAGAGTACATCTCATAACAAAGGACGCAAATATGGAGTAACAATTTTAAACATTTTACCCTCTTCTCACCTCACCTTACTTATTTCCAAGTGTTAGTGGCGAGGTATTCTTGGGCTACTGTGGCACAATTTTTTGCAACATATCTATAAAGGAAAAACATATCTGGCATTGCAGGGATTGGTTTAATAATAAATAAAAGCAGAAATATTGCACTGCTGGGTATTTACCCCAAAGATACAGACGTAGTGAAGAGAAGGGCCATATGCACCCTAATGTTCATAGCAGCATTGTCCACAATAGCTAAATTGTGGAAGGAGCTGAGATGCCCTTCAACAGATGACTGGATTAAGAAGATGTGGTCCATATATACAAAGGGATATTACTCAGCCATCAGAAAGAATGATTACCCAACATTTGCAACAACATGGACGGGACTGGAGGAGATTATGCTAAGTGAAATAAGTCAAGCAGAGAAAGACAATTACATGGTTTCACTCACTAATGGAACATCAGAAATAGCAGGGATATTGGTAGGAAAAGGAAGGGAAGAATGAAGGGGGGGTAAACAGAAGGGGGAATGAACCATGAGAGACTATGGACTCTGGGAAACAAACAGAGGGCTTCAGAGGGGAGGCGGGTGGGGGATTGGGATAGGCCGGTGATGGGTATTAAGGAGGGCACGTATTGCATGGTGTACTGGGTGTTATACGCAAATAATGAATCATGGAACAATACATCAAAAACTAAGGATGTACTGTATGGTGACTAACATAAAATAATAAAAAATTATTTAAAAAAAACAAGGAAAAAAGAAATAGCTAGTTAAGGCTTTTGAAATTGAGCTGATTAAGGCTTTGTATCTTCAAATGTAAATTTTGATCATAAAGAAAATCTGAATTTCTCTGTGGTTAATATACGAGCCATAATAAAAGGAAGTGGCCAATCCAAGTTGCATTCATGTGAATCAACAGAGGACACAGAAGAAGAGAATTGCCCAGGATGAAGCTAAGGAAAAGATCATCTAGACATGACCAAGACAAGCTATTTGTCACAGCTACTTCTATGATCTCCAGCAACTCTCTAGTGAAAAGGTTAGAAGAAGCAAACTGTGGTTATATAGCATTCCATAATTGTAGATTGGTGTCTTTGTCTATATTTATATTCATATATATTAACATAACCACATATTAAAATTGTGTATAATTTTTCCCATAGTGTGGATTGTGGTATCTTTAACTTAAACTTTTCTCTAAAGTCTCAAGTTAAAAGAATCTTCTCAGATATGTTAAAATGAAATGCTTGAATCAAACAGTCTCAGTTATTAATGCATTCAAGATTATATTACTCAGTCTGGATAGACCACTTTGCTGCACACATTAAAGAATAATATATAACTAAGACTTACTCCTAACTTCCTAACTTACGTGTGCCACACTTTATATTTCCTTATGTGGGTTTCCCTGCCTAGCCAGCCTGTTCTATGACTGGATAGCCTCTATGCATTTTTAAGACCCACCTTTACATTATTGTCTCTGTTAGGCCATCCTTGGATAGTGTTAGTAATTTGTTATTTCTTCTTCCATGCTCCTATAGCACTGTGTTCTCACCTCTATCAAAACTCTCATCATTAATATTAGGTTTATCCATTTCTGTTCTATTTTCCCCCAATCTATGAACACCCTCCTAGCAGTTACTGCAGTGCAGGAAAAGAACAGAGAAAGAAAAGGGCAGATAAAGGGGAGAAAGGAAGAATACCATATTTTGTTCAATTAAAAATGAGCCCTTTCCTTCACATTTTAACATCTCTGAAATAGGGCTATTCTTAAAATCCTTGGTCTCTTCCAGTCAAAATCTCAGTAATAACCATGATGCAGCTGTTATCGCCTGCATGTGCATGAACTGGGTCATTCTGAGTAGCATGTCTAAACAACTGCAGACCCACTTGGAGGCTATTTTATGAAGAACAAGTCAGGACTGTCTCAAAACTTCTGTTTTCGGTTTCTGGTCAGTTTTGTAAAGGTTCAGTATCAAAACTTGCAGAACCTTGTATCGGTAGCTTGGAAAAAATTCCAAGAAATTATATAGAGAATTCTTCTAAGAAATGCTATATTACCAATGATCTTGATAAAATATTATGTCCATAAACACTAACACTTAAAGTCATAAAGAGACTTTTAGATAAGTCTAATGAACATATAAAGATATGTGGAGAACTTTAAGGATAACTTAGCCAATTGATTTCACTTCAGTTTTCTTCTCTGGGCATTCATAAGAGTAATAAGTGATTCTTAAAAAATTGGATATATATACTGTATATCCAAATAAAGTGTTAAAATCTCCTTCAGGAAGCACAGATAAATATTCTATATATGAAGAAGATACTTGTTCAGTTGACAACATTTTTGTTTATATCTTGCCAAAAATGGCAAGATAGATTAAATGAAATTTGTATATATTATCAGCTTATTAGGATTGATTAACAGAATTCATACTAAGAGAAATTTTGCAAAATTATCCATAAGTGTTTGAGACCCCGACATGCTTCAGAACCAATTCAGAGAAGTCTGTTAACTGGAGAATAGCCTCCCAAATAACACGGTTTCTACCATTATTTTCAATACCAGATTTTATTGAACCAAGTGGAGAGTCAGAAAATAACTTAATTTCCAGAGAAAGGATAAAAGCTCTGAAGAGTTCCTGTGAATGGAAAATATCTCAGCGTCAGCTAAGATTGTTGGATTCTCAAGAGGGCAACATGACAGCTAAGAAAATAATACTTTTATTTCAACTATTAGATACTCTGAGCTGTTCTTATTTAATGTTAAAAGTCATATTATCATCATAGCACCTATTTTGCTGAATGCTTCCCATCTTAATTTAGTGAGAAAAACACATGACAAACACCTTTCCACAGTAAACCCTCAAATTAGTAGAATGGACAAATGCTCTGGTTGAATCAGTTACACTCATGAATCTAGCAGCTCTGAGTGATAATAGTAAGAAATGTATTGAGATGGTAAAGAGTCTTTTAAACAAGGACAAAAATCCAGACACCACTTATATTCAACATGAGTACTTAGACACTATTTTAAGGAAAAACATATGGGCCCAAGTGCTCAGATAAGATCATTCTTAGAGGAACTGATTATATTTTCCAAAGCTGCTTTTCTCTGCAACTTTAAGTAGCCATGAGTCCTTTTCCCCCTCTCTCCAAAACACCTAATTGGCAGTATTAAAAGCCCAAATATAGGCTTTTACTTCTTTCCATAGTAGAATAAGAAAACCCCTAACTTAACCTCATACCATAACAATTAGAAAGCTGTACAAAACTGCTGTCAGACACTGGATAACAGATAGTTCAAGAGGGTAATCCCCAAAAAAGAAGCTACATAAGCACTCTGGCAGACCGCTTGGAGACAACTTTCAAACTATGTGGGTAAATTGGTTGTGGTATGAATTTCAACATGAGAAGAGTGGATGGCCTTCCCACACAGCACTAAGCAATTCTCACACATCAGCAGGTTGTCTAAGAATTCAACTCAATTCAGACACTACCCACCCAGAAAGAGCATCAGATTCCACAGGTTAAGGAATTAGTCCTGTAAGACTGCCCCATCCCCCCAATTTAGATGCTAGTCACAAACTGGTTATTACCTGTGCTTCTGTCCAACTAGCTATATAAATCAGAGGTTCCCATGACCTTCCCCTTGGGTTTGATTAATTCACTAGAGCAGCTCACAGAACTCAGAGAAACATTTTACTTCCTAGATTACCAGTTTATTCTAAAAAGATATAACTCAGGAACAGCCAGACAGAGCTAAATAGGGCAAGGTATAGGGAAAATGGCATGGAACTTCCATGCCCTCTCCTGGTGCACCATTCTCCTTGAATCTCCATGTGTCCACCAACCTAGAAACTCTCCCAAAAGCCCTGTCCTCTTGGGTTTTTATGGAAGTTCCATTATCTTGTCATGATTGATTAAATCATTAACCACTGATTTAACCCCTCCAAGCCCTCACCCCTTTCCAGAGTCAGGGGTGGGACTCAAAAAGTTCCAACTCTCTAGTTACCTGGTTGGTTCTCCTGGCAACCAGGCCCTATCTTCAGGTGAGGTCCAGAAGTCACTTCATTGACAAAACAAGAAACACCTTTGTCACTCTCAACAGGTAGGAAATGGTTTGGGGAGCTGTGAGTCAAGAATGCTACATGAAGACCAAATATATGTGAGAAATATATTCTGGTCATATCACAATATCACAATGGGATGAGGGAAGGAACTCAACTAGAGCCAAATGGCTCCACTAAATTGAGGAAACTGGAATTCAGAGATGCATTTCAGGGAATGACGTGATCAAGTGTAAAGAAAATCCTAAATAATCCAAAATAAATAAGTAAATAGTGAAACTTGCAAAATACAAAGATAAAGGGAGAATTCTAAAAGCAGCTAGGGACAAAAGGTCCTTAACCTACAAGGGTAGACACATAAGGTTGGCAGCAGACCTGTCCACAAAATCTTGGCAGGCCAGACGAGAATGGCATCATATATTCAATGTGCTAAATGGGAAAAATATCCAGCCAAAAATACTTTATCCAGCAAGGCTGTCATTCAGAATAGAAGGAAAGATAGGGGTGCCTGGGTGGCACAGCGGTTAAGCATCTGCCTTCAGCTCAGGGCGTGACCCCGGCGTTCTGGGATCGAGCCCCACATCAGGCTCCTCTGCTATGAGCCTGCTTCTTCCTCTCCCACTCCCCCTGCTTGTGTTACCTCTCTCGCTGGCTGTCTCTATCTCTGTCAAATAAATAAATAAAATCTTAAAAAAAAAAAAAAAAGAAGGAAAGATAAAGAGTTTCCAAGATAAGCAAAAACTAAAAGAGTTCGTGACCAGAAAACCAGCTCTGCAAGAAGTATTAAGGGGACCCTTTGACTGGGAAAGAGAGACCAGAAGCAACAAAGGCTAGAAAGGAACAGAGACAATTTACAGGAACAGCGACTTTACAGGTAATACAATGGCACTAAATTCGTATCTATCAATAATTAGTCTGAATGTAAATGGACTAAATGCTCTAATCAAAAGACACAGGGTATCAGAATGGATAAAAACAAAACAAAACAAAACGACAAGACCCAACAGGGCACCTGGGTGTCTCAGTTCGCTAAGCATCTGACTTTTGGCTTTGGCTCATGTTGTGATCTCATGGTCATGAGACTGAGCCACAAATCAGGCTCTGAGCTCAGTATGGAGTCTGCTTGAGATTCTCTCTCCATCTCCCTCTGCCCCTCCCATTTGTGCTTGCTGTCTCTTTCTCTCTCAAATAAATAAATCTTAAAAAAAAAAAAAAAAGACCCATCAATATGCTGTTCACAAGAGACTCATTTTAGACCTAAACACACCTACAGATTAAAAGTGAGGCACTTTCCCTTTATCATGCTAATGGATATCAAAAGAAAGCTGGAGTTCCCATACTTATATCAGACAATCTAGATTTTAAACCAAAGACTATAAGAGATGAAGAAGAGCCCTATATTGTAATAAAGGGGGTCTATCCAACAAGAAGATCTAACATTGGAAATATTTATGCCCCCAACTTGGAAGCACCCAGACATATAAATCAATTAATACCAAACTTAAAGAAACTAATTGATAATAATACAGTAATAGTAAGGGACTTTAACACCCCACTCACAGCAATGGACAGATCATCTAAACAGAAGATCAACAAAGAAACAATGGTTTTGAATGACACACTAGACTGGATGGGCTTAACAGATATATTCAGAACATTTCATCCTAACGAGTCAGAATATACATTCTTCTCGAATGCACATGGAACATTCTCCAGAATACATCACATAACTGGGTCACAAATCAGGCCTCAACCAGTATAAAAAGACTGAGATCATACCATGCATATTTTTAGACCACAACGTTATGAAAGTTGAAGTCAACCACAAGAAAAAATTTGGAAAGAGCACAAATTCATGCAGGTTAAAGAACATTGTACTAAAGAATGAATGGATTAACCAGCATATTAAAGAAGCAATAAAAAAATACATGGAAGCAAATGAAAATGAAAACAAGACAGTTCAAAACCTTTGGGATGCAGCAAATGTGGTCCTAAGAGGGAAATACATAGCAATAGAAGCCTTCCTCAAGAAGCAAGAAAAATCTCAAATAGACAACGTAACCTTACACCTAAGGAAGCTGGAAGAAGAACAGCCAATAAAGCCTAAAACCAGCAGAAGGAGGGAAATAATAAAGACTGGAGCAGAAATAAATGATACAGAAATTTTTTTTAAAAAACCGAAGAGATCAATGAAACTAAGAGCTGGTGCTTTGAAAGAATAAACAAAATTTTAAAAACCCTAGCCAGACTTATTAAAAAGAAAAGAGAAAGGACCCAAATAAATAAAATCACAAGTGAAAGAGGACAGATCACAACCAACACCAAAGAAATACAAACAACTTTAAGAGAATATTATGAGCAATTATATGCCAACAAAATGGGCAATCTGGAAGAGACGGAAAATCCCTAGAAGCATATAAACTACCAAAACTGAGACAGGAGGAAAGAAAATTTGAACAGACCCATAACCAGCGAAGAAAATGAATCAGTAATCAAAAATCTCCCAACAAACAAGAGTCCAGAGCTGGGATGGCTTCCCAGGGGAATTCTATCAAACATTTAAAGAATTAATACCTACTCTTCTGAAGCTGTTCCAAAAAAAATAAAAATAAAACAGAAAGGGAAAGAAAACTTCCAAACTCTTTCTATGAAGCCAGCATTACCTTGATTCCCAAATCAGATAATGACCCCACTAAAAAGAATCACAGACCAATATCCCTGATGGACATGAATGCAAAAATTCTCAACAAAATACTAATCAAATCCAACAGTACATTAAAAGGATTATTCACCACAATCAAGTGGGATTTATTCCTAGGCTGCAGGGGTGGTTCAATATCCACAAATCAATCAACGTGATACACATTAATAAAAGGAATAATAAGAACCGTATGATCCTCTCAGTAAATGCAGAAAAAGCTTTTGACAAAATACAGCATTCTTTCTTGATAAAAACCCTCAACAAGGTAGGGATAGAAGGAACCTCATCATAAAGGCCATATATGAAAGACCCACAGCTAGCATCATCCTCAGTGGGGAAAAACTGAGAGCTTTTCCTCTATGGTCAGGAACATGACAGGGATGTCCACTCTCAACGCTGTTATTCAACACAGTACTGGAAGTTCTCGCCTCAGCAATCAGACAACAAAAAGAAATAAAAGGCATCCAAATCGGCAAGAAAGAAGTCAAACTTTCACTCTTCACAGACAACATGGTACGCTATGTAGAAAACTCAAAAGACTTCA
This sequence comes from Ursus arctos, assembly GCF_023065955.2. NCBI lineage: Eukaryota > Metazoa > Chordata > Mammalia > Carnivora > Ursidae > Ursus > Ursus arctos. The sequence continues at coordinate 31,497,280 of NW_026622786.1, read as the reverse complement.
TAAAAAAATTGCCTAGAACTCATATACAAATTTAGCAAAGTCATAGGATATAAAAAAAATGTACAGAAATATATTTAATTTCTATACATCAATAATGAAGCAGCAGAAAGAAAAATCAAGGAATCGGTCTCATTTACAATTGCACCCAAAACCATAAGATACCTAGGAATAAACCTAACCGAAGAGGTAAAAGATCTGTACTTAAAAAAACTATAGAACACTTATGAAAGAAATTGAGGAAGACACAAAGAAATGGAAAAACATCCCATGCTCACGGATTGGAAGAACAAATATTGTTAAAATGTCTATACTACCCAAAGCAATCTACACATTCAATGCAATCCCTATAAAAATAACATCAGCATTTTTCACAGAGCTAGAACAAACAATTCTAAAATTTGTATAGAACCAGAAAAGACCCCAAATAGCCAAAGGAATGTTGAACATGAAAACCAAAATGGGAGGCATCATAGTTCTGGACTTTAAGCTGTACTACAAAGCTGTAATCACCAAGACATGGTACTGGCACAAAAACAGACATGTAGATCAATGGAACAGAACAGAAAGCCCAGAAATGGACCCTCAACTCTATGGTCAACAAATCTTCAAAAAAGCAGGAAAGAATATCCAATAGACAAAAGGCAGGTTCTTCATTAAACGATGTTGGGAAAGCTGGACAGCCACGTGAAGAAGAATGAAACTGGACCACTTTCTTACACACACACAAAGATAAATTCAAAATGGATGAAAGACCTAAAGGTAAGACAGGAATCCTTTAAAATTCTAGAGCAAAACACAGGCAGCAACCTCTTTGACCTTGGTTGCAGCAACTGCTTACTAGAGACATCTCCAGAAGCAAGGGAAACAAAAGCAAAAATGAACTATTGGGACTTCATCAAGATAAAATCTGCACGGTGAAGGAAATAGTTGACAAAACTAAAAGGCAATCTATGGAATGGGAGAAGATATTTGCAAATGACATATCGGATAAAGGGCTAGTATCCAAAATCTATAAAGAACTTATCAAATTCAACACCCAAAAAGTAAAGGATCCAGTTAAGAAATGGGCAGAAGACATGAATAGACATTTCTCCAAAGATGACATACAGATGGCTAACAGACACATGAAAAAACACTCGACATCACTCATCATCAGGGAGATAACAATCAAAACCACAGTGAGATACCACCTCACACCTGTCAGAATGGCTAAAATGAGTAACTCAAGATGAACAACAGATGTTGGCAAGGATGCAGAGAAAGGGGAATCCTCTTACACTGTTGGTGGGAATGCAGACTGGTACAACCACTCTGGAAAACAGTAAGGAGGTTCCTCAAAAAGTTAAAAATAGAACTACCCTATGACTCAGCAATTACACTAGGCATTTATCCAAAGGATGCAAAAATACTAATTCAAAGGGACACCTGCACCCCAATGTTTATAGCAACACTATTAACAATAGCCAAATTATGGAAAGAGCCCACAGGTCCAATGACTGATGAGTGGATAAAGATGTGGTATTTATATACAATGGGCTATTACTTGACCATCAAAAAGAATGAAATCTTCCCATTTGCAATGACATGGATGGAACTAAAGAGTATTATGCTAAGCAAAATAAGTCAGTCAGAGAAAGGCAATTACCATATGATTTCACTCATGTGGAATTTAAGAAATAAAGCCCATGAACACAGGGGAAGGGAAGGAAAAATAAGATAAAAACAAAGAGGGAAGCAAACCATAAGAGACTCTTAACTAGAGAAAATAAACAGTTTCTGGAGGGGAGGTGGGTGGGAGATGGGGTAACTGAGTAATGGGCATTAAGGATGACACTTGATATAATGAGTACTGGGTGTTCTATGCAACTAATGAATTACTAAATTCTACCCCTAAGACTAATAATACACTACACGGTAACTAAATTGAATTTAAATTTTTTAAAAAATGAGTTTAACAAGGTCACAGGATAAGAATTCAATCTACAAAATTTTTTTCTTTAATCCAAAAATTATCCTTATATATGAGCAATTAGACCATGAAATTTTTTAAATTACCTCTTACAATAGCATCAGAACTACATAAGGATAAACATGTGACTATAAATATATAAGGATAAATTGAAATATGTATCTGCTGTATACTGAAAACTACAACACATTATTGAGAGTTATTAAAGAACAGATAAGTAAATGGAGAGATATACTCTATTCATGGATTAGAAGAATCAATATTCTTAAGATCTAAATTCTCCCTAAACTTATCTATAGATTCAATGCAATCCCAATTGGCAAGCTTTTGTAGAAACTAATAAACATGTGTTCACATTTTATATAGAAATGCAAGATAAACTACAATAGCCAAATTTTTTTGAATATGAAAACAAAAGTAAATAACATAAATTACCTGAGTTCAAGACTTATTATAAAGTTACAAGAGTTAGGACAGTCTAGTATTGGCAAAGGGATAGACAAAAAGATAAAGGAAGCAGAAAAGGATGTCCAGAATTAAATCTAACATTTACTGTCATTTGAGTTTCCAACAAAGGCACCAAGATAATTGAATGGAGAAAGGATGGTCTTTTCAACAAATTGTGATATAAAACCGTCACATCTTCTACTATTCTTTCACCAATACCACCTGTCTTGAGTACTGTAGCTTTATACTAAGTCTCCATTTACTTATCTATTCTTTAAGAACTCTAATGTAGTCAGCATTTTCTAGGTTTTTGGCTCTCCATATATACTTTAGAATCAGTTTGTCAAGCTCCATGTAACAATTTTCTGGAATTTTGATTGGGATTGCATCAAATCTATAAACCAAGGTGAGATGAACTGACATCTTGACAATATTGAGTCTTCTCATCTATTCATGAACATGGATTATCTCTCCATTTGTTTAGTTCGCCTTTGATATCTTTCATCAGAGGTTTGCACTTTTCCTCTATACACCTTGTACATATTTTCTTAGATTTATACCTAAGTATCTCATTCTGTGGGGTGCTAATATAAATGATATTGTGTTTTTCATTTCAAATTCTCCTTTTTCATTGTTGGTATATAGGAAAGCAACTGACTTTTGTATATTAGCCTTGTACACCTTTATTTTTAAAGCATCCTAAATGTCCATCAATAGGTGAATGGGTAAACACAGTGTTCACATACCATGGACGTTACTCCACAATATAAAGAAATTAACTGTGGATACACTGCACAACATGGACAAATCTCAAAAACGTTAGTTTGAGTAAAAGAAGAGTCAAAGGAGTTTATACTATGTGATTACACACATGAAACTTCAGAAAAGACAAACCTACTTACAGTGACAGAAAATAGATCAGTTGTCTTGAGCTGATGGTGTTGGAGTGAGTGGGAAAGGGCACAAGGAAAGTTCCTGAAGTGAAGAAAATATACATCTTGATTGTGGAGGTGATTACACAGATGTATAAATTCATTAAATTTCTTTCTACTTAAACTAGCTTGTATGGTTTCTATTATTACAATTGGACACTAACTCAGAGTCTTAAAGAAAGAGCAGGAGGCTGCCTGGCAAACCAGGAGGGAAGTGCTTTCCAGGAGAGAGAACAGCATGCACAAAGTTACTGCAGTAGGAGGAAGTGTGACACACATGACAGGCCTTGCTAATCAGTGTAACAGATACCACAAATCACAGAAAATGTACATTTTTACATAAAAATGTTCTTTATAGTGTGTCTAGATCTTCTAATATTATGGAGAAAATGCAACATTTTCCAAAAATTCTCCCCACTTGAACATGAGGAAAGTTATGCTGAGCCAAAATCAAAAGGAAAAAATAGAAGTTACTTTCTAGAATGTATATTTAATTTTTTTAAAGTACATAGAAGAAAAAAAGGAGGTTTAGGAGCGCCTGGGTGGCTCAGTCGTTAAGCGTCTGCCTTCGGCTCAGGGCGTGATCCTGGAGTTCTGGGATCGAGCCCCACATTAGGCTCCTCCGTTGGAAGCCTGCTTCTTCCTCTCCCACTCCCCCTGCTTGTGTTCCCTCTCACGCTGGCTTTCTCTATCTCTGTCAAATAAATAAATAAAATCTTTAAAAAAAAAAAGGAGGTTTAATCATTAATATCAAATGAGGGAGAAAAAATAAAGAAATAAACAAATACAAGCAACAACAACAACAACAAAAAAACAGAGCAATACCTACGTCAATGCAATATTTGGGCCTTCCTCTTTTATTAAGTAAGGTTTCAATTGACTCGGAGCCTGATGGCAGCAGAGGGAGGCTGGGCCAAGATTTTGTTTGGTGCCAATGCTGAGTTGCGGTTAGCAGCAGAACACCAGAGGGGTTAGTTTTTGCTTCTTTGATGTGTGGGGGTGTGTTCCAAGTCCTAACTTGTTAGGATAAATGCCAAGACATGGATGCAGGGTAAATCCTTCATGGCAGACTCAGTGCGTATATTCACTCCAAGTTAGACACAATGCCACTGCTCCCCAAAATTAGAAGTTCAAATTACAACAGAACTAAAAGTGGAACCTTCTGAGAGCCATAAATTATTTGATGGCTTCTCTGGTTGCATAGGCATTCTAGAATGTGTAGTTAAGAAAAAATTTTTTTCACCAAATCTAGGTTGAAATTGTTGCCAATCATTTCCCCCGACCACCACCAATGTCACATCAGTATTTGGATACAGAAGATACTTCAGCAAGTCATTCCACAGCACCAGAGGTTGACCTCAAGCTTAGAAAAACAAGCATTAGACACCCCTAGTGCATGCAGGTATCCCCACAGGAATTTCTGTAACCTTGGAGAAGAACTGCAGACACTTCTAATGGGACTTAGAGAATGCACTAAAAATAATAATAACCCATACCCTATAGCTGCTGATCCTTTCCAGAGAGTCTAGCTATATAAAATTCAAGATATAACAGGGTATCTCTTGACTCAGAAACTAAAAGATATAAAATTCATACAGGTGAAAACACAACTAGAAAATAACTAGGAGAAAATGTTCACCATTGATGATAATTAGAAAAGCATTGATGAAAACACTGAGAAGGTTTTTTCCCTTGAAACTATTAACAAAAAATAAAAGATAATTCCAGGGGCACCTGGGTGGTGGAGTCTGTTGAGCATCTGACTCTTGGTTTTGGCTCAGGTCGTGAGATCAGGGTTGTGGGATGGAGCCGCTTATTGGGCTCTGTGCTTAGCACGGAGTCTGCTAAAGTTTCTCTCTCCCTCCCTCCCCCCGCCCATGCTCGCACAGGCTCACGCTCACTCGCACGTGCGCTCTCTCTCTCTCTCTCTGGAATAAACAAATCTTTAAAAAAAAAAAAAGATAATTCCAAATGCAAGTAAGGGCACAGTGAATGATATGCTCTAAACTTGCTAGCTGCAGTAAAAATTGCCAAATTTCTTTCTAAATATTAGGTAAATGTGAAACAAGACCCCATATCTTTTTTTTTTTTTTAAACCAAAGAGCTTATTTCTAGATGTTTATCCTAAGGATATATTTAGATGAAAGAATAACTTAATGATGAAAGGTTTTCACTATAACACTTTTTATAATATTGAAAAGCTGGAAGCCACTTAAAGTCCAACAATGTGGGAATGATTAAATTATGGTATGAAATGTGCTATGAAAGTACAATAGTATAGAAAACTGTTATGCTAGCATGCAAAGATATATAGAATAAATTAAATTACACTGTGATTGCAATTGCGAATAAAAACGTGTGCTTATGAACAAAGACTAGAAGGGGATACAGAAAATGCTAAATTAGGTTAGGTCAAACACTTACAAATAATTTTTCTATTTCCTAAGCTTTTTGTAATAGTTTCTTATTTTATAATAAACTAAATAGGGATATTGAATTTTCTGGGTTATCAAAGGTTAAAATAAAGGACTAAACAAATCACTAAAAGTTAAAAACTGCAGAAGCAACCATCCACCTCATTAGGAGGAAAGTGATTGTAACTCGACCATCAGAACATCAAAAGTGATTAATTTGGTAGAAATTTTAAAATCTATTCTGTTTCTGGACATCAGATTCAACCCTAGGAAGGAGAAAGAGCTCATAAGTTTCATTCAAAAGTCCTAGACTAGAGTTCTGGCTTTCCCATCTAATGTATGTGCAGTATCAGGCAAATTACTTAAAGATATATGTTCACCTACATGTACAAGAAGGACAGTGGTCATGCTCCCCCGACTCGCCACTGGATATAGTTGTAAGAATTACATGAGATAACACAAATGGAAGTCTTTTGTAAACCAAGTATTGGCTACAGGCATTTGTCACCATTCCTGCTTGGACTAAGTTTCTCCTCAGGAGGGTGAGTCTGAGACAGAATCACCTTCAATATTCTGTGGCCTTAGCTAGACGAAGTGAGCCGCTATCAGCATAACTTCAAATTGGTCCAATCACCTCTAAGAATTAGGATTTCCATAAATGATCATTAAGGATGAGGAAAAAGAAGGCCTGAATAGAGCTTTCTCAATTTTCTTTGAGGAAAAAGATGAAAAAAGAAGGCAACAGAGAGAACTTCTTTAGAACAGAGAAGAACCAGGGGTGCCTGGCTGGCTCCATTGGTACAGCATGCGACTCTTGATCTCCTGGTCGTTGAGTTGGAGCCCCATGTTGGGCATACAGCATAGAAAGGGAGAAGGGGAGAAAGGGAGAAAGGGAGAAAGGGAGGGAGGGAGGGAGGGAGGGAGGATACCTAGAATACTGATAACCAAACTTCCCTCTGAGGTGGATACCTATCCGGCCGTGCTCAAGGGGGAGGGTCCAACATAGCTTCCAAAGGGAACGAGCCGTCCTTCTTGGTGGTGCCACAGAGAGTGACCCTGAATTGCCCGGGCAATGGTGTGGACAGCATACAGATGTTCATAGCAGCCGCGCTGAGGCAAAGCAACCAAGGGTTTGTGCTCAATGGTAAACTGTTACAAATGTTTAGAGAAAGTTTAACAGAGAAGGGAGGGGCTAAGCGTCTTCCAGAAGAGAAATCTTGTGAAATTGCATATAGCTTTCTTCCTCAAACTTTCTGCTCTGCCTGCTAGCTGAAGGAAGGGGGTTGTTCTGCAGTTTCAGTAATATTGGTAAGTCAGGGCACAGCAACCGCACAGCTTCCCTAAGAATTTTCTCGGCTTTATGTTAAAATTGATTGCGTTCTCAGTTGGCCAGTGGATCTGCTCATCCCTGAAGGAAGACTAATGATTTCTGATTTGGTTGCCCAATATTTTCAGAAATTCTAAGTACACTTATTTAACAAACATATCACAATTAGTGCCCAGCAGTACTCGAAACGCTGTGTAAATATTAACTCTTCACCTGACAGGCCCTTCTCTCCGTGGAGTCATGGGGGGGGGGGGTCCCCATACAAAGAGTAACTGTGGCTCCACACTGTCAACATCGCCTTGTCTGGTCCCCTTCCCCCCGCCCCACTGCTGACAATTCCCCACAGTGTTTTCTCCGGGGCTTTGTCCTGACGAGATGTAAATGGCTTCTCTCTCGTCCCCAGGGAGCCTGGCCATTAGAAATGTTTTCCTTTATTTGAATTGATCCCACTACAGGCAGAGAGAACATTTGCCCACCACTCTTTTATCTCACCTCCCTTCCTGATGTTTCTACCTTTCCCATCTGCAAGCCTGACAAGCATATTGTAAGACAGATCTGTTACTTCGTGATATGGATGTCTCGTTTTCAAAAATCTTCAATCAAATTTTACTCCCTCAAGCCCTCTTCCTGTGCTTTCCATTCTTTCTTATTGGTTAACACCTTTCTAATAATCAGGTGTCCAGAACAGTATCGTCTTAGCACTTTGCAGGTTCAGTTTCCAGGTGCTGTTTACTGTGACTCTAGGGCTTTTGAGGTATTTCTGCCTTTCGCTGGATATCTCTCTTTCCCCTCATTTATCTCCAGGCACTTAGCTCCTTCCTATTTTCAACTTTAGTTATTTTCTGCGCCACATTTTTTAGTCTCACTGGGTTTCATCTATTATTGCTTGTCAATCTATAATGCAGATAACACGGCAAGGTTTATAATTACCTGATAATACAACTCCTATGTTACTTAATTCTTCAAAATCACTTTAAGAAGTTAATAAATGCCAACAACAGCGAACAGTTTTATATTGGTAATATAAAAGAGCTAGCATTTATTGAACACTTTTATATGGCAGGCACCATGCTAAGCGCTTTCACGAAGACTCTCACAGTAAATCATTATCTGTACATGCTATTGTCATTCTTTTTTTGCAGATAAAGAGAACGGAGCTTTAGAAAAATTCAATAGCTTGCTCCAAAATCACAAAGCTAGTAACTGAAAAGACCAGGATTTGAACCCAGGTCGTGGACTTAATTATCAATCTACATTGTTTTTCAACAATGAAGAAGGCCTGACCGTTAGCTTACTCTTTAGAAAGAGTACTTCAGGCTCACCGTAGAGGATTTACAGGGCGATCGCTGAACAGACTCATGATGCGTAAACACTGGAGGACACTGTCGGGAGATCACCTAGCCCAAATATTTCATTTGAAAAGGGAGGACCCTGAGGCATGGTTATGCAAGTGACTTGATGAAGTTTACAGAATGAGTTCACAGCCGAGCCCGAGCCCGGATGCCAGCCCTATTTCCACCCCAACACTGGCCTCCACGTTGAGGGGAAGGGACTCCCGGGAGGCACCCAGGAGACAATGCATCCCTGGGCCCCTGTGACTCTGTCTAGGCCAGAGGACCACAGCCCGCTACTGCGTGTGTATCTCAAAATCTTGCATTTCTGCCCTGCCAGTGTTGCTTCTGCTATCACCCACAGGCCCCCTTTCCATCATGACCTAGGCTGGCTCTGGGCCGTGTGCCTGGCCTGACACAGATGACAGCTTAGCGAGGATGCGGATGCGTACTTGCTTCCCTGCTCAGACCACCAACGTGCTGCTCGTGCCTCGCTCCACCTCCTCGGCAGGCCCCGCTCTCCCCTTCTCCACCTGCTGTCTAAGCCATCAGTCCTCTGAGACCCTAGCCATCTCCCACACAACCCCTGAAGCCTCTCGGACCACCTCAGGCCAAAATGATCTCTCCCACCTCTTAAACACAGAAACTACTATTTCCCAAGCCACTCATTTAGCACTTATCATATGCTGCTCTGTATTGTCTGTTTGGTATCTTTTATCTAAGAGCCTGGCTTGCCTTGAGGGCAGAGATCATCTCTTATTCATCATTGTATCCACCACATTGCTTAGCCTAAGGCCCAGAACAAAATAGGTGTTCTATAAATGTTGATTGATTTATTGTACGTGGAAATGAAAATGACTTCCTTGCTTCTATGGTGACCCAAGAAAATAAAGTAAGTTTTCTGAGACCCATGAAATCAACAAGAAAATACTTTTAGAGCCCTCGAAAGGAAAATAATTTGAACTACTTACAACTGTATGAACAAGTCTGTGTTTAGGACCTGTTAAAATAGTTAAAAATGTTTGACTTGTTAGTGGGTTTTAGGTCAACAAAAAACAAAAACAAATGTTCACTCTACAGATTTGGATACTTAGATATTTTTCATTTAATTTTTCAAACCAGTGATACATACAGACATGGCTTGAAAATTAGACTGGTTACTTGCCATCAGATTACTAAAACTAGGGAAAACCCAAAATCACAATCCTGAAATTCCCAATATGTAGTGCATTTATTTTACTGGGTTTGAAGATTCTGTTGAGATGAGTCAACATATTTTCATGACCTTCCCCATTATAATAACATCTTAATTACTCAGAATCCAAAACTCTGAATTGCACCTGAAGAACTAATCTAAATTTTATAGGTAAGACCTTGATTCAGAAACAATCTTTCACTTGTTGTTTTTTTTCCCAATGTGGCTGTATTTGGCTCATTGTTACCCTAAGAGTGAGGGAAAGCTTTTGACTATATTTTTCTGATATCTTCCTATCTTCTATCAACAGACTGGTCATTTGGACTGAGGCTGATTTGGTGGATACGCTGCGCTATGTTTTGGTTGGGAACTACTGAATAAATCGCATCTTGTGATTGTCTAACACATCTTTAATGCCATATCACAGGAGAGTAGAAATCTAGGATTACAAGGGATTTTAGAAATCAACTCATCCAATTCTTTTGCATGGAGATATGGAAACCAAGATTAGATAACTTGTCCAAAGCCATACATTTTTCCTGACATCAATAGAGTAGTTATTTTTATTATAGAATAGGCTCTTTGTCATCTACCAATTAGCCCGATTAGCAATAAACTTTAAATATGTTTTTAACATTATTCTCTGGTGGAATTGCACTCTGGGTAGAATACAGAAATAATAGTATAGAAATAATAATAGAAATAATCTCAATTCACAGATAATAAAATTCCCTAATAACAAAGACAGGCTTCCAAAAATGTGCTGGGGGGGGTGGGTCGCAGAGCCCTGTGCTGCGGGGTTCCCACACTGCTACGAAAGGACCAACCTTGAAATCAGGTTTAGTTTGTCTTCAGCATCCCCCATCTCCCTTTCTGTGGTCCCTTCCCTCTCATTGCTGGCTTCTCCTCTCCTTACTCCCCATTTCAGATGTTCTATGCCCAACCTTCCCTCCATGAAAGAAGAAATTAAGCATTCACTTATTTAGTGTAGATGAATTTCAACCTATTGTTTTAACCAGGCTTTCCCATCTTAATTGAGTCTTTGACGATTTTTACAACATCAAGCAAGTGGAGAAATGTTTTTGGACTTTCTAAAATCGTACATAAGTCCAGTGAGGAATCTAAACTTGGTTTAGCTCTATGTAGGCAATAAGTAAGGACCTGTTAGAGGAATAATCTATCCTTTCCCTACTCCTGGCCCTTTATTTTTTCTAATAATTTTTATTTTGTTATATTAGTCACCATACAGTACATCCCCAGTTTTTGATGCAATGTTCCATGATTCATTATTTGCGTATAACACCCAGTACACCATGCAATATGTGCCGTCCTTAATACCCATCACCGGCTTATCCCAATCCCCCACCCCCCTCCCCTCTGAAGCCCTCAGTTTGTTTCCCAGAGTCCATAGTCTCTCATGGTTCATTCCCCCTTCTGTTTACCCCCCTTCATTCTTCCCTTCCTTCTCCTACCGATCTTCCTATTTCTTATGTTCCATAAATGATTATGCTAAGTGAAATAAGTCAAGCAGAGAAAGACAATTATCATATGGTTTTACTCCTGGCCCTTTAGATGGCAACTTCCTCCCTTGGAAGGATAAAACAGGGTCTGGTGACCATTCCTAAGAGTGGACTGAGGTAGGTTTTATGTCTCATTGTCACAAGCATCTCCTAGATATGAATTCAGTTTTCTCTTAACTCGAGTCTTTTTGGCAGGCATATTTTCTCATATTGCCTCCCCATCAACTAAGCTGATTATAAGTCAGCCGTCCAACAATCCCCATTAACTTCTCATCTACTTTCCAAATCACATTTCGTGCTTTCTAGCATATATTATAATGATTATATTAATAGTTTTATGACATGATCATCATACCTTTTCCATCATTCTGGAATGAAATACATGCTACATCTATTACTTCCACCATGGTAACAATTTCTGACAATATGATATAACATTGGAGAATATATCTTCACTCACAGGTATTACTTAGCTGTATCTTATAATTAAGGTCATGAAATTTACATGACTACTATATAATGTGCATTTGTAATCATAATAATATATTTTTTAGTACTTTACAATTCACACTGATTACATTTTACAACTTACAATGATTCTTTGAGATAGAGGAGAGAGAGCAATTACTATTATCTCACCTACTTAACAGTTAAAAACACTGAGACTCTGTCATTTGCTTGGCGGTACTGGCTTCTCTAATTTTTCTGCTTCTCCTGGAAAGGAAAAGAGAAGAAAGTAGCATTTGGTGACCATCCATTATGTGTTAGGCATCAGATTAGAAGCTTTTTACAAATAATATCTTCAGCATATAAAGACTAACAAAATAAAAAATATATATATCTTTAGGAATTTGCCCAGTTTCCAATGACTAGTCAATATGGAACTGGACTCTCTTCTTTCTTCCCATCCTGAACCTCATAACTAATCATCTGAATAATGGTCTCATCTACATCTTTGATTCTTCTTACACTTCAGTATTTCCACCTTAACTACTTAGCAAAACCCAATTCCTTTCACCATTGAAATTTACTTTCTCTGCTTCCACACCCAGGCTTCCTTTTTTTGCTTGAGAAAAACCATAAACCACAAATTCATGTTCTCGAAACGTGCCTCTGCCCTGCCTCTTTATTTATTCTTGGTCAGCTCCTCCTTATCCTCCTTCCCACAGTTATTCTCCTCTTTGTGACTTGTATTGCTTTCACTCAACACATTATCAGAATCCCTCTGCAGCACAAAAATCAAGCCATCATTCATCGTCTTCCTCAGCTTCCAGAATGCCTAACAACAAATTTAAACAGAAGAACAACAAAGGCCTCCCCCTTTCTTTCTTCCTTCCCGTTTCAGAGGATATGCCCCTCCTCCTACTCTAGAATAAATTTGTTTGTTCTTTTGACCCATCTTCTCAGAATTCTTGGGATTCCTAGTTTTATTCCACCAAGTGTCCTTACCCCTTGGTCCCCAAACAAACTCAGATCTCTCACATTTTGAGAAAGACATTAGCCTCTTAGCCTCAAGACTTTTCTTGTTACCATAAAACTCCCTCATGCCAACTAAATCCATAAAAAACAATACAAAACAAAAATCTAGTTTACAGTTACCATATCTTGAATTTATCCTCAGCTCACTGCAATTTCATTGCTTCCCCAACCTCACTGCTGAAAACTTTCCCTAGAGCAACCAAATGTATCAGCGGGGCTATTCTCAGCTCACTGCTTTCCTGATTCTACACAACTCTCTGTTGAAGGGAAGAGGTCCAGTTAGAACTACACTGGGTTCCCACGTAAGTGGGAAGGCTTATGCAGGTATCTCTTTCTCTTATTCTCTGGCATTAGGCAACTTCATTCATTCTCTCCCTCTTCCCACATCCCAGCGATTTCCCCTCACCTTTACCATAGTTGACATGTAAGATTGATAAATTTTAATACTTATCAAATCTACCAATGCTGAATATAAGGAAGGACACCAGTGACATTCTTGTTGCCAAAATATTCAAAGAGGTCCTGTTCACTTGGATGCCCATCCTCTTTTATCATGCCTTGTGACTGGAGACATAACCATCCACTCAATCAACAAAGCCAAAAATTCCAAGCCATTCTTGACTATTCTCTCCTTTCCTTCAGCTCCAACAAGTGAATCATTGAGAACTGTCAATATTACCTCTAAAATTCTTGTGGAGTCTGTCACCTACTCTCTAATTCAATTACCAATTACTGAAGTGCTAGAGTGACTCTGCACAGCTTTTCCCACTAGTTCTCCACCAAGGCAACTGTGCCCCCAGGGGACACTTGGAAATTCTGAAGACATTTTTGGTTGTCACACCTGGGAATGGGGAGTGGGTACTTCTAGTATCTAGTGAGTATTACATATTGCAAACATCCTACAATGTAGGGGAACCCCCCCGCCGCCCAAACACACACACACAACACAGAATTGTCTGTCCCCACGTTAATGGTGCCAATGCCAAGAAATGTTTACCCAGCCTATGGTAACAGCTTCTTACAGGTCTCTCTTCATTCAGTTTTGTCCCTTTAATCTGTCACACAGACCCCTAGAGTGATTTATCTAAGATGGGAATCTGTCCACATAATTGTCCTGCTTGCAACTCTTCAATAGCTTACATTCTCCTCTAGGATAAGGCTCACCCTGTGCAGGTCTTTGCTTCAATCTCCCCACCTCTTAACTCTCCTTACCTCTTTACTATCCAACTATAATAAAATCCTTTTAGATTTCCCACCTAGTCTGTGGCTTTCTTATCTGTATTCATGCTGTTTCTCTCTTCAAAATGCCTTTTTTTATTCCTATTTTCCCTTACCCTTCTAACTCCTTTCCCTCTTTAAGACTGAGCCCACACAACATTTCCGTCAAGAAACCTTCTGTGGGCTTTCCTTCTCTGTGTTTCCCAAATAGCTTGTACCAACATGCGTTTAATAACCAGGCTTACATACTGCATGTGAGTTTCTGGGTTTTGATCCTCCTCCATTTAGACTAAGTTGTCTGCAGGAGAGACTGTGAGGGCTGTATCTTGTACATGTTTTTAATATGGCACATAGTAGTTGCTTAAAGAAAAAAGTCAATCAATGAATGTTAACTTACATCGACTTAAGAGCTTTACGCTTTCCAAAATTCTTTCACATGTAAAATCTCATTTGATCCTTATAATTCTGTAAGAGGTTGTAGCTGGGACAGACATAACAACACCAGTCTTATATATCATTAAACTGGGGCTCAGAACTTGAAGTCACTTATCAAGAGTGACCTGGTTTCTAAGTGGCAGAAGTGACAACAGAATCCAGATCTTTTGGTGTCATGTCCCATGCCCTTTCCAGCATTCCAGACTAGTTGGCCTCACATACACACACACACACCTCACCACCACCACCACCACTACCACTACCACCACAGAAAACACACATACTTACATATTTGTGTATGCATATTTATACTTGTGAAGGTATATTTATTTGTATACGTGTATATATAAATATGGCCTATATAGGTCTTTTCTATCTAAACATATAACACACGTGTATGTATGTGTGTGTGTGTGTGTGTGTGTATATATATATATATACACACACACACACATAAATATAAAATCTATGTGATTATACACATACCTTAGCTCTCCCTTTGTAATTTTTACAATTCTTTTTTTTTTTTCAAGTTTCTGGATTTTTATTTTTATTTGAGAGGAGCGAGCACACATGTGAGTGGGGGGAGGGGCAGAAGGAGAGAGGGAGAGAGGATTCCAAGCAGACTCCCACTGAGTGTAGAGCCCAGCGTGGGTCTGGATATCATAACTCTAAGATCACAACCTGAGCCGAAAGCAAGAGTCAGATGCTTAACCAACTGAGCCACCCGGTGCCCCTGTAATTCTTACAATTCTTGATCATAGCATTCATTTCATTCGTAGCTCATCCTAAGTTACTCTGGAAAATAGTTAACTAGGCACACCATCAAGAAAGAAGAGATGCAGAGAGTACCATACGATGAAAATCGGCAAGTCATCTGTATTTGGTTTGGCTTACCTGGAGACACAGTCTCCTATTCCATTTAATCTTCTGCAAACAGCATAACCACATGATCTGAGAAGCAAATAGACAAGAGGAGACCACAGACCTCATGGACACTGTCCAGGCCTCTCAGAGATAACTAAATGCAGCTTCAATGAATGTCTTTAAGAAAGTGCAATTTTTGTGAATGTCTGATTAAAAAAACAACTTCTGTTCAAGTATCAAGCACGGAATATAGCATCTAGTCCCTAAACGAAACAGACCCATTCCTCTATGATGAGGTGTATTAAACAGATTTGGTCCCTTGTGTGAACTCACCACTGGTATTCATCGGGTTCAGAAGTGCAACTGCACACAGGCAAGGTGCTGGAGAGGAACTGTCAGATCTTTCTGGTTGCAGAAACAGACCCATGTACAATATTGAAAGAGGATGGTTTGATTTCTTCTAAAAGCCTGGGTAGGTCAGTAAACTGCAAGGACGCTTTACAAAATAACTTTAATAAATGTAACAGGCACAATCATCTGCTGGAAGCCTTAGCTATGAAACAGTATAACTAAACACAGATATTTTGAAAATTTGGGGGACAAAACGTCAACAGTGCAGTACATATACAGTAACAAAGAATCAAGGTACTTAAAGCAACTGCTGGGGAGTTAGTGGAAAATATTTTATTTTCAGATAAATTTAATTATTATATGTACCTGAGCTGCTGAGAACGGTTTAATATCTTGCATGTTAATATGTTTTTATCTCTTCATTGAGACTAAGGAATGAAGCAGTCATTAATTTCAAAGAAAAATGGCTCAATTAATCAAGAACACATTCTCTATCCATGTTTTCCTATGGGTAGAGAATGTGGGTTCTGGGTTTTAAGGATGAGTCTTAGATCCCCAACTGTCTCCAGTGAAACAGTTTGAAATTTAAGTTTCCCAATTACCCCCAATGTTTTAAAAATGTCATTGCCTGTTCTCATGAGAACTCATCTACATTATGACTTTTGCTTCTAGAAACATATCAAATACCATTTTAATTTAGGCAAGCTGATTTTAAGAAAACCTGGAATACTAAGTCTCATATGTAAAACTCAGATATATTAAAGGATATTTGAATTAGAAAAGCATTTTCAGTTGGCAAAATGACATCCCTTAGAATTGACTCTAAAAGCATTTAAATCTGCAATTACAAAACTTATGTTAGACATAACTTAGGTTACACTTCTGTTAGACATTTTCAGGATACAAAGTTTTACAAAATAAAGTACACTTAGCTATTGACTTACTTCTTCCCAGACTGAGAGGTCTCAGTATTAAATACACCAGCAGATTTGATACCATCTAGAATGGTTTAAAAGGGGGAAGTGATGCATTTCTGGCTTTTTCACTATGCTGAAAGCCTGTGTGCTATATCAATTCTTTTAAGGAAAAAGTGGCGGCTAACTGGATATTCAATTCAATCATTCCCAGAACTAACATTCATAAGCAGGAATAAACTGCTTCAATAATAGGACTAGATGGCCTAAGACGGAGGCCTAAGGCACCTCACACCAATAAGGTAACGTATGATATTGGCAATTCATGAAGTACATTGAAATTTGGTCTTAGAAAATATGCCTGTAGAATGTTTTATTATTCAACTGTGCATTAAATTCTTCATTCAACAAGCATTTACCAAGCACCTGCTCTAATCCACACATTGTTCCAGCTAGATGTTGAGGCATAATACTGCGTAAGACAGAGCCACTTCCTCAGTGAGGTCTCGGTGCACTGGAGAAGACAGACTGGCAGAGACAGGTTAACTTGTAACTGCATGGTAAGGTCTACAACAGGTAAATGAATAAAGAACCATGGCAGCACCAGGACAGAAAACAAGTATGATCTAAAGGGGCACCTGCACCCCAATGTTTATAGCAGCAATGTCCACAATAGCCAAACTATGGAAAGAGCCCAGATTTCCATCAACAGATGAATGGATAAAGAGATGTGGTCTATATACACAATGGAATAATATGCAGTCATCAAAAATGAAATCTTACCACATGCAACGATGTGGCTGGAACTAGAGGGTAGTATGCTAAGCAAAATAAGTCAATCAGAGAAAGACAATTATCGTATGATCTCACTGATACGTGGAATTTAAGAAACAAAGCAGAAGAACATAGGAGAAAGGATGGAAAAATAAAACAAGACAAAATCAGATAGGGAAACAAACCATAAGAGACCCTTAATCAGAGGAAACAAACTGAGGGTTCCTGGAGGGGAGGGGAGTGGGGGGATGGGGTAACTGGGTGATGGGCAATAAGGAGGGCACATGATATAATGAGCCCTGGGTGTCAATATACAACTGATGAATAACTGAACTCTACCTCTGAAACTAAGTATACACTATATGTTGGTTAATTGAATTTAAAAAAAGAAAAAATTAGGGGCGCCTGGGTGGCACAGCGGTTAAGCGTCTGCCTTCGGCTCAGGGCGTGATCCCAGCGTTATGGGATCGAGCCCCACATCAGGCTCCTCCGCTATGAGCCTGCTTCTTCCTCTCCCACTCCCCCTGCTTGTGTTCCCTCTCTTGCTGACTGTCTCTATCTCTGTCAAATAAATAAATAAAGTCTTTAAAAAAAATAAAAAATAAAAATTAAAAAAAATAAAAAAAGAAAAAATTAGTTGGAGTTGACAGTTCTTTCTGAGAGGTGGTGATATTTGAGATGGGTTTTAAAGGGTAAGAATAAATTTTCCAAGGACATATTGAAAGGCATTCCAGACTGTGGGAATAGCATGTACAGAGCCACAAAAACGTGTTAAGTTGGGAAAATTAATTTGCACGTGCCTGGAACGAGATGAGGGTGTACATTTTAAGGAAGAAAAGAAGTAGGGCCAAAAGGTAGCTCAAGTCAGATTATGAGATTTTATACATCAAGTTAATGTATTAACTTGTTAATACATTCCTATTAAGAAGTACAAGTTAATGTTATTTTCATGCATAAGTTAATGTTCAACATTCACCTGTAAGGGAAACGGTGATTGTGTAGGGAGATGGTGTAGGAAGGCGAGTACATACACGTTTTTATAATTTTACAAATAAACACACACACATATCTATGTATTTCTTTCCAGAAAATATGGTATATGCTTTATAATTTCTTCCAAGTCAGAGTAGCATGGGGCCTGTGCAGCAAAGGCACTTCATGGTCAGCTGTACCATTTACTACCTCATTTGGCAATCAGACTGTTTCTTGCTGTCTTCTATTGTTTCCTTGAGCTGTTATATAAAATGTAACATCATTGCATCTTTTGGAGGGTCTTTCTGTCTCCCCAACTATCATGCTATCTCCTTGAGGGCCTAGACTGCCTTGTATCATTTCAATTTTTTTACAGCTAATACACTTACATCAGAATGTACCAGCCTCATCATTTCCAATCCAAGTCTGATATTAATTAGATCTAGAGGAGTGACTTTATTGACTTTTAAAATATGTATATTTAAAACCATTTGATGCTTTTGAAACGGGCTCTTCCAACAAAATAAATGATAGTACTGAATTATAGCAAATAGAGTAAAAGAAATATCCATGAACCTATATTTATATCCATGATAGGAAGGAAGGAGGAAGGGAGGGGAGAGAAATAAATAACAGTTAGCTCATTCTTACTATAGAATTCTAATTCTTAAGTTAAAAGGAATGATGAAGGCAAAAAGTTACCATGAGGCAAACATCACAGAAATGCTTCTTGCAGGCAAGAATCATCAATGGATGCTAAAATTAGTAAGCAAAAGTATGATGAGTAGTGAAATATTTGCACAGTCTCAGAGTATTGCCCCGCTTATTAATTAAAAAGAAAAAAACACTAACTTTGCAATGGGTAAAGCTGGCACATAACACCTTTACTAAGTGATCCAAGTTACAATCACCAGTAATCAGTCACATCAACATCACACCTCCTGATAAGATGCACTGAGACGGTCACATTGCTTGTGGTGTTCCAGCCCAAAATGTGTAACCTCCATGTAGTCATGAGAAAACGTCAAAAAGAAAGTGAGGTATTCTACAAAATGATTAACCAGTTCTGTTCAAAAGCATCAAAGTCCATTATTATGATTGGGGGAAATTAAGAACAGTTAAGTGCAATGTAGCAATTGTCCAGGAGGACACTAGTGGGGCATTGGCAAAATTCTAAGATCCATAGATTAACAGACTATCAATATTAACCTTATTTCTATCACTGCACGATGGCTACGTGATAGGTTAACATTAGAGGAATCTGGATGAGGGCAATGTGGCTACTGTACTGTTTCTGTAACTTTTTTATTTAAAAATATTATAAATTAAAGTTATTTAAAACTATAAATGGGCTCTTGTTATAGACTCAACTTCTCGAACAACAGTATTTTTGTAACAACTGCAATAAGATTAACTTCCGCTTTGCAATTCTTTAGCTGAAACTTATATATATTGAAGTGACATGGCATAAATACACAGTAAGCAATATTCTCACATAGAAGCAGAGCTTTCCAGTTGGAGATCTGGCTCTCTTGTACTCCTAATGAAGATAGTCACAGTTAGTGTAATACATAGAATTTAGGGTAAAGGAGAAAATAATCTGAAAAGGCAAAGAAGTCTACAAATGCAAAAGCATTATTAACTTACAAGTATTTATTATCTATGTGCTAATTACTTCGCCAAGATGAGGAAGTAGAATACACAATCTTTGGACCTGAGACCTTCATAATCTAGTTCAGGAGACAGGATGGGCATGTCTAACAACAGCTCATGCTTCTCATTTCCTACTCCTGGCATTTGGACAACAACAACTCTTGGCATTTGAACTGACTTGAACGACAGAAATGTATTTTCTCACAGTTCTGGAAGCTGGAAGTCCAAGATCAAGATGTCAACAGGGCCGGGTTCTCCCAGGCCTCTTTCCTTGGCTCACAGAGAGCTGACTTTTCACTGTGGTCTCACGTGACCTTTTTTCTGTGTATTGGCGTCCTTGGTGTCTCTCTGCTTATAAGGAAACCAGTCCTATTGGATTGACCTCTTTAACCTTAATTATCTCCTTAAAGGTCCTATCTCCACATACAGTCACAATGGGGGCTAGTTAGGGCTTCAGCATGTGAACTGGAGCAGAGAGCAGACACAATTCAGGCCAGAAAAGCCATGCTGAAAGAAGACAGGCTGGGATCTACTACCAAGAGGCACTGCGCAAGTGCAGCTCATCTCAGCGGTCCCCTCTGTTCTTCGCTTCTGCCTGTCTGCAAGCAAGGTTCAGTCTCATCTGCTCTGTTGCCCGAGTGGCAAATTTAGCAAGACCGGCTCTGCTCCTCTAGACAGAGGTGCACGTGTGGGGAAGCAGGACCTCGGTGACTCGGTAGATAAGCCTGATTCATTCAGGGTATAGTATTAGCAAACCTGCTGTTCAAAACTCCTCCTCAATAAAGTTTTATCAGAGAATTTTAAAAAGAGGTACGATTTTGAGCTCAATCTGCCTGATTCCCATGTCTGTCTCTTAACTGGTCCTGAATTGAGTAGAAAAAAAATGTACTATTTGTTGGGTCTCCTCATACCACAATATCATGTTTACATATCTCACCTGTTACATAATATAAAGTATACAACAGCACTGAATCGTTCTTAGAAACCTTTCTCCTACAAGACATTAAATACCGTTTCACAGAAAATGACTTTGTGAACAAGACAAGGATGTCCACTCTTGTCAATTTTATTCAACACAGTCCTGAAGGCCTACCCAGATCAATTAGGCAGGGGGAAAAAATTAAAGGCATCTAAATCAAAACAGAAGAAGTGCAACTGTCCTTACTTGCAGGTGACATGATATTATGTACAGAAAACCCTAAAACTCCACCAAAAAACTGCTGGAAGTAATAAACACATTCAGTAAAGTCGCAGGACACAAAAACCAATATGAAAAAATCACCTGCAGTTTTAGACACTAATATGAACCATCAGAAAAAGAATAAAAGACAAGAAATAAAAGATAATAACAAGTGTTGGCAAGGACATAGAGAAAAGGATGTGGGTTCTTCTAAGTTGGTGTAGCCACTGTGGAAGATAGTGTGAAGATTCCTCAAAAACTTAAAAATAAAACTACCATATGATCCAGCTACCCCCTTCTGAGTATTTATCCAAAGTAGACAAAACCATTAACTCCAAAAGACAAAGTCAACCCCCATGTTGACTCCAGCATTATTTTTAATAGTCAAGACATGGAAACAGCCTAAGGGTCCAATGAATGAAGAAAATGGCCAAAGGAAGAATAAAAACAATAGAATATTATTCTACCATAAAAATAAAGAAACCCTGCCATTAACAAGATGGATGCAGCTGGAGAGTATTATGCTAAGGGAAGTCAGAAATAGAAGAGAAAGACAAATACTATATGATATCACTTATACGTGGAATAAAC
Organism: Ursus arctos; assembly: GCF_023065955.2. Taxonomy (NCBI): domain Eukaryota; kingdom Metazoa; phylum Chordata; class Mammalia; order Carnivora; family Ursidae; genus Ursus; species Ursus arctos. The sequence continues at coordinate 31,475,711 of NW_026622786.1, read as the reverse complement.
AAACAAACAAAAAAACCCTCATACAGAGAACAGATTGGAGGTTGCCAGAGGCAACCATGGCAAGATGGGAGACCGTGGTCAATAGCTACAAACTTCCAGTTATAAGGTAAGTCTCGGGGATGTCATGTACAACATGGTGACTGCAGGTAACAATAGTGTATTGTGTATTTGAAAGTGCTAAGAGAATAGATCTCAAAAGTTCTCATCCAACACTGTAACTATGTGTGGTGATGGACGTTAACTAAACTGTGATCATTTCACAATATGTATACCAATCAAAGCAGTATGTTGTACACCCAATACAACGTTGTATGTCAATTACACCTCAGTGAAAGAAGATTAAAATTTTAAAAATATATGGCTGTGAAATCGTGTTTTATTTTCACAAAACAGATGATTAAGTAATCCCTTAGTCTCCATTGAACCAACTTGTTTCACATTTGGCTATTAATTTCAAATTAGAGTCACAAAGAAGATTAACTCATTTTTACCATAATTTTAGTTTTACAGGTATGGATGACACCAAAATGTCACGGTATTTAGACGCTACTTCAGTAATTGTTTTTGCACATCTCTTTTAATAGTTCATATATACAGCACTATTTCTGAAAAACACCACTAGTTTCATCGGAACAACTGATATCAAAAGCAAATTAGCCTTTCCTTCAATGATGATTAAACAGAAACGGAGAAAGCAACAATAGTAAGAGGTGTATATTTTTACACACAGTAAATACATCTACTTTTATATGGGGATATGTATGCTTTTTGCTTTAAAACAAGTTTAAAAACTGAAAATAATCTCTTAGTTTATTTCAGACATCAGTGTCCCATGCTACAATGTTTACAACTGACCTGTTATATATGGGAAGTGTTCCTACTAACATGCTACATAATTTTCACATGTCTTGAGACTCTGTCAAACCAATCTGTGTGGACAAAACAATCTATTTCTGAATTACCCATTTGTTAGTGTTCAGAAGTAGAAAGAATCTTTTGGCAATAATTAACAAGGTATGCCCATGCATATTAGCACATAAAGATTAAATTTTTAACACTCAACTTCATTTCATGCTGAAACAAATCCTATTGTGGTAACTCTATGCTAACCTATGGCATCTCATTCATTATTACCTAATTAACCTACTAATAGCCACATCATAGGAGTTTGTGTCTATAATTATTTTCAATATTGGTTTTAAAAGCTATTAAAGGAATGCGATCCTATGGATTTCCAAAATCTATCTGGGAAACTGATGGTTGAAATTGATACAGAGGAAAATGCCCTGCCCGGTGGATATTGTTTGTTGTAGTGTGTGGGTGATTTCTTAAGAGTCCCCATTTTTATCTATGTATTAAGTACTGAAACAAAATAGTGAGGCCATATTCCCAGAAATTTGAGGGCAAAAGCTAAATAACTGGTGCTAACCACATCAACTGTATTTATTATTTTATATTATCTTATTTTTTTAATCCTGCCCAAGTAGGAATAGGAAGTTTTGAAAAAAAAAAAATGCTGAGACTATAAGAAAAATGAGATTGCTTATAAAGTCCACTACAATGTCCAGAAAGAGAAGTTATCCATGAGAACGAGATGTTATCAAATTCAAAACTTGTTGCTATAACGATCATCTGTAGATTATGAATACATTTGTTTCGAGATCCTCTTTCCACTCGAGTTACAGAGCAGCCATGGGATTGTTTGAATCTGACTGATGAGTTTGTCCTTGTTTTCCATACGAAACTGCAATGGGGGTAGGCGGCCAGCGTTCTGGTCCCTCACAAACACAGTAAAGAAAAGAGAAGCATCCTTCAAGAAAGGCACTGGTGATGGAAAATGCTGGCAGGGGCCTCAGTGAGCGCTGCTACTGCATGGCTTACCACTAGATGTCCTGTGGACTAAGCAAGAAGAACACTGGTGCATATATTTGCATTCTTATCCCAGCAGTGGATGTTTCTGATTTTAACAGTGTAGCTCTGGATTTCCAAAAGAGCCTGGTCAACCATTTTCTGCTACACCATCTATTGACAGAGGCAAAATAAAATACAGCAATGGAGGTCATGTAATGAAGCCCGGTGTGCCATTTGTCATGCTTGCAAAAAATTATCAAAGTATGACTGAACTATCTATCTCAGAATCTTTCATAATGAGGAAAGGAAGCACGCGTGCACGTGAACACACACACACACACACACACACACACACACACACAAATGTAACTCCCTTCTTGCAAAGATAGATCTTTTAATTAAGCTTTGTTTTCCTCATTTCGCAGGCTCAACAGGCTGTCTTGTGATAGATTCCCTTCCTTTTTAGTGAAGGGTAATACACGGATAGAGCAAAACAATTACAGTTTATTCAGGGGAACCATTCACACCGTGTTATCTTCCAGGACTGCTAAGCAAATTAAAGTTGAAATTTTACTGTCTGTCAATTTGGGTGATTATTATGGTGAATCTGTGAAGTACAGAAGGTACTTTAAAGCAATGTGATGTCTTTCTCAAATTTCACCTCCTAACAAGGCATTGAAGTACCTGCAGATAACAATCCTGGGCGCCAAGATGTGACGTGAAAGGGTGTCTTCAGCTCCAATTGTCTGAGTAGGGCGCACAGTATGGGGAACGCTGGCAATGCATCCATTCAAACCCCCAGTGTTGTCAGAAAAGGAAATGGAGGAATAAGCTGTTCTCAGTGGTGCCCAGTGAGAACCCCACCGACAGAAAGGCCAACAGCAAATGCCTTCCCTGGCAGCCCTGGGACATGCTGGCAGGATGGGAACCTTGACGCAGTTGCCAAGGCTGGGGATAACCATCACCGAGCTCTGTAATTCCTCAATGTACTCTTTCGGGGCATCTGATTAAATACGCTGAAAACCATTTCTGAGGGGAAAAATAAAAGCAAATGAAATTATTTTGCAATTTTAGAAACTGTGTAACCTATTACAAAAAAAAAGAAAATTTTTTTTTTGAGCTGTCCTTGGCCGCCCTGGACGTAATACAGGTGTGCTGTATTACAACAGGACACAGGGCCCTAGCAGACATAGGGAGGACGTGAAACCAAGCTGGTGAAGAAGATTCCAGGTGCAAGTAACTCTGCAACCCTGGGAGGCATTTTTTCCCCTCAAATGAGTGGATTACAACTCTCCCAAGACGATTGCCTTTGTCGTCCCCCTCGGCTAGCTTGCTTTCGCCACCGCCGCAGCCCCCTTAACTATCTCCCCAGCAGCCACAGGCCAAGACGAAGGGAAAAGATGTGATGAACTGCAAACTTCCTCAGCTGCACTGAGAAGCACCTCAGGAACACAGGGGCGAACCTTCTACAGCAAAACCCCCAGCTGCCACAAATTAGGTACCTTCCACTGGGGCTGCTAAGAGGTCTTGCTTGAAAAACGACTTTTCTGAGTCACTCTCCTATTTCTAAGACCTTTGAGCTGATTTCTTAGCGCCAAAGAGAAGAGACTGGAAAGCAGGGGAGGAGGTAGGAGGGACAGAGATTCATTCTTTTGTACCTTTTTTGGACAAATAGTTATTGAGCACCTGTGTGTGCCAAGTTGCTTCTATACTCCCTTGCATTCACACAGGACCAGGAGACGCCGAGAAAAATCCAAAAAGCAGTTTTTAAAACTGGGCACACAAGGTGGAAAAGGGAATGTTAAGGTACTAGGGGAGAGAAAGGACCAAAGTGTAGCACTCTGCAGGGTGAATAGTTCCGAGTCACTGAAGCTGACGGACACTCTCCTGCCCCCGCTCCTCTGCTCAGGGTGAGCTCTCTCCCTGGAAACCTCCATTTATTCAGCTTTGCTTACATCTTTTACCAACTTTCAAGGCCCATTTTGCATGCCCGTTCCTGTGTAGAGCTGTTTCAGATTTACTCATCTCTCTCTGATTTATGTATCATTTGAACGATGATAATTCATAGCTGACACTTCTTTAGGACTCCGATTTTATCCCAGCATACATTATTAATGCAATAGGTTTTCCTCATAAATAAACAGTAATGTCCTTAAGGATAGGTCCATTTGTGTAAAGATTTCAATGGCTTGTACTAAATAAACTCTTGTCAAGTACGCTAACTTGAATGAGTTTACTTCCTTATGATTTTCAGACCTGTAGCAAAGTCAGTGCTAGAAAGCAGGCCTACAAACACGCTGCTGGGTTGAGGGCTGGCCCACTCCACCACTCTGTTCCTACGTTGATATGCGAATTAACTATTTAACACAACGACCAAACGTGATGATCACGTTTCCAACTGTAAAGCTTATATATATGTAAACGTACTAGATTAAATCCAAACTGCCCATTGATGGTAAGGAGTTCTGTCTCTGGGGAAGAATGAAAGAGAAAAATGCTGATTCATTATTACTTTTAAGTGATTTCCAAGGTTTGTTCTCTAAATGGCAAATAATTACAGTTCTAATTGTTAAGTCACAATAATTTTAGTTAAAATCAAATCGTTCAAAATGGTGAAATTTAAAAATACCAAGAAATATTGATTCCAGCAAATAGAGCATTTCTTTAAAAAAAGGTTTAACCAGACCAATAATTTTTAGATCAATAGGTGATGTATTGGTCATATTGCCCCATGGTTAATTTTGATATGCCAAGATAACAGAAAAAAATCGATTCACAGGGGCGCCTGGGTGGTGCAGTCGTTAAGCGTCTGCCTTCGGCTCAGGACGTGATCCCAGTGTTCTGGGATCGAGCCCCACATCAGGTTCCTCGGCTAGGAGCCTGCTTCTTCCTCTCCCACTCCCCCTCCCCCTGCTTGTGTTCCCTCTCTGCTGGCTGTCCCTGTCAAATAAATAAATAAAATTAAAAAAAAAATCAGATTCACAAAAATTAGTTGAGTTATTCAAACAAAACTGTGTGATGATTCACTTTGTTCAATTATCAGCCCTTATGAGTCACCCTATTTTAACTGATCTGAAGGAATTTCAAATTTTTATAATAAAAGCACTTGTTTGCTTCATAGAACTTACTGCAACTTTTTAGTGTTTTGTTTTGTTGTTTCCTTAACTAGACTGTAAATTCCACGAAGTCAGGGAACAGGACTTTTTCTCATTGCTCTTTCCTAGGGCTTTCTATAGGACGCGTAGAACAAGTATTCAGTTACTGTTCTGTGAATGAATAGGAATAAATGCATGAGTGAATGAAACACAACTTTAGAAGCTAAAACTGTATCACATCACTATATAGTCTATGTCTACAATATGTGGGAGAGAACAGTTAAAAAGTGAAAAATTCAGCCCATCAACCAATTGTTAGGTCATCCCTCACTCAAATCAATCACTTAATTATTTTATTGCATGATATATCCTTTGAGCTGATATCAACCAAATCCATGGAGAAATGACCCTCTAGTAAGCCAGGCTATATCTGATAACATAAATGGCAAGACCTTTTAGAAATTTTAATGCAAACAAGATGTTCATATAGTCATATTGGAATTTTATGCTTATAACAAAATCAATATTTCTGCATTTTCCAAATTCCATCTTCACTTAGTCTATAAATCTCCATTGCCAGGATTAAGTAAATCAGAATCAATAAACATAAGGAATCACTTGATGCAAAGCCATTAAATAGTTTAGAGGAGAGAGAGGGAGGGAGGGAAGGGAGTAAACTATGTAATTGAGAGGAGAGTAAGAAATATAATAATGCAATAAAATAGCAACTGCCCTGTGCATACATACATATGTGCACACGTGTGCACGGTCCCACACACGCGTGCACACACAGGCGCTGGACATTACCTTGAGACATACAGGCAGCTACATGAGCAATATAAAGCCACCCTTGTTTCTATTAAAATGGCAGCCTAGATTCTAGAGTAGAGGGGAAAAACAGAATATATTTTAAAAAGACAGATTTCAGACATGCCAGTGATTGTTTATTGACTTAGTAGTTAATGTTTATGAACTGGAGAAAGTTCATTAGACCGGTATTTAAGTAGAATTCCATAAAAGAGATGCAGCACATTTCATTTTGTCATCTAGTTCTATGTGGATGGTGAAGTATTTTGTATATTATTAATAGAAAATCTCATAGAGAAACTATTAGTAAGCCAGGTTTGCATAGTCTCTGTTTTTTTTCTGGAAGAGTTTTTTTCCCTTCTTTCTTTCTTATGGAGAACAAAAAGAAAGCAAAGCAAAAACTAAAGCATCTCCTTTGTTCACATAAGTAGGTACTTCTCCGTATTCCTTTTATGCTGTCTGGATTTCCAAATGTGACCTTATCATTTTCAGCAAGTGAAAACTGGGAAGAAAAATAGAAATGTAATATGTATTATTATATTTTAATGTGATGTTCTACTTTTCTGTTTGTAGATATTGAAGTTTTTGTCTGACTTCATTAAACATTTAATAAATCACCACCAGTTTTGTGACAGATTTTAGCCATAACACAAACAGCAGGAGGTACAAACCCAGCTCAGCTCATACAGGCATATAATATCAGTGTCTACCTCATCATACCCCGCAGGCATATCGGCAGAGTGACCAATGGAAGGTAAGCTTTTTCCGACAAAGCTTCGAAAATAAAGTTTTCTTCTTTTATCTTACTACAAATCAATTGGAGCCCTTACAGCAAAATCCTATAAAATAACTTCAAACACCACTTCTTAGTCTAAAAATTTGTATTATGGCTATAACTCTTTGAAGTATTATGACTGAAGTTTGGAGAAAAATGATTTAAGTGCTATCTGCTAGACATCAGAGCTTTAAAAATTCTCTCAGTTTTTCTTGACACATAAACTACTACCCACTGTATGTTTTAGAATTTTTTTTCTTGCTTTTAACCACCTAACCCAGTTTGCTTGATAAAAGTTATTTAACTGCAGTTTATCCAATTGAATTAATACTCTTTAAAGGTTCACCAACTTGCAATTGATTATTTTACTTGGCCCAGTTTTTTTTTTTCCCCATTCTGCTAGAGTTTGGGGATTTTTTAAAAAGAACTTCCAGAATCTCAACCATGTTGACTTTAAATTAAAAAAAAAAAAAAAATCACTGAGAAAAGTGTGAAACATGGGGTTAAAGGCACTGTGATTCCTGCTCGGAAGTTAAATGTTAAGAGAAAACTCTGAAGCTTCGTAATGCAAAATCTCCCTTACACTGAGGGGGTGGTGAGACCCAGGATGCCTTCCGCACAGACACAGGACTCGTCAAGTCTCTGCAGGCGACGCGTGGAAGGTGTTGTTCGGGATTCAAGTCACTGCATGCTCACCGATATTCTCCACAAACTAGAGCAGAAACTTCGGTAGTTTACATTTTTTAAAACAAGGCACACAAAACTTCAGTTTGAAAAAGAGGATTCCATTCAACAAGCTCTTAGTGAGTATCTACCTTATGCATGTACCTCTATGAGATGCTATGGTGGGTGGGGTGGGCAAAAATGGAATGGGGGAAAAAAAAAAAAGAGTCCCTGACCTCAGCAAACTGCCTCTGACTCAATACATGAAGAATCCTTGGGATTTTTATCCTATTTTCCTGAAGAACATTTTGGGTTGAGTTTCTTTTAAGAGAAAATGATAATTTTCAGAATCCAATATTTCAGAATCCAATACAGCTAATAGAAGTTTTATATTCCTATGTTCATATATAGTATATATTCATATATTCAAAGCAACATTATTTTTAACAGTCAAAGGCTGGAAGCAAACCAAATGTCCACTGACAGGTGAATGGATAAACTATATTGCTAAATGCCAAAAATGATTATTCGGCTTTGAAAAAAAGAAATCCTGCCATTTTTGATAACATGGATGAATCTTGAGTAAACTGCGCTATGAAATAAGCCAGTCACGGGGAGGCAAATGCTTTATGATTTCACTTATATAAGGTACCTAAGTAGTAAATTCATAGAGATAGAAAGTCAAATGGTGGTAGCAAAGGGTCAGGAGAAATGGGAAGTTGTTTCACCAGTTTCAGTTTTGCTAGATGAAAAGAATCCTGGTGATTGTTTGCACGACAATGTGAATGTGCTTAACACTACTAAAGCATACATGTAAAAAGGTTAGGATGATAAATTTTATGTGTATTTTTATCATAATTAAAAAAAATTTTATATCAAACCCATTCTCAGTTCATGGTTGTATAAAAACAGGTAGTGGGCCAATTTAGTTTGCCAGGTCCTGGTCTAACGTGTACATAGGTAGCAGCTGAGTCTCTAACATCTCAACTGCCACTCCTATAACTTAATACATACAAATTCTTTCACCGATGCCCTATGAATGACATGTCAAGTGCCATAAAATAGACACAGATGAAGTATTATGGGAGCTTAGAGGAGGAAAAGATGCATCTAGCTGTAGAGATAATTAAAGCCATTGCTGACTTTTGTGATTCTCTCAAATAGAAGGTCCGTCTGAGCTAAGCTTCTGCACAGGTAGTGTTTAGATATGGAGATGGAGAGGGAAAGGCAACACTGACCAAAGAATTGGCCCAAAGAGGGGGGAAAAAAAACATGGGGGGAACAAATAGTTCAATTTAAATGGAGCAATATAAAAAGTTGGAAATAGGACTGGAAATCTTGTTTGGGGTTACATCAAGAAAGTCGTAAATAAAGAACATGGACGCCTAAGGCAATGAAGAACAAGGAAAGGTTTTTGCACAGAGCGATGGATGGGAAGACCAACAACATATACTAACCCAATGTGTTTCTCTGTGTGTACACTGGAGTACAGAAAATAGGGCAAGCAGGGAGACGAGCTACGTGCCTACCGCAACAGCAATGACAACGAAGGCCTGGAAAAGGATAAGGACAGAAGAACTTGAACAAGTTACGGGGTTTGAGAGATGTCATAAAGCTGAAATCTACCGGATTTGACCACTTATAGGAGACACAAAAGAAGGGGAAAACTCAAGACAATAACGAGGTCTTTAATCTGGGTGTTAGGGAAAGGGTAGTTTACTAACAAAAATAAGGGACATGGGAGAAAGGGAAGTTTAGGCAAAAGATGTGAGTTCACTTAGATACGCTGTGAGGTAACAGGGGGATACCCACATGAAGATGTGTCATGAGTAGCACGGAGAGAAGAGTATACACATGGGGGGAGTGGGGGTCAATCATAAAGCTAAGGCTCAGAGTAATGAATACTGGTGAGACTTCCAAGGAACACAGAGAAGGCTAGTACTTGAACCTTGAAAATAACTACTTTAAGAAGTAGGAGGAATAGGATCCAGAGAACGAGTCAGAGATACAGTTTAGAAGGATGACAGGAAGGAGAGACTAATTATTTGTTGAGTACCTAACTACAGTGCTAGGGATAACCCATACATAGGTCGCCTACTTCTAATCTTTAGGTCAACTCTATCAGGTTAGGTCTTACACTTCCCTCTTTTTAGAGGTGACAAAACAGAGGTTCAGAAAAATTAGATGATGTGCCTCAAGGAACACAGTAAGTGGCAGACGTGGGATCCCCACCCTAGTCCTTAGAAGGAAAACCAGGTGGGCCTCTATCACCAAATACAAAGAAGAAGCATGTTTCAAGAACGCTGTAGTACCAGTAGCACTACCCTGTTCGTAGAGATGAAGGAGAAGAAACACAGAAAATACCCCCTAAATGGCTACTAGATTTGCTTACGAGGAAGTCAGAGAGTTGCTTCCTTCCAGGGCTGGAAACTAAAACTATATTGCAAATGTTTCAAGAATGAGTGGGTGGTTTGCCAGTGATGAGCAGTGAATGAAAACCTTTTCTAGCCAGGAGTGTGGTGATGTAAGAAAGAGAAGATTGTGTGGGAACTCAAAAGAGTTTCTGGGTTGGGGAAAGATTGTTTTATTGTTTCTACTTTGTTTTTATTTTTTCTTTTGTCCCCCATAGAGGAGCCTCAGGTGCATTTTTAGGCCGAAGAAAGAGATCAAATAGAGCGTTTGGAGATGAGACAGAATGAGGATAACTCAGCTACCACATAACTAAAAAGGCCTAAGATGAAAGCAAGTAATAGATTTAGGTACCTATAAGCACTAAGCATAAGGAAGTTTTTTACATAGAATATCGTAGCTTGGTTCAGTCCACAAAACAGTAATCTGTACTTTCTCAGTATGTTTTACTCAACAAAGACTCCCTTTTTAGCAGTTAAATACATGCCGCATAAACCGGTTATATAAAGCAAGGCACGAGGCTGGAGGGCTCCCACTCCAATTTGACAACACCATCTTGTCTTCACACCACCCGTCACATCTATCAACATTTTAACTAATGTCAGAGTTCTTCTTTTGCTAATGAGCTGCTACACAGAGAAGCGTTTCTCCTCTCAGTCCGCCAGCTACAGTATAATGAGGTGGAGTGAAAGGCGTGATCTTCCTCTCAGAAGCCCCTCTTTGCTCAGAAGACCATCACTGTTCTTTTTCTCTTTTGTCACAGACCCAAATTTGGTTGGTTGAGGCCCTTTTAGAAGTGTTCTGCTTTGATGTGATTAAAAAAAAAACCAGAAAGAAACCCCTCCTCCATCTAAAGGTCACCTCCCACCCCCCCTCCGGTTGACATTGGTCATAGCCCGAGAGTTACCAGTGTGGTTAAATGAAGTGGCCGTGCTATACCTGAGCACTTTCCCAGACCTCCCTTCTCCCAAATACTAGTCTCTTCTTCCAAAGAGATACCTTTTTATGTTCATCTCTCTTTAATATCAAAAACCAAATGCTTCTACATTCCCAGTTTCCCTCACCTATGCTATGGTCACGGTGTTCTACTGGGAAGTGGTCTCTCCCCACCACCCATATGGTGAACGCCTACTCTTTAAGAGTCAGTTAGGGCATCACCTCCTCCAGAAAGTCTTCCATGTATGCCTAGGCTGAGTAAAGTCCCCTGTCCAGGCTGGCATTCTATCTTACGCACGCCTCGGTCTTCATTGAAATGACTGATTTTTGTACTTTTCCCCAAACTAGACCATTATCTCATTACATACAAAGCGTCTTACGTAGTTTTATCCTCAGTGCCTAGCACAGTGACCTGGAGGCACCTCAGTAAGAGCTCTAAGTGAGAAACACGATGTCACCCCATTTACTTGCAGTAACAGACGCCTGGCATTCCCTTCATTAGCTCGTATTTCCTTGCTTTACGTCTCTAACTAGAGTAAATTCAGATGAACTAGCAGTTAGCCTAGATATAAGCAACCACCACCTTAGTCTTTCCCAAAGTGTGCTCTTCAGAACAATGGCACTGATATGGTCCCAGGACCCCTTGTTCCTATGCATGTGGGAAATACTTCTCACTATCCAAACATTTGGAAATTCACAAAGCCTATTAGATTTACATGGTTCTAAGAAGTCAAACCTGTTTTAACGCAATGTTTCCAAAAGAATTTACTTAACAAAAATCCTTATTTTGGGGGGATATGGGAGGACAAATCACCTATTAATATCCCACAGACTTAGTGTTCCTCAGAAAATACTTTCAGAAATACTGCATTATTAATCAAAGTCATCCTAACAGAGTCATTCATATACATGCTGCAAGCCGGATCTTCTTGAGAGACTATCTGAGCTCTTCTAACTTATTTCTTTAGCTGTTACTCATAAAGATCATTTCTGAAATAGACCTGTGGATTTGACTATGGATGTAGGAAAGAATGGTTACGTTAAAAGATAACTTCATTCTCCAGAAAGAAAACTTTTTGTGGTTAATGTTTCCTATCACTACATCCCAGGCATCGTTCAAGTGTTCTGAGAGCCCAGGGAACAAAATTTTATTCTTAGTGCAATCTCCTCACTCTTGCCAGTCATGATGAGATATCCAGAAACATTTATTCTGGTGAGAGTTCATACATCTGGAGTGTTGTCAGGTGTACCCACTAGAAACATCCATATTTTAAAAAAAAAAAAAGGGGGGGGGTTCTGCAGGGTACCAAACCAGCTTTATAAACACAAGCACGTGTACAGGTAGGCAAACACGTACCTGCCTTTACTTGTCTATAAGTTAGTTGTGAAAATGAAAATAAGCATCTAAGGGTGTTTAATTTGGTGTACCCAAGCATTTGCTTGTTGTTGTAACCCAAAATTAACATCTTCTGTCAAGTCATTCTTGAGACTACTCCAGCACTATCTGTGATAGGACCTCATCAGTGGAAAAGATAGGTTTCCAATTTTATAACACTGGAGGAATACCTGAATCAAGAAAGATTCAAGGTTAACATATTTACTCAGGGCCTGCTATTGTCCGAATTCTGCATGACACTATCAGGACTACCAGAGTACTTATTCTTTGTTTACCAGCCATGCATATAGGCTGAAGTCATTCTGTGTATATATTTAAAATGTGTTGGCTCAAATGAGGTTGCTCAGTGTGGAGACTGAGTGATGGCTATGCTAAGTAACATGCTCACTTTGGGGAACTAGAAAGAGTGGGCTGCAAAGCTTTATGGGCATTGTTTATACCACCCTTTCTGATTCAGTGCAGGCATCTCAAAGACCTTGTCAAGACAATGGGGCAAGTTGATGAGTTAGATGACAATTACACATAGGTTATCTAATTGCCTTAAGTTAAACTCATTTTCCAACCCTACGATTTCCTAGCATTCCTAATGAGATCTCAATAAATGCAATAAATAAATACATCCTAAATAAATTCCTAATAAGATTTCAATAACTGCAAATTCAACAGCATTTTCAAATATCTTTCTGGCCCCTTTTATTAAACCCTACACTTCCCATTTCATAAGACCACTAGTAATTGTTGTTACTTCTTTTTTTTGCTGGCATTTAAGCTGTGTGAGAACATGGATTTTTCTTATTCTCTACTACATTCTCATTGTTCACCTCTGTGCCTGACACACAGAAGACGTGGAATAAATCTTTGTGAAATTAATTAATATTTTCTAAGTGTCAACTATTGCCTTCTCTCTTGAGTTAAACTCTGGGCCCCTTCAAGAGGTATTTTTCTCCTATTTTATCATTCCATCAACCCCCAGTGGTTATTTCCGCTGAACTGACATTTTAAATTTCTCATGTCTATGTTCTGTCTGCCCTCCTAGAATAACTTTCTTGAGGTCAATGATGGTGCCTTACTCATCTTTTTATCCCAATCATTTCATACATTCTCTGGTGATTAGAAGGTGAATGATAGTTATGAAGGAATAAAGGAATAAATGGAGTGAAATTTACAAGCTAGTATGCCAGACAGACAGATAAATCCAATCCAAAGACAACTATAAGAGTATCATTATACTGACAGAAACAGAATGTGCTAAGCAAGTACTGGGGTGGATGAGATTTAGTAAGATTAGTCAGATGTGCAAAGACTTCACAGAGAAGTTGCCATCTGAACAAGACCTTCAAGGACAAGTCAAACTTTGATGAGCTACGATGGGGCAAAGCACGGAGAAGGAAACAAAAAGAGCCCTTGCATTTGGAAGGAGAGAAGAAAGGTAAAAGGAGAGTAATGGCCAAATCCCACTAGAGGAGACTATGAAGAGAGGCAGGAGAGGTGTGCTCGGAGATATGGTAAGAAAACAGTGTTCTGATAAGGTTATTAAGGACTTCATTTTTTTTATTAGGTTCAGTTAGCCAGTATATAGTACATCATTAATTTTTGATGTAGTGTTCAATGATTCATTAGTTGTGTATCACACCCAGTGCTCTGGATTCTAAGTGAAATGGAACTTTTCCTGTTGCCTTTGAGTTTCGGCTAAGACCTTAAAGCTAAGAACAACGGGTACTAAACATGCCACATTTCAAAGTGGGGTCCTAGATATTTTGATGTAACACTTATTCAGAGTTAAGCAAACTTGCCACAATCAACGCCGTAGGTAACAGCTAGACATTTCTTGAGAAGATCCTTTGCGTTGGGAGAATACCAGTAGGGAGTGCAGGGACATTTTCCCTTCTCACTAACACTGACCTCAAGCCAAGTAAAGGAAACCCTAAAAGAACACTGAAGACACTTGGAAGTACCTGCAGGAGAAGAGATTTTATTCTCAAATTCAAGTCAGATGCTTGTGTAGAGATAGGAACTAGTAGGCCTTCCCATGCTTCTGGTCAGAGCAGAACACAATAATGTTCTTGGACGAGTCTGAGGCATGTGTCCTAGAAAGCAGGGGCCACCTGAGGAGGACAGAGGCTGGTGCCTGCTTGAGGCTGGCTAGAGCTGCCAGTGAAAGCAAGGCCAGGAACAAGAGACAAGTGGCTATCAAGCACTCCATGTGGTAAAGCAAAGATACATAAGATTTCCCATGGGCCACATGGATGCTAAAAAAGGCAGCCTGATTGCAGTCATCTCTAATGAACTCTGCTGGGAAGAGAAGACCCCAGAGAAAAGGGACAGGGGATCTGCCATTGGAAGGCAAGAACAGAGGTGGGTACGCATCTCCTGAGTTAGGGAACAGTGCAATGCAGAGGGCCTACACAGGGTCGTCCAAGGAGGACATCAATGTGCTCCCAAAGATGGCCTCAACATTGGAATGCTGTCCTGCCAGGGCATCACAATTCCCAGAGAGCTGTGAACAGCACCCTTTTCTTTCTCCCTTGCTCTCCACCTGTACTTTTGGAGGATCAAATTGGAAAAAGAGAGAATTTGGATTCGGAAAAATAAATGGCCAGGACCCCCTTCTTACCATTAGTTCTAGACCTTACCTATACAGGGGGGAGATGCTTAGAATTAAACAGGAAACAGAAGTTCTGATGTATATTGGAGTGGAATTAATACCAAAAAAGAAGACTTCTAAAACCCAAAAGTGACATAAATGAAAAGACGCTGCCCAAATCATCATCGAGGGTGACGGCAATGGTAGAAAAAGATAAAGCCATTGCCTGGTGGTTTCAATTCCTCTAATAAGCTGCTTTGCACCTTTTCTGCTTATGACAGAAGGTCAACAAGTTATTTTTAAAGAAAGAAATGCTATGACCCGATTTATACTCTAGAGCTACCCTTTACGACTGTCTAGATTACTGAAGGAATGGACACTCGCCTCTGTGTCAGAGCATCACAAGCTTCAACTGCACTCGTCAGTTTCCCCACATGGTAAAAAGTGGGATAGCTCTGTGAAAAAGGAATGTATTTTTTCCCCTTCATAGTAATTCCCAAAACAGAGTAGGATAAAAAGTCCTTAATAAACTATCAAAAGTGCCCAGAAGGAAATAGTTCAAAATATTTCATCTGCCCATTGAACCTTCATGAACTCACGAGTAATTTGTTCTAATGTGTGGAAATCCTACCTTCCAGACTGCACACTCTCTCTCGTTTATATTTGTTTGTGCATCCTGAAAGTGACTTGTGCTTCAAAGTATCTCTCGAGAAAATGGTTTAACTAACACACCTTGGCAACGACCAAGTGAATGCACAGATTTCCCTATGAAACCACTCCCGTCAGCCTAGGGCCTCTGTTCTCGGCTCTGGGAGCCCAGCGTGCAGAACGAAGTAATGCAGATACTAAGTAGACTCCTTGGTCCTGTTCATCAGTGTTATGAAGATATAAAAATAAGACTCAGACAATGCAATAGGGAATTTGATATATTTAGATGGTCACAAGCTGAATTTTGCTCGTCACTGCTATAAAGAGGTGAGGAAAAGCTTTTTTAAAAACTGTTTTTAAGATGAAAGGTGTAGGGAGTTAAGATCATCCCTATAACTTGCTAAAACTGATTCTAACAATACACAGTGCCACTTTCAATCTGTTGGATGCTTATGCAACCCACCACCACTGGCAAGGAGAGCTGGGTCAGGACCGATTACCTTTCTCCCCAAACCTCCACTTGTAAGGCCTGCACAAGCCCTCCAGAACGTATCACCACCAGGCCTCCTCCTCCAGATTAGAGCCAGGTCAGCCTGGTGGTTGCCACATAAACTTAGGGGTCTCTCGCTCTTTTTTTCTCCTCTTTAGCAGTCCTCTTTTGGTCTGACTGGTAAGAATCTCTCCTTTCATCTTGCAACCCCAATGCCGAGAGAGAGAGAGATTTTCTGAATAATATTACTCAACTATAAAACAAACATTCTAAATAGTACATCGTAGTCAAAGCCATCAGCTGTAGTGATGTGGGCACAATGCCTGCATTTCTGGGTCTCTGGAAATCATGCTGCCATTCACAACTACAAGGCACAGTGTGACTAAAAGTTATAGCTCAAATGACTCAGAACAGACCAACCTGAAATTAGCATTCTGGATTTGATTCCATTATCCAAATTTTTTTAAATCACGAAACAGACGCACTGCAACATCGAGGGAGAACATGGTAAGAAGTGGTCCTTATTTCTGGTGTGAATACCTGCTTGGGGTTTTGTTTGCCATCTTGCTTCTAACCTACAGCAGCCAAATGCATCAGGGTTTTCAGGTCGGAAGCAAGGCAGGCAAAAACCAGAAACTGATATGAACCACAGCCCAGGGCAGGAGAATAGCTACAAGGTAACGAGGAGTCCTAGATACCAGAGTCACGTTCTACTTAAACTTCGTATACACTTCCTGCTGGAATAACCGATCCCCAAAACTGCCAGTTGGCCACGGAACAAAGCTCCCCATCTGGTAATCTCTGACACAGGTCTGATGCAAAACCTCAACTTGTCAGGGCCGTTCTATCCTGAAATGGCCTGAAAGTGACAAGTCACCTACCATTTCTACATCATAATTTCCCAATTAAGAAGGGAATCATCATGAAAGTCAGCCTCTAATCTCCTCTATTGTATACTTTGAGGATAAATAAATGCCTATGAAGTAGAGCACAAGATCTAAAAAGAAGGACTTTGTACCTTTCCTTCAAGCATGAGGTACGATACAAGATAACAACCAGACACCAGCATCCTTTGCTGCGGTAGTGACCTTAAATTCTGCATGATACGTATTTAACCAGTGAATTGGAGAAAATTTTAGGTATTCCTAGTGTCTTAGTCACTGATGACATAAAGGTATTGTTATAAAGCAAATCACACATCACGCTCACCAAATCAGTAAACCTTTTTAATGTATGCAAACAAAGTGGGGTATTCAGAGCCTGCACAGCATTGTGGCCACAGAGTGTGGCCACGTGCCCCCCCCCCCCCGCCCCCAGCATTCAGTTAAGGATTAAAAGTTCTTAAAGCAGTCCGTGCTCTCTAAATGTTACTTCCCTTCCTGCACTTTACATCGGCTGCCATCTCATCTTTCATCTGGTTTTTACATTTCTCCTGTATTATTTGGTCATTCAGTATGTACAGAATGTCTGCTGTGTGCCGAGCACTGTTCCAGGTCCTGGAGTTCCAGGGTCACTGTCCCTGCCCTCTTGGTGCTTACATTTAGGGAAAGAAATATACAACAAACATGTAACGACTAAATATGACCACCTGGCAGTGTGAAATCTACAATCAAAGTAACCAAAAAAGGCCAACGGAATAGATGGGCAGGAAATAAGCCTCTGAGGAAGGGACATTAGAACTGACCATCAAAGAAGGGGCTTTGTTTCTCTCATTTCCTGATAACCCCATGGTGCCTAGAACCGGTAGCCAGTAAATGATCAATATTTTGTGGAATGACTGAGTGAAAGAATGAACAGAGAGAAGGGCTCACACCTTACAACGTGCGTGAAAGGAGAGAGGTGGACTCATGTGGGGACACTGCCTGGGGACTAGAGAAAGACAAGGAACGCCAATGTGGGTCAGCACAACAAGCAAAGAAAGAAGTAGCAGGAGGTGACGAGGAGGGGGAAGCAGGGCCAGAGTGAGTTTCTTGTTAGACGCTGGCACCCTAGGCTCATCAGCAGCCCGTACTCACAAACCCCTGGTCAAGAGGGCTCCCTCCCCCCACGTGGCTGTGAACCCGTCTCTTCATCTGAGGGAGGAGCCTCTCCTTCGTGCAGTGCCTGTAACACGGTGAGGCGCCTCTTCACAGGAGCTCCTGTGGCTGCCTGTACCCCTCCCTCTCACTAAACCCTCAGCTCCTGGCTTGGAGGGGCCATGTCTCCTCCCCTGACATCTGTCTGCAGTAACCTCCCACGTGTACCCGCTGCCTTCCCTTCATCACGCTCATCCCCCGTTTCGTAAGAATCATCTGTCCCCACTAGACTGTAAGCGCCTTCGGAGCAGGAGCTGTGTCAAGTTGTTGGCCACCGTAGCACATGGTGGAAACAAAGTAAATCGTCTCCTGTGAATAAACTAACTCTAACCTTTACTTAAAATAAAGGGACTGGAGGAAACATGTTTAAATGTTTCCCATTTTGGGGCTAAGAAACAGTTAACCATGGTTTCTAACCCTACAGTGACATGTTCTAAAATAAGGCAAAAGAAGGCAAACGTACTTGGCTCTTTTCCTGACTCGGACAGCGTGTGACTTTGGGCAAATCATTTAACCTCGCCTGTGCCCGAGAGTGGGAGCAGGGCCGGAGAGCCTCAACACCTCAGGACAGGTTTTAAGCAGGGGAGGGAAGGGAATAAAGAGGCAGGAAGGACAAAGGGGATGAAGTTCCCAGGGATTTTTAGGTAGTAGGTGTACTAAATCTCTAAGTTATAAGCACAAATCACAAAGGCTTATTTGTATCTACAAGCTGTTTTAGGAAATCATTTTTCTCTTGTTTCAGAGCAAAACCAACAGAGCAAACGCATGTGAAGGAAGGCGTCCTCAGTTAAGATAAAGGTCAGCCACAAACAGAAAGATGCACTGACAACTTAATCATTGCTTATTAGGGGAAACAGTTTTTAATTAAATATTTAAAATTGAGAGAGAGTCACAGGGAAGAAGTTTACACGTGTATTTTTTTTCCTTGACATCAATACTGCCATTGATGAGCAGATCCAATTTAGTTTCACTCTCAGAGTGCAGACAATGGTCAGTTTTCCTCCAGCTGGCTTATTTTACAAGCATTAATGAACAATTAACCAACACTGGCACTCTTTCCGTCTGTAATCCTGTAGTAGGATCACTAATCTCTACCACTAGCAGCTAATGATGAAGGTCTCTTAAGCTTCACTTCTTATCTCAGCCAGTTCTTAATACTTGCATAAGTATGCTTTCTGAGGAGGGGGGCCCCCTACCGCTATGCAACCCCGAGAACAAAAGCCCAGAGACATTTTTGAAGGGGTTTCTGTTCAATAACACTTCTATGCTTATGTTTGCCTTCCTCCTACAACAAACACCAGTGATCAACAGAGGGCTCTGCGGGTCACGGAGGGCTCTGTGTTTCCATACTTCTAATACTTATAAGAATGTATTCAGACGGCATTATACACAACCCCACCCCCAACTGCACAGGCAGACACCCTAAAGTGGGGAGGGAAACGTGGACTAAATAGAATCAAACAGTATTTTTCTCCATGAGTCAGCTTTGATTTAGTATTGAATTACACTGAGTTTGAAACCACATTGTCATTAAGAATGTATAGGGCAGAGGCAGATTTATCTAGAAAACCCCACACGGGATAGGTCTTAGTTTCTCTGAATTTAATACAACTTATATTCAATTGTCTCTCTCTAGTGGGGCAGAAACCAATTCACCATTTCGTTAGAACTCCTCCATAGGGTCGAGATTTAAAGAAAATGCAGGGTCAAGATACAAAAAAAAAAAAAAAAAAAAAAAAAAAAAAAATCCAACTGTAGAGTGAGTGGTACGACGGTAGGATAATAGCTTGGGCTGAAACGACACACTTTTCATTCTTAACTACTTTTCGGACCCTTACACCTTGCTGGGAAAGTTATTATCTCAAGGAAAGTTGTCCTCAAGACTTGATTCCAAGGCTGCCCTGCTAGAAGAGGTGTTGTGAAGCCAGGTCTCGCTGGGCGCTGGGCGGCGGGGCGGTTCAGGGGCAGCAGCAGCGCGGACAGCAAGCAGCGTCTGTGCACGGAGCTTCTGCACCCACGTACG
Source organism: Ursus arctos (assembly GCF_023065955.2). Classification (NCBI taxonomy): domain Eukaryota; kingdom Metazoa; phylum Chordata; class Mammalia; order Carnivora; family Ursidae; genus Ursus; species Ursus arctos. The sequence goes on along the minus strand of NW_026622786.1, from coordinate 31,455,959 downwards.
AGGGCAAAGTCAACAGCAGCACATGCCCATGCGGGGCTGAAACATCAAACCTGGCCTTTCCTACCGTTTTTGGTGCTCGTAAAGCTGTAGCATATTGTAAACAACATTGATCCGGATGGAGTACAACTCTGCAGGCCAACGTGGGGGGCGACATGGGTGCGGAGACTGAGCACTGTGATGTGCCCCCAGTAGAACGGGACCTGCTCTCTCTGGAAGAGGAGGAAGAGGAGGACCACGAAGACAGGTTTGGCGGTGTGACACGAGCCCCTCCTCGTTTCTTGAGCCTCAACTTTCCACAAGCTCGAACTACCCACACTGCCTATACCATACCATAGTGATTTGGGCCCTTCGAGACAGGGGATGCTTTAAGATAAATAAATAAAAAGTTAAACTATTCTGCAGCTCGGACCCAAAATGAAAGGAATCTTTTTCATACACCAGCTCACTTTTTAGTTTCTCCTTTCTGGCTGAAACCCTACTCTTCTCCCCCAGCGTTCAGAGCTTCCTGCAGTGGGAAGGGGGCTTAGTGGGTAGAGCGCCAGACTAAAAGTTTGGAGGCTGAGCCCTATTCACACACAGCCTCTGACCCTTGTGTGATTTATACGAGTCACTTAACCTCTCTGCCCTTCTGCTTCCTCATTCATTCCACAGACACAATGCTACCTGCCCCTCCCCACCTCCGTGGGGCCGTGAGAGGGAGTGACCTATGGCAGCAAAGCATTTGAAAACACCATTCGCCGGGGCGAGGCTCAAACAGTGTAAAACATTGTAATAGGCCTGCAGCATGATAACACACACAATGAGAATACAGATAGACGCTAAGATACGGAAACACGGAGGTCAGGAACACTTGCCACTGAAAATTTGGTAGTCGTGTGCTTTGAAAGTGAGTCTCAGTGACAGGATACGGAGTTTATTTGCTCTTTAGGAATCACTGGGCTGATCTAATTAATGTAAGTGATTGTTTGGACAGGAGCAGTAAAGTTTAAAAGGGAGTGGATGAAGTCGTGGTATCCGGTGACTCTCAGATGGGTGCTTATTAACCCTCGATTAGGAAGAATTCAAGATTACCTACCATTCTCCCTCTCAGAAACACACTCTCTTCGCTGTCCCACCAGTGCTCAGTTTCGTTCCTTATCTTTCCATGCTGCTTCCCACCTTCTCCTTCTCTACTTGGTTTGCATTCCAACTTAAGTCCTAGCCACCTCTCTTGTCAAGAGTCCTGTAACATTCCAGTCTGTATCTACATACACACACAGATACATATAATCTCCATCCCACACAATTCCTGGCACAATACTGGACACTGGGGAGAAGTCCAATTAACTCTTAGGGAATGATGTGGTACAAGATCCTGGCCTAGAAAATCACTTCCTGAAACACACTAACTATGTTCTGCCTCAGGACCACTGTACATGCTATTCCTGATGCATGCGTGGCACCTGCTCTCTCCACGCCTCCCCCCACCCACCCTCACTCTGTCCTTTTGAATGGCTGGCTCTTTCCTATCCTTCTGGTCTTGAATGTAATCTATTCACAGAGGCCCGCGCGGACCACCCAATATAAAACAGCCTCTTCGGGGCGCCTGGGTGGCTCAGTCATTAAGCGTCTGCCTTTGGCTCAGGTCATGATCCCAGAGTCCTGGGATCAAGTCCCACATCGGGCTCCCTGCTCAGCAGGGGGTCTGCGTCTCCCTCTCCTCCCCACTTGTGCTCTCTCTCATTATCTCTGTTTCTCTCTCTCAGATAAATAAAATATTTTAAAAAACCAGTCTCTTCACCCCACTATTCTCTCACATGTATTCTTCTTCCTCCTTGACAGCAGTTATCACAATTTGTAATTACCTATTTCCTCTTTTCTTATTATCTGTCTTCACCACTAGAATGTATGCACCCTTCATCTTTAACACAAGAAGCTTATCTGTTTTGCTCATCGCTGTTCAATAAATGTTTGTTGAATTAATTATGATGTCACCCAATTTTTTTGGCCAAGACTGCCCAGTTCCTACTTGGCAGCCCTCATCGTTTCTCCCTGAAACAGAAAACATCTCCTTTTCCACCGATGTTGCCACTTGGTTATCAGGATCCCCCAAAAGGAACACAGTATGTTTGATATTCTATAGTACTTTTTTGTTAAGGCTCTTTTATCAAACAAACTCAGTTTATCTCCTCTTCTCTCCAATTTGGGGTCAAGACCCACAGGCTGGGAGAACAGTGAAGTAATATACATACTGTGTCTGAAGGATCCACCCCACAGAATAGCCGTCAGCGTCCCAGGACAGAGCTCTGACATTTCATTGTCCTGAGTCAGGGTGAGGGCCTTACCCACTCCAGATCCTCCTTGAGAAACTGAAAGTGGCCTTTCCTCTCATCCTGTGTTCCATGGCGTGGTATGAGGACCAAGCATTGGTTCCAACCAAACTTTTCCTTGAGTCCCAGGAGATTTGTCAGATGGTCAATAAACAGCACACTCTCCACCTCAGATTCCCCGAGGTAAGCATGAGATTAGTACCCATTCTGGGACCTTGATACTTAGTAATGTATTAACACCCCACCTCACAAGGTTATTTTAAGAACCAAATGCAATAAAAGCACAGTGCCAACGGATGACTGGTACACAAGTGTTAGACTTATCACTGCCACAGCAATGCTGCACATACTAGAAGCATCGGACTTGCCACTGCTGTGGGCTGCCAAGCTCTAACAATACTTATAAAGAGACATGGTGATGGCATCCGATAGGGTGGGTTTTGCCCATAAATAACAGAGAACTTCACTAAAGGATGCTCGCACGTAACAAGAAGTCCTGGGGTAGGGAGGCTCCAGAGTTGGTTAATTCAAACGTTCAATTTTGTTATCAAGGATCCAGGTTTTTCCTTCTGCTCTGCCATCCTTAACATGTTGGCAAGCAACCCGCAAGGACACAGGTTTGCAAGTACCCGATCTTCATGCACCAATATCCAGGAGTCTCCAACAGATTTCCCTTCATATTGATGTCTATTACTGTGTGACACCAGGGTAAACAGGCAACCCTAAACCAATCACCTGCTTGGGAATGGATTTCTCAAGACTGTCCTGGACCAGTCAAGATTACCCCCACAAGAGCTACAGGCAAGGGTCACTTCAGCCAGTGTGTGTGGAAGGTAGACACATTCTGGGTAGGCAGTCAACACTGTTTGCTACAGTGATGTAATGAAGGCTGGGCCCCGAATTGCTCCCAAGCCAAGCACTATTTAGACACATTCATGTATGTCAGTGAAATGTTTCCTTAGAACTAGTCTATTTTGAAGCTACACGTCCTGCCTTCAGATGCTACTCCTTCCATAAAACTGGCAAAAAAGTTTTGCCTCTTCTATGCCCATGGACCTAGAAAATCGTTCCATCTCTGGTTATGAAAATGACAGCTGCCAGGTGCTGAGTCCCGGGATGGCAAGACTATGCATGGAGAGGATTAGAGGATTCAACTGCAGACAGAAAAAATAAATAAAAACAAAACAAAAACAAAACAAAACAACCACAATAGGTCATTTTCATGCTATTATATTGCCAGGTGGCTGGAGGCCCTGAGAATCTTTTCATCTGATGTGCTTATTAACCACCCAAAATACACATCTCCACTTGATGCCCACCAGCAAAGAGACTGTTTTTGAAAAATGAAACATGTTCAAATGCAATTTAATCTTGTCAAGCCACTGCTTTAAAATCCTTCCGTGGCTCCTGACCACGCTTAAGAAAAGTTCAGCTTCTAAATGTGGACCCTGCTCACCCTTACAATCTCCTTTCTTGCTATACTTCTCCTCTCCCGGTCCTAGTACCACAATTATAGGAATGGAAAACATTAAGCATATCTATCCTAAAAATTAGTCTGTAGGAGTTTTAAAGGAAATAAATGTCCAACAGTAAGGTATTGGTTAAATCCATTATGATATATACATATGATGACTATAAAACAGCCATTTAAAATCATGCTGTAGAATATTTAATGATAGGAAGACATGTTCATACAAGATACTGGGTAAATGAGGAAATCATCAAAATCCAGGTTCAAGCATGACCCTAACTTATAATATATATGAATAGACACATATTGCAAAAGAACTAGAATATTATACACAAAAATGTTAACAATGGCTATTTATGAGGCGTTAGAGAGCAGAAGATTTTAACTTTATTCTTCGGACTTTTATCTAAGTTTCCAAACTTCATACAATGAATGCCTGTCACTATGACAATCAGAAAGAAATTCTTTGACAAAAGGAATTGAAATGCAAAATATGTAAGTGGCCGCACTGGAAAAACTGCAAAGAGATGCTTCTGCATCTGTTCTTCGAACAGCCACACCCGGGCACCCCAACCACACTCACATTCAGGCACACATTCAGCGGTGCTTAACCTCTACCTGGTTGCTGATTTACTGCGGTGCCAGGGACGATGCCAGCCTGAGAAAACTTAAGGCCTGGAATTTAATTAAAATCCAAAAGTTTCGGAATTTGATAGAGAAGACTGTGGGCTGATGACCCCTTGCTGTACCTTTCTTAGGATACACATCATACTGGCCTTTGAATGACAGCTACCAGACTGTAGCTACTCTTCAAGTCCACAACGCAGCCATCCTCTCTATTTGCTGAAGCATGTGGCCCAGTGCCTTGAACACTGCAGGTGCCCAATAAATACCTCTTTAATGAATACAAATGATCCACCCACTAATAGATGGACAGATCAATGAATAAATCACTGATTTCTGAGTGTCCATCAGCCCCAGGAACTGTGCTGGGTCTTAACCACAGCACATGGAGGTAAAGTGTCCCTGCTTTCAAGTAACTTCCAGCTTGATAGGAAGGCAAAGCTACTGCAAATGAGCCAGATATGTGCTAAATTGTGTCATACTGATAGAACAGAAATAGAAATTCAGAGATGAGAAAATGAGCATAGACTGGAATACAAAGCAAGTCTAAAACAGGGTCTGCTCTCCAGCCAGCAACCACATCCTCAAGGCCCACCCATCAGGCTTCCCCCCCACCCCCAACTCCTGCCCACCCAATATACAGGTTCTGCCCCAGGTCAATCCACTCAGTCAACCCATCTACTGAGGCCATTACATAACTACCTGTTCCTGAACAAGGAAATCTATAATTATGTACTAAAAATCAGAATACAACCCTTTATGCATACTTACCTAAGGCTACTGAGTTTAGGGGTGGTTCTAGGGAAAGGACTGATGGATTCCAGGTTATTCCAGAAGTTTAAGTGCACTATGACTTAGACCTTGGACAGATCCCCTCACTTTTGTTCGGGAATTTCTCTTTATCCCATCCTTTCACTGATTCAGCGAACCAGCTATCAAATCCACAAATAGGAGATTTCAGTCTAGAAGGAGAAATATGTATACACACAAAGTAAGTTAAGAAGGTGTTAATTGCCTTATGAGAGGTGCAGATGAAGTGCTAGGAGATCACTTCTAGCCACAAGTCAGCAAGTGCTCCATCAATAAGAGAAAATATGATGTAGCCCTTATGAGATAGATGGGAATGGAACAGGTGGAAATGATGGGGGAAACAGCACTGTCAAAGCAGATTAAAAATGTTTTACACGCACACAGGCATGGGGGGAGGGGGAGAGAGGGGAGAGAGAGAGGAGTTACAATAGTTTGATTTGGTAGGAGGACAGAGAGTTAGAGATAAAGATACTTGGAACCTCATGCAGAGGGAATTGGACTTCATTGTTGAGAGAGTAGGGAGCCAGTGAAAGTTCCTAAGAAGGGGAAGTAACATGCTACCACCCAATGTTTACTTGCATGTGCCAAAAAAGAGGAACGCCTACCAAATGGGTCTCTTAACTAACAGTTATCTATTCAAAAGAGGTGCATCCTCTAAGTACACCTACAAGGGATACCTTTCATTTTCACTGTGATCCTCTACCTTCCCTTTAGAACGGAGTTTTATTGCTTGTGCTATGGTAGTCCTAGAATATTCCCACTCTGTCTTGGCTGTGTCATGTCATCAACCTAAAAATAGATGCTAATTAACAAGGTTATTTCTAACTTACATTGTTAAAAGAGAGGAAAACAGTGATGAAACACAGAGTATCAAATTAACCAAGGATGGAACCAACTTCTAGTTCAAAATTCCCACCTCGCAGACATTGAATTCACTAAATAGTCTCCTTTTTTTGTAAATCAGATAGTCATTATCCAAATTTCCTATCCCTGATGTGATAATATAGTGTGATGAGACATGCCCCAACAGAACACAAATTGACTTTTGGAGTCCAGATGCTACATGGAGTGTGTGGATGGTAAAGCAAATATCTCACTCTATTATCTGTTGTCTCTGAACCAACAGATTACATGGTTCACTGACTAGCTGAATAACTTTTAGACAGTTTGCTCATGTCTATTTACACATATTCCACAGAAATATATTAACAACTGAGGAACAGCTGTAAAAATTATATGGCAAGACGGATAGATGAGAGCAACAATCTCTCCGTGTACATTTCTGCAGAGAGGACGAAAGTTTTACGTGGTAAAGGAAATGGGGAAAAACACACATATGCACATTTGTATGTTGCTGCCACTACAAAGTGTGAATTCCACACAGTAATAGAGGCAGTCAAAGAAAGCACATCATAAAATCTCCTGAAGACTCTTTACATCTGTCTCGGATATTACTATAATATATATTTTTACAGCCATGCATTTAAGATTTATGTGTGTGCTCTAAAATATTCTACTGGACAATTGTATTTCCTAATGAAAAAGCCAGTTTTCATAATCCATTCAACAACCACAGAAATAATGAAAGTTTTCTGGTTCACACTCTTCCTTAGAAAAATAATTGTTCTCAAATCAGAACCCAATATTAATTCCTCTGTAAGTCATACATCTCACACCCAAAGAAATTATTACCAAACTTAAGAAGATCCTCCTATCTACTACAATAAACCTGGTCACTAAAGATTTTTGCCTTGAAAATAAGTCTTGTTATGCAAAACTTTGTTCAGATAAATGCTGCCTATCACTCCATAAAATTTCCAACTGAATTCATGTAGGGAAACAGATGGTTAGAAGGCACTGAGATTATGTTGCCCTAATATTCAGTGGAGAATAGGCTCCGTGGACAAGTAAGTTTGAAAAATATTGCATCCTGTATCTTCTTTCAATGAGTCCAACACACCACTCCCTTCTGGAAGCACTATCTGGCTTTGAGTCCAGAAGGCTTCAGATTTCCCAGGTTTGGCTCCTATACGGCAGCCTTTTCCCAATCTCCTTTGCAAACCTATCCTCACCTAAAAACCATGAAATAAAAATAAAATAATAAATTAAAAAATAAAAAATAAATGAATAAATAAATAAAAACCATGAAATACCGGAGCTTTCCAAGGTTTAGCAACTGGCCCTTTGTTTAGTACAGTGTCACAGTAACTAACCATATCTGAGTCCTCTGTTTCAGTTACAGGTGACGACTCCATTTGCTGGGAGCCTCAGACACATTCATGCATTCTCCCATGTGGCAGCCCACTTGAGTATCTCCTCCAATGCAGCGTGTCTAAAATCCCCAAGCCCCAGTCCCAACCCGGATCCTCCTTCAGGTCCCTATCCCAGGGATGGCACCATCATCCTTCAGCTGGACGAGCCAGAAAGAACCCCAGAGGATGTCTCTGACACCTCAATCCTCGTTGCCTCCAAAATCCAGTGTATCCCAACCTAGGGTACTTTCGTCACTCTTTCATATCCGTCTGCTGCTGACTTTCCCACAGTAGGCTCTCTCCCACTGGATTTCTGCAGGAGCCTCATAACTAGCTTCCCTAATGCATTCCCTCTAGTGCAGTAAAAATAATATCTTTAAATGCAAATCTCATTTGTTAATCTCCCACCTAAAACGTCAAAGGCTTCCCATGGCTCTTGGGACAAAGACTAAAATTCTTAACAAGATTGTGCTTGACCTTGCCCCTTCTTCTCTCTCCAGCCTTATCTCATGCCCCCTCTGTCCCACTGGCAGCTCTCCAGCCAAGCCTTCTTTCCTTTACTTACACCTGTGATGCTCCCCCCACCCAGCCTGAGACGCTTTGTACACACTGTTCTCTCGGCCTAGATTATCCCCACCCTGTCCCCTCATTTTATTTCTTTGTACCTTTTAGATTTCAACTCCTTTCCTAAGTTTTCTGTTTTGTATTCTTTGTAATTAGTTACATAAACTTTCTTTCTCCTTTGCTGTATTATTAACTTCTTATGGCGTATTTTGTGTTGATACTCCTAGTATCTAGTACACTGGTGGGCACAGAAGTGACTCCCTTAAGATGAGCTGAACTAAAAAGATCACCATGGAAGCGAATTAAGAACTGGGTAACTGATTAGTAAAGAAACAAGCAGCTCATGGAGTGGTGAAAATGCAGGCCCCAAGAAGAGAAACCTAGGGGCAACTTCCTTCTACTTCAAGTTCCCAAGGTTAAAAGTTTAGTTATTGAACTGGCCTCCACATTACCAAGTCCAGTTTCTCCTGTCGATTTTCAGATGCTACAGGTCAATATATTTCAAACCATTTCTGAAGTTCACATGTTATCCTTTGTGCCTAGGAGCATGCTCTCAGAACCGTAAAAAAGAACATTTCTGAGGACCCAAGGAACCTTCACTAAAACTATGAGCAGAACAGTGACCTTCCTGGATTACCAAACAAACCAACAAACAGCACAAGTCAGAGGACTGTGATCATAATGTTAATAGCTAGAAAGTTTCAGAATCTGAACATCTAACTCATCCATGTCTTCCAGCACATCATGATGCTGAGGATTCTGGATCATGTGAATCCAACTTTCTTAAACACTCAGACTTTGAAAAGCTCAGATTGTAATACAGCCTCTCAGTGCTTTACTTAAGTCCATGAACTAAGATGTCTGGTCTCTTGTTTGAATGTCATTAAGTTAATTTGGGGAAGGCAGGAACTAGGATGACTCTAACAATCCCTAGACATTCCAGTTGTCCCATGAAGGGCTCGCTAAATTACAGATTAAGGCGCAGATTTCTTTTTTCCTTCATTTGTTTTCACTAGCCAGCTCTCTCCTCATATTGCCCATAATTTAGATCATTTCGATGACATTCAATAGAAGTCACCACTGTGTATGATTCAATTGCCTTAAGTTATTCTTTGTTCAAAAGGTACATGAACAAGTTGCTAACGGGCAGAAAAAATAATAAATTCTACTGTAGACAAAACACCTGATACATCCAAACTCCCATCCACCCAGCTTCATGTCTATTACATCTCGTACCCAGGAAGCCAGTGTTCATAGCTACGTCTCTCTCTGGGCTGAATATCAGGGAAACCGTTCTTATAAACAGAAATCTGATGAAGAACCTGTTCTGTGCCCCAACTGAAAGTTAAAATGATTTGCAAGCTTTATTTCAAAGCACATAAATATTGCAATCTGTTGCTGCTCTAGTTACTTAAAGCCAAGTCGTAAAAGCAAAGTTCCAGGACTAATTACCTTTCCTTTTTGCTGTTCTGCTGCCAAGGCTGCAATCGCAGAGGATGATCTTCAGGAGCCTGGCTTTGTTGCTAGAGCAACCAACCCATCTTTAAGCATTCTTCAATATCTTCCTTTGGAGTACTTTAAATAACAATAAGACATAACCAACCTAGGCCACCGTTAGCAGCGCTAAGCCCATTTTCACCATCCTGATCTAGCTGTAAGAAAATTCAGAACCTAATCTAATAGGCATTTTACACCACAAACTGTGCGGAAACCACATGGCATGTGCCACCTTCAGGCCAGTATCTATCTCTCCAGGGTGTGGGTCACAAGCAGAAGGAAAAGGCTGACGAGGATTGCTGCTGCTTCCGGTTCAGAATTCCACCTCGGAATTTAGATGCATCACACACAGCCCAAGTTTACACCGCCCCGCACTTCTGCTTCCTGGTGCAGATCAGACCGGCAGATTCTGCGACTCTGATCGGATATTAGGAAGCTCGGGCAACTGTGTCCAGCTTCCCTGGCTGACGGGTAACATCAAGCTCTCCGCTGCCACAAACCAGTTTTCAGTTGATTCTTCTTTTTTGTATTATATGAAGGAGGTTGACACATTTTTTGGAAGTAGGAGAGGTATTAATTCTAAATATTAGGGGCACCTGGGTGGCTCAATCGGTTGAGCATCTGCCTCCTGCTCAGGTCATGATCCCAGGGTCCTGGGATCGAGTCCCACATCAGGCTCCCTGCTCAGCGGGGAGTCTGCTTCTCCTCCTTACTCTGCTTGTGCTCCCTCTGCTTGTGCACACACACACTCAAATTTTTAAAAATAATAATTCTAAATATTAACAAACACATCATCCATAAAACCAGAATTCCTACATAACTACAATTTCAGTAGCGGTCCCCCTGTATTTGCTGCCTATGCGCCTTCTATGGAGTATAGACCGTTTTCACACAACGTCCAAGAGAACGGGCATCTGCGTGTAGCTGTGGCCTCCACTGAGGAAGAACAGAAGAAAGTAGGCTTTTTAGTCAGTTAGTCTGTCCGCCCATCTGTCAGTCAGGGGGTATTTCTCAGGTACCCAAACAGTATTGGAAGCATATAAGCATAGGACACATTTCTGCCTCACACAGATAACAAAAATCTAATGATTTTAGGTGGGGTTAATAAAATAGGGGGAAAAGGTTTACCAGGCTTTGGAGAAACCAGGGAACAAAGGAGTATATTAGTAGTAGTCCATTAAAAAGATAAGGAAATAAGCTCTGGCCAGTTAAATAATTTGCGCGGCTCCTGCTTGAATACACCTTCCAACAGAGATGACTGTCTTTATTAAAACCACTTTTCCAAGGCTGGGGTACATATGTGCCAATTTTTGATCCCTAGAATAGGAGATAAGGTGACCTGATATTATTAATAATACATTAGCATTATATGAAAACTATTTATTAGTTTTAACTGTTAAGTAAGCTTTCATTTACTTGAAGCCCAATGGGTGAGTTCAGTGTTTTTTTCAGGAGGCTCTCAGATCAAGTTTCAGGGATTCTTCCTTGAAGGACAGACTGTTTTCTTGAGCTGTTGAGAGTGGATACAATTTGGGTGCCCCTCAGTAATTTACGTGATGATTGGCAATGTACTATGTTTCACTAAATACAATACACATTTATTTTTTAGTGGTAGTTTTTAAATGCATAGTTCTCAAATTGTTCTCACTACAGTAATTCCGTTTCTTTGAAGATAAAATTTGGCCTCTACCACTTTCCCCCTTTTACCTTTTATGGAGGTTTATTCAGATGTTCCCCCACCTAAAAGACTTTCCTACTTTTCTCTAAAATAAAATGGAAAAATCCATGCTTAGCCCAAAGCTCAGTTTAATAAAAATACCGTAAAACTCCACCTTTTTGCAAAATCTATTCCTAAGAAGCCATCGTAAAATGATTTTTCCTCTTTGAGATCCTTCAGCTTGTCGTAAGACTCATTCTGCTTTGTCATTTAGCGGCTTCACACAAGGATATGTCTTGCCTCTCCAACTAAATGCCATGCATCTAAAGGAAAGGGATTCTTATTTCATTTATTTCTGAATTGCCTATGATATGTTTAGGAATAGATTAAGTATGTTGTAACTGTTATTGGAGAAGATAAAAATATAGATGAAAGTCTTTGTGAAGTATGACATCTGTACCTAAATTAGTCTCCTATTTGTGGTTCATTAAAAAACTCTTGATATTTTCAGATAAGACTTTTACATAATTAAAGAGGTGAACTGATCATTCAATAAATATTTATTAAACATCTACTATGGGCCTACTGCCATGCTAGGTTTACAAGTAATATAAAATTATAAATAATATATGGCTCCTATCCACAAGGTGCCTGTAATCTAGTTCTGTCTAATGGCAGATTTTGCTACTATCAGATATGATCAGATACAAGATAGTGGAATTATTAAACACACTGGCTGCCCCCAAAATGTATAATCCAGATTTTATTTTATTTTTTTTTAAGATTTTATTTATTTATTTGACAGAGAGAGAGAGAGAGACAGCCAGCAAGAGAGGCAACACAAGCACAGGGAGTGGGAAAGGAAGCAGCAGGCTTTCTGCCAAGCAGGGAACCCGATGTGGGGCTCGATCCCAGGACCCTGGGATGACGCCCTGGGCGGAAGGCAGACGCTTAATGACTGAGCCACCCAGGCGCCCCTATAATCCAGATTTTAGAATAGGATGGTTCAAGAGGCTAGATATAAAATTATTTAAGTAGAAAATTAAGTTTTAAACATTATGAAAAAAGCCAAATAATTAAATAGTAAGCGCTTCTTAAAGTACAACAGACAAAACAAAATAAACATCAATGAAATTACATTTACTGACCTTAGTATTTTTTTCCACATTAAATCAAGCACTAGTTCTATTGCTTAAACCAAAAGAAAAAAAATATATGTATAGCCAACCAAGAACAGAACCCCCTGTGATAGAGTTCCTCACTTTCCACCTCACCGCCATGTTTTTCAGTTAGAACCTCATCGTTTCTCACCTGAATCTGTAGTTTAATTGGTTCCCCGTCTTCAATCTCAGCACTACTGCAAGAGTCTCTACAACACCACTAACTCATGTTATTCTCTTACTGTGAAGTCTCCAGGGTACTGCCCTGCCTAGTCCACAGCACGGGCTGCAAGGCCCTCCACAGCCCAGCCTCGGTGCTGTATTCTCTGCCGCTACCCGTTCCCACACTCCCTTCTGGTCCAGACACAGGAACACTGCTGGGGGACTCACTCTTAATTCACTCTGTCAAAACACGTATTAAGCAATTGTGCAAAACCCACTGCTAAGTCCTGGGACTATGGATGAGCTCACAGTCTAGCTCGGGGACAGAGAAGCTGTCAAATGGGCGAGGGGTCATTTGCGGCAATGACAAATGCTGCAGCTAGCCCGGCTTACTTGTGTCCCCGGGTTTGTATAAGGAAACAAGCCCAAATGGATGGAGACATTTTATTACTTAGACAGCCGAAGCAAGAACAGCATGGTGTCAGTGCCCCGCACCACCGTTCCCATTGGAGGACACGAAGCTGGCGGGACCGACAGCAGGTGGACCGACAGAGGAGGAGCCACCTCTCAGCTACGGACGTGCAGTCTACAGATCTGCACAGAAGCCTGCAGCTATACTCGGACATGAGGGGAGCAGGAAAGGAAGTGGCAAGTCCTTTGCTCCACTGAAACCCAGGAGAGAATGAAAAACTGCCTCACGGCGGCTCCCCCAATACATAAGAACCTGCCTTGTGGTGGTTCCCCAACAGGCTCATCTCCCATCACTCCAGGAGGAATCACAGGGCACTTTGCCAAGACTCAGGTCACATCACGGTCAAGCCTCGCCTACTCGGCCTAAGTGGAAATGTGCAAGGTTGCCTGAGTACCATGACTGAGTCGTCCCCCTAGGTAAGTAAAGAAAATTGCAGCAGGACGTGCAGGGACACAGAAATGCTCAGAATGCTGTAGGAGCACATCGGACGGGGCCCTGGCATAGTGACACAATGGGCCTTAGTACACACTTGATCTGCCTAAACGTTTCTCCCCCCTGAATAGTTGTCCAACTCAAGCCAGAGTGAAAAGTTCCTGACACCTGCTCTGGTACCTTCTTCCACCATTCTAGGCTGAATAACTTGCTCTTTTCTCTGTATGTTCATAGCCCTTAAGTCAGGCCTGTGTTTATTATTTGCCATAAAACCAGTCATTCATTCATTCACTCATTCATTCATTGGCCAGGCACTCCCCGGAGCATTGTCAATAAGGCAGTGAACAAAACAGAAAGATCCTTTCCCCCATGGAACTTCCATTTGTTCTGTTCTCTCCTGTCCCTTCTCTTCATAGTTCCAGTCAAATTCTAAAGCTCATGATATGGTCTATTAGCCAGGATCCCCTGACCGGTCAGGAACATCACTGCTTTCTTAAGTTATATTTAAGCTATAGTAGGAGAAATAAATCTATAATGCAATTTTTTATTTATACAACAGTGTGACCAAATTTCACAAAACTTAATCTTGCCACAGAGCTCATAAAAAAATATTACATGGGTGAGAGTTGTGCTTAGAATTCTCCTATCAAAAGCCCTCAAGTCTAGGATACAGAGGCTTCTTCAGTTCAACTAAGGACTTAGATTCAAAACCAAATGTTGGAAAAGTTTTCCTCCCTAAATTTACAATACTATCAGACATCACCAGATTCTTTCCATTCACCTTTCCTCCTCTTATTGCAGTGCCTCTGAATTCCTCAATCTGAGTTTTGGATTAGAAAACAGCCTTTTTCCTAAGTTGACTTTTGCTCAAAAGCCTTTTTTCCTCTCTGATTAGCAAGAACAACTTAACCGTCTGGTAAACTTCTTCATGACAAGATCTAATCCCACTGAAAGAAGTCAAATGTCGGTTCTTTAAAGATTACAATTTTCTTCTTAATAGATGTTTCTAACGCTGCAAAAACCAATTTTTGATAAGAGCTGTGGGAAATCATTACAAACATGACAGAAAAAGAGAATTATGGGAAAACTTTATACCAACAAATTAGACAAAGAAGGTGAAACAAATTTCTAGAAAAATGCAAATTATCAAAACTGCCTCAAGAACAAATCAATTATTAAGAATCTTAAGTGTTCTCACCATTCCTAAAGAAAAAAAAAGTAAATATGTGATGCGATGAATATGTTAACTCGATTGTAGGAATCATCGCAGAGTGTACATCAAATCATCACACTGTACATCTTAAACACACAATTCTCACTTGTCAATAAACAGGGGGGGGGGGCGCCTGGGTGGCACAGTGGTTAAGCGTCTGCCTTCGGCTCAGGGCGTGATCCCGGTGTTACGGGATCGAGCCCCACATCAGGCTCCTCCGCTATGAGCCTGCTTCTTCCTCTCCCACTCCCCCTGCTTGTGTTCCCTCTCTCGCTGGCTGTCTCTATCTCTGTTGAATAAATAAATAAAATCTTTAAAAAAAAATAAAATAAAATAAACTGAGAGGGGGGAAAAGAATAGAACATCTGAATCTATATACATCAAATAAAGAATATGAATAAGCAATTTAAAAATCTTCCCCCCAAAAAAATAAATAAAAATTTTAAAAATTTTTAATAATTAAAATTTCAGAAAGCTTTACTGATTAAGTTCAAAAAACATTTAGGGAAGAAATAGTATCAATCCTTTCAGAAAATGGAGAAGCAACTTCTCAGTTCATTTTATGAGGCCACTATTACCCTGATACTAAAACCAGACAAAGACACACAAGAAAAGTAAACTACAGACTAACAACCTTCATGACCTTAGATGCAAAAATTCAGGAAATGTTAGAAATGCCAAATCCAGCAATACATAACATAGATTACACACCACAGTCCAGTATGATTTATCACACACGCAAAAAAAAAAAAAAGCAGTTGGTTTAAGATCCAAAAATCAATTAATGAATACAAAGTACTAATAAAGAACAAAAAAAATGATCATTTAAAGACACAGAAAAAGCATTCACAAAACTCAAATCCATTCATGACTAAAAAGAAAATCTCTCAACAAACTAGGAATAGGATACTTCCATGACCCTGTAAAAGGCATTTATGAAAAACCTACAGTTAAATTATACTTAATAGTGAAAGACTGAATGCTTTTCCCCTAAGATCAGGAACAAGGCAAAGAGGTTTCTTTCCTCCCATCGCTGTTATTTAACACTGTACTGGAGGTTCTAGCCAGTGCAATCAGGCAAGGAGAAGATATTAAAAGGTCCCCATTTGGAATGGAAGAAGTACTACTGTCCTCTTTCATGGATGACATGATTTTTCATTAAAAAAAAAAAAAAAGGAATTTTTTTAAAAATCTACTGGAAAATAAGCAAGTTTTGCAAGGTCACAGGACAGGACAATATTTTAAAAATTGTATTTTATATAATAGCAATTAGTTTTAAAATAAATTTAATTCCACTCACACTAGCACCAAAAAATAGTCATGAACATTTTTAACAAAAGTGGAATTTCTGAAAATGACAAAATATTACTTGTTTTCTTTAAATCTAAATAATGAAGAGATATATCATTTTTATGGCTTTTAAGAATCAGTTATCACTAAAATGGCCATTTCCCAAAATTGATCTACAATTTCAATGCATTCCCAATTAAAATCTCAGCAGGAATGATTTTTGAAAATTGACAAGTTTAATTTAGATAGAAATACGAAGAACCAAGATTCGACAAAACAATTTTGAAAAAGCAGAACAAAGTTAGAGGACTGATACTACCCGACTTCAAACTTACCATAAAGTTACAATAATCAAGACAGCGTGGTATTGGGATAAGGATAGACATATATAGATCAGTAAGAGACTAAAGAGCCCAGAAATAGACTTTCACATCTACGGTCCATTGGATTTCTACAAAGGTAGTTTATAGAAATTCAGTGGAGAAAGGATAGTCTTTTCAACAAACAGTGCTGGAACAACTGGATAGCCACATGCCAAAAAACAACTTTTATCTTTTTCGGAGGAGGAGGAGGAGGAGGAGGAGGAGGAGGAGGAGGAGGAGGATGAAGAGAAGGAAAACTCAGACCTTTACCTCACACCATACACAAAAATCAATTTAAAATAGATTGCAGACCTAAATAAAAGATTTCAAACAAAAACTCCTTGAACAAAAGATAGGAGCAAAAATCCTTGCCATCCTGAAGTAGGCCAAGCTTTCATAAATACAACACCAAAAGTAAAATCCATTTGAGGAAAAAAAAAAAAAGAAGGAGGAGGAAAAAAAAGAAGATAAATTAGACCTCATCAAAACTGAAAACATGTGCTCCCCAAAAGACACCACTAATAAAAGGAAAAATCAAGCCACAGATAGACAGCTAATATTTGCAAATGGTATAACTGATAAAGGACTTACATCCAGAATATATAAAGAGCTCTAACAATTCAATAAGACAAAAAACCCCAATTTTAAAGTGAGCCAAAGATTTAAATAGGCATTTCGCTAAAGCTATACAGATGGCTAATAAGCACATTAAAAGATGCTTAACATTATTAACCATTAAACAAATACAAATTAAAACAATGAGATACCACTGTGTAACCATTAGAACAGCTGTAGTCAAAAAGTGTAACAATGTTAAATAATAGCAAGGATGTGAAGAAACTGGAGCCCTAACACTGCCACTGGAAATGTAAAATGGTACAACCACTTAGGAAAGCAGTCTGGAAATTGCTCTTGTTGTTCAGTTAAACATAAACCTACCATATGACAAAGCAATTCCATTCCTAGGGAATGTGTACACAAAGCCTTCATGAATGTTCACAGCAGCATTATTTATAACAGGCAAAAACTAGAAACAACCTAAGTGTCCATCAATGGACAAATGAATAAACAAAATGGGATCCATCCACAGAATGGAACACTGCTCAGTAATGAAAAGAAATGAACTACTGTTAAATGCAAGGACATAGATCAAACTCAAATACATTATGCTGAGTGACAAAAACCAGACACAAATACATGTTGTGTGATCCCATTTATGCAAAATGTTTAGTAATGGCAAAACAAGAGACATAGAAAGCAGATCCGTGGTCACTTGCAGCTGGGGGTAGGAGGAGGCACAGACCTCAAACAGAGAGGAGATCAATTTGGGGGCATGGGGGGGGAGTGATGAGTTGTTCTAAAAACTGAATTGTGATGAGGCTGCACAACTGTATAGATTTACAAAAACCATCAAACTCTAACACCTACAATGAACAAAGTTACAGTTTATAAGCTATAGCTCAAAAAATCTGAAAAGATAAAAGTCCATGCCTAGGTTAGAAGAAGAATCTCAGGAGAAATAAGTACTGTCTCAGTATATAAGGAAGAAATTCCTGATCATCACAACTGTCTGAGAAAAAAATTAGCTTTGTTGGAAGGGAGTGAGTTTCCCATCATTAAAGGTGCACTAGCAAGGGCTGGCCAACAATATGGGAAAATATTATCAAGTTGGTGATTCAGACATGGAATAGATGACTGGACTAATACATTTTTCAGGACTCTTACAACTTTTATATTCTACAGTATTTGAGTCTAATGTTTGCAACCAAAATCTCTCATTTATCATTGATATTTACTGAAACTCTTTAAAATCCCATGACCTAAAGAATGCCATCTTCTGGTCTCCCTACATGTCTAAGGAAGAGGCAGTCCCTTCACAGGTGGGGCATGATTAGAAGTGGATTCAACACTTAGGTGTGGTTCAGCCCACCTTCTTCTGTTTTTTAAATGTATGGGTTTTTATTGTGCTTTCCTCTCTTTTTTTTATGTTTGTGTGTATACATGGATCTCTATAATAATAATTATGGCTATTTAGGACATCATACACTACAGAAGTCTTTGAAGCACATGTTCACCTTGTAATATCAAAGGCAATGAAAGAACACAGAAAAAAACAGGTAATTTATGCAATCTCTTTATTAAACATTTTGGTGTTTGGCAAAGTTTTGTTTTACATGGTTATTTAAGCATATATTGTGCCTGTGTGTGCGCGCATTAGTTGACTTCGTATGCCTTTTTCTTGTATGTTCTATTTGAGTTAATAGATCAAAGGAAAGAGGAAAGAGTGGGTAGATGGAAACAGGTAATGAAAGTAACAAAGATAAAGAGTGGGAAAGGCCAGAAGTAGGGAAGAGAATTTAACTGTGAACAAGGCAGCCACGGGCCTGCAGGAAGGAGGGGAAGGAGATCCAGCCCTTGTCCTCCACAGTCAGCACAGACGCATCATTGCCTGGGGAAACACTGGCAGGGCAAAGGTAGAGAGCTCAAGTTACGACGGAGAAAATGTGGGGCTCCTGCGTGGCTCAACTGGTGAAGCGACTGACTCTTGATTTCCACTCAGGTCTTGATCTTGGGATCCTGGCCTCAGGGTTGTGAGATGGAATCCCACATCGGGCTCTGCACTGGGCATGAAGCCACCTTAAGATTCTCTCTCTCCCTCTGCCCCTCTCCCCACTCTTAAAAAAAAAAAAATGGGGAAAATGCAGCAGACCAGTAGTTACCATTCTTCCATGAATCTCGTTGTAAAGGTGATGGTGGTAAGTTGCCATTTATTCAGTGCTGACTCTGTGACAAGCAGTGATTCATCAAAGTTCTTAAGTTCATACTACTAAACTTATTAAACTCTCATGACAACCATCAACGGTAGGTCTTAAGTTGCTTCTTCTATGAAATAAAAATGATGAGCTCAGAGAGGTTAAAAAACTTTCCCAGGGTCCTACAACAAGCAAGTGGAAGAAACGGGACTCAAACTCGGGTCTGTTTGGCTCCGAAGCCGTTGCTTTTACCACCCACTACACATACTGCCGCATTCCACAAATACTCGAAGCGCACCTAGGCTCTCTTAAGTCAGCAGACTGAAGCACACCATTGTAATCCCGATCCTTGCCCTGACTGTGGAGCACATCAGACAAGAACACAAACTGCCATCTGGGACACTTCTCAGTCCCCACAGTCGGTCCAGCGTCCTTTCCTACTCCATGGCCACCAGGAACCTTCACAACAGGATTAAATCCCTCTTCTAAGAAGACAAAAAGTGTCCGGGAAGTCCAACCAATTCCAGCACTCAAACAGGAGCATTTGTCAGAGAAAGGATTTGGAGGGAATGCAGGAGTGGCTGAACTTAGGGGGTGTTAACAATTTCCTAAACAATGTTAAGGCGGGAAAAGTGGGGTTTGAGGTGGCAGGTCTAACAAAGTTCCAGAGAGAGGAAAATGTGGGCATGTTCAAGCTCACAGCATTGAAAATCACAACCTTGTCTACAGAAGTCGGATGAGCAACAAATCCACCAGGCTGTGATTATCGGGAGCTGGTACTGCGAGAGTCTCACGTGCATTCTGATTGAAAATTCAGCTGCATAACCTTCCATGAACTGTTTATCTTATGTACTTATTTAACTAACATTCAAACTGACAAGACTCCTATTCTGGGCCTTCTTTTTATACTTTCATGTACCAATGATCAGATGAAGCTCAGATACCACAAACTTTGCATGTTTTTGATTTTGCACATAAACTGAAGGTTAGAATTCTAGTCTGTGTCCTCAGTCATTCAATTCTTTTAGATCTTTGAACATGACTTCAAACCCTGCCAAAACACAACCCAAATACAGACTTGCTTCTGTGTCTGTACAAATACGTAAAAGAAATGGGTATGTCAACTTTCAATGGATACCAGCCTAATTGAAGCTTTAACTACTGTCAGGGAACAAAGGCAGCCCGCGCTGACTACGTCTGCTTTGTTCAAGGGTAAGAAGACATTCAGAAAGACGAGCAACGAGTCAGTGCAGGGAGCACGATGGAAATAAACCAAAACCTTCCCTGGCGGCTGCAGTCCGCGCCAACTTCCTGTTCCAGCTCCTACTGCATGTGTCACAGCTACCTTAAATAGTTAATTAAACGTACTTTTAATTCTAGAAAGTATTCATTTCTTCTTCACACCCATCAGTGTTGCAAATAAAATACCAGAGTTGTAGGACACTTCCATACTTGCAGACACACTACTCCATTTTATCTTCATAGGGCCCACTGAGGCAGATAGACTCCATAGACACCTTGATTTCACAGCTCACGAAATCGAGGCTGAAGAGGTCATTTATGACCAGTATTCACTATGTGGAGAGCTGGGAATTGAAGCCCATCCCCAGGCTCCATAGTCCTTGCTCTTTTCCTGGTATCACACCACCTTAATTTGACACCAGTGAGACTTCCATTTCTCCTCTTCCCACATAGCTGGACAAATGATCAATAAATACTTGCTCACGTGACTCCCACCCCTCCTCCTCCATAGGTAAAGCAACCTGTAGTAAAGAAAGCATAGCCTCTCAAGCATGCCATGAGTCCATTAGGAAAATGTATAACTGTGTGTGGTGAGGGTTGTTAACTAGACTTATTGTAGTGATCATTTCAAATATACATATATCGAATCATTATGTTGTACAGCTGAAACTAATACAGTGGACCCTTGAGCAATATGGGGTTTGGGGTGTTGACTGCCTCCCACATGCTCAAAAATCCACGTTAACCTCTCACCCCCTCCCAAAACTTAACTATTGATAGCTTACTGCTGACTGAGGGCCTTACTGATAACATAGTCAATTAAAACATATTTTGTATGTTACATGTAGTCTATATTGTATTTTTAAAGGAAGCTGGAGAAAATATTTTAAAAATTGTAAGAGGAAATACGTGTATAGCACTCTACTGTGTTTATCAAAAAAAATCCGTGTATAAGTGGACCTGTGCAGTTTAAACTCATGCTGTTCAAGACTCAGCTGTATAATGTTATATTTGCCAATTATATCTCAATTAAAAAAATCCATTAGACCTAAGAAGTAGAGAGGGCTCGGAGAACACACAACCTTTGAGCTTTCAGGCACTACAGTGACTATTCAGAATTCTTTAAATCTTCAGCCAGTATATGGTCTTAACGGTTTGTGCGTCAGGTCCAAACTGTACCCCCTCCCCTGCTGACTGCTCACACAGGTTGATGGACCATTAAATGGTGATAATCCTTCAAGGGTGGGAAACCCAAAGTCCGGTAGAGACACTATGATTTTCACATAATTGCTACATTTAGCTCCTGCTCCCCCCATTTTTCCACAGCCCTCCTTAGACCCAGCTATTTTGTCTCCACATTCCAATCTCTCTCTCCTGAATGTTTTTTCTCCTGCTGGGTCACTCTGGAAATGTTGTAATAGGTGTTATAACAGCTTTTTTCCATGGTATTTTACCAAAACAAAAAGACACATAGTCCCTGAAAACAACACACCATCAACCTGACTGGAACAGCGTTGGCGGGCACTGGTCTGACTCACCCACCCCACCCTCACTCCATCACAAAAGTCAAAATTATCATGTGTGGCAAAACACAGCTGACAATGTGCATGAGTTTTTAATGTCTCTGCCCTAAGCAGTCCCAAAGAGACAGATTTCTATACTACCCAAGCTGGGTGAGTCGTAAGTGCTTGTCAACTATCAAATAGGGTATTGTTTGGATCCTGCTGACATTCATTTCTTCGTAATAGTGTCCAAAATTCCTGTGGGTCGGTGCCCACTGCGTGCAGCCCAGGGGCATCAGTCCCAACATGACCAGGAAGACACTGCACTGTTCACCACCTGCACCAATGCCGAGCCTAGGGAGATTCTGAAGTCTCGAAGCACGCCCTCAGAGCCGACTCCGTGCAGTGGGATTTCTTCCCCCTCTTCCTTTACCCAGGGCTTAGCTCTGCCTTTCTCTCTCAACCACACATCATCCTGTCTTCCTATTTGGACCCCAGGACTGCTTCCCACTTGCCCTGCGCTCAGGCTCTGCAGCTAGGCCTGGAGGTACAGCCTCTCCCGGGAGCTCCATCCTGTATGGTTCAGACCAGCCCAGGCAATGTGGAAGCAGCAGTAGTAGCTATTTGGCTCCCCTCCCCTCAAAAAAATGTTCAGTGTGTCAGACTTCGGGGGCCATTATTTAGAACTGATATTAACATACATGACTGGCAACTTCGGGTTTCTTTAGAAGATAGAATCTCATAGAATACAACGCTCTAGACCCAAGACAACGGAAATGCAACAGAAATAAGAACAGAAAAACAAAGAGACATTTTTCTATTATAACAATAACAAAGGCTGAAATGGAGCCCACTTTGTTGCAGCAAAGCTGGGGCATTCGAAGAAAAGTGTTTACTGAGTTCTAAGTGAACAGCCACCGTGGGCCGCTGACTGGCCCGAGTTGTTTACATTAGCCATTTCCAGCCTGTCATCCTGCTTTAGGTTGGTCATATGATCACCCGGAGGAGGAAACAGACAGAATAATAAATACCACGAAGAGCCATTCCAAAATAATTCTAGAAGGTACTATGCCATTAGCATACCACCCACACCTTGTAGAACCCAGCAACTTCCCATTCCCGTTCCTAAAAGATGTTTTGAAAAGAATAGCACAGTCAACTGTTCTTACTACTAATGCCATAGCATGTTTCCAGCAAAAAGGAACCTGACAAGCTACCGAATTTCTCAAGCTACAGCAGTGTCATTAATTTAACATCCCCAAAAATGTTCAGGAAGAAACAGAGGACTTATTTTATTATCAAAAAGAAGTACAGAGTTTCTTACTGCACCAAGCACCAAGATGATGTTCTCAGTAGTAAACTGCACACCCCAGTCACTTCTAGAAATTTAGACTTGCCAGTCAATGCACTGTAGAGGCAGCCCCAAGATGGGGACATCGACCCACTATGCAAATATCTACTTAGGTAAAGTAAGGCCATGTTCCAAGTATCTTAGAGCTGGAACTAGCAAGGGAAATTATTGGAACTGAGATCAGAGACAATACACCTGGAAAAATTTTGAGTGATGGAAAACAAAGGCAGCAGAACTAGACTCCTCTGTGTTTCACGTGGGGCGCAAAGAGGGGAGTAAGAGGAACGTGAGGCGCTTTCCTGATCCAGAAACGATGGTTTCTGTGAGGAAGTGGGATTTCAAGAGATGTAAAAATGGTGTGGGTAGGGCATTTGGTTAGGCTGTGGAGAGAAAGATGTCTTCATTCAAAACTCATCTACTTATTCAAAGCTGCTGGATATATTGAACGATACAGATGTGAACCACAGGAATATTCTGAGGGTACCCAAATGGAAATGAAGTCTCCAGTACCCCCCTCTACGCACTATTACATCACCCTCTAACCTATATTCATTCATCAAACAAATATTCAAGTCTTATTCTGTGCCAGGCATGTGCTAAGTGTTACAGATGATAAAAAAATAAGTTAGATAAGAACCTGCTCTCAGGGAGTTTATTAGAAGCAGCAATCATGATAAAATTTATTATGATAAATAGAGTTAAATGCCTTAAGGAGATGAAATCAAGTGTTATGAAAGTTCAAGTTCCAAGGTTTCCCAGACAACTCAGATCCCACCTTCTCCGGGTCTGGCTATCTCCTTTGAATGTATTCCACACTTGCTCACTTGGCACTTGTCTTTTATTGTGTTAGTAGGAAGGGAAGTTCATGTGTCTTATCTTCCCAAGCAGACTACACAGGTCTTCTCCTGCTCTCCAAAAGTACAGCACTCCTATGAAAATATTCATAACCCAAAATGGCATCAAGTGAAGAAGTAATCACCATTAATTTATGTGGAAAAATTTTGAACCCGACCCCAAAAATAACCTCTCGTAGGCTCTTCTGACATCTTAGAACACATTTTGCTAACAGATGCACAAATTAAATCAAGATAAATCACTGATACTCACAAACAGTTCCAAGCCTCTAATGGGAGATGCTAAGTGTAGTTTCCAGGGAAGGAGCTTGGTGGCGCCACTCTCGCTGCCTGGCACACAAGCTACCTCCGCAAAGGCACACTGCAGAGCAGACACTGAATACCACTTTCACTTGTCACCCTTTTTCATAAAAGTGAAAATCCACTTTGGATTCCTTCTGGTTAGCAAAAACAGGTACATACTAATATAGGCATTTCAGAAAAGCAAAATAGCATAATCTTCCAAACATGGGGATACCTGTATAAGGTATTTAGGACAACATCCTCCTCCTCAGTAATTCCACCACCAAAATACTTAGCATAGTGCAGTGTGCATAGCACGTTTTCAACCAATATTTGTTAGAAGGACTAGAGTTTCTTAAACTTATAGTAGTCCCGGATGCAAGATTTTTTTCTTGTGCCTGCCTCCTGCTAGATTTTGACTTCCTAGGGCAGGAACTGTGTCTTATTGATCTTTGTAACCCTCCTAGGCTCTGACCATCTGGTACGTGTCAACATTCAATAAATGTGTGCTGAATGAATCCATGTGCAATGGGAAACTTTTTTTTTTTTTTTAAGATTTTATTTATTTATTTGACAGAGAGAGAGACAGCCAGCCAGAGAGGGAACACAAGCAGGGGGAGTGGGAGAGGAAGAAGCAGGTTCCCAGTGGAGAAGCCTGATGTGGGACTCTGGCATCACGCCCTGAGCCGAAGGCAGACGCTTAACGACTGAGCCACCCAGGCGCCCCTCAATTGGAAACTTTCTAGAAGAATCATAATGACAGGTTTAGGGATTGACACAGGTATAGGAATTGACACAGTTTACAAATTGGTCTAAAATACATGCTCTCCTTTAATCCTCTCAACAGCACTGTGGGCTGCCACTGAGATGACCATGGCACAGATAATGCAACAAGGCCCACACAAGTTCTGTCCCCCAGCAGCTAAGAGGCAGAGCTGGAACTTGCAGGTGTGAGAGGCTCTACATCAAGTCCTCCATTCTACCACAGAAATCACTGAATTTCACGGTAGAGTGACTTGGTTTTGCCTTGTCCGCAAAACACAGTTTGACAGCATAAGAGAATAACAATCAGGACACCTGAAGTCCACTTCTTCTTCAATGTCATTCCACAGCAATACGGTCACTTTGGACCACTGATCCAAACCTGGTTGGTTCTGGCTGCATGGAGTGGCTGATCTCAGCTCAGATTATAGACTGAAGGACAATGAGCCACCTCCAGGAAAGAAAACCAAATCTATTCAAGTGATTCGCATCAGGCAAGAAAATCTTAGCTAAATCTGGTGGGTCATATGCCAGATTCTTCCACAACAGAGGCAGAACAAGTAGGCAATCTAGGTCCAGAACGGAATTCATGTCAAAACTAACGTCAGTGGAACTCTGGAAAGGCCGACCAACTGTCTGACATGGGCTTTTATAATACCCATTCTCACGGGCTCTCTAGGCCTTCGAAAAACACCAGCGACTCCCCCAAACTCATCTGGTATAACAAATAAACTCTGGAATTTTCACCCACACTCAAAACTCAGCCATTCTAACCCTTCTTCAGCCATCAACAGACGTAAGCTGCTTTTTAATGCGCTCCTTGTACTCGCCTTGTCTCCTGTCAGCAGCCAGAAATTGGGTTTTTTTTTATCAGGAAGAAGATTCAAAGAGCCTGCCCTGCAGTCATCCCACACCGCACTTCTCTGTCAGAATCCTAATGACGAATTCTAAATACATAAGAGACAGTCTCCAGCTGCAAGAGTGAAGAGCTTCCGGGGGCCTGTCGAGTTCCCTGACCCCAGACCTATTTTTATATTTTGATCTTGGGGACCGTGCCTCATGACTTTCAGAACCCTCAAGTTATCCCCGGGGTTACAGAGCACGAGCTTAACCAGTCCTAGCAAGACTTAAAACAGGGCGGCCAGGATCAAAGTGGCCAACAAACCAGGGCATTAACCACCGGACCAGCCCCCCCGAGAACCCCATTAGGCTGCACCGCACAGGTGGTTAAACTCTCCTCATGAAAAAACTCAACACTCAAGGCTTGGCGTTGCATCCATCTGAATAACCCTTTTAACAGCTACCCAGATTTTGATATAAAACGTCACAATGGCAGTTTAGGGTTCTGATTGAAGTACAGAGAAAACAACAAGACTGGCATTTTTTAAATTTAAAGCTGCCTAAAGCACCAAAGTCTAGTGTTACTTGTTCTACATTTTCCTCTGAATGATACTAAACAGACTTCCCCTATTCAAACACGGAGCATGGGTGAGAGAGGTTTAAGAAAGAGAGAGGGAGGGAGAGAGAGAAAGAAAAGAAAAAACCCTGAAGAGTCTGGATTAAGAATAACATAGCACAGAGAGGTTCTGTCAATGAACTGACACTTCATTTTTCCCTCCATTGTCTCCCTACCCAAAGAGCAGGAGACTAGCAACTGGGATGATCACATGAAGGCGGGAAAAACACAACTGTCAGGCTCCAAGGACAAAGCCTACTTTTAACAATACCATTCCTTAAATCCAGACATTAGAGCCGAAGGAATGAGAAAAAAGCAGCTCACTCATGGATAGCTTACTGAGGATACTGCAGAAGATTATGCTAATCTTCACTTCATTGTCCTCTGCAAAATGTTTTCATATCAAGCCTTTTATCTGGGGAAGAAGAGATGCCCAACCTCTCAACTCAGTAACAGCCAGCACTTTCTGTGTGGTTTCTGCGTAATTAACACCAGCACTAGACCTTTTCATTTGTGCTACTCAAGCTTAGGGCCTTTTGAGGGTGTCCACGGGGGAGCAGCCCTCACCCTTTGCCTGTGGCCCGGGAGCCACAGCTTATGCTTAGATCTGCGTGCCATCTGTTAATGGCAGAGGGAGCAAAACTTGAGCTAACTTTTCCTTGACTGCCAGAGAATGCAAGAGGCCAAATTCACCAGCGTGAGATGAGCAAATTATTACTAAAAACAAAACAAAACAAAAAAAAAAAAAAAAAAAAAAACCCAAACCCCTAACCTAGGAATTCAGACCAACTGTTTCATTTTCTGTATCAGATTTTTGCCTCATTATAAAGTAGCTTTCATTCCTGACGTAAATGGCATGAAAGCACTAGCTTCGGCGGTAACTTGAATGGACCGAGGGACACTGATTTATTAATTTATTTTTTATTTCTCAAGGACTGAGCTTCAGCATCCACCTCATTTTGTTTCAGAATTATGTCAGAGAGGAGCCACATGCCAGCTTCTGGCGGCCCAGAGGCTACAGGCAGCCCTCACGGGAACTCAAGATTTAAGGACGAATTTTCCTCTCTAATCGATTTCCCTGGCTTTTGTTGGCTCAGGTCAAACTCATATGAATATCATAAAAGCCAACCATCATGATGATGAAAGTCATGTGAAAGTGTCCAAGAGAGGCTGTAGCATACGATGCTTTTGTTGATTGTGATTGTTGCTGTGAGAAATTAGTCATCAGGAGTTTCCCAACAACATCTAAAATGAAAGATTATATAGAACCATGCAATTTCCTTCAAACGAATTTCATTCGTCTAGAAATAAAGAACTATTGCCATACTTCTTACTTCTCTGAAACACTGTGACTACACTTATTAGACAACTCAATACTACTCAGAGTCTGGATTTTATTCTGCTTCAAACTAACTTTATGATCTTTGGTGCGGGGCGGGGGGGTGGTGTCAGGTAAACTCAAATCCTCCATTGATCTAACAAGGTCACACAAGATCACAGGTTCCCAAACTGGAGCCAAAAAACACCAAAACTAGGGATGTACTGTATGGTGACTAATATACTATACTATACTATAATATAAATAAAAATAAATATGATCAAAAAAATCTTCAGGAATCCCCACCCCCACCAAAATAGATGAACTATTCCTGAAATGAGTTATTTGCAATTATTTTTTTCAGCCTAGTGGAAACCAAACTCACATGTAGAAGTATTTTATATCTTCTAAAATGTGGGCACCGTAAAGATAAAATAAGAGAGACCTTGATTGGTGAAAATGTAGAGAACCACAACACCAGAGGGTCTTTAAGATCCCCTTCAGCCTCGTGTTTCTCTGAGAGGACGAGTGTCCTTTTCCAATTGAGGTGGTGCTCTTGGTAGGACGTCACGTATGTGTAGCATGTGCTCTTTGGTAAGGCTATGCTCTCAATGGATTTTTGTTGAATTAATCCAAACAAATGAGTTAACAGGGTTCCAAATAATTGGGAAAGGAGTGGTATGAACCAGCCGTTTACCTCTCAAACATACACTCTGAAGAGCTAAAAAAAAAAAAAAAAAAAAAAAAAAAAAAAAAAAGTCCACTTTCGCTAAGTGAGTCCTGTTCAGTGAAAGAGAGCAGCAGCTACTCACTGTGGGGGTGCTGGGTAAACGCCCGTGTGCCCCTGCCCACCATGACGGTCAATGCCAGACTGCTCCCTCTTCAGCCACTCCAGCAGTCTCTCAGGTGGATATGCAGGTTACACCAAATGTTCTTTTAAAAATGGGGGGTCTTTCCTGCTTTTTTTTAATGTATTAGTACCTATGACAGACAGGGCTCACTGTGCAATCCCAAACAATCATCTTGTAGAGGTCTCTTTCAAGTTTTTGAAGGGAAAAAAAAAGTTTTTAGAGCAAAAGAAAGTGAAAGAAGATGAAGAGCAAGGCTGTGAGGAAGAGACTGAAGTCTTTTCCTTCAAAAACCCTAAAGATTTTGTTACACTGTATTTTGGAGAATCAGAAATTTACAACCCCACTTGTAATTCTAATACAGCTTGCTTCATTGCTGTGTTCAGGCAAAAATATTATAAATTTTTTTAAAAGCTCTCAACTTTACATAACTCTTATGTAACGAAGAGTTTTCTCTGAGATTTTGGTGAAAGAGAAGATGATAACAAAGAACAAAAGTCTTATAATGTATTGTTTATTCCTTTTACAGAAATATATTTTTTCTACTTTTTTCATGTCTATACATATATATGAAAAACTCTCTGTAGTGTCTAACCTTACAACTTGCCAGCGCTCTGAAGAATAAAAAGGATAAAAAAGGCATCGCATGACCATCGAAACTCGAACAGGGTGAGCACGTCAATCTTCACCGTAGAAGAGATCCTCTCCAGTTAGATACCCTGCCACAGCTAACGCAGATTAATGTAAAGGGCCACCCGCTTCATCCCCTAACCACATGATTTGGTGGAATTAAACTACTGCCGTACAGTTCAACCTCGGAAAAATTGCATAGCTGTGAAAATACCATTTACTGACTACCCAGAGTTTGACTTAGTATAAGCTATTTAGACCACGTGAAATCTGCAATGCGCTGTTAGATCTTTACAAATTTCATGAAATCTTTTTCGGATATCCAAAAAATCCCGAACTGCTTGAATCTTTTGTATCCTAGCACTGGGGACTGACCCATAATCTCTTTCCCAGCCGGGATACCAAGTCTGGACCCAACCTTGTCACTGATTCCAGCAGCTGCTTCAATTCACCAGAGGGGACGACAGCAATCCTACTTCTAAAAGAACACCACAAGGGCTTACGTTCGCGATGCCTTGAAGAGAGCCTGAAAGAAAGGTCAAAGGTGAAGAAAAGATAAAGTGCCAAACAAGGAGATCAGTAACATAGGGTCTTCTTGATGAAATCCTAATGTCTGATTCTTCGGGATGCAAGCATTATAATTGTATTTCCAAAAAAGCCTCAGTTTTATTGGCGTTTGTGTGTGCATGTGTGCTTGCATTTGTGTGTGTGTGTGTGTGTGTGTGTGTGTGTGTGTGTGTTTGCAATGTGGGTTTTGCTTTGTTTTTAGGTCGGATCTCTGTGCATCTAAAAGCCTTATTCAGCCGGCCTTGTCCCGAGAACTTTGTCTTACACCGGCCGCATTACTCTTGTAAACAGAGGCCGCAGCAAAGAGCAGAGGGAGGCACATCAGTGGATTAAGGTCTTCTGCATGACGAAGTAGCTGCCTAGGGGGGATAAACCTAATATGTGAAAGAATGTTATTGAGAGGAATAAAGTACCAAAACTCTGTCATTCTCTTCATAATGTCCTAATCTAATGCCTGACACTGGGGCCTTAGGCCAGGGTTAGTGTTAATCAATGAAATACCCATCTGTGTTCCCTGTCCTTATCGCTATTTAAAACTAGCCTAAACTCAATTATTGTCCCTTAGAGACCAAGATGGGATATTAAGTTGATTGAAAGGAACTGTGTCCCACAAAGAAATCCCTGTGTTAAAATGCAGAGGTGTCAACATTGCTAACTAAATTTCAGCTAAACAGAGATTAGATGCTAATTCTTAGAACATGAAAAACTTGCATAGATTACATCTGGTTAAAAATCCGTTATCTGAAAACAGATAAATTCTGGTAAACAGAGTCATCAATCCAGAGCAGACTGCACATTTGAGAATAAAATAGATCGTCTGTGTCTCCTGTAACTTGTATGACACAATAAATATACGAGGGTGATACTAAATTCAAATGAGGATGCAGATCCTGGGCTGAAGGAGAATAAGACATCAACATTCTGGAATTCGCAATGCTTGCTAGAATCATGACGATTATTACAAGGATATGTAACTTCTCTCTTGAATAACTAAAAGGTATCATCCAAAACTGATTCATAATTAAATTCAAAAGCATTTTCAAAAGGGGAGAGAGGCAAAGAGGACAGGGCAAGAAGGCATAATCTTACTGCTCAAGGATGCCCATAACTGGCTTACTAATACCTGAGTATGAAATGGCAGCTTTTCTCATTTACCTTCTTCTCTGTTTTGTTTTGGCCTATGTTTAATGGCACACTGCTTTTAGACCAGAGTAAGCTCTCTATAACCAGATCTCATGGTACATGCACTGAATATCCCTTTGAGAACTTTCAAAAAAATAAACAGAAAAACAGCTCTTAAATATGTAAGAAAGTTAGTCTAAAGTTGAGTGAATATCCTTTTGTTATACTTCTGGAGTCTTCATATATATTTAAGTGCCAACAGATTTATAGGATAGCGTTTCATAATAACAAAATTATCATTAAAAACTTACCTGCTAACTACTGGTGCAAAAGTATCCTCATTCCTTCCTTGTTGCAATACTAGCCCTAAGCATACTAATCAATGCCATTAGTAATATTAGTTAAAACAGGCATGATTATACCACAAGAATAGACAGACAAGCCAGGGGGTCGGAACGGGTGGCTCAGAAACAAATCCTCCAAGTGTGTGATACGTGATAGAGGAGAAATCACAAGTCAGCAGAGGAGGGGAACAAGGAAATCAAGGAACAGTGCTATCGCCCAGCAGGAAAAGCCACCCACTTAGTCATTACCTTGTACCACGTACCCTTATAAATCAAGTAAATTTTAAAAGTTCTGTTGTGTTTAAAAATTAATCTGTCAAAAGTGAGAAGAAATAGTATCCAATATCGAAGTTTTGGAGAGACCTCATTCTGAGCTTAAAATGGTGAAATTACCAAGTAAAAACTGTCTGGTTCAACTACACATACATTTTAAGTCACTCAAAAGAATTAAAACTGAGAAGTGAACCTTCCACTAAGGAAATGTTTGTAGCAAATATTACATAAAAAGGCCCAGTGTCTCATGCAATATGAAGAACTATAGGCTCTTACAGAACACAAAACAGTGAGACCTTTTTTTCAGCTAATTAAAACCAGTTTTGCTTAGAATTCTTTCTAGTCAAGGACAAAACTCATCTAATTGAAAATCAGCACCTTGGGCAGATAGTTGTTTTTAGAGGCCTTGCTTTTGCAGGATCTTTTAGACTGACTCTCCCAGACAGTGCTTCCTGAGGCTGGACGCTGAACAGTCCACACATCTGTTTTCAACAGCTCAAAGACACTCATCCTCCGCTTCCCATTCTGAACTTCGGTTGATGCTAAGTAGTATCTGGCTCCTTAATGCGGCCACCAGCAGTTGGCTGATGGGGTAACTCTCTGCACGTTTTTTTTTTTTTTTTTAAGATTTTTATTTATTTCAGAGAGAGCATAAGCAGAGGGAGTGGCAAGCAGGGGGAGAAGGAGAAGAAGGCTCCCCACTGAGCAGAGAGCCCAATGCGGAACTCGATCCCAGGACCCTGAGATCATGACCTGAGCCGAAGACAGACGCTTAACCGACTGAGCCACCAGGTGCCCCTCTCTACACTTTTTCAGAGGGAGATGAAGTAAGGAGGAAAGAATCAAAATCACACTTGGAAATTTCAGCTAACAGCTTTGCCCACAAAGTTCTGGAAAGCTCAGGCTCGTCTCCTCAACCCCATGCTGCAAATAAAAAATTCTTCGTTCATATCTGCTCAAGTGGTCAGCTGTGCAGAAAACCAAGAAGAGAAAGGTAAATAGGAAACACGTTCCAACGTGCTGATATTAATATACAAAATAACTTCAACGATTTCACTCTAGTGCCAGAGAACAGTACATAAAGTGTCACCCTATTTACATATAACAAATAGGGGGATGGCCTCTGTAAAAGCCAGTTATTCAAGCACAGTCAGTATGAGGGCATAGTGCCATGTGTCAGAGCCAGAGAGGGAAATGCTCCAAAGTCAAGAGCATCTGGAATAGCCTCCAAATGTCAGACTGAAAAAAAAATGAAAGAAAAAAGATTGTTATCTTTCAGGGACTGAAGTGGGAGCTGAAGTGCTCTCCCTCAATTAGGCAAAGTGTGGTGCAGCTGATTAACCTGAATGTTACCTTGGTAACCCAAGAATTACACTGTAAATGAAATGTGTGTCGATGATAGGTACCTTTCATCAGACAAGAGCCATATGAGCATTTTGAGCAAGAGAGCCATAAATCTTGGGTTTCTAGCACTTTAATCATTCATGAAATAACGGTCTTTTTTGACAAGAGGCAAGCATGGCCACTAGTTATTAAACAAGCAGGAACAGAACACTGCTGCAGAACCACGCAATAGCCAAGGCTCGACTCCAGGCGTGCTGGAGGGACACACAGTGCCCTTGGAATATAGTTATTAGAATACTGACCTATATAGGGCAGAGATTATTAAAATGCCTCATAATTTTTTCAGTGGGGCCTATGTTTTAAAAGGCTATACTGCAATAAATCAGGGGGGGGAAAAAGTATTGCTTTCCTTCTTAAGAACCCACCATACAAAGAAATAAACATCCCCCGTATTTGTTACATTGACATTCTTTCTCTGTATTTTACCCAACCCTCAAAGAGGTTCCATACAATGGATAAAGTATAAATCCTTCAGTGTGTGTCAGTGTGTGTGTGTGTATTGCAACCCCCCCCATAAGAACCAGTATCATTTTTAAAAAATAATTAAATTCCGGGCTCCATTCCTTTTTCATACTCGCACTGAATTCTCAAAGTCTCTCTTGGCCATCCACGGTGCTGGGAGCACGGATAGACATTTGAAAACTAAATGAAGCTTTTAAAGTGCTCAAAACTGCCTCCAGGACATGCTTGTGACCATCATCTTGAACTGGAGTCTAAAGAGTCAAGACCTAGGGCCATATTTAGAGCTTTAAAGACGTGTTTTAAAATTGATGGTAAGTCTTTTAAAACCTGTGATCAGGTGAGGGGGAGAAAGGTCAGCCATTCATCCTTCTTTGTGGCTATGCCTTTGCCAAGGGGACACTCCTTCCACAGATCTCACTACCTCTGGTTTGCTTAGAGAGAGAGAGACAGACAGATAGACATATACCCCAATTCCCTTCTCTCTTTAGGGTGTTTATCTTATTCGTTTAACCCTGAAATCATTTATTAATTACCCTAAGACACTGTTTCTCAAACTGGATTCTGGAGAATACTCTGAGAGACATTTAGAAGATCGCTTCACCAAAAGGGTTTAGGACCAAATAAAATACTGTGTTAAACAGAGTTGAGCATGTTTCTTTATGAACGACTTTTTGGAACCTTGTGTTCTAATTAATATTTTGTGGCCTCCTGCCAGACACGGAGTACTCAGAGGGGAATACCCGCTACAGTCCCTGCCGTCAGGGAGGAACATTCCAGACGGCCCACTCAAATGTATAGGTTAACATGTCATCCTGCATTCTATTTGGCACTTCATTTCTCAAGGCCTTTGGACATCCGTTGCACAACAGACCCGAGATGTAGAGCGTATTAATATCCCCCATTCTCTCCACAAATTGACTTGTGTTTCTCCGCTGATGAGTAGTACCGCCTTCTCAGCACTTCAGGCTTGATCACGGACCCTTCTCTTCCCCTTCTCTCTCCCCGTCAGAGCCGGCTGCTAGCTAAAGCCTCACCATCTCTGCTCCACCTACAGACTCACGCCGCAGTGCTTTTCACCCTCAGCACTTCTCACCTACTCCAATAATATCACCACTTAGTCCCTCGTCTCAAGGTCCCTCCTCCCTAAACACACGGGCATATTTCTGTGCTCACACACACCATCTAAGATATCCTCCATGAGCTTTCTTAGCCTCAACAATTTGACTCCAAAAATCAGTGCTTCTAATCTTAGGTCATAATAACCATCCTCTTTCCTCTCCCCGGGCTTTTACTCCCAGAGTTCTAGCAACATCAATCTACTTAAGAACCGGCAACTTGGGGCGGCTGTGTGGCTCAGCTGGTTAAGCGTCTGACTCTTGATTTCAATTCAGGTCGTGATCTCAGAGTTGTGCGATCGAGCTCTGCATTGGGCTCCACACTCAGTGGAGAAGGGGTATGCTTCTCTTCCTCTCCCTTTGTCCCACCCCTCACACTCTTCCTCTCTCTCTCCCTAAAATAAATAAATAAATCTTTTGAAAAAAATCTTTAAAAAAAAAAAGCAAAGTTGCCAGGAAAGCCTTTGGCCTAAATGTGCCCGGTGAAATACCATCCATTTTCCAGCTTAAATCCTACAACTTGCACAAAGTCTGTCCTGATCCATCCACCAGAACTACCTGCTCTTCGTACAGCCCTTCAATTGCATTTCTAGTCTAGCACTTACACCGTCTACCCTGTATTCAAAGCTTTTTACGTATTTGTCAGTATCACCCCCTACCCTGTGAGATGCTGAAAAACAGAACGTATCTTTTTTTTTTTTTACATCACAGCATCTGGTGCTGGACACATAGTAGGCAGTCATTACACTTTTGTTGAACTGACTAGAAACAAAGTAGACTAGAAAGACTTTGGCTCAAGGTGGGATCCCCAAAGGGGTTGCAAGCAATCCTCATCAGCATGAAAACCGCTGACCAGACAAGCCCAACCAGGCATACACTGATAAGTTCAAGTGCTACTGAGCGAACAGGACAAAGTTTAGGTGCACTTAAATAACACCACTCCTTAAAGAGTTAATGTGCCCATTTCAGTTGTAATGGATGAGTGCCCACGTGTCCCTCAGAAAACACTGAAGGAATAGAAGCAATGCACCAACAGCCAATGGAAACACAATCAGTCCTCAGCTACCTCCACGTGCAATGACACACTGCACGAAGGGCCACTGTTTCGCTCTGCTGTAATCACTCTGCCCGGAGGTGGTCCACGTGGGCCTTCTCTTCTAAGAGATTCTACCATAGCCAGCATACGGTCCTAGCGTAGGGCCTTGATATGCGGAAGAAAAGAAAGAAGCAGGAAGAATGGAAAAGTTGGAGGCAAGTCAACTTACTCCAGCATTTTATCAGACGATCATGCAATTTTTCACTACACTGAGAGCTCCTGGAGAAAAGTGGCACTTTATTTTTTTCCAAATCTTCTGGTACATTATAGACAAACAGAAATGTTTTTTCAATAGAAAAAAATGCGTAATCAACTGATAGTAGCTGATGAATTCTCTACATCAATACCTAATTTCCTATTAACTACTCTGCCATCACAAAAATCTCAAAAGGAGCTTTAAAAAAAAAAAAACTATGATTTTGAATTTGCTGCACACCTGGGTGGCAATGAAATCCTCAAGTGTCTACCTGACAGAGTGATACCAGGAAGCAACAGGGAGCAGCCAGAAAGGCAAGTAGCACATGCCAAAATTAGGAGGCAGTTTACACTCTTCCAGACGAAGAACTGTAAAAGGAGTGATGGATTGCAGCACAAAGAGAAGCCTTTAACTAGGATTTGCCCGGCATGGCATCCAGTAAGTAGCATCAACCGCATTCAGTGGAGCAAAAAAAGTGTCTGTAAGCTGAGATGTCAGCTTGTAAAAGTGTCAGTCTCTAAAATAAATCAAGTAGCAAATGGAAAACATATAAATAACTATACTTGATGCCAGCAACACTAAGTAAGGGGGAAAAAAACATTTTAAAGGAATTGTCCTTGTTAACCACATAGCGAGCTGGGCTTGGCTGGAGGGTTTTCTAGATTAACAAATGAAGTTTTCCAGTCATTTATAAAGGAGAGGGCGGTTACGGGGTCTGCTAGAGAGCACTGATGGGAAAGGCCAAAATCTGGGGGTTTTGCCTTAACTCTGCTAATAGAACACAACCCGTGTCTCCCAAGAAAGTTAACCTTTCAGTTTCTTCCTCATAAAATGGAGACTCCTTTCCTTTGCTGCACCTCACCTGTTCACATAGTTGTCAAACGTGTGTGACAAGGACACCCCAGTTATAAGCTCCAATTCAGGGGACAGGGCCCAACTGTAACCTAAAGAATAAAGTGCCTGACTTTAGGGAGGCCAAGAGGGGTCTGCCGCCCCCACAAACACCTGGCCATCTGCTCAATGCTGCTAAAAAGTCCTTGAACAGGACTCAAAACCTTACATTCTACGGCATAAAATGCAAATGTCCCTGAAAGGGACACGACACAGCCCTGAGGAGGTGGCATGGTGGGGTAGACAAGAGACCATCACCTTTAGGGTCAAGAGATCTGGATTGAAATCCTAATTTAACCCTGTATTAAGTGTGTGACTTCAGTTAAGGGCCCATTTCCTCATCTGTAAAGTGGGGGAGAGGAGGTTAGAAGTGGGATATCTATAGGTCAGCTGAAAGCAATAAATAATAGAAACAGGTTGTCTAGTGCACAGATAAGGACATATTTTTGCCAAACATGGGTAGGGACAGAGCCTTGGCAATCCAACAGAAATCCTGCTTTACAGCTGGGTGACAGGAGCAATAATCTTATCATTAGGACAGAACCAGAAGAGTTTTGTTTCTTTTGCTGTCCTCCCAACATCTAGAACCTTCTTCCAAAGGCTAGAAGTCTTCAGGGTCTTCCAGAGTCAGTGGGAAGACTATCAAATTTTTATATGTGAATTTCTGGATAGTGAGCCCCAACTTCTGCCCACATCTCTATCCAGTTACTTTAGCTCTGAGATACTTCCTTAAAACCCATGTGGCACCATATTCAAAAGGGTAAGGATAAGGTGTCAAGAATTGAGAATGTTAATATCCCATCTCCACTCCCTCACCTACCTCAAGGACTCACATTTGCTACCAGTTACGTAAGTGCCTACATTATAGAAGACCCACTGAAATGCCCACCTTATGATACTAGTTCATGAGAGTATTTCCCACTCAGGTAATTTAAAAATTGATTGATTGATTGATTGATTGATTGTGAGAGAGAGAGAAAGAGAACATGAGGAGGTCAGAGGGGAAGAAGGAGAGGGAGAAGCAGACTTCCCACTGAGCAGGAGGCCCAATGCGTGTCTCCATTCCAGGACCCTGGGACTATACCTGAGCCGAGGGCAGCCGCTTAACCAACCGAGCCACCCAGGTACACCTCCACACACACACTCAGGTAATTTAAATCACTAATTGTCACTAGCATTTGGAAGAAGCATTTAGGATCAAATTAGTTATAAGGCTATTTCTGAATAGACATACCTATATTTATACTCTCCTTATTTGAAAATACACCCTTCTACAAAATTATCGCCTCCAGTGACATGATCTTATTCTGCCAAATGGTTTCTATTACAGAGTGTTCCCTTCAGGATCCCTTCATTTTGACCTCATTTCTCTTCCTTGGGCCTTCTCCTAAACTAAGAATCCAAACACTTTTTTCTTTTTTAAGATTTTATTTATTTATTCGACACAGATAGAGACAGCCAGCGAGAGAGGGAACACAAGCAGGGGGAGTGGGAGAGGAAGAAGCAGGCTCATAGCGGAAGAGCCTGATGTGGGGCTCGATCCCGTAACGCTGGGATCACGCCCTGAGCCGAAGGCAGACGCCTAACCGCTGTGCCACCCAGGCGCCCCCCAAACACTTTTTAATTAGGAAAAACTCTAGGTTAGAATAGTTGAGTTGGTTGCAAGGTCACCTGCTGCATCTAATCACTTAATGGTGAATAATCCAACTAGCTCAGGCCAACAGATTCTTCAATAACATTCCTAACTTCCTAACAGTCTTCTTTCCTACACGTATCGATTTTCTATCGCGCACAGGTTCTTCCACTAGCCCTGCCTCTATATTGCTATAACCGAGCAATACTCTGTAGGCAACAGAGTCCAGTGTGTGGTGCATGTACTACTGCTCTAAGAAATCGAAGGATTCGCTTGCTTATAGTGGCCAGTGTGGTCTGTTAATCTGGCATTCATCTGGCTCTGTTTAACTTCAGGGACTAAAATGAAGCCTGCCTTCCTTTCCCATTTTTCCAGAAACTTAAAACCAACAGGCTAATTTCTCAACTACCCAAACTTTGGCACTTGAAATGAAAAAGATGAAAGTAGCTCTGTACTTTTTATTTTCAGACCATTCAGCATCATTGTTCAGTTTTTTCATTATTTACTATGGTGGCTTTCACAACTTGCAGATAAATCCTTCACTTAAGGAAACAAAAATCAAGCAAAATTAAGAGTCCCTAAGTTATAATTTCAGAAACAAAATCTTGATCGTAATATTAACCTTAACAGCTCCATGGAAGAGGAGAGCTCCTTTTTCTGGGCCTTCCAGAAAGTGGAGGTTGCTTCATTTATCTTCTAATTTCCTGTTGCAACCTAATTCAAATACAAACTTCACTTTTAGGCTAAATTTTCAAACTTGTTACTCTTCCTTTAATTTTTTCCCCCATCTATTATTTTCTTTCTTCCACTCCTTCAAAAATCTGTTCTGGGCTTTCTTATGAGACTGTATCTACAATCTTCTTTTCTTCATACCATGCCTTCTTAACACTTCTCCCAGAAGACCTTCCCAGAACTTCTCCCGTACACCCAACACATGACATAAGGACAAGCGGCCACCTGCAACAAGAATGACCTTTCAAGTCCTTTTCAGTCAAGGATCTAGGATTCTTTGATTCCGTTCCTATGCCTAGACCTCGAACTAGGGTATAGCCAGCAGGAACAAAAAAGATGAAAAAAACAAAACAAAACAAAAAACAAAAACAAAACCCTGAAAATTAAAGCCACCAACAGAAAACTAAGCACAACCCCTCAATGGGACACTTAAAGAGAGAATTATGCACCTATACTATACTATAGTATTTCCTGAAGGGTGGGACTGCCAAAAAAGGTCGGCATTTGTGCTCCTCTGAACTGCTTTGCATTTGGCATAAATCTTGCAAAGCTCAGTCTCCTAAAATATTTAAGGAGAAAAGTAGAAAATAAATCTTCCATCTTTTCTACAAGCTATTTAATACGTTGAGGCATTGCTAACTGGGTTAAGGGAGATACAAGAGAAGGATCAGAAGGACCATCTGGCACAAGCCAACAATGCTAATGTTTATGGAACGTTCATTGTATGACAGACGTAAGGTCGGGGCTTCACAGGCATTACCGCATTTATCTTCAAGACAACCCTGTGAGATGGATACTGATTTAATCCTCATTTTACAAAAGAAGAAACTGACACTTGGAGACGTTAGGTGATTTGCTCCATGCCAAAGAGTAAAAGAAGTGAAACCTGGATCTAAATCCAGGTCTATCCACTTTAGAATGCCAGCTCTTAACCACTCCTTAAAACTGAGTTACTCGAAGATTTGAAGCTAATATCTGAAGAACTTATGATTCCAATCCCTCAACCCTTCAGTTAGACTGGAACCCAGTAGACAGCCTATAAATTAGAGCATGATGATGATACCCTCCTGTCCAGAATTGCCAAAGCAAATCCAGCAGAAGCCCAGCTGCCAGAAAGATTATGCCATCAAATAAATCCAGCACCAAACATGATCCTCACGTTTTGCCAGCCACGTGGCCCTGTACATATGGCAGCCTTGCTCCCTAGCAGGAGAAACACAGGGGGAAACAACTTGAATGATGAAAAACAGCAGGCATTTAAATACTTCCACTCAGACAGCAGGTAGCTTGTTACCTGAAATGCCCAGGATCCATCACTTGGCAAGGAGAGCACAAATACCAGACACTGATTTCAGGAACACAGCAGGAAAATACCACTGTGTACAAATTCATGGTGGAGAGAAATGTTTTCTGTTTCAGATCTGGGTTATCTGTAGCACCCCATTTCCTCCTCTATCTTATACCTCATTCGTAACAGTGAGCTTGGAACTTTTCTCAAGAAACCTAAACAGGTTCATCCAGATCCTTCTCTCTCCCCTACCACCTGGGAGAGACACAACACAGCAGGGACTACGGAGTTCCCAGCAATCAACAGAGCACTGTTGATATACTGGCATCATGTAGGCCCATAGGAAACCCAACTCAGCTCACAGCTTCCTGAGAGACTGAACGAGGGCATTGCTATGTGTGCCCACCTGCCTGCTAACTAGGAAAGCAGATTAGCAGAACTTTATCTGATGGCTTATGGTTAAGTAACACCGTAACTCAGTTGTGCGTGCGTGCATGCATGCTAGTTGAAGACTATGAGTTCAAAGTGACCTGTTCTCCACCAAGATTGCCAAAAGCATCAAAGAGCAATAAAGCAGCGGGGGGGGGGGGGGTGGCTCCTGACAAACATCTATGTTCTCCCTCACTATAGAGATAAATGCAACCCTGCTTTATAATAGATGCTGAGAAATGTGGTTGGTTGTTTCTTTGAGGGAAGGAGTAATGTTGCTTATTGTTGTAAAAGGGGTTTATGTTTAGCTGATTTGGTTGCAAGGAGCAGACGCCACATAAAACTGACTCAAGAAAACGTCAGGGAGGTGATAAGTGAGTTAATGTAAGGATAATGCAAGTGGAGTAACAGAGAGAGTGACCCTAAAGGAATCCAAGAAATGGAACAGGCTTCACTGGGGTAATTCCCGACTCCAGGGAACAACTCATCTCATGCGTGGGTCTTCACGCTCTGTCTCTGATTCATGATGAATGGCGGCTCCCTCTCCTGCCCCTCAGCCAGCTTCCTTGGCTGTCCTCAGCCTGCAGATGGCCCATCATGGCCTTTCCCTACCTCAAGATATCTTTTAACGCACACTGTTTCATCTGACCTTCTCACCAGCAACTTCTACAACTCCCCAAAAGAATCCAATTGGCCCAGTCCGTTTTTCATATCTGGTCTCAGGACTCTCCCATGACCTCCTGATGTCTGGCTGAAATAAACTGGTCTCCACAGGAAAAGACAAGAGGTAATTATTAGTCAGACAATTGTTTGGGAGGTGAGGAGCTGGGGAAAGTCTGGGGGTTCCTTTGTGGATTCTGTTGCCATTGCAAATCTACTCTTCTCTTTTTGATTTTGGAGTCCTACCTTATCTTTTTCTTAAGTTGGTAAATTATCTACACAATAAATTCAGAACTAGGTATTACTTTTGGCCCCAATCTACAACCTGGGACAAATGACCTCAGTGAGCCTGTCTGTAAAACAAGGGAATATTTCTTAGTTGCCTCTTTCTCTTCCATCAAATTCAATGAATTGGGATCAGCTCCTAGAAAATCTCAGGTGAGAATCTCTGAAGGTAAGAGGAATTGCTGTTTCTTCCTGTCACTTAAGGTGGAGATTTTCTAGGATCACAGCTGCTGTTCACATCCTCTAAGAACACTGGCAGGGATCCACATCCAGGTATACATCTATGAAAAATCCACTTCCTCCCATCTTCCCAGAATGGTCTCCCAAGATAAGCAATTAGCAAGGAAAATTACATGAGCCCCAAATCTAACTTCTCGTTTTACTAATTATTCCTCCCTTTTGCCTGTGTAATTTTGATGAGGGTAATCATTTGGAAAACCTATGTGCAGGGGATTTTGAAATTTCTGAGTTCAAATAAAATAGACATATATAATGAGAACATTAGGTAGTATATTCTGGGAGTATAAACTATACTTGAATCTCAGTGACAAGCTCATGAAGATAAAGCTTCAATATATCCATTGCTTTGAAAATTGCTATCTTGGGCCAGGGAAAGTGCAAGCTGATGAAGTGTGAATGCTAAATGATGGCAATGATAATAATACATCTCATTGACTTAGTGCTATAACTTGTTGAAAGCTTAATGCATCGGGACTTAATGCATAGATCCTCTTAAAAGACAGGAATATGAATGGTTATAGCTCTAGGGTAAACTTGTATATTTTGATGAACTACTCCATCTTCTTCTTCAACATCATAGAGTTTTTGTATAGTCATGTGTTCTAAAGGAAAAAGTTGATTAAAAATATGTGTTGCTACCCAGGCTGTTGTCCACATAGAAAGGCAATCTCCATTATTCAAGCTCTCAATACTTTTGCTTCCATTGCAAAGGGTTTAGGATTCTGCAAATTACTCAGTTGCCTTAACCCCCCCCCATTCTCTCTTTATACCTGCTTAAGTACCCAGCCAACCGGTGAAGGCAAAGTGAAGACTAATAAAGGCTTATTTTAAATCATAGGAAGCGAGTTTTTAAATAATGAAATATAAATCATTTTCAGGACCAGAGATTTATGGAAAACTTAGGGTTAATAAAAAAAAAAAAAGACAGTAAATCAGCAGTATTTTTGACTGTTCACTGTATTTACATAAATGGAATGAACTGTATGAAAGATACAAAGATATGAAAGTTAATTTATGACTTCAAAGTACGGGTACTCCTTATCACATTTAAACACCCCAGGCAGTAAACAATATATTTCTTTGTGTGTGCACACAACACACACACACACAGTCATAGGCATTCAATATGAGCACCTAAAAATCATTGTTTTTATTTCCAACCCATGAATTCACCTAACTTGAAAAGTTAAAACATTTTAGACAAAAGTAATTTAAAGACAGGCACATAGTTTTCCACATCGACAAAAGATTAGTAAATGTTTTTCCCAGTCATGTTTGCCTCCCCAGAGCCTCACGAAGTCTTCAGCAAAGTAGTTGCACTATGAGATACAAAATAAAAGGAGGGCGCCTGGGTGGCTCAGTCGTTAAGTGTCTGCCTTTGGTTCAGGGCGTGATCCCAGCGTTCTGGGATCGAGCCCCACATTGGGCTCCTCCGCTAGGAGCCTGCTTCTTCCTCTCCCACTCCCCCTGCTTGTGTTCCCTCTCTCACTGTGTCTGTCAAATAAATAAATAAAATCTTTAAAAAAAAAAATAAAAAAAAATAAAAGGAAAGGGAGGAGAGAAGGAAGGAGGAGAGAGAGAGAGATGAGGAAGCCAAGGAAGGAGAAAGGAAAGAAAGAAGGAAAAGATGGTCTAGGAAATTCTTAGATGTAGGGCTCTATTTTCAACCCAAAATATGTGTTCAAATGTTTCTTCACTTTTTGTGCCCTATCTTCTGGATGTTGTCTTTCTTAAAACTTAATATTCCCAAGTTAATGATCTGACATCCTAGCCCATTCTCTCCTGCTCAAGGTCGAGGCTACAAATGTCCCATACAAAACAGCAGCAGCTATTTCCCAATGACTGTGATTCCTGCCAAGCTCCGACTCTCGCTCTGTAATCTACGCCTCGAATGCTGGTGTGCCGGTATAGGTTCTATCCTGTTACCTCCTCCCTGGATCTGCCTCTCCCTCCCAAGTCCCCTCAAAACGACACTTCTACTGGACTGCATGATTGGCTTTCATTTGGGCTTCATCCCTGCCTCAAATCTCTCTCAACATCCCAGCCTGGAACCTTCATGCCAGGTGCCAGCCATGTCCTGGAGTCTCACTTGTCTAGGAGTGAAGTTCCAAGTCCTGGTGTTTCTGAAAACCACTACTGGCAGGACTTTAACCATTACAAGATGCTCCATGGTTTCTATTACTTAACTTGTGAAGACCTCCTGGATCCAATTCCACAGTGGGTCCACCCAACACAAAACAATTCTCAGACAGCAGCAGAGTGCCAAGAATTCAACTCAATTCTGACACTGTCTACCTGGAGACTGTATCAGATTTCACAGGAAAAGGATTCAGTCCTTCAAGACTGCCCCTCTCCCCTCCTTCAGACACCAGTTGCAAGTCCCAGGCTGTTCCTGTGCTTCTGACCTACCTGCTACAGACTGGAAGTTCTAACAATATCCTCCTTAGGTTCTTTTGATTTGCTGAAGTGGCTCACAGAACTCAGGGAAACACTTACATTTCCCAGTTTCGTAAAGCATGTGATAAAGGATTCAAACCAACAGCCTGATGGAGAGATGGCCCTTGTAAGGGAAAAGGGTGTGAAGCTTCCATGCCCTCAAAAGGTGCGCCAGTCTCTCCAATCCCCACGTGTTCACCAACACAGAAGCTCTTTGAACCCAGTCCTTTTGGGTTTTTATGGAGACCCTGTTGTA
Source organism: Ursus arctos (assembly GCF_023065955.2). Classification (NCBI taxonomy): domain Eukaryota; kingdom Metazoa; phylum Chordata; class Mammalia; order Carnivora; family Ursidae; genus Ursus; species Ursus arctos. Next base: position 31,411,257 of record NW_026622786.1, on the reverse strand, counting down.
CAGTCGTGACCGACAAAGTCAATGACCGTTGGCTGATTCAACCCCTGGCCTCACCCCACCCTCCCCGGGAGGTGAGATCAGAACTGAAATTTCCAACTCCTTAATCACAGGGTTGGTCCTCCTGGCAACCAGCCCCTGCCCTTGGGCAGGGTCCAAAAGTCACCTTCATTAATGTAACAAAAGACACCTTTATCACTCCCTACACTTAGGAAATTCCAAGGAATTTGGGAGCTGTGAGCCAAGAACTGTGGACAAAGAACAAATACGAGAAATTCATTTTGGTCATGTGAATGACCAAATATGTATTTCTTACAAATCACAAAATCACTTCCCTATCTCAATTTCATCATCAGAAAAAGAGAAGTGAAAATAACATCAAAGTTATAGGGAGGCTCGATTAAAAATTTCAAATTTCGTGGTAAGTGCTTTATGTAGAGAACTATACAAATGTTTGTGATTTCTGGAGTTCTGTGGGATTCCATCAGCCAAGGAAAAATAAAATACACAGAAACTTAGCCCTATGTTGACTTACGTCCCGTACCAAAACTAGAACTACTTCTGACAGAACTATGACGGAAAGCAGTGTTATACCGGTAGTGTTCATTATAAGATTAACTATTTCTTGTTTGGTTATTTATCTCATGCCCAACAAAAAAAGGAGTTTTATGTTTACTACAAGAGGCCACAGGGAAGTTTTGAAAGAAAAGGACCAATGCCATGAAAAGGGAGACAGTGCTATAAATAACATGAAAATGACTCCCAGCGAGTATATGACACGTGGATGGAACTCTCCCCATAATTCAGTGGCTGTGGCACCGAGAGCGGTCCTGGCTCGTGGGGGAAGGGCACGAAGATGAGGACATAGGGCTCCAGCTAGGTCCACTGTCTGCCACACTAAAATCCATGGTGTGGTCAGTGAGGTTTCCCGGTTTCCTGAGTGTTCTCAAAAAAACAAAAAACAAAACACACACACACACACACACACACACACACACACACACACAGAAACTTCACTAAGTGGGTGAGGGATTACTTTTTTATGTTTTAACATCACACAGTAGTTAAAGCCACTCATCAGGAAGCCCCGACAGCATCTCAAACCTAATTTTAGGAAGAGAAGAAACTCAGGAGTCCATTATTTCAGAGAAAAAACCCGCATCCGAGAGCACTCAGCACCATCAGTACAGTTATTTCTGAGGTTAAACCAAATAAAACCTTCAAAAGTGTGAGTAACTGCCCTGAAATTTCTTTTCCTGTCAGGAGCACTAATACTAAATTAGATTTAGGATTGCAGATGCAAGAAATCACTGTGGGAACTTTTCCTTCCTTTTCTTTCTTTTTCCAAGAAATGCTTCATCACAGATACTTGAATTAGCAGTATTGTGTCTTGTCTATTACTGGGTGCCCCAATTAGTTAAACTATCCAAACCTATCGTCTTTAAAAGCAAGTGTATGGTTTCCATTGTTCAGAGTTAGTTGTCAAAGAGGTAGATGCCAGCAATCGTGCAATGCTTCCCTGCCTCGTTATTTTTCAAGTGAAATCTTACTAGGTCTGTGGTGTATATTATGATGTCAGTTCATGCCATAATTTATAGGTGAAGTGAATGTTTTCTATCTGTAAGACAAGCAATACTTCGCTTTTCGACATTTCCAGGGACTAAAGAATATGCATATGAACAAAAAAAATCCACAATAAAAGTTCACATATTCAACAAGCATTGATTCAGGCGAGGCACAACGAAGCTAGGAAGCTTGCCCACAGTCCCGCAGTTAATAGAAGGCCAAGCAGAGACTCTGGGCCAGGCCTCTCCAAGCCCAAAGCCCTGTTTCTCGCTGCTGCCTCACACCACTGCCCCCTGAGGAACCTCGCAAACTCCAAAGGGAGATAAAACAGAGGCGCGCCCTCCCTCAGCATTGATGCGTCTGCTCAACAAGTATCTACTGCACCCTAGCCAAGTGACAAGCACGACCTGGAAAACAGAGGAAAGCAGGGCCAGTAAGAGGGACAAAGTGGGACACGCAGTCATGGGGACGCATTTGGTAGACTTCCAACAGAAGGTAGCAGGTAAGATACTTCCTGAAGGATGGGTCCACAAGTGGGGATGGACCAGGAGAGGATCTTCACTATAAGTGAGGTCAATGGTGTGAAGGGGTTTACAGAGAGAGGGAAATCACATGGTGTGAACGGAGTGCAGGCAATTTAAAATGTTGAAAAATGCAGCCTGGGGCCAGAGCCTAGAGAGCTTTAAATGCCAAAGTAAGAAGACTGCATTTTATTGATTAGGCAATGGGAAATCATTGAAGACGTTTAGCTGAGGAGTTACTTCATCAGAGCTGTGCTTTAGAACGATGACTCTGGAAGAGGTGTGGGTGTGTACAACCTAGCGGCAGCGGGAAAGAGCCCCGGGGCTGGAAGATGGCCAGGGCCCAGGTAAGAGATCAGGAACAGTGTTGGGGCAGGGACAGCAACTGAATAAGGAACAGAGGGAACGCCTTACATGAATAAGCTCAGAAAATCTACCGCAACGATTTGTAGGCAATTTCCCGTAATGAATAACATTCCTAGAAATACAAGTATACATAAAAGCAGCCATTCTGCTGAGTCTATGACCTCTCCACCAGCTCAGCAGCCACTCAAAGCATGACACTGCCTGAATACGGAAAACACCAAATCTCTGGGCTCAGCATCACCTCACAATTCATCCCTAGACATGACCCACTCTCAGCCACATTATTGTCCCCTCTTACTCTGAGACAGGAAGGAGCAAGGATTCCTTCCCTCAGTCACATAACCTCACACGGTCATGACTGGAGAAGCACTGTTTTTTAAAGCCACATAGGCACACATATACTCAATCAACCAACTAAAGTAAAGGAGAAGGATGGGTCCAAGGAAGGACAATGCTGGCAGAACGAGACGAGACCAAGGGCCAGCTGCACGTGGACTTGAGCAGTTTCTCCGGGGGGATTACTGCACTAGGTCACCCACACTCCCTCACACCTGTCCCCCCCTGCCCACAGCCTGCATGGAGAGGTGGGTAGACTTTTCTTTCATTTGTTCATGTAATCCTGCCATCCCACGGACCTATACGGAAAGCCCTGGGCCTAGGTGCCGGGACTCGACCCCTGTGCTGAGAAGTCCGAGAGCAGCATCTGCCCGTGCACAGAACGAACACTGCAGCCACAGAAGACAGGAAGGCTACTGGGCTCGCATGGAGCTGAAACCCGTGGCTCGGCCCTATAGCCTGAATCACCCCAGGGAAGTGGGGCTTGCAGTGGATGAGGGCTGCAGACCAGGGCTGGAAGGTTTGGAGCCCTACCCCTTTCCTCCAACTCAAAAGTAAACTCTGGCCCGAGGGACCCGTGCATTTCCAACCCCAAGGGATGGCGAGCGCAGAGATAAAAATGAAAGCCCCACTTCTCTTTTAGAGAGCATCTTTCTAGAGAGGGCCAGACAGTGGTGTGCAGAGTCTCACGCAATAAAGGAGTCGGGAGGGACACTAACACACCAACGGCAAGTTTATGTCGATGAAAAACACGAGCTTACATAATAAAGTTGGGGCAGAACTGTGAGTGGTGTGAGTAGAAACGTTCTGCTGACTGCTGTTGCAATGGGTAACAGACTTTGCATATTATATCACCATGTTTTGTTGTGTTTCACATGCAGTGTTTTTCTGCTCTTGACTTTGAGGTGTGAGGGGGAGGCTCTAATCATATGGCCTTGTGCAGATGCTCTATTTGCATTTCTATTAATCCAGGCCCTCCTGGAGATGCGGGAGCAGAGACACAGCATGCTTTGTGTTTGAACTTGTGAGAACCCATACCACCGCTTAATAACTTAATACATATGTATAGCCTCCCTCAGACAGCCCACTAGGAGGCAGAAGCTAGAGGAGGTGCTACCAGCTTGCCGACTGCGGGGCTCTACGGAAATGTGTTCTGACAGGAAGGAGCACCTTGCTCAGCAAAGAGTCCCTGTGCCTTAATCCCAGCTAGCCAACCCACCTGCCAGCCTGGGAAGCCTTTATTAAAAAAAAAAAAAAAAAAAAAAAAAGCTTGTACCCAAACCCTTAGTTCTCAAACAGTGATCAGAAATATCCAGGCAGGTGGGGCTGCCTGACTCTCACAGGATTGAACTTGGTAATGTGGCAATGGCTGTCCCTTTGTTTCTGGCATGAACTTGGGGATACAAAATATTGAAAGCAGGTAACATAGGGAAGCAGGATGATAGGTAGAGTTTTGAAAGCATTGGGCTTACCATCCGGCAGATCTGTCCTTGAACCCCAGCCCCACCTCTGGACTAGCTGGGTGACCTTAGCAGGTCACTTAACTTTTCCGAGCCTTGGTTTTCTCATCCCAACAGGGTCAACACCTGTCTTGAAGGGTTGCCATGAGGATTCAAATAAGTCGTCCCAGTGGAGCACCTGCCATGGATTGGGTATTTAATAAATCATAGCTATTACTATTGCATCGTTCTGTCACTGACCACATAGCTTCCTTACTTTGCCAGTCGATTTATTCATGCACTGATCTGCAGAGGCAAATGAGGGAAGGGCAGGATGGGGGACGGCCAATGGTTGTGCTCCCTCTAATGGGTGATGGCATGAACTCAACTGGTTCTGAGAAAACTCTCTACCACATTTGTGCAGGAACAGACACCATCATTTTTCAACAGATTTAGAACTTCCCTCTGCTTTTTGAATTTTATGTTGGGAAAAATCTATGAAATTGGCAAGCATAAACGAAAATCACTCGAAATTCTTTTAAGAACCCTCCACGAGAAGTTCATCAGAGCAGACTGTGTGCCAATCCTTATCTGAGCTAAATATCACAAGAACTACTTTCAACTGATAAGATTACACAGCATTCTAGAAAGAAATCTCATCACCTGTTAAAATATCCCCAAGATTACATGAACAATGTTCCTTCTTTTGCTTTTCTTTTTTTCCCCTGAAGGAAACTAGAGATTTCAGAAGTCTGAATTACAGATTTTCATTTCCCTCATCAAGTTTTTTCAAGTGTTTGTGTCACAGGTGTAGTCTCCCATGTTGTGTACATTTACTTGATAAAGAGCCAAGAGGCAGAACGACACATGGTGGAGATGATATTCTAACTGTGTAAATTAGCACCTACCTGGGCCCTCTCAGTACCTGCCTGAAAGGTGGCAAAGCAGAGAGAATTTTAATGAAAATTAGCTAGATGGCTGACAGCACTTGTGCAGGTGGCCCTCAACTAAATAAATCAGCAGTGCTAATATTAGGAGGGATGAGTGGGGTCAATGGAAAACGTGACTGCCTGTAACTTTTTTAATCTACCCACAAGGACAACCGTGTTCATTTTAGGATTCTGCACAAGACCCCATACATATTAGATAGTAAGTATGAAAAGTGCAGTAATTTATTTCTGAAAGATAACTTCTTAGAATCCATCCAAAACACAATGAGAGCTCTTGAAAGCAACCAGCTAGTCCCGAGTGCATGATGACCAATTTTGCCAGATGACCAAGGTGGCAACAAGTGCCCAGACCTCTGCTCCGGTACCCCACCACCATCACCACCACCATGCAACGACGTTGCCTGGAATACCCACATGCACTTTCTAGCTTCATTTGCTCTACTTCTTCCACAAGGCCTGCCTAACGAGACGGTGGGTTTTGACCCAGCTCCTCATCTTGGCTTGCCATTATTTATACCAGCTCTAAGCTTTGGTCACTCATCTCCTTTGATGCCTGTGAACATTATCATCTCATTTTTCATTTAATACCCAAAGATATAAAGGAAGCTGACAACAAAGAACAATCCTACATTTAGGTCCCGTGTCCAAAGTCTGAAATTTGGCAATCCTTTTATGATTTGTTTCATTCTGACTTCCTGGAGGTTAGCAGAAATGTGCTGATAAAAATGAATGCCCTTTGGGTAATATTCCCCTATTCTATCCATATCCAGAAGCTTCTATTTTTGCCCTACTCTCTAGCATCATTACTTCTACCAAGAGCTTGACTTGTGATGTGGTAACTGTACCTACATAGCTCCTTTCTTAGATTAAGCTCAAGAATGCTGAGAGAAAAAACACAGTGCTAAGCTCTGGAAAAAGCAACCTAACCAAATGTGGGCTCTAGAGTCAGACTCCCTGGAACTCAATTTCCAGTTGTGACATTTACTAGCTGTTTACACTGAGCAAGTCTTTTGCTGTCTTTACCATACAGTATCTTTATCATCAAATGGGGACAAGAGCAGCTGTCCCATACGGTTGTTGTGGTTATGAAATGAGTCATGCACAGAACGCTTTTGCAATAGTGCCTATCGCATAGTAAGTGTTCAATTAATATTTTCTGTAAGGACATCATCACCGTTATTTTATAGACCTAGGATTCATTTCTTCTTCTTTGTATTTTAAGAATATTGTCTTGTCACTTTTGTGTATCCCTGAAATTTTTTGATCATCTAGAGCCATTTATGGTTACCACATAAAGTCCACCTGAAGGTCACATGTCAATCTTTACATTTCTTTAGATTAAGGTAACATTCGGATTCTCGGAAGTTTTTCTGCCGGAATTTTTCCCTGTGACCTTCACACACTCACACACTCACACACACACACACACACACACACACGTAGAATTACTGGCAGTCTTTAGTATATACCAGCAAGCGTAAGTTTTCGTTCACCAAATATACTGAGTAAAACCCAGCAAACTGTTCAATGGAGTTCTGTGAATAAAAACTGTCAACTAAGCAGAATCGATTCCTAGTGCTTTACTTGGGGAGTAAGGAAGGAAAGGGCCACGTGTACCTTAATCCAGTGGAAGGACGCAGGACAGAAGCTAGACTGTAACAAAAAAAAGCCAGCATGGAAATAAATACCAGGGGGTAACAGTAAAGGCTGAACTAGGGCAGAATATAAACAGAGCAGCAAAGTGGAAGGAGGCAGAGGTTCACAGTGGAGGGTCATGTGACCGAGCCAGACCAACTGACGGGTCACTTCAGAAGGCCTATGGTCTGCCTTTCCTCGAAGCCATGCTTTGGGACACTTCAACTACTTCTTGGTTATTTGACCAAATCCCAAGGGAACAGGGATTTCCAAAAGAGAAGCAAAAAAGGAAAGCAAGAGGGAAGGAGGAAGAGAAATTTTCTACGACATATCCTGAGTTCAGTACAATTTCAGTCCAATCTGCTGTACTTTTTCTGCATATATAATTCATTATGTAAATAAAATTAATTTTCATAATGATGGCACTGAATTACAACAAGTTCTTCAAAGAGCAAAGATTACAATGAGTCATGACGTGACAACTAAATGTGTTCACCATACCCTACTAAGGCCAGAAATGTTCCAAAATGTTTCTGTCACAAAAGTTAAGAAGAGATTTTCTTTTTTTTTTTTTTTTTTTTTTTAAGATTTATTTATTTATTTATTCGACAGAGATAGAGACAGCCAGCGAGAGAGGGAACACAAGCAGGGGGAGTGGGAGAGGAAGAAGCAGGCTCATAGCAGAGGAGCCTGATGTGGGGCTCGATCCCATAACGCCGGGATCACACCCTGAGCCGAAGGCAGGCGCTTAACCGCTGTGCCACCCAGGAGCCCCAAGAAGAGATTTTCTAACTGCATCTAAGTAATCCAAAATTTCACTAATTAGAACAGGAATGGCAAAAAAGACTCACGAGTCTCACGTAACTGTAATCTATTGGTAGGGGCTGCCTGGATTACTGTGTTAAGAAGGATTCTAGGGGGGGCGCCTGGGTGGCACAGCGGTTAAGCGTCTGCCTTCGGCTCAGGGCGTGATCCCGGCGTTGTGGGATCCAGCCCCACATCAGGCTCTTCTGCTATGAGCCTGCTTCTTCCTCTCCCACTCCCCCTGCTTGTGTTCCCTCTCTCGCTGGCTGTCTCTATCTCCGTCGAATAAATAAATAAAATCTTAAAAAAAAAAAAAAAAAAAAAAGAAGGATTCTAGGGGCAATTCAAGTCGAGCAGGAATGCCTTCTGTGAACAATTAGTTCTATCTGTCATGGGTGATATTCATGGAATACACTTTGTGTTTGCTTTATTCTCGTCTGTGAACACGACATTCTCTGAAAATTATAATGAAAAATCAAGATCTTGCCATATATGTTACCACTAATTTTAAACAAATAGTTAATATCCACTATTAGTCGGAGAAGCTATAAAATTTTCAGTAAAAAGTTCCAGAAAACTCCCACGTGACACACTTTTTTCATAATTTACAAGTTTTAACTTGGTTTCACTAAATCATTAACACTGGTTCAGCCCTTATAAGCCTGCCAGTATTTTTGAGGTTAACAAATAACTATGACCCCTACATACGGATGTTCTACGACAACATAAACCCCAACAACCATAAAGTTGAAATCACAGCAGCCTCTTCTTCCTGCCAACGAAATCTAAAGGAGTGTGCAATTTTGGCACATCCTATTTTAGTTAATGAAGATCCTGAAATTTTAAATGCTGGTCTTCTCAATTATTCTTACTTGCTCATAGGCATCTAATTCCACATCTCAGAGATAAATCATGTTATCATTTAGATTAGTGGCCCTTAGCTTTTTGACCTTCCACGCACGTTTAAGTCTTTTCAGGTTGGCTTCTCTCCTTAATTAGGAGAAGCAGCCTTGTATTTTAAGAATGTCACTGTTTAAAACAATGTGAATTTTACATTACACATTTGCCTTGAAGCATCTGCAATGAACTCCTTTTTATAAATCAAAACAAATATGAATTTAAAACCAACCAACTATTAGGTTCTATAGCCAAAATTATGTTGTTCTTGACCCTGTTGGTATAAAAATTCAAATTCCTTTGTTGAAGATTGGTTCCTACAGTACATTATTCTCATCAATCTCTTTATTTCTGGGAAGTTCAAGAGGAGCAAAAACAAAATTTGCAGAAAAGCACCAAATTAGCAATTAAAGTCGCTAATGTAAGACCTAAACTATAACGCTCCATTCCAAAAGATTAAATATTAAACCTCTGGAACAATTTATTCAATTCCACAGAACAGAAAGGGCAGCAGAGAAAAAGTGCAAACTTCAACATTAGTTGCTGAGTTTAGTGTTGCTTACAGTTTTCTTCTTTACTCTCAATCCTGTTACAAATAATGCAAACCTGTTTTTATTAATTTACATTAAGTTCATTTAACACCGATGAAACAGACCAGAAATGTATAATGAGGAACATTTAACAAGCTCCCGAATTAGGGCTAATCATGCTCTGTTTACGAGAGCTTATTTCATTCTTGGAAAATATCCTGGTAGAAAGCTCCATCCCTATTTAACAAGTAAAAAGGAGAGAGTCACCAGCTACCGATAACAAAGAAATGAACAAGCTTAATAATCTCCAATTTGGTTTTCCACTCCACTTAATGATGGAGGCAATTCGAGCTCTGTGGCCAGAGTACATGAGGAAGCATCCACAAGTACTGAAAATTTAATTAAAAGTCAGAAAGCCATTGCAATGAAGACTCAGCAGAAAGCCATTTATTTTTAAAATCTAATATATTCTTCATGACTAAAGGCTAAAGCACATGCTGACTTACACATTTAGCTGTAACTGATTTAAGCTACTTGATGATTTTTTTTCTTTCTTTTTTTCCTTTTTCTTTTCTTTTTTTTTTCCCCTGCTCACAGGGTGGTGCTCAATTTGCAATGGAGTAAATTGGCAGAATTTAATTTGGTGGATTTTTTTAACTCTGTTAAAAGAATCCTCATTAAAGCTACACAATCAGCTGTATACTTTTTTTTTTCATCATTAACTAGCCTAACTGCAGGTAAAAGAGATACAATTATGGATTTATATAAATCCGATTGTCAATTTACAGCTGAAAGACTGGTGAGTTACCTCATTTTAAATAGGTTATTTTTTCCCCTTAACCTTTCTTTGTTTTAATGAGGATTCAGTTTGTCACTGTCTGAGAAGTCTGCTAGCAGGAAGTTTCTTGGAAATCACAAGGAGTAAAAAGTAGGAAGGGGAGAAGATACTTGGCTAAATTTCAAATTGGCTGGAAGACTCCACATTCGAAATGCATCTCCAGAGCAGTGTTATCTATTGTCCATCAGGTGCCACCCCGTAGTGCAGAAAGCCAGAACAGGAACACATCAAGACGGCCTTGAGAAGGAAGGGGAGCTGAGAGACACTTCCTCAGACAGGGGTAGAACTGCAAAGAACATTAGGTAAAACTGGGCCTTTCGTGTGACCTTCACATGGATCTATTTTGCATGTTTTATCTTACCTTGTTCAAAACAAACAAACAAAAAATGGCTATGAAGCAACCCAGTCCTCGAAGGGATACTCCAGAAAGCAAAACTTCCCACCACCCCAAGAGATGGGGCTGGGGCCTCTCTGCTCTCTAGCCCAAAGCTTCACAGGTGGCTAATGCTGCTACTAAAATCCACATTCGCTCTGGGTAAAAGTAACTCTGTGGGACTCAGCCACCAACCTTCCACTGCCTTCTCTGAGATCCCAGTTTGGGGGGCTTCTGAAGTCCACAGCATCCTTGGCCCTTTTCCCCCTCTGCTTTCTTGAGTCTAAATTAAATAGCAAATCCATTCCCCAGTTAGCTAATACTAATCCACTGGCATTGTTTAAATCGGGGTGACCTCCTAGGGCTGGTCATCTCATTTTACCTCTGACACCTCTTGCAAACAAGACAAAAACGTGAGAATTTTCCTAAGGGCGCAGCATAAACCTCCAGGCTTTCCCCCTCTCACAGGAGAGCATCACTATACCTCGTAATTCTTTTTATTGGTCAATGAGAATATGGTACATGATTAGGATTATGTAGCTTTAGTGTAAGGTATGGGAAAGTAGTTCTAGACTGGCTATCATTGCTTATGTTCAACTGTTCTATGCTCCCACATTTAGGCAATGGCCCGAGATGGAAAACCAGATAGTACTATTAACTCCCCCCTTTTTCTGGTGCCCCTAAATGTAAAGACTGCAGACTTTTTTTAGGATGTGACTCATTTGTTTTATTGGACACCCCTGGGACCAAGGCTTATGAAATTATGCTGCATAGGTCCATAATTGACCAAAAAACTAGCTTTCTGGCTTCTGCAGAAATATTGTTTGGTTGCTTTTCCATTATAATTTCCAAGTAATCTGAGTGCTACTAATATTGGAACCAACAGCTCTCTCCCATAACATCCAGAACCTTCTTGTTGCTAGTCCCTCCCTGAGGACCTGGGGAGCCAAACCCCTCCTTATTGCAAACTGGATCCAATTTCCCTTATCAAAAAGCAACCACAATGGTACCAAACAGTTCAGGCTTTATCTGACACCGCCCATCCTCAAAGAGTCTCCTATACCTACAGGATCTACAGGAGTAGGTCCAAACCAGATAAAGTACCCCTCTGCTGCAACCCTGCCTTCAGGACAATAAAATGTTTTTCAAGCTTTTCACAAAGTAACATAGAGCTTTTGGTATTTGGTGTCCAGAATGAAGTAGTATAGCCTATTCCCAAGTACTTGCGAAGTATGAAATTCTGCCCAAGGAGAGGACTAAGAAACTCAAGAAGAACCTGTGGTACCTATTAATCCTGCAATGCTCTTTGTCACAGACGTTACTGAACTTCACAGTGACCTCACCTCATTCTATGGCCCTACTGCCATACTGTAACATAAAAGTCCTGGTAACCGGGGGCAACTGGGCGGCACAGCGGTTAAGCATCTGCCTTCGGCTCAGGGCATGATCTCGACGTTGTGGGATCGAGCCCCACATCGGGCTCCTCCACTATGAGCCTGCTTCTTCCTCTCCCACTCCCCCTGCTTGTGTTCTCTCTCTCGCTGGCTGTCTCTATCTCTGTCGAATAAATAAATAAAATCTTTAAAAAAAAAAAAAAAAAAGTCCTGGTGACCGAAGGTTCACATCCTTATCAACCACCGGAACTACCAAAATAGTCTGGAAGGAGGTTGAGTGTCCATGACAAACGAGAACCAGGGATTTTAGTTTATTGCCGTATTTGTGAAATGTTCTTCAAAGGCTTAAAAAATTCAACGATAAAATAGGACTTTCACTGAAACAACACCCATTGTAAGAACCAAAGTTTCCTCCTCCTTCCCGTTACCAATCTTACTGCAACACTACCATCTACACCTTCTTCCCAACACTTTGTTCCATTCTATCTATGGTCATATACCCCAGCATTTCCTGGCTCCTAGTATCTGAGGTCTGTCTGCGCAGTGGACAACAATGTCATCAAGCCTCAGCTACAGATGACATTTATTACAGCTCTTAGAGTTCAAGAAAGAACACAAAGTATCCTAACCAGTCACACAGTCTAGAAAGCATCCACTCCAGTGTGTGATTTGGTATGATACCTCAGAAGACCTGACACCAGTCTTTTCAGCTTACTGGCCAATGCCCACACAGTTAACTCAGTCGTCTTCTGATGGCGGCTTTCTCCATTATCCATGGTATTTGTTCCCCCAACTGTTCCTCTGCTGGCTCAATTAGAACTAACTCTAGTCCTTAAAATCAGTCACATTCATCCATGCACCACAATGTGAAGTCATACAAAGATCAAATCTTGTTTTATACAGCTCCCACTGGCTGCAGAAGAACAGACACAGAAGTGACACCACAGAAATCACTAGAAAGGAAGGCACCAGCATGGCCAGTGGGTAGAGGCAAAAGCCAACGGAATGATCCCTATATTGTGGGAGTATCAATTCTTCCTCGGATCTCACCCTTTCCCTGGAACATGAATACTCTTGCCCAGATTCTCCTTCTGTTCATGGTTTCTCTGTGTTTTTGTTTTAAATCTTTATAAATTTTTACATTTTCTACTCAAGAATAGAACCTTGATATTAACCATTCTATTAGGTTTTCAACCTTACCAAAAACAATAAGTGTTTTCTTTGATAGATTGGGGTCATATGTCCCCAATGACCCACATTTTATGCAGTCTGAATGAAAAAAAGGAAAACAAGTTGAAAGATATGCAATAATTTATATGAAGTCTAATAAACATCTTAACTAGTATACTAATGGGAAAAATCAAAAGAAAAGAATAAATTCAAGAACTATTCAAGTAAAAAAAAAAACTGTTCAAGCGATACAGTTCACAGAATTGGGTGATTGATTCTAAGTGACAGGTTTCTAGCTTGACATCCAGATGGGTGCGGATAGCATGAATGGCAATAAATAATAGGAATGCACAGGGGAAAAGGAAGGAAAAACGCATGTTCCTTTTGAGGTGCCTGTGAAAGAATTAGATGGAAATATCCAGCAGCAAGTTGAATATGGGAACCAAAAGTTGGAAACGTAAAATTTGGGCATCTACAACAAAAGGGTGGTAATAAAGAGAATGTATGAGAGTTCCTAGATTGCTTATATTAAAAAAAAAAAAAAAAATCAGAGCAGTGGGCTAAGGCCCAAACCACTGAGAACTTTCATGAGATGAGATCTAAAGAGCAGTCCAGAAAAAGAGATTTAAAAGTGTCACCTTTGGGGCGCCTGGGTGGCTCAGTCATTAAGCATCTGCCTTTGGCTCAGGGCGTGATCCCGGAGTCCTGGGATTGAGCCCCGCATCGGGCTCCCTGCTCAGCGGGAAGCCTGCTTCTCCCTCTCCCACTCCCCCTGCTGGTGTTCCCTCTCTTGCTGTGTCTCTCTCTGTCCAATAAATAAATAAAATCTTAAAAAATAAATAAATAAATGGGTCACCTTTTCCAACCTCAACCTGAAGCACACTGTAGGATTAAGACACAATGTGAAATGTATCCGCGTGTGGGGGTGCGTGTGGGTGTGAACGTGCATAAGCACCCAAATGTAAGGTTTACATGAGAATGGCGAAAAGTACTGAAGGATGTACGCCAGAGTGCACACATAGGTACAAGGCTGAGAGAGAAAAGGAGGAAACAGGAGATAAAAAGGGCAGCAAAGAAAACAAACATGTAAGCACAATTTTTATTAAATGATCCCATTTATGTAGAAATCTGTGTGTGCACGCATATATGCACATAAAGAAAATAAGAATAAAAATGAGAAATAGAGCTGACTGTGTTTATTCTCTCTTGGGATTTTCCAGGATACACCCCAAGTGAAAAAGCAAAATGCAAATTAACAAGCATAGCATGGTCCTACTTAGTACAATTTTCTTAAATTATGCACGAGCATGTATTTATGTATCTGTATGGATAAGGAACAACACGTGGAAGGCCACACCAATCAGCTCTCACTGAATCCTTGAAAAGCATGGGGCTGGAAATGGAAGGGGGGGTAACAGTGATGATGAGTGGTCTCTTTATACGTCTTTACACCGTTTCACTTGTAACAAGAATAGATTACTTTGTAGTTTAGAAAACATCAAATGAAAAATTTGAATATCAGAGCAATGGTCTCCTGAAATTTAAATTCAGTGGCAGTAGCCACTGCCAGCACCTCATTAGAGTAGACCACCACATCTTCTCTTTTGAATGCCCTATTACTCACTGTTGAGCCAGAGACCAAATTTGATAAGAGTTTCTCAGGCTACTATTTTTGGAAAACCTACTCAGTATCATCCTGACTCCTTTTTTTTTTTTTTTTACCTTATCTGTTCAGGAATCTTTTTTTTCTTCCTTTATTTTCAAATGCAGCTCATTTAATATAACTCTTAAACACCTTTGGCACCTTACTCATTTATTCCTCTTTGAATTTTTCAATATACGTGAGGAAGGCCTGTCTATATTATCTTTGAAATAGTGAGTCCATTATCAAAATTCACCTTTAAGTTAACCAATGTGGCTGAAGTTCTTGAGCTCTAGTGATGCAACTATTTTTACACATGATGCTTATAAATTAATTATTTTGTGTTTTTTTCAAATCTGTAATGTAGATTAAAGAAATGTATGAGCTAAAAATTGGGAGACAATTTGACTCTAATGGTAAGTTAGAAATTAAAGACTATCCCTTCATGATTTCCAGGATCAGGTTCTCCAAAGAGAATACCATATAAATACTGAGAAAACACTACAGGGAACAACACATCCATATATCCCATGGCAAACTGCCTGGACTGAGGTCAAAAGTAAGATTTAACAAATGATTTCAAGTACATGGTGAAAACAAACATAAAATCTGCCCAAATGTGTCATGTCTTGTCCCTCATCTGTAATGAGTGACATCATCTTTTTCACTTATTCCACTAGAAATTCTTTCAAGGTGAAATTGGCTTTAATCAAAGATACAACCAAAGCTTTCAGACTTCACACACGACTCTGAAAAGTGGCTAAGAATTACTGCCCCCTCCTAGGATCGCAACAGGGATTTAACGCAGTAGAAGAAAATTTTGATTTAACTCAGTTGAAGAAAATTTTGATGCCTGGTTCCAGCTCGGAAAACTGAGGAAATATACAAGTTAGGCTTCAGCTTTAACTAGGCTAGGCCGTTGGTGAAAAAATAAAATACATCGGTTTGGTTCACCGTCCGATAAAATTCACTAACCAGGTTCAAACTGAAGATGTAGAAGTGTTTAATAGTTTGGTGTAAGTACAAGAAAAAAAAATACAGGTTATCACTAACATTCCTTCTACTAGACAACATGGTTAGGATTTTGCTTTTCTCAACAACAAAGTATACTTCGTGTACTTTTACCTAATGAAGGACTTCACTGCCACCAACCTGAATCTTCTTTCTGTAGAAGATGACGATGGAAAGCAAAGAATGACCCGCCCACCCCCACCTCGAGGTGGATGATGCCTCCTGAGGCAACTCCACCAACTTCTTTGATGGATGGTCTGGCTGGAGAAAGCGGGACAGCCGACAGGGCAAAATGAAGTGCAACAGGGGACATGGTCAAGATGCCCCTGTCATATGAGTAGGGTTCAGGATTTCATGGCAGACTGAAAGTTATGCTGCACCCTGGCACTGGTTTAATAAGAAGACACGGTATGGAACCATTTAGGCATGCAGAAAGTTTTGTTTCTAGGTCTCCTGAAACTCTAGAACTGTTCTCCCTTTATTAATACGAAGGGCTCTCCTTGACAGGATCCCCCATCAGCCCTGAAGAGCCCGGGTTAGAGAAATCTACATCACACCCCTAATTCGTGAACCCTGGGTTTTTTTATTCTTCTCCCCTTGCTTTAATTGTGCAGAAGGAAATGCAACATAAGCAATGTAAAAATCAAGTCTTGCTAGTTAAATATAAGAACACAGAGCAAAATATCTGAGAAAGGTTACACCTCTTTAAAGATGCAAATTGATAATGGAGCTCAATATCAAAACAACAGAGCGCTGTTAATTTTTTAAAAGGTGCAAATTGCTAATCTTACTTAAGGCTTTTTTTTTTTTTTTTTTGAATTGCTTATTAAGAGTCCTAGCACACACACACAAAAAAAATTAAACAAAATAAACTCTTAAAAATAGAGGGAAAGGGGACTAACCATGAGCTGTGCGACTGCCCTTTCCTTCATTTTTGGACTTGCTGGTTTCAGTAACAGTTGCTAAAGTTTAGAGACCGCCTATTATTTATCCCATGTCAGCTAGAAGTCCCCCCACTTGGTTTATCCATTATCTATTTCCACAACAGTGCTGTGCAACAACCACCAACCTCAGTGACATACAACAATAAATGTTATTTAGCTTCCCAGTTTGGGGTTCAGCTCATCTCAGCTGGCTGTGGCTGACCTCACCTGGCCTCACCCACATATCTGCAGTTAGCTGGGGGTTGACTGGGAGGCTCTGCTGATCTTAGCTAAACTTGCTCACATATCTGGGATCACCTCTGCAGACTGAGCTATTGACTGGGGTGACAGGGCAACCAGACTCTGCTCCGCATAGCTCATCCCCCAGCAGGCTAGCCCAGGCATGTTCTCGTAGCCATGACAGAGGAGCAACAGTTAAAGCACAAACGTGTGTCTTTTCAACCATCTGCAAGTATCACATAGATTAACAGTTGTTTTGTAGTCATCCTGTGGAGGTGGGATGGACACTACCTCCCCACTCTCTCCATTTAAGAGTTTGGAGGTCAAGACTGATGACCCTTCACACACAGAATTTGAAAGAAAGTTTATTACTCATACAAGAAACTTCTTGGGGGAGCAGGGTAAACACAAAACAATCTGGAATAGCATGAGAGGAAAAAGTGGGTTGGGCTTTTATAGTGGCTGGGTGACAGGTGAGGATGGGGAAGGGTTTGTCACATGGGTTAGGAGTTCAAACTTCCCATTAATGCCAAAAGCGCAGGAGGCAGATGTTTATTTCCTTGTCTAAAGCCACATGTATGGTGGCAGAGTAAGGCAGGGTGGAGGTCTAAATGTGTCAATGGTCAAACTTCAAGATTAGAGTCAGACTAATTACAACATTCCATTGGCCAAAGAAAGTCACATAGCCAAATTCAGAGTCAAAAGGCAGAGAAATCAACTCCAATGAGGGGAATTACACAGTCACGTGCCCAAAGCGCACGGATAGAGAAAGGATGCAGAAGTGAAACTACTGATGCAATCAATCTAACACACCTGATGAAGACTCAGGACTAGGGCATCCTTGCCTCCAGACAAGTATTTGGATACCTATGATGAAACAATGGGTCATGCACTCAAGACATTGGAGAAGTGCAGGAGAATGATGATGAACCCAAAGAGTTAATGAATTTTATGTGACCCTTGGCAAAGAAAAAAGAAACAGGGAATCTCAAAAACATCAACTGAATCAACAGGTTGGAGGTTAGGGAGTGGAGGAAGTGCTGCTAGATCCCCAATTTGATGTCTGTCCTTTCTTAAGTCATGATATTAGGTCGTATGCTAATTCAGTGTAATTATCTTTTAGTGAGGCCTCCTGAGGAAGAAAAATCCTAACCTGGTCATAAGTCTCCACAAAATTTATCACAATTTGACATCCTCCCCTTCTCCATTATTTGAATGTGGGAAATATATGACAATTTCAATATTGATCTAAGTAAAATACAGCAAGAAGGGAAAGCCTGGTGATCATCAACCTCCTTCTCAAGTCCCCCCCCCCATTAATGATATAAAATAATGGACTTTTTATGTTATCCACCGTTCTGCATTATTTCTCCCTCCACCTAATCAGCAAGTACAGGGCACCTGGTCTGTACAATAAGTAAAATGCTCTTTATCTTTCCCTCAACACCACCAGCCACACACCCATTATGGGGACACTGGTCTCCACTACCTGCCTCTTCCAGAAGCTTGAGAGTGGAATCAATGATTATCCTGTGAACCACCAGTGCTGGACATACAAGTCAGTCCAACCCAGAAAAGATAAGAAAAACAGAAGTGCCACAATTTAGAACACTTTCTCCAAGCAGCTAAAAAGAGACTTCAAATTTTAGATTCTTTAGGAAAAGATCCTACTACAAAAGGATAACACTAAGAGATGTAGCTCGTGAGAATTTGAAATCCTAGGGAGCAAATACGCCAATGAAAGCAAATGCCAATGACCTTTCCCAAAGGTCCACTGCCTTTCACCTTCCACACCCAATCACCACTTCAGTCCATATGAATTCTCTAACGTCTAACAAATCCATTCACTCTTATACATCCCTTTGACCTACACATAACCCAGATACTTTAGGGCCATCCAACCATGGTTCCCCAGTAGTTACAGAATGATCCCCTGGTTCCATTATACAGAATGTAAGACTGTCCACAAAACTGTCTCTTTCCCATATTTCCAGTCTCGTCACTTGCCACTCCACTGTATCCCCGCATCTCCCATCTGCATTTCCCTGGAGCTACCACATTCATTTAAGACTCCACGCTTCCTAATTCATCTCTCACCCTGGAGCACCCTTCAGGGTTTCAAAACACTTCCAATGAGCCTCCAAATAATTCCTCATGTCCAAGTCCAAATGCCTCATGCATTCTGAATTCTTTCCCGCCTCTTCCAGACACTATTACTTCAGGTCTCTGCATGCTTATTACACTTTCACCTATCTCCATTGTAGCCCCTCTCCTAACTGTATCATTAATAGCTGTTGACCTATTTATTTCTGGTTAGACTACAAGATCCGTGAAAGGAGGGACCATCTCAGTCTTCTTTGTATCTGTCCTTGTATCTGTAACAGCTTGTCTCTTGTATCTGTACCCTTAGCACAATACCCAAAACCTAGCAGGCTCTCAATCCGTGTCTGATAAATCAATGAATGAGCACATGAATTCATTATTTCTTCCTCACAGATCTCTTCTCTCCCTCACACCAGCAGAGTGGTGTTCCATGGTGGTCACTGGGACAAATTCAACAAGGAACCCTCCATCAGCAGCAACTACCTATGAACTTATGCGAGGTAGAACCTAAGAGATCAAGACACCAAAAGAAACATAATGAAAGACACATGGAAAAGTGAAAGGGAGAGAAAGAAAGGTGGAATAGGAGAAGCCAGAAGAGAGAAGTAACGGACTAAAAAGAGTTTGGATAGGCAAAAAGAAAAGTAATGTAAGAGTTACCGCTGTAAAGGTAAGCCACACCATGAGAAGGAGAGACTGGAAAAAACAGAGGGAAAGGAAGGAGGATGAACCTAAGGAAACCCATGAGATCCAGTTCAAAGGAAAGTGGAAAGACTTACTCAAGAACCATAGTGTTAAAAAGTAAATGAAGTAGAAATTTTTTAAGTGTTATCCTCTACCCAAAACAGTATAAGGGGAAATTTTCACACGGTGAAACTTAAAACAAGTGAAGAAAAGGTGTAACAAGCCTTTTGCTTGTGTTTAGATGGTAGAAAATACTAAATCAAAATGATAGCACTTTACCAATTAATTAATTAATTAAAGTAGGTAGGTCAACATTACTGGACTGGTTTTAAGAGAAAACAACCCTTGGAGCTAGAAAGATTGAATACCTCAACAGGATCGCACGAGTGCTCCTCCAAAAAAGAACTGTGTAGGCTGCACGAGAACGTAATGTCAAGAACAGACCTATGAGGGGTGCCCGGGTGGCTCAGTCAGTGGAGCGTCTGACTCTTGATTTCAGCTCGGGTCATGATCTCAGGGTTGTGAGATCCAGCCTCACATCAGGCTCTGTGCTCAGTGCAGAGTCTGCCTGGGATTCTCTCCCTCTCCCCCTCCCACTCGCACGTGCCCATGTGCACACTCTCCCTCCCTTTCTCAAATAAATAAAATCTTTAAAAAAAAAAAAAACGAAGAAACTCACGAGAAACTCCCCAGGGCAGAAAAAAAAGAAAATAAAAGTGAGCAAAGAACAGATAAGGCATATTAAGTGATTTGTGAAAAAATGCCCAGGATTTTCAATATACCACCTTGTGTCCAGCCAGTTAGATCCTAGGAAACTTAGAATCAAGCCCATGACATAAAGAGCTCTGTTTGGCAGCAAACTGCAAGTTCATTCAGTTTCCTGATTTAGAGGTAAGGCCAGAGATGAGAGGAAAACCCAAGAAAGGTCTGGCAGGATCAGGAATCCAGTCCTAGTGCAAGCTGATGATACTTCTAACAGCTTGCCTCTTCCTTGCTGACATCCTCCCTGTAAGTTAAGTCCTCAATACAAACAGGAGGGCTTTCCAGCCATGTCCCTGAAACCCCTGTGACATCTGAGTCATCTGGGTCCCCACTGTACTTCTCTCAGAGGTACCAGGGCTGGACCGCAGTCACAGATTTACAAGTGTTTGTTCTCCCCTACTAGACTGTCAATACCTTGAGGTCAGGGCTCGTGTCTTCCTCATCTCTTCCCACAAAGCACCCGTCAAGATGCCCATCATGTAGTAAGTGACAAATAAACTAAGTGAAATAATCGATGAATAAATGAATGAGCCCCTTACAAATGCTGCTTGATCTTTAAGCCAAGCCCCCTGCGGGTTTGTGACAACTCTCTGGGCACCTAGCTACAGTTTGAAATATTCACCACTAGATGGCACTATTTTAATGAGATAGTAGAGCCCTTACCCTGACATCCTTACTACCGGATACCAGCGTATGCTTTAACGAAAGAATAACTATTATGCCCAAAGTGAAATCTTCTAACCCTGGAATTTCTCTTAAATTTCCCTAATACTCAAATGTTTGACTTGTCGAAAGGAAAATACTTTCCAATAAATTTTCACTTCCCCCCACCCCCATCGTTAGGACCACATAAATCACCAATAGGAAGTTGACTCCTTTCAATACCTCCTCCATAAGCCTAGGCAATGTCCCTTGTTAGGATGTTTTTGTTACAGGTATTTTCGAGCTCACACACAGGGCCTTTAAAATCATATCCATGTGGACAGAGTCAGCCCTAGACAATAACCATACAAGCAGGTGCCTGTCCCATCATGTTTGCATAGTCGTTGGAAGTTTAGGCTCCGAGGCCACTGTCACTGTTGCCAGTAAGAACAAAACTCAGTGGCAGTAACAGGCAGTCAGACACCGGGTGGGTCTCAACACACTGTCAGCAGGCTCCAGGAGATAGAGAACCCAGACTGCACCCTGACAAAAGTGGTGGAAAAGTGACAGGCAAGGAGAAGGATGATTTTCTGGGGCATTCCCCACCCCCAGTGGTGATGGGTTATTCCTAGGGGTCGGGTATTAAGTTCCCTTCATTCAGGATCCAAATAAATAAATAAATAAAATTCCTCACGAAAAGACAAAAAAAATCAATTAGTGACATATACCATATATATTGGTATGATTACTACTGGAAAACATAGACTTGTTACACTGCCTTTATTCATCTTTAATAAACCTGATACTGGGAAATGAGGTCTTTTCATTTTGACCAACTTCCTCAAGAAGGTCATCCGGGTCATGCTCATCTTCAGACTCTCAGAAAATCCTCTACAGGTAGCTGCCTTTGGCTTCAAGTTTGCCCCCTCCCCCAAACGGCTCCTTCTGCCATCTCTACACCGCTGCCCACAGCACTACTTAGTGCCTCGCACTGTTGCAGACAAACTGCACCACCCACTCTACTGCAGCACTGGGAGAGCAAAGATCGTGCCATTTGTAGCTTCCGGATCCATTTTCATTGTCTAACACAAAGCCCTGTGGAATAAGTATCTGAGGGGGAAGTGGCCAGGTTTCAGGAAGAACTTGGCAATCCACTCTCACCTTCACTAGAGGGGACAATGCAGCTAACATCTTAGCCAGCATCCAAGTCTAGATCATCTAAACCCGACATATTTAGATCACACTCACCATATCCTCCTTCCTTTCTCATTCTCCCAAATCCCCTCCTCCTCTTGCATTCCCCTTTCTACTGTGGTCCAGCCCGGCACCACAGTTCTTGCAATAACCCAAGCTCAAAACCTCCATCTCTACCTTACTCTCCTTCCTTGTCTCATCTTTGCTTGCATTGAGGTCCTCGCTGGGGCCTCCATCGCCATTAGCCTAACTCAGGCACTCACTGCCCCCCAGCTTTGTGACCTGTCTCCCCACTCTAAGATTTTGAGGATGAAGAGCTTTTATTTACTGATTTTCATATTTTCCTTAGGGCCTTTCCTAATAGGGTACTTTATTAATTCAGTTACTTGAGAATAGGAGTTAAATGCAGTCAATAAAGCAATAAATAAAAAAGGACACGTACTTACATATACACACAGAGATAATAATGAATAGCAGGAAAATTTAAGTAAAAGGTGAAAGACTGAGCTTGAACTAGCCTATACGTACTATAAGCTTTCCAATGGTATTGTTCATATAGGGAAAAAAGTGTGGTTTTTTTCGTATTACAAAATGTGCGAAGCTATATGGAGTAGCACATGAATTACCGTCCCTCAACTATAAAGCCAGTGAAAAGAAAACCAGATGTGGGCACAGAAGAGATACTAGGACAGCTTAGTATTTAACTATTGTTAGAGGTAAAACAATACCTATGTTCCCTCTTTCCCCTGCCTCCTGCCCCAACAAGAAAACTTACTAATCTGATGATTTCAGAAAACCTGGTAAAGGACTGATGCACCATGCCTGGCAGATTACATGTGTGTTTTAGTAGAAGATGTCAATGCCTCTGTCTCCCAGAGTAATGCATTCTGAGATTTCCAGGTGCCCTGGCAGCTGGCTCATGAGGGCTGCTCCTTGCCCACCTGATGACATCACACAAGCACTCGCTTTATCACAGGCAGGGACTTTATCTACTGCACCCATCAGAGTGTCTCAGGCCATGGAATAAGGATACTGGCCTCCCCCTTCCCTTAAAGGATGACTGTCAGGCATCTCAGAGAAACACAACCGGTCAAGAGCACGTGCTCTGGAATCAAAGATGTGAGCATGATTATTGCTGTTGCTCCTCTTGCAACTGCCACCATTAGTTTCTGTACTTTTAGTATTCAGGATTTTCCTGAGCTATCCCAGCGCCTGTATCCAAGATGTCATGAGGTATCACCACCCCGACCCCCAGAGTGGACTCAGAAACAGAAGTAGTAGCTGGAATATTTGCCAGTGAAGAAAGCCTGAGATCTTCGTAAGCATTCAACTAACTACCCATACCCCTCCCAATCCCTGGCACGCTCCCATAATCCACAACCAGTGTCCACTGGGCTTTTTGTTACAGACCAGACACCATGCAAAGAGCTCTACACTAACATGACCTCATCTCATCTTCACAACAACCCTATGGAGTACGTTACTTTAGGACCCCATTTCCAGAGAAGGAGATAGAAAATCAGAGGGTAATAATGCCTCAAGTCATAAGGCCATCACAGAGAATCTTTCTGACTCATTTTACCCTTCTTCTCTCCAACTTCCTACAAAGACGAGTCCTGTTTTGTTTTTGGTTTTTAAATTCCTACCTTGATATTAGACCACATTCCATCAGTAATTCAATCCATCACTGAATTCCCTGACATTTAAGAAGTCACTCATTTAGGTGCTTGGCTACAATTCTATATCCAACAGCTAAATTTTGCCAATATTCCTACACTATGAAAAAAATATGAGTATATTGATAGAACAAAAAATACTCTGTAGATATGTAAGATCAATTTAGTCATTTTACAAGTGAGAAAAATTAAGCCCATGAGTCAATTAAGTCTGGCTCAAAGTAATGTAGCAGGAAGGAATTAGAACCCAGGGCACTTCTCTTCCCAAAGCACTCAGCTCATCCACTGAGACTAACTTGTGTTCAGAAAACAAATCGTGAATGATGGATTTTTTTCTTAGAGATGGCATAGCAGTTGTACCTTTTTTTCCCCTGTATGATGTTTTGACATTTTTGAAAAAAACCTTCCTGACTGGGAAGAGACTGCCCCTTCTAGGGTAAACCAATTCTTCAAGGTAGCAAGGGACTGAGCCAGGAGCTTGCGTCTGAATGCAAACTACCCAATCCAGAACAAAAGTTCTTCTATTCCGCCTAAATACCTCAGAAAGCAATCATCCTAGGGTCAGGTAGCAGGTAAGAGACCACCCCTATTGCAAACTAGCCAACCCTCAACTATTTACCTTGCCCTACCTTGTCTTCCCTCAGAAACTCCAATAAAGGTTCTGGCCAAACCCTGTCACTGTTCCTGCTTCTGTTGCCTGGGGAAGGAACAGCTTCCTCTGGGGCCCTGGTGGCAAGCCATGCCACTAGTTTCCAGAAGAATCATGAGTTAGATTAAACTCTTCTTTCAATGGCATGGACTCTCCATGTCAGTCACTTTTATAAATTAAGACCCAGCCACAGAACAGTGGTGAACAGCAAAGGTTCTGCAATCAGACCCAATGGACTTACCCGACTCCCTTCACTAAGTGACCTGGACGGCTAGTGAGGCCTTAGAAAAGCTCTGGTGATTGAGAAAGACTTCACCAGGCTAAGAAGGCAAGAAAGAACATCCCAGGCAGACGACACATTCTTGGCAAAATCACGAAGGCATGAAATAGCATGGAGTACTCAAAGAGGCATAAGAGGAAGGTATCACTAAAGCGTAATGACCAAGGCACAGGGTGGGGGGATGAAGAGGCTGGAGAGGTAAGCAGAGGCCAAGGATATGTCAGGCTAAGGGCTAACACTTTATCCTTCAGGTGATGAGGAACCAGTGACAGGTTTTAAGCAGGGCAGAGACAGGATTAGATAGTTCTGGTGATCTACCGTCAACTTCTCTGGCTTTCCACCTGCCTGGAACGGCCTCACATCTTCTCTTCAAGTCAAATCCCACATTAATCTCAAGGTCCTGCACCTAATTCACCACTGTTGGGAAGCCTTGTCTGGCTCTCCCAGCCTATGGCGCTCTTCCCTTTCTCTGAAAGACCCTCAGCGAATCTGGTCAGCTCTATCCTGACTCACTAGTTACTACCCTGAATAGTCCTCCAGAGGCAAGTATCTGTGAAGCCACCAGACAACGGATTCTTTCGGGGTAGGGCCTTGTACCCTACTTTGGGACCCCCTTCCAGTAGTCTATACTCAGAGACTGTTCCCTGTTGCCAGCTTGTTGTTGGGAGGCCTCAGAGGAGCCCGCGGCAGCTGTCAGAGAAGTAACAGCTTGCTTAACCTGCACACACTCCACATGTTCAGAAAACAGAAAAAAATTTCTCCTAAATCCTGTACTTCTCCAGAAGGCAAGGATTCCCAGGGAAACTAGGCCACCTGATTCTTGGTTCTCCAGGGGCCTTCTTTCCACTAGCAAAGGCACAAGTAGCTGCTACAAGGGCAAAGCTATTCAATTAGCTCTAGGTGAAGCTTCTTCTTTCCCCACAGGTGTAAATTGGGTGCTGTGCATGTTGTTTTGAACTTGACTCAACATGAGAAGGTATTTATTTCCAGACTGTCTCTGGCTCCAAAGAGGGAGGCAAAGACACATTCAAGGCCTGTAGTTTACCCTGCATGCCCCAGTCCTCTACCTGGGGGAAATCACGCACAGGGAGGGTTTCACTGAGCAACTTACAGGTCAATTCTTCTTCCTGGGCCTGCAGAGAAGAGTGTACCAGACAGTTTCTGAGGTATTTTAAAAGCGGTTAAGAATGCAAACAGCATATGACTGCCAGGCACTGAAGTAAATTTCTCTCAGGAAGAAAAAAAAGTAATTGTAAAATCAACACTATAGAAGCCTACACTTTAAAAAAGAAGTTCGATCTAAGGATGTATCAAATCTTCTGGCAAAACTCCTACCCAATTAGGACAACAGAAACAGAGCATGTTTTCTCTAGTTGTTGCTTCTAAATAATTTAAGCTACATTCATACCACTGTCCATCAATGGATCCCCTTTCATGTTCAGTATATAATGTGCTTCATCATCTGCCCCTGTGCCCTAATTTCATGTCCTGCCACCCCCCAGCATGCCCCATCTCTCTCCCCCAAGCTGGTCTCTGCATTTCCTCAAATGGGCCACATTCTAGCTCATCTCCATTCCTTTACTTACGCTACTCTTGCTTCTTAGAATTTGTTTCCATACACCCTCATTACCACAGTTTTCTGGTTCTCCTATTCCTAAGTACAATAACCAAACTTTACAAGTGCCTCAAGTATCCTGGCATCACATTAGGTCGTAATATAATACATACAAGATGTGCCTCCAAACTCCAGCGCAGACAGCATCCTCTCCAGACACTGTCTTCATCTCTTACTCTTCAGAAGCCAGTGAGGCTTCCCTCCTCTTTAGTCCTTTATTATAGAGGTTATCAGGCTCCACTGTAACCAGCTGGTGAATGCTTAGGTCTCCTTCCAGGCTGTGAGCTTCTTGAAGTCTCATCAGAGCCTTCCATTTGTGTCTCCATAACCCCCATCCCTAAAGCATGACGCTTAGCATGTCCTCAATAAATGCTTATCTAATGAATCAAAAAATGAATGACTACATGGATAGACTTTGCATGGCAATAAACAGTAGCATGGAGATCATTCTGCAGGCATTTTACTGATTATGGTTGAAAAGTTACTAACTTGTATCTTCATCTATTTAACAAATAGAGCAAGGACCCAGAATGACTAAGTTTCTGCCCTCATAGAACTTACATTCTAGAAGGGAAAACAAAAAATAAACAATAAAGTCAACAGACAAAACAATTGCAAACTGTAACAAGTACTGTAAAGAAAAGAAATAAGATCTAGAGATGGAAAATGACAAAGAAAGGCAAGATCTCTGAGATAATGACATTGAAGTGGGACCTACTAGAAGCTGAGGAACTAGCCAGGAGAAGACAGGGGCCACAAAATTCCAGGGAGTGAGAAAAATGTGTGTAGGCCCTAAGGTAGGAAAGAATGGGAGTCTTCATGACCTAAAAGACCATCAGTGGAACTGAAGCATAGTGAAGGAGAGGAAAATCTGGCAGTGGGTTGGAAAGGCCTCCAAAGCATAGGCCTACATGACCTTGCATGCAGGTCACAGTAAGAAATTTGGATTCTTTTCCCTAAGTGTGATAGGAAAAACATCAAAGAACCTCAGCAAGACAATTACCTGATCAGATTTGTATTTAAGAAGATCACCTTTCCTGGGGCACCTGGGCGGCTCAGTCAGTTAAGCTTCTGCCTTGGGCTCAGGGTCCTGGAATTGAGTCCCACATTGGGCTCCCTGCTAAGCAGGGAGTCTGCTTCTCACTCTCCTCCCCGCTTGTGTGCTCACTCTATCTCTGTCACTATCTCTAATAAATAAAATCTTTAAAAAAAAAAAATCACGTTTCCTGATAAATAGGACAGAATAGATCATATTTGGAATAAAGCACATCCCTGAATTAGTCCTACATTTTGCTAGGAATAACTTCATCATTTAAGTCTCTAGTATAGGGGTCAGCAAAGTTTTTCTGTAGAAGGCCAGACAGTAAATATTTTAGACTTTGTGGTCTATATGGTCCCTGCCACAATTACTCAACTCTACTATCATATCACAAGGATGATAAGCAGACAATACATTGATGAATGAGCATAGCTGTGGTCAAATGAAACTTTATTTACAAAAATGGATGGCAAGGTATGTGCAGCTCACAAGCCATAGTTTGCTGATCCTCTGCTATTGAGTGTGGTTAGTCTTTATAATGATTAAGTTGTACCCATCTATTCCTATTTTACTTAGTTTTTATTAAGAGTGGCTGCTGCTAAATTTCACCAAATGCCCTTCAGCATCTATTTATTTCATCAGGTAATTTTCCTCTTTTAATTTGTGACTACATGTATAAATTTCATTTTGTTCAACTTTATTCCTAAAATAACTACTTGATCTTGATGTTCTTTTGATACATTCCTACATTAAATTGGCTGAATTATTTTTATAAGTTTTACCCCTACATGGGTAATAACACTTTGCATCTGACCATCAGCAGAGTACTGAATGAGTGGCTTTTGGTTAAACACCTCAGATTGGAATCTGCTTCTCCACAAAAAACAAGAGAGGAAATGACAACTCAGAAAATATACTGCTTTCCTGAAAAAGGGAAAGATAGATATGTGGTGACTAGTTTATCAGAGCAGAGAAAAACTACAATCTCAACCCCTCTCATAGAGGACATCGAAAAGAGGTAAACTGGCTCAAACCTAACTAGGTTTAGGAATTGAAAGAACCACATATGTCCCAATTCAATGATGGGAGGATTGTTGAAAAGCAGGAGAATTGGTTAAAAGTTTGGTTTAAGAAGCAATTAGTTGGCAGGTTGGGTTGTGGTTCTGATCATGATAGAGTTGTCTCTGAAGATCAGCAAACAATGAAAAGGAAAATTTCAGCCTAGATAGACTTCCACACGCAGGAAAAATACCATTTAAAAAAGAAGGCTTAAAAAGCAAGGAAATTATGACACATGCTATACATTATGCTAAGTTAAATAAGCCAGTCACAAAAAGACAAATACTGTAGGATTCCACTTATATGGGATATCTAGAGTTGTCAAATTCATAGAGACAGGAGGTATAATGGTAATTACCAGAGGCTGGGAGAAGAGGGAAATGGGGAGTTAGCATTTAATGCGTATAAGATTTCAGTTTGGAAGCTGGAAACATTCTGGAAATACATAATGTATGAAAGTACTTAATACTACTGAAATGTACAACCAAAGATTAAAATGGTCAATTTTACAGCATGTGTATTTTGCCACAAAAAATCATTTCCTATTTACAAAAAACAAGAAGGCAAATCTTGAGACTTCTGAGCCTAACTAAACATCATAGATTTTTTTTCCCCACTCCATTAAGTACAACCCTGATAGTAATGTAAGAGGCAACCAAAGTAAAACTCTAAAAGGTGTAAAAAGGTAAACATTTGTTAGGGAAACCTAGAACTGGAGAAACAACATGAGGACAAGGCATCTTATGTCCTCCTACTCTCCCAAATAGAGACCTAAGCCTGGTGTTTTCCAATCTCCAACTCAGCAACAGAAGGTGGCCCAGGTAGATTCATTCCTCCTCCAGATCAAGTGTGAGCCCCCCTGATAACATCAAGGTAAAGTTGAGGCAAGGGGAATCCATCAGAAGCCTTGCAGACAATAAATGGCCAGAGCAAGTGCCCTCCTTCCTACCAGGACTGAGATTACAGTCCTTAACCTAGAAACACCAGGCACTGGCCTGTAGATCTCCTTCTGCTCCTTGAGCAAAAGCAGCAAGGACCCATGGAAGCTCCAGCAGCAGAAAATAAACCAACAGTACCAAGTAGCACCATAAATGCTCTGTAAACCAAAGTGTCACTGGAACCACAGCCTACAAAAGTAAGCCAAGACCTGTGTGCTAAACTTAAACAGGGTGTCTGCCTGCTAAATAAAAGATAGGCTCAACAGTCACCTAACCAATATGTTCTAGATACATTAAAAAATTGCCATTATGCCATGAACCAGGAAAATCACAACACGAAGGAGGAAAGAATCAACTGACACCAATACCACCATCAATCAGATACTGGAATTAAGTGACAAACATTTCACAGCCATCATAAAAATGCTTCAACAGCAAGTACAACTTCACTTAGAACAAGTGAAAAAATACCAAATCTCAGCAAAGGAACAGAAGTTACAAATAAAAACCAGGTAGAAATTATAGAAAGGAAAAATCTAAAAGAAAATTTTATCTTTTTTTAAAGGTTTTATTTATTCCTTTGACAGGGAGAGCACAAGCAGGGGGAATGGTAGAGGGCAAGGGAGAAGCAGACTCCCCGCCAAGCAGGGAGCCCAAAGTGGGGATATCCCAGGCCACTGGGATCATGACCTGAGCTGAAGGCAGATGCTTAAACTGACTGAGCCACCCAGGTGCCCTGCAACAGAAAAATTTTAAATCTCTCAGGGGGCTCAGTGGTAGAGTACCATTCACAAAATAAAGAATCAGTAAACTTGAGAACAGATTTATGGAATTTACCCAATCTGAAAAGAAAGTAGAATTGGGGGGCATGGGGAAGAGCCTCAGGGACTTATGAAACAACTACAAATGGCCCAACATGTGTATCATCAGACTCTCAAAAGGACAGGAAAAGAGAGTGGGACTGAAATAGTATTCAAAGATACAATGTTTGAAAATTTCCCAAATTTCGAAAAACACATAAAAACTACAGCTCTAAGAAGCTGAGAAAATCCCCCCAAAATAAACAAAAATCCAAACACACACACATCATAATTAAACTTTTGAAAACGAAAAGGAAAAAATCTTGAAGGCAGCTAGACAGAAAGGACTTATTACCCACAAAGGAATACCAATTCAAGTAACAGTAGATTTCTCATCAGAAGCCATGAAGGCCAGAAGAAAGTGGCACATTTTTCAAGTGCTGAAAGCAAGGAACCAGAAATTGTGAATTCTATGTATGGCAAACTATTTTTCAGGAAAAAAAAAGGGGGGGGGGAAATCGAGACACTGTCAGATAAAGGTAAATCAAGAGTTATTTGTCACCTTTAAGTAGAAGTCCCACCCTTAAAGAATGGCCAAAGAAGGTACCCCTGAATAAACATTGTTCTGGTCATGCTTAACAAAGATTAAAAGAAAGACACATTATGTATTATAAGAATGCAAAAATATTCAGCACACCAGAAGGTAAAAATCACAAGATCATCAAATCAAAAATTACTAGGCATGTAAAGAGCATGTAAAGGCATGGCCCATGATGAGCAGAAGCAGCCAAACAAAACCAGCCAAAAAATGACACAGACGATAGAATTAATAGACAAGGACATTAAAACAGTCACTGTAACTGCATTTCATGTGTTCAGGAAGCCATAAAAAGACTGAACATGTTAACCAGAGATACGGAAAATATTTTTTAAAAACCTATTAAATTCCTAAAGATAAAAACTACAGTCTAAAATGAACACTAACCAGGATAAGAATAAATTACTCACTGCAGAGAAAAAAAATGAGTGAACTTGAAGACATTCAATAGAAATTATCTGCCAAAAAAGCACAAGTTAAAAAAAAAAAAAAAAGACAATTTCAAGTGACCTATAGTAACTGGAGTCCCTAAAGAGAATGAAACATAGGAACAAAAATATTTTAAAAATAATGGTTGAGTATTTTTTCAGTTGACAAAAGCTATACACCCAGAGATCAAAGAAGCTCAACTGACTCCAAGAAACTTGAATGAAATTACACAAAGACATACTAACATGAAACTATTTAAAACCAACAAAAAGAAAATCTGGAAAGTGGTCAGAGAAAAGAAGTTACAGAAACAATCATAACAATGACAGCAGACGTCTCATCAGAAACAATGCAAGCCAGAAGACAATGGAGCAACATCTTCAAAGTTCTGAAACTAAAACTATCTTTTTTTTTTTTAATGATTTTTTATTATATTATGTTAGTCACCATACAGTACATCCCCGGTTTCCGATGTAAGGCTCGATGATTCATTAGTTGCGTATAACACCCAGTGCACCATGCAATACGTGCCCTCCTTACTACCCATCACCGGTCTATCCCATTCCCCCACCCCCCCTACCCCGAGGCCCTCAGTTTGTTTCTCATAGTCCATAGTCTCTCATGTGAAACTAAAACTATCTTTAAACCCAGAATTCCATACTAAGAAAAAATAGATTTCAAAAATGAACATGAAATAATGACTTTTTCAGATTTAAAAACAAAAACAAACAAAAAACCAATTCATCGGCAGCAGACCTGCACTGCAAGAACTACTAAAGGAAGTCATTCAGGCAAAAGAAAAAAAGATTACAGATGGAAATCTAGACTAATCGACACCAAGCTATGAAGAACACAAGAAGTGGTAAATAAGTGTGGGTAAATATAACACAATATTTTTTAATCTATTAAAATAAAAATGACATTTTAAAGCAAAAATAACACTGCATTGGGGACTTCATAACAAATACAGTAATAAGATGTATAACAATGAGAGTCCAAATGCCAGGAGAGTCGAAATAAAAGTATACAGCTTAATGGTTCTTATAAGATATATGAAGTACTATATTACTTTACAATAGATGGTAATAAGCTATGGTGGATACCATAAACCCTAAATAACCACTGAAATATAATAAAAAAATTATAGATCAAAAGTCAATAAAGGGAATAAAATAAAATTATGAAAGGAGTTGATCCAAACAAAAGCAGAGAATTGGAAAAATGGAACAAAGAACAGGCAGCAAGATGGTCCATATTCTTGACCATAGAATCTGCTTGAAGGAATTCCCACTGACTTAACTGGGGACAACGTGGGCATTAAAATTATTAACTATAACCTATGAAAATGTATAGAAAACTAAGTCCATATGAATATAGTAAGTGAATAAACTGAAGTTTGATGAGGAATGAAATATTTACTTGGTTTCAAAGTGTCTCTCCTCCAAAATACTTATAATTACAAAGGGAGAAAGGAATAACTTTATAAAGAGCTGGAATTTATGGGACTGTATCTTCTACATATGCTTCATCATTTGTTGTTTATCCCTTAATTATCTTCAAGAATGGAGCAGTTTTTGTGATCTATCAGAAACAGCAGAATGAAGTTCTCTGGTTTCCAAGCCTGTATAAAACTCTTCTCAGGGGCGCCTGGGAGGCACAGCGGTTAAGCGTCTGCCTTCGGCTCAGGGCGTGATCCCAGCGTTCTGGGATCGGGCCCCACATCAGGCTCCTCCGCTATGAGCCTGCTTCTTCCTCTCCCACTCCCCCTGCTTGTGTTCCCTCTCTCACTGGCTGTCTCTATCTCTGTCAAATAAATAAATAAAATCTTAAAAAAAAAAAAAAAAACTCTTCTCAACCAAAATCTTACTTAGAAGCATACAGTTTAACAAATAAAAGCAGTATTCTTTCAGAGAAGAATACTGCAAAACCTTAAATTTAACATGTTCCCATTTTAATCAGTAAATAAAATGAAGATGTTTTAAGGAACTAAAATATTGAAACTAGAAGACTACAGTGTAAATTTTACTATTTCATGTGCTGCCTTGACATCTTGGAGCCTGATGGCTCCAAAGGCTTAAGCTCCCTTGCTCTCACCAGGTATGTCCCTCACCCAGTGGAAAGGCTCCTCACCTGACTGGTTTCCCTATGAGCAGGACCAGCTATACTCCACCTGGTCCTCAACCTAACTGCTTTAATTTTCCTGCCAGCCAGTAAAATTATTCAAACAAACCCATCACATCACCTCACAGGAACCAGGGGTTCCCCCATCCTCTTTTTACCACAAAGCCTGCCTCCCACAGCCCTACTCTGCTTCCAAGTACAACCCAACACTATAGCACTTATTTAAAAAAAAAAAAAAAATCCAGAAGAATCAAAACATTGCAAAAATAAAAGCTGTGAAACATCGGCAACTTTACATATAAACTTCGAACTGGAAAGATCTTTGTAAACAAGACAAAACTAGAAGCAATAAAAAATGAAAACCTGTCTACATAGACACAAAATAGCTGTACAAAAAAAAAAAAAAAGTGTAAGTAAAGCCAAAAGACAAAATACCTGGAAAAATGTGCAATATGAATGCAAAAAGCTTATTTCCTAATTTAGAAGACCTTAAATCAGTTTTTTAAAGGACAATACAGTAGACAATAGTCAAAGTCTATAAATAGATAGTCCCTAAGAAAACTAAGACCTTTGTCTATAAACATGACTATAAACATGTAACTATGCTCAACTTCTTAAATTCAAGGAAATATAAATCAAAATAATGAGATGTCGTATTTCACTTATCTGGCAAAAATTTAAAAATTAAAATACCTAGAGTTGGTAATACTGTGTGGAAATAGAACCTTATTAAAGTTCCAGTTGGAACTTCCACTACTCCACTTACTTTTTTTAGATAGTAATTTGGCGGTCAAATTTCTAAACATTCATATATTTTATATATATATATTTCTACACTTACAGGTGTATGCATAAAACTTTTCTGGAAATATATACAAAAAACAGATGAAGAGAGAAGAAATATTTTACTTTCATTGTATGCCTTTCTGTAAGGTTAATTTATTAATTGTACGGGAAATATATATGAAGTTTAAAGGTGATTAACATGTCAGGTACTTGGCACAAAGTAGAAATACTCAATAAATGTTCATTTTGTTCTCCCATAATGTTGAGAACTCATAATTCTCTGGGACCCACCAAACTCATTTTAATTTAAGCTCATAGCTTTTATTCTTTATGGACATAAACAACAACTCAGGATCTTAAAGTGAAATATTTCTAGAGAGAAAAGACATTTAGATCATCCTCCTAACTTTACTTTTTCTTTACAGATCTATTTAATTTTTCGATTTCTGAACATTTAAATTTTTTCCTCCGAAATCCTAAACACTAGCATTGTTGATGTGATTTTTTTCTTTCTAATTGGCTTCCCCTTCCCCCAGATTGTCTTGATACAAAAGAGAAATCCAGGGGCAATCTCTTGATTATCAGAAATAGAAATTTTCACTCAGAAGGTTACATATTTTACTGATTTTTTTTTCCTACATTACCTCTATTCACTTCTCAAAGAAGCAAACTTTGAGTCATGAGCAGCAGTAGCTAATGTTATGAAATAAGCCAACAGACATCATCTTATCTAAGAGTCCACTGCTGAACTGCACTTAGATTCAAATGGTCCAAGCCCACCTGGGCTTCCAGCAGCACTCGCTGCCTGGACCAGCCTCCTCCTAACACTAGAGCTGTCTGCGCCAGGATCCAGGCCAAATTCCAGCCCAGGACCCCACATCCAAGTGCGCTTCTCATTTTTTCATCGCGGTTCTGTAGTTCCTTACTGTCTGCTACTTAGTATTCCTGCATGTTGCTAAACAGCTGCCATGTTGTTCCCCTAGAGATACGTTCCTAAATATCCTTACCTATTTCACAGGGCTGTTATAAAGCTTAATTAATTAGTGTTTCCTGAATGCCTTGAGGTTTTCAGATGAAAAGTGCTAGGCTGAAGTGTAGAGTCTCGTTAAATCTCCAGTTTCATCCTGGCGATTGAAGCAGCTCACCTGGGCTGGACTCCTGACAGGGTACACTCCAGTCCCCTCTGCCGCCCTCACCTCAAGTCAGCCTTCTGAGAGGGGACGGGGTATTCAAGACATCACACAGGGCTACAGGCCAAAACCACATTCTTCTCCTTCAACCAGCTTGAGAGTGATTAAGATAGGATGAATTTTCTCATAGTAAGCCACAAAATAACCCTTCAGATTCCAGAATGGACCTAAAAGTTTTTGTTGTTATTGTTGTTGTTGTTTTGGCATCTGGGCAAAAAGGGCCACAGAAGCTGCAGAATAGGATGTTGAAAAGAAAAAATAAAATGCCATGACAACTTGTGATAAAAAAGAAAAAACTGTGAAAAACATGAAGGCTCTCAGGGGAGCAAAATAGATGAAGAGGCATTTCAAAGAGTAGGATATCCAAAAGTCATATAAAAACCTACAGAACATCACTAATAAACAGTGAAATGCAAATTAAAATATTGAAATATTTGCTACCTGTACAATTGGCCAAAACCTTCCCATTCTGTGTGCTGGCAAGGCTGCAGAGTCAAGAGAAATCTTAGGAATTGTTTTGGAGCATATAAATTGACATCATTGCTTGAGAAAAAATTTAGTAAAGTTGAACATGTGACCATCCTAATACCCATAAATTCCACTTCTCAGTAAAGAAACGTTTGCATGTGTGCACAGGAAAAGCTTAAAATTTTAACAGCAGCCTCATTTTTAATTGCCAAAAAATGGAAAACAATCTAAAGATTCATCAAGAGTAGACTAAAAGTAAGGTTGGCATAACCAAATAAGGCAACACTCAATAACAGGAAGATAAAGGAACTAGTTATCGTATCAACATGGGTAAATTTCATAAACACAATGTTGAGTGAAAAAAGACAGTTGCTACAGATCCATAAAGATAACTTCATGTGAGGGTAAAAAAACATGTAAAAGAACACCACATTGTTAAGGTATACACACTTAGAAAACAAAATTTTAAGAAAATACATACAAATGATAAACTCCAAATTCAGGAAAAGGGGTGGTGGGGGACAGCTGGCATTTAGGAAAAGCACGCAGAGAGTTTCAACACAGTGGTGGATAGATGGGGGTTAATTACATGATGCTTTTTACATTTTTATCTTCATACTGCTTACACGCGTGCAGTATTTCTTAATAAAAACTATTCACCCTTCACCTTTACATGTTCATGTGACCAAAGTATTTCATAACAATTTAATGTGTAAGGAACAACATGAAGAAAGCTCAGAGGCAAAACGTGGTGAGTCGAAAGGAAAGGACTTGAAGAGAAGGCAGTCAGGAATGTCGCACATCCGGTCTGCAGCTCCGCGCTGTTTGCAGGGACGCACGTGAGCTGTACGCAAGCTTGCTTTAGTGTGCCCGAGTCACACCCCGAACAGCGCTGCCACAGCACACGTCCTCGAAACCTGTTACTGCACAGGGAATGTTACAGCTACCTTCAAGTTACATTTGAAAATTGTAGCATTTACTTGTAAAAAAGAAAAGAAAAACACTAATTTCCCCAGCCCTCAGAGCAGTGATTTGCCAACATTTTATACGAGTCCATATAAAATGTCACGTAGAATTCTAATCTATCAACAGATAAAAACTGATCGCCTACAGTGGGAGCCTGCACTCCTACCTTCCTTCCCCTTCTCTGTGGCAGTCTCCAAGCACCTCTGCAGGGTCCTGGGACTTCACAGAACACAACTGGAATATCGTTGCTCTAAAAGGTCACTTTCTGGGGCGCCTGGGTGGCTCAGTCGTTGAGCGTCTGCCTTCGGCTCAGGGCGTGATCCCGGGGTCCTGGGATCGAGCCGCGCATCAGGCTCCCTGCTCCACTGGGAAGCCTGCTTTTTCCTCTCCCACTCCCCCTGCTTGTGTTCCCTCTCTCGCTGGCTGTCTCTCTGTGTCAAATAAATAAATAAAATCTTTAAATAAATAAATTAATCAAATGGCACTTTCTGAAGTATGTTTTGCAGAAACAGCAGTACTGAGAAATGTTCTCTATTAGCGAGATGTCATGGTCACATCCACTGAGATACACTATACACTAGCAGTCTTGGATGTTCACAACGCATATTAAAGGTCCAGACAAGTCCTGCAACAAACTGCTTTAACTTTGTTTAATCCATTATTTCTCAAGCTTAGGTGACCACAGAACACTCTTCCTCACAAAAGATCTTTATTATTAGTCCATGGAACACTATGCACTCTTTTAGAAACACATGGTTTAGAACATTAAATAAATGTGTTTTTCCAAGAAGCTATCTTCCAAAACTTTGTTCATTTTCAATATAATAAAGTTTCTAATGATATTTTTACATTGTCCAAACCCTTACTTTTTCAAATCCTTATGTTTTCCCCTAGTACTTTCTCTATTAAAAACTTACACATTGCAATGCCTCCAGCAAGATTGCCTCAGCTACGTGGGGGGGGGGGGGGTTATCATAGTATTTTAAGGGTTTTTTTTTTTTTTCTATTTCTGTAAAAAATGTCATTGGGATTTGATAGGGATTGTGCTGAATCTGTAGATCACTCTGGGTAGTATGGACATTTAACAATATTAAGTCTTCCAATCCTAGGACATGGGTGTCTTTCCATTCATTTGTAACTTCCTTAATTTCCTTCAATCTTTGCTACATCATTCTTTCATCTTCTTTCATCTTTTTTCATCTTCCCTGCTAACGGTCTAGTTCTCAGTGTGCAAGTGTTTCACCTCCTTCATTAAGTTTGTGCCTAAGTACTTTATTCTTTTTGATTCTATTGCGACTGGGATTGTTTTTGTTTCCTTTTTGGATAGTTAATTATTAGTGTATAGAAATGCAACTGATTTTTGTATACTGAATTTGCATCCTGCAACCTTACTGAATCCATTTATCAGTTTCAACAGTTTTTTGTGGCACCTTTAAGGTCTTCTATGTATAAATCATGCCATCTACAAACCAAGATAAGCTCACTTCTTCCCTTTCTATTCTGATGCTTTTATATGCGTTACACTTCCTGATTTTAAAATACGTTACAAAGTTACACTTGTTAAGACATTAAAACAGACATACGGGCCAATGGAGGAGAATACAGAGCCAAAAAATAAACCCACACATTCACAGTCAATTGATCTTCCACAGGCTGCCAAGAATACACAATGGGGAAAAGATAATCTCTGAATAACCCAAATCGAAAAATGGCCAGAGGACTTGCATAGACACTTCTCCAAAGATGACATACAAATGGTCAACAAGCCTATGGAAAAATACTCAACATTTTTAAACACTGGGGAAAACAAAACCACAATGAGTTATCACCTCACACCTGTTAGGATAGCTGTTCAACAATACCAAATACAAAAAAGTAATAAGTGTTGGCAAAGGTGGAGAAATTGGAGCCCTTGTACAGAGCTGGTAGAAATGGAAAATGGCACAGCTGCTGTGGAAAGCAATATGGTGGCTCCGCAGAGAAATTACAATTAGAACTACCATAGGACCCAGCACTCCCGCTTCTGGGTATGTCTCCAGAAGAAGTGCAATCAGGATCTCAAAGACAAAGCTGTACTTCCACGTTCACTGCAGCATTATTCACAAAAGCCAAGGAAGGGAAACAACTTTAATATCCACTGATGGATAAATGATCAAGAAAATTTGGTATATACATATGATGGAATATTATTCCGACCTTAAAAAAAGGAAATCCTGCCATATGTGACACCATGGATAAACCTGAAAAGTAAGCTAAACGAAAGAAGACAGTCACAGAAAGCCAAATGCTGCATGACTCTTCCTATGGGAGAGATCCAGAATAAACTCCTAAGAAACAGGATGGAATGGTGGTTGTGAGGGGTGAGAGGAGGAGGAAAATGGGGAGTTGCTGTTCAATGGGAACTTGTGGTTACACGAGTTCTAGAGATCTGCTGTACAACACTGTGC
The DNA here is from genome assembly GCF_023065955.2 of Ursus arctos. NCBI lineage: Eukaryota > Metazoa > Chordata > Mammalia > Carnivora > Ursidae > Ursus > Ursus arctos. The sequence goes on along the minus strand of NW_026622786.1, from coordinate 31,372,179 downwards.
CTATAATTAGCAATACTGTGTTGCACATATAAAATTTTAGGATGGGAGATCTCATGTTAAATGTTCTTACAGTTTTTTAAGTAAAAAAATAAACTTACACATTGCATGTTGGTTACCTACTTATTTGTTCAACACATAGATACTGACTGCTTATCCATAGGAGGCATTTGAAATGCAAGGATGCATGAGACCCACATTTTATCTTTAAGGAGTGCACTGTGTTGCATTTTTTTTTTAAGGCGGACATGCTGTTGACAAAAGAAAGCAAACTCTTCGAGCATACACTGAACTTAAGTGAATTTGCTATTCCTGCCATGTATCAAGCCCCTAAAAGTTTTCAAGCTGCTTTCTGACGGCATGTTTAATGGTATGAGTGCATCTATGGCCAAACGTGCTTAAGATAAGTAGACACTTAATAAATACTTGCTAAATTAAGGAATGAACCAACACCCAAACTGTATGGAACAAACACATTGAGCGGCCAGGACAGAACTCAGCCAGAGATAGAGATTAGCAGCACTGGAAAGGTCTAGCAAAGCTGAGAGGGGCAATATCCACAGAACATTTTAATGAAGTGCAGGTTTCCATCCTAGCTATTTGTTTTAATTATCCACCTCTTTAAAAATAGGGCTTATTTTTCAAGAATTAAAATTTCCATTAAAATGTTAGAGTTTACCAAATCCAGAGAGACTTGGGTGTTTTCTGGAAAAGTTTTAATTAGAGTCTCTTTTATTTGCAAGAATTTATTGCCAAAATTGTAGAACACTGATTTAGGAATTTATAAGAAACTGAGGTATGAAAGTAAAACTATAAAATTTTCCTTTGGAATATGGAACTTTCCCTCATTTTTGAAACAAGAAATTTAATTCAAGCAGGTACATAACACAATCTCCCCAATTAACAGCAAACACAGACTTCTTCAGATGTATGAATAAATAGCCCTCAACTGACTGCATGACTTTCCATGAATAAAATGTCATGTGGGCAGATGTGGGAGCCTTTTCTTATGGCTTTTAAAGGATGAACATTTAACACTAATAGGTAATATTAATGACCCCAGCAGTCCAAACATTCCAGTGTCGGGAAATTTTGGAGTTCCCTTTTGATATTTCCCTAGTAATAGCAGAGCACAGTCTACTGAAGAGAATTGTCTAACTTAAATTGGCGATTGAAGAAGGTAGTGAAGATCTAAGAAATTTTTCCTATCTTGACAACGCTATCTGAGCCTTTTTGATATATTACAACCAACCCTTTTACTCCAGAACAGACAGCCATTTGATAGATTTTTATGCTCCTAGAATCTTGAGCCACTCATTCATTCAATCCATCAAGAGGAGTACACACAGAGTGAGGGAAGTTCAAAGAAAGACAAAATTAGGTATTTGCCCTTGGAGAGCTTACAGTCTCATTGGAGAGAAAAAGAGAACATCTGCAGTTTAATAACAAAACAACATGGCAACCAAGTGATATTATAAGAAAATAAATGGTAAGGGCCAAAATTCTAGAGTAGGAAAGTGAGGGATATAAGCTTTCAACTGTCTACAAGTTCAGACAAGGGGGAAGCTGCAGGAAGATGAACTGGTCATAGAGATTTCACAGTGAAGGCAACCTGACCAAGCCTCAAGGATAAAAGGATTTAGAGAGCCTACAAAGAGGTGGAAGAACATACCATAGATAGAAATCTTTGTAAATGAAGCCTCATAGAATGCTGGATCTAATACAAAACATCCAAAATAAACAGACTAAACCAACACGTTTGGGTACTTATAAAAGCCCAAGCAAGAAAACCAAAGTACATCAAAAACATTGTGCTCAGCACCTGAGCACGGCTTCCTTTGTGAAGTTCATACACGTCCCTAAATCCCTAACATCCAGCATTTGTTAATAACATGAATGTTTTTTAAATAAATGGGTGGAAAAACTGTGGAATGTGAACCAAAGTCCTACTACATTCCAGAGCATTCACAGCGTGGAGCTCCTTCAACAACAAGCTGATGTAGTCGATAGTGGAAATTCTAGAACAGGCAAATGGCCAAGCCAGAAGATGAACAGAGAGTGAGAGCAGGGAGGACACCTCAAGGAAAGCGCCAGTCTCAACACCACACAAATCCAACCAGGGGTTTTCATTTAAAAAGGGAGATGAAAAGATAATTCAGAGAAACATTTCAAAAGAGGACTGGAGTGGTGGTGACAAATTAACATGAGGGGGAAGTAGAAGGGAAAACACATCAGACTAGGCGTAATACAAGTGGGATCCAGTCCCAGCTCTGGGTCTTTGGCAAAGACACGACGCGGGTCTCTCCTTACTCATTTATAGCGCTAGGAAGTAGGTAGAAACATTACTATGTACTCTTTTTGAGGACCTACTTGGTGCCGGGCACCGAGCAAAGGCAATTCACAAGTTTATCTCTGGATCCACACAGAAGGCTTTAAGAGAGGCCGTGCCAGGCCCATTTCACCGATGAGGTAGCGGAAGCTCAGAAAGGTATAGTAAAGCGCCTGATGGGACATAGCTAGTAAAGTAACAAGAGAATCTGGGAGTTTAGACTTGGTCTCTGCATGCACAGGGAACCATGCGGGACAAACATTCATTACCATATAAAGGTTAATCACTACTTCATTCTGAGAAGTCCTGTATCCTCTTTCTCTAAATCATTTGGGTAGTCAAGACTTCCCTTCCCTCCGTCCCTCTAAAACACTGTATTAGTGTTCGCCAAATAGCCACACACGCCTTTATATTGCCAGATGCCCTTTCTAGTTAACCTGACTGTTTAGCCAGCAAGAGGTGGGTAGAAGCAATGTAAGCCACTGCCGTACTTGTATCCTAAAAGCAAAACAAGGGCTTGATAGTTTCCAGTGAAAAGCCCTCCATATGTAAATTCTCTCATTTGACTCTCACAGCAAACAACTGGAGTTATTAGACATGATTACAGGTAAAGAATCGTCGTCACAAGCAGATTAGACAATGTGATGATTCTGTAGGTAAGAGAAGGACTCTGAAGGCATTGTGTCTTTCATTTCTGTGTCCCAGCACCCACCAGTGCCTGAGGGCATCTGGCTGCCTAGCTGCTGAATGTAATTACTTTTGTGTAGAAACGTAAGTTTCAACTGGACACAGATAGTTCTAGTAAACAAAATTCATTCAAATAATTCAAAAGGTTAGCAGTTTTTCAAAGCTTGATCGTATTTTGTCATTTTTCCTCTCCTTAATCTAAATTCTTCAGTTTACAACCAACGTCAACTTTAGTAGTTTCACATAGGACAGCATGATCTCTTTCTCTCCTAATCCCAACCCTTCTCTTTCCCCCCATTCGGTGACAACTTCATCCACAGAGTGAACCCATCTCCTACTCCCACCCTATACTTGGCAAACCGGAACCAATATCTTTTACAGGCCCATTCTCCTGGGATGGTGTAGGGGGATCCTGGGATCCCTCTTCTGGACCCTTATGGACATTTCAGAATGTTAAGGAAACTTAGTTGGATTCTATCCTGGATCTCTCATCATTATAGTCAACTGTGCAACTCTCTTTCTTCTCTGAACTGGCTCCCCCCCCCCCACTGGAACTTAGCGAGAAAATGGCTTCTACTATGAGCCCGCCTTGTGTGATAACAAAAATAGAAATGAATGGTGAAGAAAAAAAATCAAAAGCTTTGCTCTTTGAGATATAATTTAGTGTCTGGCAGGAATAATTCAAGAAAATTGTGTCCACTTCCTGATCACATAACTAAACAAACAATGAGGGGGGATGTCCTGCTGAGAGACATTTTCACATTAAAAGGTGCTAAAAATGGGCTAGATCTCCTCACAGCCCTGTTGGAGGCCTCCGTTCAATTTTTAGTCATTTCCTCTCTGTCCCCAGACTGGTAGCAACTGGCGAGGCAGAGGGAAAAGGAGAGGCTGCACGTCTGTGCTGAGCCACTTAACAATTCAAGCCATGACTGGGCAAGGACGGAGTCTTGTCTCTTCTAGTCATTTGCAGACGGCTGCAGGGAGGGAGGCCGAGAGACAAGAGAAAGAGAAACGATTAGAAATCGTCTTAGGACTCTTGTTAGGTAGATATCTAAAATGAGTCGAAATCTTCCTCTGAGGTTCTGCGTCGGAGGATCTATATGCATTAGGCCTTCACTGTTGACCAGACGCTACAGAAAACACAGAAATTACATATGCTGAGACATCCAGCATAGACACAGCCTCTCCTGCAAAGCTATCAGTGTTGTCTTTTTGAGTCTTATGAACAAAGACTTGCTGAACACGCCAACACCAGAGCCATGGTTAATAACAGCCTTCTTTAAGTCCGCGTGGCGGCAGACCTTCCCCTGGAAAGGTCATGTCCTCTGCATCCACATTGTTCATGCAGGAACCCACCCAACAAATAGTCTGAGCACCCCCTCCGGGGCAGGCCTCACACCAGCGCTGGACACGTAACAATGGAGGATACTTGCCTTTTGGATTCAGAGTCTAGGGCAGGCTTTCCCAACGTTTGGAGTCGATGAATTCTCTGTGGTGGGCGTATCCTGGGCATTGTAGGGTGGGGTTAGCACTTTAGCAGCATCCCCGGCCTCTACCCACTAGATGCCAGTAGCCCTCTGCCTCAGTTGTGCTATCAAAATGTGACCTCGAGAAACACGTCCAGACGTTGCCAAATGTCCCCTGGAGGGAGGTTGGCAAGATTCCACAGCCACTGGCCCAAGGAGAGACAAGGCTTTGTAATCAAATAATCACAATAGAATGATAAGGGCTATTCTGCAGGAAGTACTATGGGAGCACTCAGAAGGGAGCACTTTGGGTGGAGAAAGAGGAAGATTAATACCTTCATTGTGTGAAGTGCGCTCCAGTGACCAAGCACGGAAAAGAACAGACAATAATCACAGCAGACAACACCTAGCACTACTGAGCACTTTCCACGTGCACGCACTGTTCTAAACATTTTGCAGACATTTAATCCTCACAACAGCCCTAGGAGATACATTCCATCATTACCCTCCTTTGAAAAGAAACAGGCCTAGAGAGGTTACGTAACTTGTCCAGTCCACAGAGCCAGTCAATAGTGGAGGTGAGATTCAAAATCCAGTCAGCATAGCTCAATAACACAGCTAAAAATTTTTAGAATTTAAAAAAGGTAGTCTGGCTTCAGCAAACATATTTCTAAACAAAATAGGTAAGAAGACAAAGAGCCCTGAACACACAGAAAGGATAAGCACTGCCAGGAGTGAGAAGACAGAGGGGGGGAAAAAAGCACTTTGTATTATAAACATCAAACTTGCTAAGAGACTAGACTTAATTATTCCCACCACAGAAGAGAAATGATAATTATGTGATACGACAGAGGTGTTAGCTAACACTACGGTGGGAATCATATTGCAATATATAAATCTATCAAATCAACGTGTTGTATACCTTAAAAACTTACACAACACTGTAAGTCAAATATATTACAATTTACAAAAAAAAAAAAGAATGAAAGAAGGAAAAAGAAAGCATGGAGCAAAAAGGAAGGTTGTCAAGAAGAGGCAATGCTTAACCACTTGCAGAATTTGTATCTTAGAGACAACATGACTAGAAGGAAATCAGGACGGGTGACAATTTGCAGGCAAATTTGTACTTGCAAGACTTATGGATGTAATACACTTTGAACAGAATATTTAACCTCAAAACCCAAATAATTCTGCTTAGTATAGCCCCATTTTCTGTACTTCTCAAGATGGGGTACCCACAGGAAATAGAGTGGTGTACTAGGGGGGAATAAAGCTTTAGGATAAATGTAGCTTGTTTTGGAGTGTTCATGTTTTTGGAAGTTTAATATTTTACAAAAATAGAACCGGTGTATTGTAAATTTTGCGTTAGTTAAGATAAACTCAAGCTTTCAGGAAATTTCAAGGTTGCTTTGTCACTGCCCCCAGTCCTCCAGGCCCCAGGGGGACGCATGCATGCTCTTTCCCCATTTAGGACACTGTGAAGGAAAGAAGCTAAGAACCGCATCCTACAGCATAAGCATTTTTGACTGGTTGGGCTTATTTCTTAGAAATCGCAAGTTAGAACAACTGGGCCACGGTCTTATTTTCATTAAAACCAAGCCAGCCCAGATGGGCTATGCCATTGAGAATAGGCTTAGGCTAAGCTACGTGGCACTTTTCGTGGCCAGTTTATGATGCCAACTTGAGAGAGGATCCTCCTGCATCAGTCTAGAACCAGCTGCTTGGGATGAACATTCTAAGAAGAAAGCAGAACCAGGTCTTAAAGACTCCCCCATCAGTGCCCTGCCTTAATCTGAAAAGCTCAAAATGCAGCCAGGCCTGCTATCAATGCTCACCTCAGGCCTTTACATTTTGTTCTTCCCTCTGCCTCAGGGGCTCTTCCTCCTGAGCAGTCTTTTGACTCTCACCCTCACCTCCTTCAGGCCACTACCCAAACGCCACTTCCTCATTAAAGCCTTCCCTGACCATCCTACTTAAAAATCAGAAATACCTTCCTTCTTCTCAGTCCTTGTCATAACACCCACTACCACCTAATAGTCTACATACCATACTTGCTAATTTTTTTTTTATTGTCTATCCTTCCACCACGTCCAGAATATTAGCTCCCCAAAGGTAGGAATTTTTATGTGCTTTGTTCCCTACTGATACTCTCTAGCACCTAGAAAACAGCAGTAAATATTTGAGGGATGAATCAATTATATCATTTAATCTTCACAAAGATTACATCTTCTAGTGCTTCTCTCAGGTGTGAATCCTGCCGTCAGTGTTGTGTCGATCGTGACAATAAATAACCTTAAGTCCAAGAGTCTAAGGCTCCTGTAAACAAAGTTTAAACAAAAGAAATTCATTTCTCACAGTTATGAAGGGTAAAAATCCAAGATCGGAAGGTCAACATAGAGTCTCTTGAGAACCCTCTCCTGGGCTGCAAAGAGCCTTGTTCTTGCAGTGTCCTCACATGGAAGAAAGAGAGAGGGTTGGCTCTTTTCCCCTTCTGATGAGGATACTGATCCTATCATGGTGGTTCCATCCTCACAACCCAATTACCTCTCAAAGCCCTCACTTCCTACTACCATACTACTGAAGGTTAGGGTTTTAACATACGAATTCTGGGAAGACACAAACATGCCTTCCGTTACACCAAGTATTCAATCACACATGTTGGCTCCCTTTCTAAAATTGGTACTATCATTCAGTGATACTCTCTAAATGAGCAAATTGAGATTCAGACAGGTAACTAACTTGCTCAAGGTCACAGAATTAGGCATTCAACTCAGAGGTCTATCCAGCTCCAAAATTATGTGCTTATAAATTCAATGAATATTTTGTTGATAAAAAATAATTAATAGTACTATTGTTACCACACTTTTCATTAGGAAAAATGACTTCCCATCCATTATCTCATTGGATACTCACAACAACCTCACAAGGGTATTAGCAAATATGTCACACTCTCACCCCCTCACAAAAGTGAAAACGGAGAGTCTGAGAATTGACCAAGTTGTCCAAGGTCACCTACCTAGAAAAGAGAGACCAAGGGGGTACTATAAAAAGCTCACTGCCCCTGTCAACAAGTTTGGCCAAAGTCATCCATATATACACCCAATGACATGACTTCAAGTCTAGCAATCCTGTATGACGTCAGGCTAAGTTATGGGATTCTTCATACACATTAATTTCTTCTATTACATGTAAATATTTATATCTAAGCTGCAGGTCCAGTCTCAAAATGTAAGAGACTGGACAGTTCCCTATTTGAATAAATAGAACCAGGGCAGGGTACTCAGCCCCAATACAATGTTTCCTGGAAGGGGGCGGTAATGTGTTTTAGCTCCAGGGGGTGGCAGCAGTGACAAAAAGAACAAAGTCTTCAAAGTTGGACATAAGCACTCCTAGTGCAGTTTGTGGGAACAGTTATGGATTGTTCTATACAAGCCCAGCTCTAATGATGAGATAGGGCAAACATTTTATACAGGAGTAAAATCCGGAAGGATTTCTGAACACGTTAGGGAAGGCAGACACTACGAAAGTCTAAGGCTAGATATATTGACCTTTGGGAGACTAAGGTACTGTCTTTTGAAAAGCTTTCTGGGAAAGGACGCATTATCGAAGTCTCAAACTGTCAGACAGGAATAGACTCCACACCCCAGATGGCACCGTATTTTGATCGCCTGTTCACATGTGTTTTCTGATCACCCCATCCCACATCACTTATATGTAAGCTCCTTGAAGGCAGCGAATTGGTTGTTTCTCTTTGTGTTTCAAGTACTTAGCACAAGACCAACTGAGCATGATAATAACTTGTCAATAAAATTAAACAGGTAAGATCTTTATCACGGCATTTGTATAGGCATCTAAGATCCTGCTACTAGCCAACCATGAACTTCCATATAGACAAATATTACTCTTTACTTTGTATTCCTACTCTTAGCACTGGGCCTGGTACATTTTAAGCATTCCAAACTTTTTGCAATGAATGTTTGCCTGGATGAATGGACGTTACCAGAGTTTCTTACCACGATTCATTTCCTTAATGAGGTGCAACATTTTAAGATACAGGACACTTATCACCCAGATCTTGATTTCTAATGCCATTCTTTAATAAAACAAACCAGACATTCTTGGAGAAATTACTCTAGCCAATTCTGGGGGAGGGAATATGGAAGAGGAGTCTGGAACATCTTACGGTGTTGGAAAATAAGTAAAAAAAAAAAAAAAAGTTTGTCAACGTGACACAGGAGCCGATGACAAAGCTCCCAATGGCCAAAACAATTTAAGCAACCCAATAAACATAGTATTGGAGTATAAAATAAAAAGTATAAAATGAATATTGATGAGTCCATACGGATATAAATGACTGAATAAGTTGGAGAAAAGAGAAGAATATTCTAGACCTAAGAATTCTAAGTAATTTGGGGCACCTGGCTGGCTCAGTCAATAGAGCATGAGACTATCTCCAGGTTGTGAGTTCAAGCTCTCACATTGGGGGGTAGAGATTACCCAAAAGTAAAATCTTTAAAAAAAAAAAAAATTCTAAGTTATTTCTATAGGATAACTCCCCCATCATGGTGATGGAAGATAACTTCCCACACCTTTAGTATGGTCTGGGCACAGTGACTTCCTTTCAAAAGGAAAAGTAAGGGGGGAATAAAAGAGTAACTTTACAGTGAAGAAACATGACACACACTACACCACTCAAGGGATCAAGGTTAACCACCACAGTGACACCATGTTGATAGGATGTACACCTGATATGTGATGAGAATGGCACTTTTTATCCGTGGTCTTCCTCCCCAAATCCCATAACCCCACCTTATCACAGGAAAAAACATCAGACAAATGGAAAGATATTCAAACAAAAACAAAAAACAAACAAAACACCAAACATCTGACCAGTACTGAAAACCATCAAGGCCATCAAAAACAAGAAACTTATCCCGTCCAAGAGGGTAAATAAATGTAATGTGGTATCCTAGATGGGACCCTAGAACAGGAAAAGGACAGCATGGAAAATGTGAGAAAATCTGAATAAGTTAGAGTCTCTTTTAAATGTGTCAATAGTGGTTAATCGTGACAAGTGTGCTATACTAATGGAAGATGTTAATAATGGGGGAAACTGGGTGTGATGCATATGGGAACTTTTTGTACTATCTTCACAACTAAAAATAGTTTAAAAAAAATCAAAAGTTCATTTTTTAACAAGTATAGGAAAAAAAAGATATCACATACATAAAATGATACTCCAGTGCTCCATCACAAGAGATTTCGGTAAATTCAATCTCCAAAGCAATGAGTTACTCAGGACTTCATTTCTGCCAGGATGCTTCAACAATCAAGTCCTCTATCAGAGCAGTTAGATGGCTGCTACTGCCCAATGTTCATCATTTCTAGGTCCTCAAATAATATTGTTTCCCTTCCCTATAGTCCACTATCGGAACTCACCATGAAGTAGGATTCATAAGGCCTTGTCTCCAAAGCCACTTCTCTGTGACTGACGTGGTTACTGAAATTCTTCCTACTTTGAATTTTTCCCCCCATAGCCAAGGAAGACCTCTTAGTAAGTACTCCGGCCTCTGCTGGCCTGTGTTACCATTCCCTTCTCTTCCAAGGACTGCCTCCCTCTCCCCTTCAAGCTCCATAATCACTGCTTGCCTCTCTGAATACACCCTGAGAAACCAAAATAATAGTCGAGCCCGGGGGTTGGCCAGGCATGGGAAGGAGGGCTGGACAGGTGCAGAAACCCAGCTGCTGGGCCTACCTCAGACTTGGCCTTTTCTTTCAATGATCTGAGTCATTTCCTCTGGCCCCTCTTTATCCAATTGAGATGAAAATGTGCCTTTCTATTTGAGTCTCAGTGCTCCTTTGGTGTCTAAAGTCTACCTTTATCCTTTTGGATTCGTCACTGATTCTGAAGGGAAAGATAAAGTTAAGCCCATGGAGCCTGCCTAAGGCCTCAAACTACTCAGCATGGCGGGAGGCCACAGTAAAACCCTTTCTCCCTCTTCTCCTCGAGGTAAGCCTGTCCATCAACAATTACCCGCCATTTGTAGAGCTGGTGGCGGGAACACCTTCCCAAACCCCCAAACTGCAAAGCAGCCCCCTCAGAAACCTAGATATTTGCAAGCACCGTCACAGAGGAGAATTACTGGAATGGAAGCAGGTATCATATCTGAATCATATTTGAATGCATTCCTCAAGCAACACTCATTAACATGGGAAGCCCATTTATTTCAGGGCAGCCACTTCTCAAACCGAGAATTCCTGTTTTATTTCACTTTGATGCAACTCTAAATTAGATTGTAAACAAGGACCTGTGAGGAAACAGAATCAAACGCAACTTTCATAATTATTAGAAGTGTTCACTCTCATTAACAAGGGGTAATTGTTTCTGTTTTGTAAATTGATCTGAGATGAAAGGAGTTAGTTAATAATTTATACTGTACTATGGAAAGGGGGCTGTGAAAAGACTCTACGGAAGGATTTGAATTAAACAGCCTTTCACCCTTTTAATATCTCACAAGAGATTCTTCTGCACTGGTTCATTTAATTTAGTGGACACCGCAGTGTGGCCCATTGATTGTGGACAAAACTTCTGAAGGGCCTGGTGTGCACCCCTGTTAAAACGTGGGAAGAGAGTAAAGTTGGATGTGAATTAATTTGATTCTGTACATAATTCTTTTTCAATGGGATTCTGTGTCCCATTGCAAAGGCATGAAAAAAGGAGACACTGAGTTTGATTGCTCAATATTCATCTACATTTTCCTCTCTATGGGCACAATATGCTTGGCTTAATTAACTTTTCTCAAAGGTGAAGCAGTGCGCACCATCTGCTGTGAGACAATCACATTTGTATGCCTCTCAGAGTAATCCCTTTACTACTGAAAACAGCTATCATATAGTAGCCAAAACCCAAACTTTCAAACATTTTTTGGCCTGGGAGTGCAAGACCAAACCCATTCTGGTCCAGAAGCACAGAGCTGGAAGACAAGCACAGAGGAGAGGCAACGGTTGTTGTTTTGTTACAATCCAGCTCCTTGCTCGCGAATGATGTGGAGTTTGCCTTGTCTTCCCTACGCCACCAAATTAAAAATTCTACATGCTTCATTTAAAGCCCAGCTCAAGAACAACTGCACAGCGGGAGCATCCTCCTTTTCTCCTACCTCTTAATTTCAAACCTACAGAAGAATAGGCAAGTGCACCATGAAAAGAATCATCGAGTCACTCAAAATCCCAATGCAAAATATTGAGGCAAAGTTTAGCCATTTAATTTTTTAATCAAGCCTCAAGGACCACACAGTGTTATCAAGGGCCTGCTGAACTTGCTGGAAAGCTGGGTCATTATTTGATCTTTGTGGCTGGTAATCTGATTATCTCATTGTGGAGGTAAACTTCAGACCCAATCTTGTTAGCAGCTGGCGAAGTTGGATTACTACAGCTACTGAACTGGAAAATGAACTGGGCAGTCCAGCTTTAGCCTGGCTCTCTTTGAGCCCACAGTTGGCTACTTCAGGGTATATACTTGTGTGTCTGAATCAGCACTTGATTCTAGAATCTCACACTGCAGGGTAAACATATTCTCTAATGATAACATCGAGCCAGGACACACGGTCACATACACACACCTATGTTCCAGAGCCCATGCACACGCGTGCGCACACACACACACACCCCACCTCCAAGGGATCCCATACAGGTAACGTCCGTTCAGAAAAGGAGATGGCCCAAGATATTTAATGAAGGAAATTAATAAGCAGCATTCTGGGCTTTGAGATTCACACTCAACAGAGTTGCTAAAATATGCAAATACTCACAAGAGTTGTGTGGTCCCTGCTTAAGACACTCACAGTTTTGCTTGTGGTCTCACTGAGGCATTGACTGCTTTTACAGTGAATGCCCAGCCCCGTCAAAGCCCAGAAAGTCTTGAAACATAGCTTGAAAGAGTTCAAAGGATCTAAAAGACAAAAAAGGACTAAGCTGGGATTTTTATGTACACTGAAAAGAAGAATAAAATATAAGTTCCTTAATGCACGCTGTTATGGCAATGTTACCCATATCAAAGCATTGTGGTGCTACGGAAGAGTGTTGAAAATTTTCTTGCACACCATATGCAAAAGAGAAATAGGAACAATTTAGGCCGGCGGTGATTTTGTGACATGAAACATTGAATGCTCTTTTTTGACACACTATTGAGTGAACAAGGAATTCAAAGAGTTCGAACTGGAACAAGTTTTCTGCCTCAATAAGCCATAATCAGCCCCAAAGAACTGAGTACTCCTCAGAGTAGTGGCCTGCTCTCAGGCTGCCCATGGTGGGGTTTGCCGGCTATTATAACATGCATCAAAGCAAGAGCTCTTATGTTGGCTTTCCTCTTAGCAATTCCGCTAAAACCTCAAGTCTTTGGTGCAATTTCTGAAACCAGTAAGCCGACCGGCAGCATTCCCAAATATCAACATCTCCCACAATCATCACAGAACCACATTAGTATACAGAGCAAGTTAGACAGCAAGGCAACTAAAAAAGAAGGCATCTTTGCTGGGTGTGTGATATCGCAGACATTATTGAGTAGCACGTACAATGGTCCTTGATTTATTTCCAAAGTCTAGTGAATGAGGCAATCTTGCTCTATGACTCAAGTAGAGGCAACAAAGTGGATTTTACAAGAGATTGCTTGCTTGGAAAAGAAGAGCCTTTCTCTCTCTCTCTCTCTTTTTTTTTTTTTTTTTTTTTTTTGCTTGGAAAAGAATAGCCAGATTTGAAAATGCATCTTTGCATTTTAATTTATTTTAATTATTTTCAGGAAGTTGAATTCATTTTTATGGTTTTCTCTTCCGACATTGAAATTTTAAATTGAGCCAGAAAATGTGCAGAAATTCTTAATGTTGATATTTACCACAAAAATCTGTCATCCATGTAATGATTGTTTTTTTAGCATCTAACAATTAAATTTCAGTAGCATGATACAGAAATGTGGGAATGTATCATTAATGAATAGAATAACAACGTTGATTTCTTAGCCTGACAAGGACTAGGGCTATATGAACTGTTTGAGCAGTGCGATTTAACAAATCTGAAGCAAGGAAAATGAGGGTAATTAAAAACAAAATAAAACAAAACCGCAATTTTCAATGAGAATTTTCAGCCAAGGTATAAATGCCCAAATCAAACCCAGAACTATGACCTGCTATAGTATGCTCTCTGCACACATTGCTAGGAAAAATGTTCTTCTCATCTTCAAACAAAAAAAAGCATACCTTTTCCGTTCAGGTTGTTCAGCAAGCCCCCAGATTATACTGGATGGTTTTCCAAGAAAGATGGAGGAGGAAGGGTAAATTCTTAGGCCTAAATTTAGATCTGAATTTGCAAGGAACACCTTTTAATTAAGCATGACATTTGACACAATCAATTTTGAAGTTACCTGCACGCCTTCACACCTATGAAAATTGTTGTAAATCCTCAGTGCAACTTAACAGACAGCATCCGACATGCACAGCAGACCCCCTGTGACAGACACATCCAGGAGAGAACAATTTGTGTTTTAAGAATGTAGATATGGTTTATTTTGTTTTTGGTTTTGTTTTTTTTTTTTTTACCTTTCCATAAAATGCTCTAAATCCCTCCGTGTTAGCACACAGGCACATTATCAATTTTCCTATATTCTTTTGACCTTGTGGAGACTTTGCCCCCCAATGCTACAATAAAATTTATCCACCCACTAGAAGAGATAGATAAAAATAAAGGTGACAAGACATATTTATGGGAAATGCTGAAAGTCACCCAATGTAATGCTCCACTTATAAAAAAAAATATGTAATTTAGTAAGTTTAAGATAATAGAAAAACAAGTTTTGTATTTAAATTAATATCTTGATAATAGAATATACATTCAGAATAAATACACATGAGTGAAAAGTGTAGCATGGGAATACAGTCAATAATTTGGAAAAATACAATGAAGAAATATATGGAAGAAAACTAAGAATATAGCTTCCATTTGCTAAGCTCTGGTAACATAATTCAAGATTCTGAAGATCACATATATGAAAACAAGTCTATCGAAACTTTGTATTATGAAATAGGCAAGGCAACTATGACTTAAGAGCAAAAAAATGAGTAAAACTGGGGTGCCTGGCAGGCTCAGTCAGTAGAGCATATGACTCTTGATCACAGGGTTGTGAGTTCAAACCCCATGTTGGGTAGAGAGATTACTTAAAAATAAAATCTTAAAAAAAAAAAAGAAAAGAAAGAAAAAAAATAGATAAAGCTTTTTCCCCCACATAAGGAAATAAACCTATTTTTAAGTTAACATAATAGTTTCCCTCCATTTCTTTGCCTGTGTGCCAAGTAAAATAAATTTAATTAATGGAATTTAATCCACTTAAGTGTTGTTCTTCAGATACTCATCTTAAGAGGTCACCTTCATTCCAACAATTCTGTCATTGCTCAGAGCATATTCTGACACTACTTTGAGAAATGCTTTAGAGACAGTTCACAAAAATCCAGAAAACAGATTACTACTGCCTAACAGTCAAGAAGCCGAAAAATTATTTTATATACTTTGAATACCTGTTCAAATTATTCACCCAATTTGGTCCTGAATGACTCAATGGTTTCCAAAACACCAAATTTTCTTGTAGAGAATGACGATACCACATTCGAGGATTTCATAGAAATGTTTCTGATAGCAATTCCCAAACAAGAGTGATGAAATTGTTTGAATGAGGTTAACAGACTTCACTGGAATAAGTACATAACCATGAAGGTTATAGCTTTGACAAGGGTCACATTTCCTCATGATCAACCCTCCACATGTATACGTGGGTATTTAGGGACGTACTGTTTTATAAAGCACCAAAAAACTCAATAAATGGTTTAAATTGTTGCTATCATCATTATATTGTATAATGAAGGAGTTTAAGCAATGACGACTATCATCTCTATGGGATTGAAAAGACCAAATAATAATGAAAAGTCCTCAGTGCACTGTCCATACGGATGAATACAGTTTTGGGGGTTTTATATTACAATATAAAGGAGGTAGCTCTTCTCTTTGGCTAGAGAAATCCCTCCAACCTACTCACTGGTTTGTCTGTTGACTGTTGTCCCTCCCCTTAACTCTCTCATATCATTTAAAGCTTTCCTTCAGGAAAAGTATCTTGTGTTTGCTTGATACCTTTAGCATGTAGTCTTTAAATTCTGTTTCTATATAGTTTGAGTCACTTATTTGGAGATCATGCTACCAGGTCAGATTGTATCACTTTTGACAAAAGTCACTGCAAAACTAATGATGGCAGATATAAAGGTTTCTGAGTAAGTTAGTGATTAGACGCCATGGTGCTCCATGAAACCTCTTCTTCAGAGCGGATTTACTCATTCCCCAGCTACCGGGGGGGGGGGGGGGATTTAAGTCTGTGGTAAAGATCCCAGTAAGCAATGCTAACACCCTCCTAGTTTAGGTCCTGGAAGTTTGGAAAAGATCAGTGGCTGACACTAAGTAAACTAGAAATTCCAGAATTGCTGTAATTTGAAAAAAAGGGAATTTAAAAGATCACAGAAGGAGGTATGCTAGAATGGATATACTACTTAAATCCAGACAATACCCCAGCCAACTATGTTCATGCAAGGGACCAAAGTACACTCCATTTATCAAAGTTATTGGCATGGAATGTGCTAGGCAAAGAGACACCAGCATTATTGTGCAGTTAGTTCAGTGGTGCACTCTGAAGGCCAAGGTTGGTGGCAGGAGATACTGTTATAAAAACAGAGATTCCAGAAAAAGTTATAACACTTAACCATCCAAAGGAAAGTGGGCCCAATTATTGTGATGAATGTTAACTGAAAGGACAGCCAGGGACCCTCAATCTCCAGAGAGATGTGGAGACGGTTGGAACACAGTGTTCACAGAGGCAAAAAGGTGGGCAGGCAACAAAAGTATTGCCTGATTTATGCAACCAAGGATAGATAATCGGGAAACCAAGAGCAGCCACCCTAGCGTCACAACTTCTCACCTACACCTGAGCCAGTTCTCAAATCCAGAACCTCTTGGCTAAGAGATGGCCAAGTTCCTGTGAGGATAAATTCTGCAACACTGCATCAAATATAATCAGTAGTAATTCTCCAGTACTCCCCTAAATAAATGTATGGCTGGTGCCTTGGATAACCATGCAATGGAAAAAGGGGAATACTCAGACCTTTTGAGAACTGTTGGGCACAGGGTCTGAAAAGACACTGATATCTGGGGACCCAAAGCACCGTCCTGGCTTTCTTCCTACAGTGAGGACATAAAGCAGAACTTTAATAATATGGAGTTGTAGCCAAGCTCTGGCTCATGTTGAGTCTACTCAGTCCACTGGGTACTTCAACCCAGTGGTGATCATTTCCTAAACTCCAAATGTGTAATTGGACTGGACATACGTTCTAGTTGGCAGAATCCACATTTTGACTCCTTGCCCTGTGAGGTAAGAGCTATTTTAAGGCAGAAAACAATGCAAAAGCCTCAGGAACTGCCCCCCACTCCTAGCCGAGGTAGTCAATCAAAACTGCACATCCTGATGGGAATGGCAAGATTAGTACCCCATGCCAAAGACTTAAAGAATGTAAGGGGGATGGTCCTCCTTGTATCTCCATTTAATTCACCTATCTGGCCCCTAAAAAATCCAAAGGATCATGGTACAGGAGAATAAAGTGCTACAAACATAACCAAGTAGTAGCCATAATCATAGCTGCTGTACCAAATGTGGTATCCTTGCTAGCACTTATAGATAAACACGGGAATGTATTCTTTTCCATTCCTATAAAAAGAAGATCAAAGTAGTTCACGTTCTCATAGGACTAACAACAATATACATTTACAGTCTTGCCCTAGGACTATGTTAACCCTCTGTCCCTATGTAATAATAGAGTCCAAAGGGACCTGAATTGTCTAGACCAGTAGTTCTCAACCAGGGGAAATTTTGCTCCAAAGAAAACATCTGGTAATGTATGAAAACATTTTTGCGTGTCACAGCTGAAGGAGGCAAGAAGTCAGGCTACTGTCATCTTGTATGTCGAGGCAGGGGATGCTGATAAACATCTTAAAATGCACAGGACAGCCCTCCCACAAGAGACTGCATACCCAGGGGAAGCTGGAGCAAAGATATGCCATCTGCAGCAGAGAACTATGCACCACTTAAAAAGCAACTCCTATCATGTTACAGGGCTCCGACAAGGACATCAAGCAACCATGCAGCCAAAGCACCCCATCACGAGCTAATCATTAGGCTCGTCATTAGGATGAGAAGGCAAAGCAACAATCCAAAGTAAGACAGAAGCCATACACTCAGCATTGGAAATGAGCAGGACAAGAAATCACAAGTAAGCTGCATCAACAGGTAAGTCATGCCCTGCCCGCTTTCCACCATTACTGCATGGACATCTCTCACCCAGTTCTCAATTATAGCTGTATGGAATGGGGAGGGGTTACTTAGGACTAACAGAAGGAAAAAAATACCAAGTTTGGTTCATAGATGGGTTACCTTAGTATGTGAGAAAAAGCCAAAAATAGACTTCTGTTCTACATCCCCCCCCCCCCCACTCAGGAATGATCACGACAGAGTAAGAAGGTAAAATCCTCCCAATGGATAGAGCTCCAGGTAGTGTATTTTGTCATTTACTTCCTGTAAAAAGACTGGTAGCCCAGGGTAAGAACACACATAGATCCACAGGCAGCAGAAAAATGTCCTGGGAGCTCAAGGCAGGGGTGGGAATGGATTAGAGGATTAGGAACAAGGAAGTCTAAGGACAAGTCAGGTGGATGAATACATGAGAGTGGGCACAAAGTATAAAGATTTTTCTATTTCATGTTAACTGTCACCAGAGGTCACTTACCATAGAAGAATTACTAAATAACCAGAGACAGTAGTACATAGCCAGTTGATGTCATTTCCCACACTCGTGCTAGCATAGTTCATTAATGAAGTAAACAGGGCAGCAGGGATGGATGATATGCATGGGCCCAATAGTATGGGCTTGTACTTACTAAGGTTGATCTAGTTATCACCACTGCTCTATATTCAACTGGGCAGCAACAGAGAACAATTGCTAAGCCCCTGATACGGCACCATCCCTTGAGACCAAATATCCCCTAGGTGGCAAAAGACTAGCTGAGAAGTCCTGCACCCCTGAAGGAGTAGAGATTCACCTTATATGGGATCAACACTGGAAACAAGTTGTTATCATGGCCTGAGCCAGCACTAACATCCAAGCTCTTAGACAGTGCTTGATTCACCAACATGAGATCCCACAAAACATTGTATCAAACCAACGACCTACTTTATGGTAAGGGTGTAGCACTGGACACAATCATGGGATCCATATACCACACTATCCAGAGCCACTGGCCTTCTAGGGCAGTGGGATGGCCACTTAAAGGTGCAATAAAGGGATTCCTTTCCCGTCTATCATACAGAACATCACTACCACCTAAACAAAAAGAAAAACCCAGATAAAATACAAAATTATAAATTTCCTTGAACCTACCAGAGCTGAAAAAAAAATTTTAATTAAAAAATAAAAATCACATGACAACCAAGAAGCTGGAAATACAAAGAAAAGCCTTAGTAAGGTGACAAATTGCTGGCTCCCTTATGGCAGAGCATAGGAGGAGAGACTCAAGGCATCAAGCAAGAATGTAAGAAATTTTTAACAAATTGTTAAACTGAGTGTACACTAATATGAGTGTATAGAATTACTAATCTCTGCAGAAACAAAGAGAGTTCACATGGTTCTTCTCTGACCTCTGTTGTACATAGAACAGAGTAAGAGCAGGGAAGAAGACCAAAGGAAAAGTGGTGTAGTAGGAGAGGACAGGAACAGCTGCCACAGCAAGAAAAGCATAAAGCCCTGCCCCATCCTACTTCTCTACAGGACAAACCTTTAAGCTGCTGGGATAAGCAGCCTCCAAGACTTAGGGATAAAAGGCCTGCCTAAGACTAAGGTCAAATCCGTATACAAGAGAACCTTCCCAATTCCCATCACCAGGCTAGCAAGTTCCAAGTACAAGCAAAAACAATCTGCCACCTCTAGAAGAGAAATATGAAGATGAAGAGACACAGGTACACAGGAAAAGCCAAAAGCCAAGAATAGAGCATGAAGACTGACAAAAACCTCTCAGCAAACAAAGTAGCCCTGGAAGAATTTGAAGCCATATGTTAAACCCAGCTCAGCTCCTGATTATATTAACTTACCCCAGCACCACATACACACACTAATGACATAGCATTATAAGAGGTGTGCAGATTTCCAGGTATAAATAGTACTTACCTTAGTCCCTGCTAGTCTACATATGATGCCCAACATCCAATCAAAAGTTACAAAACACACGAAAAGCAAATGGAGGAGAGGGAATGCAGTATAAAGAGGCAAGGGAATCAACAGAATCAGACTCAGATCTTACAACTATCAGACTAGGATTAATATGGGAAAATCTTTTATAGAAAAAGTGGACAACATGCATATGGCAAATTTCAGCAGAGTTGGAAGCCGTAAGAAAAAGAAAACCAGAAATGTTGTAAATATAAAAATCTGGTATTTGAGATGAAATATCCCTCCACAAGCTCATGAACAGAATCAACACAGCCAAGGAAACAATCAGCGGACTGGAGGATAGGTCAACAGATATTACCCAAAAATCAAAGGGAAAAACATAAATAAAACAGAACAGAGCATCTAAAGAATTGTGGAACAATATCAAATGACCTATCATACCAGAAAAGGAGGAATAAAACAATCTAGAGAAATATTTGGAAACATGATAAACAAAAATTTTCTTAAAATCATGAAAGATAGCAAACCACAGATCAAAGAAACTCAGAAAATCCCCAAAAAGGATGCACACTAAACAAATGGTCTCTTCACTCACACTAACACACACACACGGCACACACTTCAAGCACATCATATTCAAACTGTTGAAAACTGAAGAAAAAGAGGAAATTTGGAAAGCAAAAGAAAGCTGGAGGGGAAAAAAGACCTAATATATTAAAGAAAAAAGCTATTAATTATACCAGACTTTTTATCATAAATTCTACAATCCAGAGGACAATAGAGTGACACCTTTAAAATGCTGAAAAGGTGAAATAATAACAACAACAGTCTATTTCCTCAGAATCCTACACACAGCGAAAATATCTAACAAAAGCTGAG
Organism: Ursus arctos; assembly: GCF_023065955.2. Lineage (NCBI taxonomy): Eukaryota > Metazoa > Chordata > Mammalia > Carnivora > Ursidae > Ursus > Ursus arctos. The sequence continues at coordinate 31,351,525 of NW_026622786.1, read as the reverse complement.
GGGGGTGCACCTGGATGGCTCAGCCCGTTAAGAGTCCAACTCTTGGTTTCAGCTTAGGTCATGATCTTATGGGTTGTGGGATCCAGCGCCATGTCGGGCTCCCCACTCAACCAGGAGTCTCTTTAAAGAGTCTCTCCCTCTGCCCCTTTCCCCACTTGTGTGCACTCCCTCTCTCTCTCTCAAATAAATCTAAAAAAAAAAAAAAAAAAAAAAAAAAGCAGCAGCTGAGGGAATTCATTCCTAGCAGACCTGCACTATAAGAAATGTCCTATTCCTGGATGTCTGGGTGGCTCAGTCGGCTAAGCATCTGCCTTCAGCTCAGGTCATGACCTCAGGGTCCTGGATCAAGTCCCACATTGGGCTCCTTGCTCAGTGGGGAGCCTGCTTCTCCCTCTGCCTGCTCTGTCTGCTGCTCCCCCTGCTTGTGCTTTCTGACAAATAAATAAAATCTTTAAAAAATAGTCGTATTCCTTACTACTGAAAAACTTAAAAACATCAGAAATTTGAATCCACAATGAAATTACATCTCTAGATATGATTAAAGTAATTGTAAATATAAGATTTTTCTATATTTCAATAACTCTAAAAGATAATTGCCTAAATTTAAAATACTGGTAATGAATTGAGTTTAGAGTACAGTATATGTAAAAGAAAAATATAGGACAACAATTGAGCAGAAGATTGCAAGGAAAGAGGGACAGATCAGGAGTATGCTATTGTAAAGTTTTCATGCAATATGTGTAGCAGTACAGCATTTGGGGACAGAATGTGATTATTTAAATATGTGTAGTGTTAACACTAGGACAACAACAAAGAAAATCTTTAAAGGAAGTCTATATAGTAAGCCAAAAATGGAGATAAAGCACAGTTGTCTTTGTTTTCTTTTTTTAAAGATTTTATTTATTTGACAGAGAGGTAAAGAGAGAGAGAGCAAGCACATGCGAGCACACACAAGCAGGAGGAGCGGCAAGCAGAGGGAGAGGGAGAAGCAGGCCCTCCATTGAGCAGGGAGCCCGATGAGGGGCTCGATCTCAGAACCCTGGGATCATGATCCAAGCCGAGGGCAGACTCTCAACCGACTGAGCCACCCAAGCACCCCTAAAACACAGTTTTTAAAAAATACTCAATGCAAAAGCAGATACCCCCTCAAAAAAAAAAAAAAAAAAAGAGGGAAAAAAAGATAATGGAACAAAAAAATCCACTAGCAAAATGGTAGATATAATTCCATATATTCACCATTTTAAAAACAGATTACCAAATGGGGTTTTAAAGAAAAAAAGAAAAAAAAAAAGCAAGGCCCAATTGCATGCTGTCTACAAAAACTCACTTTAAACCTAAAGATGGAAACAGGCTAAAAGTATGTAATAAAACTAAATGTACCTTGCAAAACAATCATCAAGAGCAGGCTGGAGGCAGAGGGTGGTAGGGCGATAGGTGAAATAGGTGAAGGGGATTAAGAGTATTCTTGTCTTGATGACCACTGACTAATGTGTAGAACTGCTGAATCATTATATTGTATACCTGAAACTAATATAACACTTTATGTTAATTATACCTGAATAAAAATTAATTAAAAGACAGGCCTAAGTGGCTATACTAACACCAAAGAGTGCAAAGCAAGGAATATTACAAGGGATTAATAAGCACATTAAATGATAAAAGGGTCAATTTACTAAGAAGGAAAAACAATTTTCTACATATTTACATACCTAACAGCAGAGCTTTAGAACACATAAGCAAAACCTGATAGAGGTGAAAGGACAGACAAATCCGCAATTACAGACAGGGACTCCAACACCAGTGACTTAACAGTAATTAAAAGAACACAACTCAGCTATCAGAAAGAACGAATTCTCAACATTTGCTGCAACATGGACGGCACTGGAGGAGATAATGCTAAGTGAAATACGTCAAGCAGAGAAAGACAACTATCATATGATTTCTCTCATCTATGGAACATAAGAACTAGGAAGATCGGTAGGGGAAGAAAGGGATAAAGAAAGGGGGGTAATCAGAAGGGCGAATGAAACATGAAAGACTATGGACTATGAGAAACAAACTGAGGGCCTCAGAGGGGAGGGGGGTGGGGGAATGGGATAGACCGGTGATGGGTAGTAAGGAGGGCACGTATTGCATGGTGCACGGGGTGTTATACGCAACTAATGAATCATCGAGCTTTACATCGGAAACCAGGATGTACTGTATGGTGACTAACATAATAAAAAATCATTAATTAAAAAAAAATAAAATAAAATAAAAAATAAAAAAATAAAAGAACACAAACCAGAAACTCAGTAAGGTTACGGGAGACATGAACAATACTATTAACCAACATTACATTACTGACACTCAACACCAACAGAATACACATTCTTTTAAGTGCACATGAATCATTCATAAATATTCCAGGCTATAAATCACCCCCCACAAATTTGAAACAATTGGAATAACATCTAGTATGTTCTCTGGCAATGACAGAATTAAACTAGAAATCAAAACCAGAAATACACCTAAAAATTTCCCTCAAGTATTTGGAAATTAAACAATTTACTTCTAAATAACCAATTGGTCAAAGAGAAAATCCAAAGAGTAATTACAAAATATTAAGTAAATGAAAACAAAAACACAACACAGAAACTTTGTGAGATGCAGCAAAAAACAAGGCATAAAGAGAAAAGGGGGGGGGTCTCAAATCAATGATCTAAGCTTCCATCACAAGAAGAAAAAGAGGTGCAAATTAAACACAAAGCAAGCAGGAGAAAAATAAGAGCAGAAACCAATAAATTTGAAAATGGAAAAAAAAAAAACACCAATGAAACACAAAGCTAATTCCTTGAAAAGATAGATAAAATTGATAATATTCCAGCTAAATATATTCAGAAAAAATGAGAGAAGAAGCAAATTACCAATATCAGAAATAAGGGATATCACTACGGATCATACAGTCATAGGATAAGTGAATATTACAAATAAACTTATGGCCATTTATTTGACAAAAAAAGATGAAACGGATAGAGTCCTTAAAAGACACAAACTACCAAAGCTTACTCAAGAAGAAATAGATAATTTGAATTTTCCGACCATCTCCCAAAGAAAATAAATTTGTAGTTTAAAACTTCCTACAAAGAAAACCACAGGCCCAGATGACTTTACTGGCAAAAAATTTCTCAAACTTTTAAGAAACAGTATCAAAAATGTCAATTCTACACAAATTCTTCCAAAAACAGAAGAGAAACGAGCACTTCCTGTCTCATTTTAAAAGCTACCCATTACCCTGATACCCAAACCAGGCAAAGACATTACAACAAACCCTTATCTCACATGCACATAGACACAATAATCTTCACTAAATATTAGCAAATTAAATCCAGCGGTACATTTGTAAAATAAACACAGCATGACCAAATAGAGTTTATCCCAGGTATGCAAGACTAAACATTTGGGAAAAAAAAAAAAAATCAAACAATGTAATTCATCCTATCAAAAGACTAAAGAAGAAACTGTTGTGATCATCTCAGTAGCAGAAAAAAAAAAAAAAAACGGTAAAAATTCAATGACCATTCACCATAAAACCCTTCCGCAAACCAGAAACAGATGAGAAACTCCTCACTCTACTAAAGGGCATCTACGAAACACCTGTAGCCTACCTCATCCGTAATGGTCAAAGACCAAATGCTTTCAGCAGTGCAGCGGGCGGGCCCCTGGATCTGTGTCCTGCCTCAACAGAGCTCCGACAGAAGGGCCCCAGGACCCCGTCCTCCAGCCTCCCACCACCCTGCAACCTCTTTTCCAGTCCCAACCCTGAGAACCATCTTCTCGGCCACCCTCTGGGCCCGGGTCCAGCCAACACAGGTGTTCTGCGCTGAGCTCCTGAAAGCGGATCAACCACGAGCCCCCAGACTGGTCAGAACGACTCCCCCCGGGTGGAGGCCACCCTGCCGTCCACCGCCCGGTCAACACGCTGCCGGGGCTCCCGCACCCACCTCTCTCCGGGCTTCTCTTTCCACCGCCAGGTCGAGGCTCCGCGGGGAGGCCTGCTTCTCCAGCGCCGGCCGAGGCGAAGCCATTCGACTTCTCTGGAAGATGCAAAACCAGCGCGGCGGCCGGCCTCTTCCTGGACGTGCAGAAGCAGAAGCCGTCTCAAGTCCAGCGGCGTCGAGCCCCGGACGCCACGCAAGCCACCAGCCGCCTGGAGCGGACCTTGAACCCGGGCCTTTATCTGCCCGCCCGGGTTCCGCCCGCGCAGGCGCCCATCTCCCCGGCTTCCGGCAGAACGGCGCCTGGGTGCGCAGGTGAAGCTCATCCAGAAGATGGCGACCACCTGGCTCACGTGGCAGGGGGTGGGCCGGGCGGGCCTCTCTTCCAAACGCCCATCCTCCAGCACGGTGAGGAGCCTCCAGAACCCAGCAGGCTTTGAGGGGCCCCTCTGGCACCCTCCTGGTGTCAGGGCCTTCGGCTGAGGGTGTCCCTGCAGCCGCTAGGCAGCTTGTTGACCACCCTGGAGCCCCCCAAGCCTGGACCAAGCAGAAATAGTAAAGCTTTTGCACACACACACACACACACACACACACACGCGCGCGCGCGTACGCACCCGAAAGAAAAGAAGAAAAAGATAAAAGAAAGGAAAAGAAGAAAAGAAAGATTAAATGTTTTCCTCCCCAAATCAGAAACAAGGCAGAGATGTGTCTGCCCTCACCATTTCTAGCTAACATTAATGTAGAACATAGCCAGTGAGAGAAAGCAAGAAAAAGAAATAAAAGCCAAACTAATTAGAAAGGAAGAAATAAAACCACACACTCTCCCTCTGCAGATGACATCAATGTTAATTTAAGGAGAAAATTTAAAAAATCTTCAAGAAAGCTAGTAGGACTAACAGGTCAGTTTAGCAAGATCACAGGACAATATATACTAGCAAGGACCAACTGAAAACCGAATTTTTAAAAAGTACCATTTACAATATCACCAAAAACATGAAATACTTGGGTATAAATTTAACAAAATATGTACAGATGCTGAAAACTACAAAATACTGATGAAAGAAGACAGAGATACACAAATTGAATGATTAGGAGATTCAATATTCTTAATATGTCAATTCACTCCAAATAGGTTTATAGATTCAACACAGTATCAAATCAAAATCCCAGCAGGATTGTTTGTAGAAATCTATAAGCTAATTCTAAAACATATATGAAGAAATATATAGGTCTAGTCCCCGTCTCTCAATTTGGGACAACTGTGAAGGACCACCTGGTTTCAGAGCTCCCGGTAAAGTTTACCCAGGCCTCAGCTGCAAGCGTACTGGGGGCCAGCTTCTGGGGCTGCCCAAGCCCACCTCCCACACTTCCTTACGGGGGTGTCTCCCGAGACCAAGCCCCCGTGGACCTTCTATACACAAGCCTCTGGCTCTGAGTCAGTTTCCAGGGAATCCAATCTAATTCAGTAGGTTTGAATGAGTTTCTAGAAATGAAAATGTTGAATATTTAAGGGATGATTTTATTTCTTTTAAAAAATCAAACCGTGACACAGAAAATGTGTCATGTCAATTTAGGAATATAATCTATGAATTTAGCTGTGAATCCTGAAGAAACCTATAAAAAAATGTATGTATGCATGATATGATTACATTTATAGAACATTCCTGACATGACAAAATTATAGAAGCAGAGAACAGTTGAGTGATTGCCAGGAGTTGAAGAAAGGGCAGCAGTGGGAGGGAAGTAGATGTGGTTAGAAAAGGGCAACATGAAGGATGGGTGTGGCGATGGGAATGTTTGGTATCTTGATTGTATCAATGTCAATATCCTGGTTGTGATATTGTAGTTGATAGTTTTGCAAGATGTTACTATTAAGGGGAACTGGGTCAAGGATACGTGGGATCTCTTAATATTATTTCTCATAACTATACGAGAACCTACAATTGTCCCAAAATTAAGTTTAATTAATAAAAATACATACGTGTCTGTGGTCAACATTAATGGACAACTTTTTAAAAAGTAAGCTTGAGTGTAGTTATTCCAGCATAATTCCAAGACAGGTTAGAGTAAAAGATAATATGAGTAATTGCGAATTATAATTTACTGGTTTAATTAGTTTCATTAGGAGGCGCATGGAATCTTCCTTTAGTCATAGAAGTAGGTTTGCTCTGAACACAAATTTTAAGAGGGCTTTATGACTCTAAGTATGAATAACTAGAGTTGTCTTATGTATGCATTTTGATTTTTTTATGCCACCTGAAAAAATCTATAACCAATATATCTACCTTATCAATGTGAATTTTTAAAACCCAGTTTCTGAAATTTGTGCCTGCTTCTGAAAAGACCTCTAAACTAAGGGAAATGGAATTAAAGGGACACTGACCACAAGTTCCAAACCCAATCCCTGACTTCTGAGAGTAAGCATATCATAATTTTAAAAGATGGTTATCAAGGGTGGGGGAGAGAAAAAGAGAATGAGACACAAAGATACCTAATTGAAAGGAATTTAAATTCTACTCATTTCAAAATTTGCTATACATTAAAAGATAAAAGGACCGTCTATTGTTGGTTTTTAGAGAACATTCCTTATGTTTTGTAAGGTATAGGTAATTTATGTCACTAATTTGTTTTAGAAGAATTTGGTTTTTTTTTTGAGAGAGAGCACATGCATGAAGCGGGGAGGGGCAGAGGGAGAGGTAAAGAGAATCCTAAGCAGACTCCATGACCAGTTTGGAGCCCAACACGGGGCTCGATCTCATGACCCTGAGATCATGACCTGAGCTGAGATCTAGAGTCAGATGCTAAACTGACTGAGCCATCCAGACACCCCAAGAAGAATTTTTAAATAATTGTTTCAACAGATACCAAAAAGTACTACCTTTTTATATGATAAAATTTAATAGATAACATAGATTAGAATACATCCATAGGACAGAACACGCTGCAGCAGTTAAAAATAACGAGTCAACTTTCTGTGAATCAAATGAAAGGATCTCCAAGATATTTTAAGTGAAAAACAGAAAGGATAAGAAAAGGGTAATGTGCATGGCACATGTAAAAATTAAAAAATCAAATAATACATATATGTAGAGCGTAACTGTGGAAGAATATACAAGAAACCAGTAACAGTAGATGCCTCCTATATAGGCCTGGAGCAGAGGTGGGAGGGAGACATGCTTTTCACTGCATACCTTCTCAGATCTTCAAATTCTGTACCAGGTACACATATTACTTTGAGTAAGAATTTCAACAATATTTATAATCAACATAAAGTTTTTAAAATATTGAACATGTGAATAAATGAATTATATACATTATCCATTTAAAATTAATACTAGTGAAGTTATAAAGCATGGGGATTTTTTAAAGATTTTATTTAAGAGAGCATGAGTTGGGGGAAGGGGCAGAGGGAGAAGCCGACTTCCTGCTAAGCAGGGAGCCCAACATGGGACTCGATCCCTGGACCCCGAGATCATGACCTGAGTTGAAGACAGATGCTCAACCAACTGAGCCACCCAGATGCTCCTAAAGCTTGGGTTTCGAAGTACAATTCCTAGTGGCTGAATCTGCCATTTACTGGATATTGTGGCCTTAGGCAAGTTTTAATTGTTTTATCCTCAGACTTTTGTAAAGTGGGGATTCTACTCTCCACCTTTACCATTTATTCAGTGGACTAAATGTAATCCATACAAAGAGCCCTACCAAACATACACAACACATAGCAGCTACTTGCTCCATCCCTGCTCTCATTGTCTACACTGTCGTAGTCCTGGGATGCTGAAAACTAGAGGGATTTCTCAGCAGTTATGCTCTCATATGTGATCATGTTTCCGAAGGTCAATAAAACATGAGAACCCCAGTCGTGTTGCCTATTCTTTTTCTATATCCCCCATGCAGTCAAGGCCAGCAGTGAAACATCTCAGCCTCAAAGGTTCATTAAAATTCTAGAGTAGACACTTAATGATAGTCTTAGTTTGGGTTCCATCAAAAGCAGTCTGAGACAAGACGGTGGGTACAAGTGATTTCTTGGAAGGTGATTCCAGGAAACAAGGGGGAGGGAACCAGGACAGTAAGAAAAGAAAGAAGGAAACCTCAAAATCAGTCTGCATTACCAACCTCCCTACTGTGGGCAATGAGGATTTGATCAAGTGAGGGCCATTTGAGAAACATACACAATGACCATCCCACCCCAAACTGTGTACCTGAAAGACAGGAGGCTGGAACATTTATCCACTGTGTTCTGTCCCCCATTGGTTGAGGGTTGAGTTTAGGGGCGTTCACATCCCCACACCCTGAGTCTTGCACAGGGACTGAACAGGCGCCTGTGGCATCAGAGAAAGCCACTGGGAAGAGAGCAGAAAGACACATGGAGCGTGATGTCGACAGCACAAGGTGACTAGTTACTTGAATGGGACTGTCCACTGCAGCTGAGCCACACGCCGAGGTGGGCTGAGGAGCTAGGACACGGGGTGCCAGAGGCATTTGCTGCATACATCATCCAGAAACATTGTGGCCAAGTTACTGCTGCTAAAAGAACGAACATGCCCCAAATGTCCTAATTTTCTCTTGTCTTCCTTCTCCAGTATGGCAGTAACAATTACACGTTTAAAGCTTGTGGCAAAGCTTCAGTGATCCAAATGCTGGGAACGTACTTGTGCATATTTCTTTGCCAGGCCTGAGCTGCTGAGCGGCCATGACATTGACTTCTGTATGTTTACTGCCTCTAACAGCTCGTATGCTATGCTCACTTTTCTTTTTCTTTTTTTTTAAGATTTTATTTATTTATTCGACAGAGATAGAGACAGCCAGCGAGAGAGGGAACACAAGCAGGGGGAGTGGGAGAGGAAGAAGCAGGCTCACAGCGGAGGAGCCTGATGTGGGGCTCGAGCCCATAATTCCGGGATCACGCCCTGAGCCGAAGGCAGACGCTTAACCGCTGTGCCACCCAGGCGCCCCTATGCTCACTTTTCTTAAAAAAAAAAAAAAGGAGGGGGGCTGAATATTCTTATTTCTGATGGCTGATTAATGACATGTTTACTGCTTCTCCCTCCCCAAAATCCAACAATTACAGAATAAATACATTTTTTAATCCACTGCAGTGCCAGAAGCGGAGGAGAGGTACCACCCGCAAATCAAAACAAGGAGACATTTCTGGAGACTGTAAAGCCAACAAGAAAAGGCTGACAGAGCCAACAGAGTTAGGCTCCTTCTTCTCCGCTCTTTGACCTTATTTTGCCTGCCACAGGAAGAGCTGCAAACACAGCCACCTGCATTTAAAAAACTAAAATAAATAGAGAACATATGTGAATAAAGAGAAAGGATGAATCTGAAAGAATAAAAAAGTACATCAAAGACTGAAAAATTTTAAAAAGGAAGGAATTCGTGTTACCAGACACAAAACTGAGCAATAACTGTACAGTAACCAGGTAAGTGCTACTGAAACCCCAGCAATACATGCAAGCATATACCCAGATGGCTGTTCCAATCAGTGTGGGAAGGATTAGTTACTCAGTAAACGGTGCTGGGACCACTGGTTAGCTATTTAGGAGGGAAAAGAGTTGACCCTTACATTGTTATTCACAAGAAAAAATAATTGTCACTTAGATGAGGAATCAAAATTTTTTAAACAAAATTATGTAAATTTTAAATGTGCATAATGGAGGAGTGATGGGGGGCCTTTCTGGCATAAAAGCAATACATGAAAATTAAAACAATAACGATAGGCCATTTTTTGCCTAGGAAAAATGCCCTCGATCACTGTAGTTAGGCGTGAAAACTGATACAAAGTTTCTGGGTAGCATTTTGACAGTAGATATCAAAAGTCTTGGGGCGCCTGGGTGGCACAGCGGTTAAGCGTCTGCCTTCGACTCAGGGCGTGGTCCCTGCGTTATGGGATCGAGCCCCACATCAGGCTCCTCTGCTATGAGCCTGCTTCTTCCTCTCCCACTCCCCCTGCTTGTGTTCCCTCTCTCGCTGGCTGTCTCTATCTCTGTCAAATAAATAAATAAAATCTTTAAAAAAAAAAAAAAAGTCTTGAAAATACGGATGCCTTTTAATCAAGACATTAAACTCCAGAAAACTGTCATAGGGAAATAATTAAGAATGTGAAAAAATAATTGGCTATAAGGATATTCATCACAATTCTCACAGGGAAAAACTGACAACAATCCAAGGTGCACCAGTGGTGAACCCGTGAAACGACAGGATCGCAACAACAGGATCAAAATACTAGTTCACGTGTGAAGACATAATGGTAGTGGAAACAAAAAGATTATGAAAGAATATCCACTACCATTCCTCATCTGTACCATCTGCCCTGTTCACAAGTGTACGCTAAGTGTCTAGTATGTAACAAGCTCTCAATAAATGTTAAGCGCAAGAATGGTGACACATAATTGCACTTGTTATATACATAACCACACAGAAATATTAATTACGAAGACTGTACAAAACCAAACGTAACTACCAATTTTAATGTTAAACATACTTAAGATAAATTTCCATAATAAAGGAAAGTATCTATGTCATACTGTTAAACAAAAGGCAGAAGGCAAACTACAAATATAGTGAAATGCACAGAAAAACAGACCAGAAGACTGATTTCTTTGAATAACTGAATTATCACTGATTTTATTTTTCTTCTTTCTCTCATTCTACATTTTCCAAATTTGTTGCCAAAGAACATTTTGTAATGGGAAAGAAACCCTTTTAAACAAGTTGCATGTTCTGGAATACTATGCATTTATTTAAAATTATATTTTAGAAGAATACTCAAGGTGAGAAAATGTTCACAGAATATTATTAAATTAAAACAATACACTGGAAAAACTACATTCAGCAGGATTCCAATTACGTGCATACACACACTCACATACACATACAGAGGAAAGAAACAAGAAGGTTATATTAAAATCTTAAGGTCTTGATTTCTGGGTGGTAAAATTTTTTTCATTTCTTCCTTGTAATTGTCTGTATTTTCCAAATTTTCTACAAAAGAAAAATCTTCTTTTGTAATCAGGAGGAAGGGCAGCAGGAAGGGGGAGGAAGAGATGTTTTTGCTTTTAAGAAATGAAAAATATATGGATGGGTTGAAGGTCAAGCCATCAATCCTTAACAGATTGTTTCAGCTTTGTGGGAATCCATTCTCAATGATAAACTTATTTTTCCCTCAAGTACATATTTTCTACAACTGTTCATGCTTATGCCTCTGAACAGTATTAAAATATTAATGTATTCTTCTCATGTTGTCCTCTCATGTTGCCCACTTTCTATCTGAGCAATAAATCTATACTTTTCTAACCTCTAAAAGAGCGGGGAAACTTGCCCAAGGTGACACAATTACTTACTGGTGGCAAGAGGCCTAGAACACAGTAGTCCTGGCTCCCAGTCCACGACTGTCCTCTTGGGAAACAGGTCTCTAAAATCCATTCCACAATTTTGGAATGTTTGCTCTTTACATCCTCCCCTTCAAGCAGCAACAAGGAAAGTTCTGACCACTTCTACTATGGACCCAACTCCAAGCAGCCTCCAAACACTCCTGTCTTGTGGAGAGAGAAGACACGCTACGATCATCAAACACCGCTGTGGCCCATGGTACCGGGGACTTCAGGAATGTTGACTTGCCACTTTTAGATTGTTATCCTGCCTTATCAGCAGGGAGAAAGCCTACAGGATGAGTTAGGAACCAGGGAAGTCTAGCTTGGGCTTCCACCTACAGTCTCCTTAAGCATGTTGAAAGACCCCTGGAATTCTGGAAAGCTTCCACAAGCACCAGGAGGCTGACATACTTAGGCAGAAACACCAACCATGTCACACATGTAGCATTCTGCCAAAGCCCCTCCCCACAAAAAAACAAGACACAAAACAAAACAGATTTCAACAATCTGTCAAATCCATAAATGGCATGCCATCTAATTACCCGTAATAGGTTCTGAAACACACCAGCCTTTCAAATGGTAAATTTCCATCAACTATTAATGAAATAGCATCACCCTCTTTTTAAAAATTCCTCAAGTCTAGCATTTGAAATCTAATCCAACTCAGAACTCTTTAAACATCAAACCCAACTTCTCATTCACAGGAAACTCCACGTCCAGAAAGCATCATTAGCCCTAAGTTACTTAATGAAATATTTGCTGCTGTTTCTTCCCATCATAATAAGAAATGCTACTCAACAGGGGATGATTAAAAATCCATATGCCACATAAACCTCATGAATACGGCTCTCTCAGTTGCTTTAAGTATCAATCATATAGAGAAGACTGATACTGGGACTTAATATCCTTTTCCTTTGCCAAAAACCTCTCCCAGCCACCACAAACACAAAAAAAGCAGTAAAATCTAATTAACTTCTTTGCAAGTTAGTGCACAATTTACATCTCAGTACATATACGGGCCATTTTAATCTCCAACCAAAAGGAGTAGGAACGGGCCTCTGAGTCTCTCTTGCTGTGACTTCTACTACCATAACCCTAATCACGTTACAAAAAGAAAATCAGCAATATCCTAAACTACAGATTTCCACTGTAAGCTTTTTAAGCCATTATCAATTTCCTCTTAGAGTTTCACATTTTGGAATTTAAGAGTGCTAAGATAAATATCCTTTTATATTTAAGGGAAGCAGATTAACTTTTGAGGAAATCACCATCTCTTGTTAGAAAGACAAAATAGGACATCAAGGAAAAATATACTAATTGATGGCTTTCTAAATAAAGCATGATCATTGAGTAAAACTAAATTGGTTGTCTTGTGTGTCAAATTAATCTCTTCATTATGTGGAACCAGGCTGGCTAGTTTATGTTTCAATCCATCTTTAACAGCAGCATTTGATTAATCAAGTTAATGATGACAGTTTTTAGCTAGTGACAAATGATACATTTATTCACGCCCTTTTTCAGAGGATACAAGCTTTTGTGAGCAAAAGAAAAAGCAGCATCAATTTGGAAGATTATTACTATGCCTAGTTTAAACTCTTCACTTACTCTTGCAAATGAGATCAGAAGTAAAGATTAGTTAATGAGTAAATCTCCACCATAAAAGATAATTATCATCAAATACATGGCATACAAACTCGTTCAGATTATTTTACACTAAAGAACATATAAAATGCTGCATATTGGGGCTAACTGAAAGTTGGTGGCTCTCAAAAACAGTGTGACCAAACAATTTCAATAAAGCTATCAGCAAGGTAATTTTAACTAAAATCAGAACTTTTTAAGAAGACCCCTCTCAAAAGTAACTGTTAGTACAGAATGAGAGGGAAACTCATTTTCCGCCTTCATTAAAGGTAACTATGTAACTAGTCTGAATAGTCCAATCTATCTGTTTACGGCAAAAGCTCTAATACATAGTGGTTGGCAAACTACAGGCCAGCCCACTGGCCAAATCCAGTCTACCTACAGTTTTTGTAAATAAAGTTTTATCGGAACAGTCGCCATAGTTCATTAATGTATTATCTACTGCACACCGCCATGGCAGAACTGAGTCATTGCAACAGAGACCGTATGACCCGCAAAGACTCAAATATTTACTATATGGCCCTTTGCAGAAACTTGCTAACCCCTGCTCTAATATACTGGTTTTCAAATTTTAGCAGGAGAATCCTTTCGAATGAAATCTTACAAGAAAATAAAACATCTGAATGCAATCCTTTTATATACATTAATTTTATAAATTAAGATGTAAAATATTTACTTACTAGGAAGTCGATCAATGAGAACACCCAGCAGTTTGGTTGAACACAAAATTCGAAATTAGGAGTGGCAGCTGACAGCCACAGTCACAGCAGTATCCCCGCATTTTATTTTGTTTCGTTCTGTTTGTTTTGTTGTATTCCGTTTTAGTGGCAGAGAATTGATTCACACAGATAAATGGCTGCAAATAGTAACAGTTTTTTTAAAGCTCCCTTGCAACTCAGGATACTCTACAGTTGAAAGATGACAGAAGTTTATTCCAAGGAACTGTACAAGTTAACCTGGCAGCCCACACTGCTGATCTCCAAGGTTTTAAAAATCAGTACCGAACACTTCTGTTACGTGGGCTTTTTGCTTCTAATTTAAAAACAGATTTTTTTAACATAAAGGAATTTTTAGCTTGCCATGAAGGTTAATTAGAAAATACATAAAACCTCCTCCCAAATACTCCTCCCCTACTTCTTCTGAAAAATGTATTTCCCAAATTTGAAACATGTGGTCTTCGTAGGAGCTTCCATGTTCCCTGATGATAACCGACCCAGCCACAGTGACCGACCGCAGCCAACCCGCACCTGTCCTCTTTGCCTAGGCATCAGAGGAAGGACAGCTCCACCTCCTCACGATGGTGAAACAGGAAGATAGACGAGGCCCAATGTTGCCAGAGATGGTCCTGGAGCAGAACTGGACATAAGAGAATGATATGATACACCAAGAGAAACAGAGGTAAGAGATGGAAACAGTGCTGGTGGCATTGAACACTACGATTCCAGTTGTCCCTGTCCTCCCTCTGTGGTTTGATTACAAAAGCCAATAAATTCCCACCCTCTGTGTCTGAGGTTGTTTGAGCTAGATTTGAGTTGCGTATCCTAACTGACACACACACACGCACAAGCACACGTCTTAATTGCAAATGGATGGGTAAGAAGTCTGGAAGGACACCTATGATAATGGATACTTGTTATTTTTTCTGGCTGCCCATGCACGAACTCCTTTTCTAAATTTGTGTAATCCTCCTGTTCCACATAAGTCTTAATGGAAAGAATCAAGTTTCACTATATAATCTGAAATGATAATAACAATAATAGCTAACATTTTATATATTTATTATCATCAGGAACTTTTTAAAATTTAAATTCAATTAGCCAACATATGGAACATCATTAGTTTCAGAGGTAGAGGTCAGTAACTCATCAGTAGCATACAACACCCAGTGCTCATCACATCACGTGCCCTCCTTAAGGCCCATCACCCCAATACCCCATCTCCCATCCACCTCCTCTCCAGCAACCCTCAGTTTCTTTCTCACAGTTAAGAGCCTCCTGGTTCGCTTCCCTCTCTGATTTCTTCCCATTCCGTTTTTCCTTCCCTTCTCTTGTGATCCTCTACGCTGTTTCTTATATTCCTCATACCAGTGAAACCATACAATAATTGTCTTTCTCTGATTGACTTATTTTGCTCAGCATAATACCCTCCAGTTCCATCCACATGGATGTAAATGGTAAGATTTCAATCAGGAACTTTCCTAAGCAATTTGCCTAAAATAACTTATTTCATTTTCACTACAACCTTATGAAGTAATTACAACTATTATCCCTACTTTACAGAAAAGGAGGGGCGCCTGGGTGGCACAGCGGTTAAGCGTCTGCCTTCAGTTCAGGGCGTGATCCCGGCGTTATGGGATCGAGCCCCACATCAGGCTCCTCTGCTATGAGCCTGCTTCTTCCTCTCCCACTCCCCCTGCTTGTGTTCCCTCTCTCGCTGGCTGTCTCTATCCTGTCGAATAAATAAATAAAATCTTTAAAAAAAGAAAAAGAAAGAAAGAAAAGGAAAGGAAACTGAGACACAGAGAGGTCAGGTAACCTGCCCACAATTACAACCAATAAATAGATGAACAAATTGCAACCCAAGAAATTGGGTTCCAGGGTCCCTACTTGTGATCTCTTTGTGACTTTGTCCCTGAAAATCCCAGACAGTTGCTTTCCAAGCCCTCACTACATCTAGGCTATGCTAACCAAAGCACCCAGCCCAGACTTGCAGGGACCAGGAACACATGTGTCTGTGGGGGCGTTGGCCATGACAGGAGGATGGAACTGCCGAGAAGCAACAGCCACGGTGCTGGGGCCAGCGCTGACCACACCCCGGCCACGGCAGCAATGACCTCCGTGTTATTTTGGATGTTGCACTTTGTTACCTCCTGGCTGCATCATCCTTAATCTGGTTCTCCCTTCTGAAGATTCAGAAAGCTACTATTATCTTTTTAAATATATTCCTTTCTTGCTTAAATCAGCCAGCATTTTCTGTAATTTGCATTTAAGAATCTTAACTTATAATTATATTCTAACAGTGGTTACTCCACCTGGGTGGCTCAGACGGCTAAGCATCTGCCTTTGGCTCAGGTCATGATCCCAGGGTCCTGGGATGGAGTCCTGCATTGGGCTCCCTGCTCAGTGGGGAGCCTGCTTCTCCCTCTCCTCCCTGCTCATGCTCACTCTTGCTATCTCCGTCTAATTTTGCAATGAGAAGGCACCTACAAGGTACATAATAAGGCATTTCTGGGAGTGCTGATCAGGAAAGGATCTCTTTTGAAAAACATATTTAGGGACCTAGAATTTAAATGTATATAACATCAAAAATAAAACATCAATAACAATAAAAGTTCTGTTCTGATGTGACCTGCTTGTCACTTTTCAAGTCATTAGGTTCTGGTCCTGAATGAGGAAGGCAATAGTTTACATCTTCTCTGTAGGCTCAGAAGCCCATGGAACATGTTTCTTCACATAGCTGAAGGAATTACAAATGATCTACTCTTGAATATACACGCTCACACTCTCCTCTGTTTTTATTACATTTTAAATAAGACTTTAAAAATGCTAACTTATCAGAAATACACTAGAGGAAAAAGAAACAGCATGGATGTAACCCCCTACTAATGAGGCACTAATGCATAATTATTATAATACATGTACTTCTCTCCACAGACGAATATTTATAAACACTGGAACAGTCTAGTTTGCAGTGAAATCTCATGTACAGATTGTTTTTCTCTTGTGGTTTGTCCTTTTTTCTTATTGTGGCAATATTTAATGAATTTCGCAGGCTCTGCTCATTCTCTGAAACTACTGAATGAACCTATATACATAATATGAACTGCCATCAATGAGCATATAGAAATGAGCTATAAAGCTACATGAAACACACCCCACCATTAGTAAAATTAGTCAGTTATCTCAATTTTAAATACTTAACACTGAGCCAACACACAATATGTTAAAACAAAATTGGTTGAATTAGGTTAATTTCAGAAGACAGAGTCTAGGAAGGGGATCAGGGGAAGACTACAGTTAAAGTAATTCAGATTAGGGGCACCTGGGTGGCTCAGTCGGTTAAGCATCTGCCTTTGGCTCAGGTCATGATCTCAGGGTCCTGGGATGGAGTCCCACATCAGGCTCCCTGCTCAGTGGGGAGTGCTTCTATCTCTCCCTGTGCCCTTCTCCCCTGCTCATGCTTGCACGCTCTCTCTCTCTCTCTCACTTGCTCTAACTAAATAAATAAAATCTATAAATAAATAATAAATAAATAAAATGAAGTAATTCAGATTAAACACTGATAAGGCTTGAGGAAGCCCATTAGATAGAATGCTTTACTCAGCCCAAGTTCCAAACCAGTTGAGAGCTAAACAACAGATAGAGATCAGAATATCAGCAGGATCACCAGCAAAGGTCAGTCCAGGTTGAAGGACATGGCTTAGGTGTGTGTCAGCAGTGGACAGAAGTAAATTCATTCCCTCAGTCCCATGCAGTGGAGAATCGCAGGCCTACCTGGCCATCAGGAACATCAAGCATTGAAGGGATGCATTCTCCAAGACCACGTTATGTAAATACTACCATCTGGTCATCCAATTTCTGCTTTAGAACATTGACATAGAAAATCAGATTACACAATGAGATACCACCTCACACCGGTCAGAATGGCTAAAATTAACGAATCAGGAAACAACAGACATTGGTGAGGATGCGGAGAAAGGGGAACCCTCTTGCACCGTTGGTGGGAATGCAAACTGGTGCAGCCACTCTGGAGAACAGTATGGAGGTTCCCCAATGTTTATAGCAGCAACATCCATAACAGCCAAACTATGGAAAGAGCCCAGATGTCCATCAACAGATGAATGGATAAAGAAGATGTGGTATGTATGTGTGCGTATACACACACACACACACACACACACACACACACACACACACACAGAGGAATATTACTCAGCCATCAAAAAGAATGAAATCTTTCCATATGCAACAACAGGGGTGGAACTAGAGGGTATTATGCTAATTGAAATAAGTCCATCAGAGAAAGACAAATACTATATGATTTCACTCATAGGTGGAATTTAAGAAATGAAACAGATGAACATAGGGGAAGGAAAGGAAGGATAAAATAAGACCAAAACAGAGGGAGACAAACCAGAAAAGACTCTTAACCACAGGGAACAAATTAAAGGTTGCTGGAGGGGAGGTGGTGGGGAAGATGAGGTAACTGGGGGATGGGCATTAAGGAGGGTACTTGATATAATGAGCTCTAGATGTTGTATGCAACGGATGAATCACTAAATTCTACCTCTGAAACTAATACAATATACGTTAGTTGAACTGAATTTAAATTTAAAAATTTTTAAAAGAAAATCGGGTTAGCATGGGTGCTTCCTATAAGCAGTTGAACACACACACACACACACACACACACACGCACACAGTATGAGAAAATGGCTAGGCTTTGTATGTCCAGTTCCTCTACCAAACTCACGTAAGCTCTGGCCTCAGGGCCATTGCATTTGGGGTTCTTTCTGCCTGCAACACTTCTGTCCCAGGTATTTATATGGCTGTGCTTTTTTATCTTTTTTAAGCCTTTATTCAGAGCCCACCTACGCAGTGAAGCGCTCTCTGACCATGCAAACTGCCACCAAGATGGATTCTTCTAATATTCCTAACCTGCATTATTTTTCTCCATCAAATTTATCGCTGTCTCGTGAACAAGATATGCTATTTTATTTTACATGTATCACTTTATCACAGTACCTCTGTGGGTTCCTCGGTAGGATGGAGTAAGCGGAAAGGCAAAAGGGAAATTCCTGTCCATGGAAACTAGAGGTCTGAGCAGTAAGTGTTCCCATCACCCCTAATAAATGCAAATGATTACTAACTGATGGCCAACAAGTTTATTTTGCTTTCTCTCAACTGCAGGGGGGGAATAGAAAGACATTGCTATTCACTTCATTTCTCTTTGGTTCTCCAGATTACAATCATAAGTCTACGCATATGCACTGAGTATGCATCTATAGACTCATTTGCAGGGACAGAGCCTGAGCCCCCAAATCATAATTCCCTAAACTCGGATTCAGCTGCTGGTTACGGAAGGGTAACATTGAACGAAAGCATTCCATAAATTACATTCTACGTTATATGAACACCGTTATTCACTCCGTCAATCAGCCGTCATTGAGGGTCTACTGTATCCAAACAGTGGGCTACACGATGGAGATACAAAGGTGACTGGTTAAAATTCCCGACTTCTAAGAAGTAGGCCCCTCCCTAAAAAAAGTTCAAAGAAATAATGTTCCAAGTTACATTTAAGAAATTATGCTACCAAAATATTAAAATATTAAAAGTTTAGATAATCCCAATACATAAGGGAATTTATGAAAAAAAAATTCCTCTCACACCAAAGGGGAATAAGTTGAACCACTAAATAAGGAATATTGAGATATCTGGGCAGCCATCTGGAAAAAACACATTTTATCCATTTTTTTGCACCTTAAGCCACATTAAATGCCAAATAGATCAAAGACTTTTAAATGTACAAAAATAAAATCTCAAAAGTTGTAGAAGAAAACTTGCAGAAATTTTTTATAATCTTAGAATAGGGAAAGTCTTTCCAATTATGACTCAAAACCTAAAAGCTATGCTCTCATCTGGAGGTTTGACTAGGGAAGGACCTGCATGCAAACGCCCGCTAATGGCAGCCAGAATCCACGGCAGCTTCCTTCTTCAAGACCAGCAGCAAAGAGAACACATTCTGCTGCTTCCAGCCTCTGCCTTCTAAACTCCCTTGTAAAGGGCCCGCCTGATTAGGTCAGACACACCCAGGATGTCCCTTTTGATTAACTTAAAATTAAGTGGGGAGGGACTTTAATTAGATATGCAAAATCTCTTTACTGGTGACCTCTTTGTTAGAAGCAGGCCACCACAGGTTCTGCCCTCATTTAAGGAGAGGGAACTCACAAGGGCATCACTCAACAGGGATCACCTTAGAATGTGTGCCACATCTCCTTAATATATAAAAAGTTCCCCCAAAAAACTGTAAGAAAAAAATCCAGTAGAAAAACTAGCAAAGAAAGTGGACATTCAAAATATACATATGCCAGATAGAGCATACAATATGCCCTTAAACATATGAAAAGGTTCAACCTCAGACATACCAAGAAAAATGCCTTTTTAAAAAGCTATCACACTGGCAACAATATGAAACTGGTAATGTATTATTTGTGAGACAATATGCACTCTTCAGCATTGCTGGCAGAAGTATAAATTTTTTTAAAAGATGTATTTGTTTACTTGAGAGAGAGAGAACACAGTGGGGAGTGGCAGAGGGAGAGGGAGAATTCAAGAATCTCACGCAGGGAGCCTGACACCGGGCTTGATCTCACCACCCCAAGATCATGACCTGAGCCAAAGTCAAGATTCAGATGCTTAACCAACTTGGCCACCCAGGTGCCCCAGTATAAATTTGTTTAATACTTATGGAGAACAACTAATAATTGGCAATATCTATAAATATAACATTCCCTGTGATCTATTCCATTAAAAAAATTTACCATAAAAATCTAAGAGTACACATATGAAATTACATTGATTTCAAGAACATTTGTAAAAGCAAAAGATTGGAAACAACCTGGATATCAGATGTCCAACAGAGGATGGACTAAATTAACTATGGCACATTCATAGAGTAGAATAGTATGCAAACTATTAAAAAGCATGATGTTGTATACCAAACACTGCATTGGGAAAAAAATGTGTAAAATAATATATGTAACAGCTATTCTTTGTTCTAAAAGAAGAGGAAAATAATATAATTTGTATTTGCTCCCAGATGCATAAATAAATCCCAGAGGATATGAATATACATCCAGAGGGGATATATACCCCTTTACATCTATATACGGTAGGTAGAAAAACAGGAGATAGATGATAGATCGAATCTTTAGCTCACAGCCTTGGTTGTTTCTCTGATTCTACCTGTGCAGAACCACACCTGCTGTCTTAAATTTAATCAGAACTGAAGTTGTATTATTCCAACATTTAAGGTAGAAAAATTCCTATAGATATGCAACAGTAAACTGGCTATTGCTGAATCCATAATCACCTTTGGGTAATTCACCACTTTCATACTTTTCATGCGTTTTCTCCCTCCTCTGTTCTTCAGGGTCCCAGCTCTATACCTGATGGATCCTAGCCATACACACCAAGTAGTTACGTACTTGATGGAACAAGAGTACACAGAGACCGCTGACCATTACCTCCTGGTAGGCTCAACAAATAATCTCTTAACTAACTTCTATAGAACTTTACAATCGGAAAGTGTTTTTCAGACACCTGCAATTGTCTAATTGACTTCGGAGAACATGGCAATTTGAACTCCTATAGTTATCTCTGCTCCCACTCGCCCCTCACTAAAATGACAAACAAGGAATGGAAAACTACAAACTCACAAAGACAAAGAGGACAGAAAACAAAAACAGAAGAGAGATTTTCTTATCTCACTTGAATATTAACAAGTGGTGAGTCATGTTGCAAAGCAGGAAAACCTGAAGCCTGAGCCTATAGAGGGAAAAACTAACAAAAAATAGCTTTAGTTATGCTACCAGAACCCACAGAAAGCAAAGAAGTACAAGGCACCAGGAGAGCCGGATGGGTAGCCTACAGGAAGCTTTGTTATTCAGTCTGTGGACCAGCTACCTAGGCGGCTCTAAAAAGCCTGTTAGAAATGCAGCATTCCAGGGCCACCCGGCCAGCCGGCTCAGTCAGTGAAGCATCTGACTTGATTTCAGCTCGTCATGGTCTCAGGGCTGTGAGATCGAGCCTCGGGTTGGGCTCCCTGCTCAGTGGAGAGTCTACTTGAGATTCTCTCTCTCTCTCCCTCTCTCCCTCTGCCCCTCCCCCCACTCTCACTCTCAAATAAATAAATCGGAAGGAAGGAAGGAAGGAAGGGAGGGAGGGAGGGAGGGAGGGAGGAAGGAAGGAAGGAAGGAAATTAATTAATTAATTCCAGGTACCACTCCAGACCTACTGATTCAGGGCCTAAGATTCCCAGGTGATCTGTAAACACATTAAAGGCTACAAGGCATTGCTATAAAGAGTGGTTCAACTCCCAGAACTGCCCCCACATCCCACAGAGCCATGAAACTGCTCCCCCCACCCAGCACGAGATAAGAGGTTTTCTTCTTGGCAGGTTGAACCCCAGAGCCACTGGCACAGCTGAAGGTAGGACTGAAGTGACAAACAGGGCTTCCACTCAAAGCTACGTAGGGAAGAGCAAGCCCACAGAGCCCTTATCCTGTTCTGCAATCCAAGGTCTAGCAACAGGTTGCCATTCCCAGGTAGAACATTAAATCTTCGCCTCGGGGAAACCAGCTAGCCCAAAAGAAAAGACCTACAGACGCTGACATTTGTGGCCATCCAATGAAAAGTCAGTTCCAGGGCGCTTGGGTGGCTCAGTCATTAAGCATCTGCCTTAGGCTCAGGTCATGATCCCAGGGTCCTGGGATCGAGCCCCACAATGGGCCCCAGCCCCACATCAGGCTCCCTGCTCGGCAGGAAGCCTGCTTCTCCCTCTCCTACTTGTGTTCCCTCTCTCGCTGTCTCTCTCTCTGTCAAATAAATCTTAAAACAAAAAACAAAAAAAAAGAGAGAGAGAGAGAAAAGTCAGTTCCTCACGTTATAATGTCGACAGTAAAAGGAGAGCAAGGCATACAAATCCGATCCAGATCAGAGGAGAAGGCAGCGGTTTCTTAATTTAAATTTTACTTAGTTAACATACAGTGCAATATTGGTTTCGGGGACAGAATTGAGTGATTCATCATTTACATACAATACCCAGTGCTCATCATATCAAGTGAACTCCTTAATACCCGTCACCCAACCAGCCCATCCCCCAATCACCTCCCTCCATCAACCCCCAGTTTGTTCTCTATCGTGAAGAGTCTCTTATGGTTTGTTTCCCTCTCTCCTTTTTTTCTTCTCCCCCTTCCCTTATGTTCATACGTTTTCTTTCTTAAATTCCACATATGAGTGAGGTCATATGGTATTTGTCTTTCTCTGATGGACTTATTTTACTTAGCATAATACACTCTAGCTCCATTCACGCCATTGCAAATGAAAAGATTTCATTCTTTTTGATGGCTGAGTACTAGTCCTACACACACACACACACACACACACACACACACACACCCCTTCTTTATCCATTCATCTATCGATGGACATTCGGGCTCTCTCCATAGTTTGGCTATTGTTGATAATGCTGCTATAAACATCAGGGTGCATGTACCCCATCAAATCTATATTTTTGTAACCTTTGGGAAAATACCTATTAGTGCAATTGCTGGATCATAGAATAGTTCTAGTTTTAACTTTTTGAGGAAACTCCATAATGTTTTCCAGAATGGCTGCACCAGTTTGCATGCCCACCAGCAGTGCAAGAGGGCTCCCTTTCTCAGAGAAGGCAGCTTTTTAAATATAGCGTGCTTTCTGTCTCTCAGATCAACCTCTGGCCCAGCACCTACAGTACTGGCAAGTGTGTCGATCTCTGGCAAATGCTCCAACCCATTGGTAACAGCTGTCTGTGACACTCAGGCAGGAAAAAAAAGATTTATTTGCAATATATCTGCAATATATTCCACAAGTGTGGGAGGGATGTAGTCATACAGGTTACACATTATACTAACATACATAAATACATATTATACTCACAACCAACATTCACTGAGAGACCATGATTTGTACTTTCCTTGTATTACCTCAATTCCATCCTCACAACTGAGGAAAACGCTATTATCATCCTTTTCCTCAGATGAGGACATTGAGAGTTCGAGGGATTACTAGACTGCCAGATGAAACATCAGACTGAACACACACCTATCAGTCTTGCTCCCCCCAGTTGCATCACTCACTTTATGTGAGATAGGGTGAACAGGAGAAGGGACAGTATCTTTGCAAACTTGCAAGTACACTGGGAATGGTAAATGGCGTAGCGGACCGCAGAGCACTGTACCTTAAACTGGTTGTGGGGAAAACAGCAAGCCAACAGAGTTCATAAGGCAGGATCCCTGCAATGATCGGAAGTAGGAATTCCACGTTCTTCTAGAAGCGGGGAGTGAAGGGAGAGAGTACTAAAAATAAGGAGAATTAGCTGAAACCTTTGTTTAAAGTAGTCGGATCCTCCCACATCTCCTCCTCCATCCCTGCCCCACTCTCCTCTAGGAAAAAAGATGAGCTTCAGTCTCGAGGGGAGGACTGGTAACCAAGTCCTTGACCGGGGCACCCTATGTACAGTTCAGGGCATGAGTTCTGTACTGAAAACAGACTTCTCTCCTTGGCTCCCAGAACACTGGCAGTCAAGCATTCACTCTCCGGGCAGGACATTGTAGGAGTGTCTGCAACCCCACTAGGGTCTTGCTAGCGTAAGAGAAAAGTTCTAAAGACACAGACGCTAGAGGTTCTCCAGGAAACAGATCTCTCTAGAGGGAAGTCACAGTAACAAGCTGGGGTCACGGGCTTCTGGCCACCAATCCACTTTAAAGGATAGGCAACTATTCGCTTCAAGATTGGTAGAGCTCGGAGCATGCGGCTAGAATACGGGAAACGGACTCCCTCAGATACCACCGGTGAACATGTAAACTGGCATAACCTCTTCGGAAACCAATCCGACTATACGTTTCACAGCAACCTAACTGCCAGGAATGCACCCTTCAGCCAATGCACTAGCAATGTACTTGCAAAAATAAGCCAAGCTATATATGCAGAGCTGTTCACAGAAGCATTGTTTATCATAAAAACTGGAAGAAAAAAAACTTAAGTAGCCACCAGTTAAAAAAAAATGGTTTAAGACACTAGGTCCACTCATGAAATGGAATCTACACAACCATTAAAAACCATGAAGTAGATGCATATGTGTTGATATGACATGATTTCCAAGGTATAATGAAAAGCAACACCAAATTACATGCAGAAGAGTAAATATACTACCTTTTCAATTTAAAATACATACACGTACTTATATTTACACTCACATCTATTTATACACATTAATTCTTATACTTGGAAGGGAAATTTTGTGTGCATTTCTGAAAACTGTGAACAACAGCTACATCTAAAGACAGAAATTGTGGGTCTGGGATAGGAGGAAGATTTGTTTTTTACTGTATCCATGTGATTGATTTTTACTATACCCGTGTATTTTCCCATTTAAAAAACAAACAAAATATTGAAAGGACATTTTTTTAAAGTTGTGTATCTTTCTCTGAACCATTAGCTACTATTAGAAATAAAATATTCCCCAATCTATATCCTTGACCTAGAATTCTCTCTTGACACAGGGACATATATAATCAACTCAAGAAGTCTAAAACTAAGCTCCTGATCTGGCTGCCTCACCCAAGACTACCAACCACCATCAAAGACATTTCTGTTTCCATGTTTCCCAATGGGACCACCCTTCATCCAGTCTCTCAAATCAGAAACCTGGAAGTCGTACAAGATTTTACCTTTCCCCTCACCCCCTATATCCAATCACCAAATGCTATCAATCCTAACCCCTTAAATTGCTCATGAATCTATACCCAACGAGCCATCCCCTCTGCCTAAATTAACACAGTTATCAGACTTCCCCCAAATTACTCTAGGATCCTTGTACTCACTCTGCAGCCAGAATCTCTTGAATTCATATTCCACACAATTGCCCAGGTGACCTCTCAATAGCTCCGGTTTGATCAGCCTTTCCCTGCTTAAAATTCGTCAGTAGTTGTCTTATCGCATAAATATGATCTGGCCTCATCTACACACCTTCACTCTTTCCCTTCCCCCTCAACACACAAACCTGCCACTTCAAACACTTGCAGGCCCCCAGTTTCACTATGCAGGGCTCACACAGTTTCCTGAAGCGTTTTCGTCCCCTTCCATGCCCAATTGCCATTATTCCTTCGTGTCATTGATTGTGACTCTTTATATTCATATGCCCCTTGTTTATTTTCCTATCCTCAAATTCTAGCACAGTTCCAGGTACATAATGGGATGTCAGTAGATATCTCTCGAATAAACGAAGCAAGCTAGAAAAACCAGGTATCATTCCAATGCAGGTAATGACGATTTCTCCAGTCGGCTATAAGGTCTTTCTTGAAATCAGTGATTCTTGTCAATGCATCTTTTGATTGTTGTCAATGCCACTTGATCTCCTAACTCACCTCTTAAAGATAACTTTGGTGAATTATGTCTTTACATTGTGCCTTAAAAATTAAAGCAGCCAAACTACATGGAGAGACCCATGGAGACTCACTGCCAGTGAGATGTGACAAAATTAGTACAAACGGCTCAGGAAGAAAGGAATAGCTTTTCAATTAAAGCTAATATAAACAAACTATAAAAGATTAAAGAACAGTTCATGGTCTACCTGTGGTTGGTCCTTTAAAATTCCAGCAATGTGGATAAAGGAAAAACTCCAACTCATTTAACCTAGGAAAGATTCTAAATCATAGTAAATAATGTTTGCTACAACAATGGAATCAGGAAAAGAAAATTCAAACTACATAAAGCCCTGATGTGGAATGTAAAACATTCAAAGCTCAACTCATTTTCCTGTTGCCTAAATGTCCTGTATTTGCAGAAACATTCTCCATCACCTTGACAGTTTTCTTTTGTATACAAATTTTATTTACCTGAATTATTAATGCTGCTTTTGTTTGTGCCCATATCTTAATTTTCCTCTCTTCGTTCACCTGTCATGAGTGTTGTGATTCACATTTCAGGAGATGATGAACAAAATATTTCTTTGGGAAACTGGGTAGTGTCACCAATGTTTTTGTATTGGTAACAGATTATTGTTTCTCCAGTTTTTAAATACATGAGCATTTCTCCTTTTTTTTTTTTTTTTTTACAAACTGTCAATCACCAAAATCACACTTTCAGCTGTACTGAGTGGATAAAAGATAGACTTTATAGTATGGATTGTGTGTCAGACAAAAAAATATAGGACATAGAGACTCCAGTGAGCAAGCAATTCAAAATATGAAGTATGTGCCTTCAGGGAAAATTCCTCAGGCCAATCATAGCAAACAGCAATTAGTAATGTTCATGAGAGTATTATTTTCATCGTACAACTAAAATTTTCATATTTTTACTAGCATCAGCCTATGCGGTACACAATGTTGAGGCTCAAGACCTATTTTTTTTTTAAAAGATTTTATTTATTTGACAGAGAGAGAGACAGCCAGCGAGAGAGGGAACACAAGCAGGGGGAGTGGGAGAGGAAGAAGCAGGCTTCCCGGCAGAGCAAGGAGCCCGATGTGGGGCTTGATGCCAGGACCTTGGGATCACGCCCTTAGCCGAAGGCAGACACTTAACAACTGAGCCACCCAGGTGCCCCTCAAGACCTATTTGATTTAACCAGAAATTTTGTTGAAGCAAAAGTTGTGGACAGAAATACTCAAGAGTTGAGATTATAGCAAGATGAATTACTCAACTGTCATGGGGGGGGGGCGGTTAACAGCCTTCCAGACCCTTAAAAATGTACTTGTAGTTTATTGTGTCTTATTTTACAATAAGCTGTAATTACTGAAAAGGAAGAGAAAGCAAATCAGTCTTTTTGCAAGGGCTCCTTGCAACTCTTTAAGGAAGACAAACGCCTCACGACGCCCACAGAAATTGCAAAGACTCACTTGAGGTATTAGAAGACCATATGTACAAACACCCTGCGATTTCAAACAGACAAGCTCATTGGGAGAAAAAAGTTTTGTCTTTGATTTCTTTTAGAAGGATAAAATGAAAGGGACAGTAATACATATTTTAAGCCCTGTGAATTCACGATGGGGCTTTAGAATAAAGAGGTAAAAACCTTTGAACTAACAAAGGTCCATCACCACGCACTTTTATTCTCACAAGCGACTTGTGGAGGCAATTATGCTAGATGCGGGGACCGGCCGGCTCTTGCCACTACACCTTTAGCAACAGGACCCCTTTCCAGACGGCATCAATCCAGCGGAATGGACCATGTCATTGACTCCTGTCGGACCTCTCCTTTTATCGCATAGAGCTGTTTTTCGTCCAATGCCCTGTGAAAGCATTCACTCACTGGCTTGCATCTGAGTGTCTCTTTGTACTAGCCCAAAGCCTGAAGTCTACAGACTGCATTAAGTTGATTAAAGTATCCCAGAGACTACCTAGGCTTTTACACTACCCGTAGATTAAAGACAAAAAAAAAAAAAAGCTCCTTCTTCTGAGGGTGTTTCAGTTTTGGCTGGGGAGGTAATTTGGATGAGGTGTTGGGTTTTCTGGCTTTTTTTTTTTTTTTCTGGTTTCATTTATTTTCTCTGTAATTTTCAAAGAAGTCAACAAAAATACAAAGGCTCTTATGTCAGAAAGAGAGAAGAGGCTTTTATTACAAATGATTTCTAATTACTCCTTTGTTCCAAAAAGACAGCAGTTACAGCTGCTGAAACAAGGATCTGTCCTAATGAAGCATTCCTCTTGGGCCCTGGGAAAAAAGGCCCATGGAAGTATCTGTAAGCTCCCTAAGTGTAACTGGATGGAAATGGATCCTTAGTCAAATGCAAAATCTAAAGGAAAAACCGGAGGACAAAAAATCAGATAGTCTGTATGGGACCTAATCATAAGCCCACGAAAGAATCAAGAGAATGAAATGGGCCACAGCACGGTTCACGCGTCTATTTCCTAGCATGTTGGAAAAGGTAAAGCATAGTGGTTAAAACATGGGGACAAGAGTCGAACCCCTGGGGCCATCTGAATAGCTTCACCAATGACCTTGGGAAAGTCACTTAATCTCAAAAGCTCAGTTTTCTTAACTGTAAAAATGAGGATAATTACATTATCTACCTTGTTGGGCTTTAAAAGGAAAAAAAAAAATAGACCTTAAGAGAAAAGGTATCCTAAGTATTTAGCATGATTCTTGGCATGTAGTAACCCTCAATATACTTTACCAATTACTACTATTCTACGTGAATTATTTTCCGCAGTTCAAAAGTGAATTCAGAAATAACATACGGTGTGGCTGAAGACACTAGGCTTAGCTCCAAACGATCTGGATCTTAGTTCTGACATTGTCGTTTATTTGCTGTGTAACTACAAGCCAGTTTTGTTGGACTTTGGTTTTTTGTTGTTTTTAAAGATTTTATTTAATTGAGAGAGAGAGCAAGAGAACAGAAGCAGGGGGAGGGGCAGAGGGAGAAGCAGACTCCCCCCCTGAGCAGGGAGCTTGATGAGGGACTCGATCCCAGGACCCTGGGATCATGACCTGAGCCAAAGGCAGACGCTTAACCGACTGAGCCACCAGGCACCCTACAAGCCAGTTTTGAAGCCTCACTATCTTCATCTGTAAAATGAGGAAGTTACACTAGATTACAGATTCATGTATCCAAGTGCCTTCTCAGCACCATCACTCTATATGTTCAAAACGGAACTACTCCTATTTCCCCAAATTCTGTTCCACTGGGCAAAAAAAATAACTTTTATTTCTCTTTCCTAGCCTCAGTAAACTTCCCCATTTCAGTACACAGCACCGTGATTTACTTAGTCCTTCAAGACGAAAACCTTGAAATCATCCTCGATACCTGTCTTTTTTCCATATCCCATACCAAATCCAATAGCAAGTCCCCCGGTACCTACCCACAGCATGCATCCCGAATTTGACTACTTTACCTTACATCCACAACTGGTTCTCTAGTCCAAGTCACCATCGTCTCTGGCATGGATTACTGCAGTGGCCTCGTCCTGGCTGGACTGTACCTTCCACAATTGTGAAATATTCCTCTTATCGCTAATAATGCTTTTTACCTTAAAGGCCTACTTTGTCTGATATCAGGAAGGCTGAGACAGCTCTTTTTTTTGGTTTTATTTTAAGCTTATCTTTTTCTGTCCTTTTACTTTCAACCTTTCCATGTCCTCAAATATTTGCATTCTTCATTCTCTGTAAGCAGCATATACTTGGATTTTGTATTTTTATCCAGTCTTACAATCTGTCTTTTACATGGAGACATTACAACTACGATATCACAGAAATTCAAAGAATTACAAGAGTTGCTATGTACAACTTAATGCCAGCAAATTAGACAACCCAGAAGAAATGGAAACATTCTTAGAAACATACAACTTAGCAAGACTGAATGAAGAACTAGAAAATCTGACTAGACTGATTACTAGTAATCTCTGAATCAGTAATCAAAAACTCCCAGCCCAGACAAAAAACAAGGCAAAACGTCTTCACCAGTGATTTTTACCAAACATTTAAAGAATTAACAGCAATCTTTCTTAAACTCTTTCAAAAAATCAAAGAGGAGGGAAACTCATGAACTCATTTCATAAGGCAAGACTTATCCTTATACCAAAATCAGAAAGTACACTACTAGAAAAAACTAAACAAAACAAAACTATAGGCCAATATCCTTAATAAATATAGATGAAAAAAATGAATGAATATGGAATATTATTCAGCCATAAAAAAATGAGGAAAACCTACCATTTATGACAGTGTGGATGGACCTTAGAGGCATTTTGCTAAGTAAAATAAATCAGACAAAGACAAATTCTGTGTAATCTCAGTAATACACAGAGTCTAAAAACAAACACAAACCCAACTCACAGAAAAAGTGATCAGGCTTGGGGTTACCAGAGGCGAGGGGTGAAGTGAAGGGGAGCTGGAGGAAGGTAACCAAAAGATACAAACTTCCAGTTATGAAATAAATAAGTATTAGGATGTCATGCACGACATGATGACAATAGCCAACACGGCTGTATGACATACAGGAAAGTCGTTAAAAGAATAAATACTAAAAGTTCTCATCAGAAGGAGAAAAATTTTCTCCTTTATTCTTTTACTCTTTTTTTTTTTTTCGTTTTATTCCATCTATTTGAGAAGATGGATGTCAGCTGAGCCTGCTGTGGTGATCATTTCACCATATGTAAATCAAACCATCGTGCTGTCCGTCTTCTACTGCAGTGCGTGGCAACTAGTTCTCAATAAACTGGGGGGAGGGGGAGATGCTATTCTATCATCTTCTGACTCCCATGGGCTAAATCAAGAAGTCAGCTGTACATCTTGTTATGTTCATTTGAAAGTAATGTCTTTCTCTGGCCTAACTTAAGACTTTCTCTACTGATTAACTTTTAAGCAGTTTTATATATGAGATGCCAGGTATTGTTTTCATTGTATTTATCCTACTTAAATCTGTGGATTGATACTTTAAATAGTTTTGGAAAATTGGTAGCCATTAACTCTGAATATTACTGATACTCTATTTTCTCCTCCTCTCCTTCTGGGACTTCAATTACATGTCTTTTTCAGAATATCCCATACTTTGCACTTAATCTGTTTTTGCATTATTTTTCTCTCAGTACTTCCATTTGGATATTTTCTATTGGCTTGTTTTCCAATTCCAAAAAACCATAGAGCCTCCAGATCGTGTTATCTGCCTACCAGAGAGGCTTTCTTATTTCTGCTAATAGCAAGGACAGCTACTGGGGGAACTAATCTTTTCAAGCCAACCCAAAATTGAGCTGGGTTGAGGCTGTGATGAGGTTTTGGTAAAACCCAATCTAGTTCTCTTGATCCTGTTCCTAGGGCATGAATTCCCAGGGCTTTTAATCATACGCTTGGGAGGACTTTGATTTCCCAAATCTGAAAGTCTGAGATAGATTCAGTTATGCCCTTCAGAGGTTTACAGCTTAGCTCTTTAGCTTTCTACTCCATGCAGCTTCAAATGGGGCAAATGTCTTCAAGGAAAGATCAGCTATGTGCCTGAGATTCCTCTAATTTCCCAATTTGTAATTCTAACCCCCTAAAAGTCCAAATTTCTGCTGGTCTCTCTGCCTCTCTGGAATGGTTATCTGCCAAAAGTCAGGTCTCGATTTTCAACCTCAAGATGCACCCAGACTTAGTAAGTATCCCAGATGAAAAGTACCTGTAGATCAATTCACCACTCTTTCTAGGGAATTCAGCCCTTGCCTATTTTGCTTTTGGACCTCCTCCCCTGGAAGGGTCTTTGTTTCCTAAGCATCACGAGACTATAAGATACCTCACTCTACTTTTCAGAAGCTTTCAAGCTAGCTCCTTAATCTCCTGTGAAGCCTCAAAACTCAGCAAATGTCCTAAATGGAAACTGGCCATGCCTCCGACACATCTCCAGTCTTGGATTTTGTCACCCCAGCCCCACATAATCACTAGAACCTTTATTTTCCCCAGAAGTAGACTTCATCCTGGGCCAAATTCTGAAATCTATAAAAATCTCCTAACAGCCTTCGCTGCTTCCATTCTGGCCACACTGTAGGCTATTTGCCACAGAGAAGCTAGGATGATCCTTTTAAATTATAAATCACTCCTGTCACTCCCCCTGCACTTATAATAAAATCCAAACTCCTTATCATGCCTTCAAGGACCTACATGTTCTTGCCCTGATACCTCCTTAACCTCGCCTCTTAGCTTTCTCCTCCTTGTACACTGCACCCTAGCCCAGGGGACGTGCTGTGGGTAGGTGCTCCAGGCCTTCTAGTTATTCCTCAAGCACTCTTACTGGAAATCCGTTCCTGTCCCCTGTCCCACTCTATCCCAGAATATACCCGCTGTAAGACCAAGGACTTTGTCTATTACTCCCAGCACCCAACATAGATCCTGGACATATTAGGGGCTAGATAAATGTTTACTTGATAAATGAATAAATAAAATTGAAGCCACTTTGGCTGAAATGCAGCTGGGGTTCTGAAGCCTTAACTAATTACCTCCTCTTTCCTGCCAGTGATAACCTAGATACTTCAGAATTGACCAAGTATTGTTTAATGAAATTTTAATTAAACCCTTAGGGGAACACTGAAACATATCCAAAGCAACACAGGGTATCACAGTTTAGAAATGAAATGGATCACTAAGATTCCTTCTAGTTCTGATTGTCCAGCCAAAAATAACATGTTAGGAGAAAAACTACAGCTGAATATCCTAAAAGGTGTGTTTCACTGATACAAAAGATACATGTCCTCAGATGCCATAATAATCAAGAAAAACCATGTACTTACTTCGTAGCTCCAACTTATTTTCTAATGAAACCTTTTTTGATGCAGTGTCAGGTTTTAGAAACCCAAACGAAATTAGTTGTAGGCTTCTCTCTGAAAAAGAAGGACACTCTCCTCCAGAAAGCATTAGAGTCTAAACAACTACATATGCTTGTGGCAATCTCACATGTGTAGCTTTAATGTTTGCAGTTTTGCAGTTTGGGTTCCTTGAGAACTTAGGCACAGAGTTACAGAAGTTTCATTTGTGGGGGAGAAGGGAAAAAATAAAGTGTTCCCACTGACCTATGTTCCATTTTCCCTGCAGATAAAAAAGGACTTCATGTTTATGGAACTTCACAAAAGTAATGACTACATAAGGTCTAAACAACTCTAGTCCCTGAAAAGAAGTGCATTTCATCAAAAGAGGTCATTACTAATCATTCACACAGACTGGGTATTTTCTTCCCACTTCTACAAAAAGATTCAATTTGTTCTCTCTGTGTGTGCAACTTCCCATTATTCCTCAAGACAAGATTTCCCCGAAGTACCAGCTTAGAAGACACAAGGGTTGTTAGGTACACCTTTGGTACCTATCCCTTTGCACTGCAATACATATCTTTCATGATTCCACTGACCCAAGTAGGACACAGTTTGGTTTATTTGCTTAAATAAAATAACACAGAAAGAATGGATCATTACAAAGACAAAACAATCAAGCTAAGACTTAAAATGAGCAATAATTACTTCAGACTATGGAAAAATTATTTGGGGACAACCTAAATCAACGACCAAAAGACAAATTATGGGTGAGATAATATAAATTTTTTGGTGTTCTTCTTAGCTCATCTTATTAGCATCATCAAATATTATTTTAATACCAATCATAGCCCACAACTAATACCATATCTCTAAAAAAAAAAAAACAGTTCAAGGTAATTTGAGATTTACACAAATTCTACTTACTTTCTACAATTAACCTTCACGCATTTTTAATTCCCGTGTACTCATGTTATAGATAGGTAATTATCAAATAACAAAACACCTGAGAATTTTCATGACTAATACAGTTAGACTTCTCAGAAACAAAGATGATTTCTCTTCAAATTCGCCTCTAGGATTCAGATACTTAAAATGCTTCTTACTCCTGGGATCAAAAGTGAAAATACTTCTGTCTCCAGATATTTGAGGAGCATGATGACCAAATAAATCAGAACAGTTACTTTTCACTTCTGAGGCTTGACCTGTAATTCAGAAGTTTTAAATGGTGGCCAGGAGACCAAATCCAACATGTAGATTTTATTTGATCTGTACAGTGATTTTTTTCTAAATTTGAATTCACTGTCAACATTCAAAAATCAAGAAATTTCACTTCAAAAATCCAGATATCCAGCTTCTCTTGAAAAAGACCATATAGGCTGTGCTTTGCACAGAGAATGAGCCTAAGGAGTACATGGGGCTGACATCCAACACACACTTATTTGCTGTGCCAGGTCTATACACAAAATGTAGGAGTGCCTTTATCTAATTTGTACAAAGGCACCCCACAGCCTAGAATGATACCAACTCTGGGCCTTCATTCCCACATGGCAGCAATCACCTAGAAGATTCAGACAAAGAACGTAAGTTTGAATTTACTCCAGTCCCCACCACTCCTTATTACCCTCCTGCTTTGCTACGTTAGGAGATCTGCCTGGTTTCTATGTAGACATTTGAGTTTACAACTTTTGGTCAGCATCAAAAACAAATGGTATTTTCGATTTATTCATCTAAATAATTTAAGTTCTTCAGATTCACTTTGCAGAAGTAGGTTATTCAGCTCCTGGTATCAATACAAATACTCAATAATTAAGCTTTACAATCAGACAGACCAGAGTAGCTGTCTAACACTGGGAAAGTTACAGAAATTTTCTGTGTATCAATTTCTTTACCTGGGAAACTAGACTAATAATACCCACTTTGTAAGTTTGTACAGTAAGTGAAGATTAAATGAGAGAACATGTGACATAATGTTTAGTGGATATTAGGTATTTTTTAAAGTGTGATTTCAGGGGCGCCTGGGTGGCGCAGTCGTTAAGCATCTGCCTTCGGCTCAGGGCGTGATCCCGGCGTTATGGGATTGAGCCCCACATCAGGCTCCTCCGCTATGAGCCTGCTTCTTCCTCTCCCACTCCCCCTGCTTGTGTTCCCTCTCTCGCTGGCTGTCTCTGTCAACTAAATAAATAAAATCTTTAAAAAAAAATAAATAAAGTGTGATTTCATGTTAACTGCTGGAATGACACACTCTCCCTGGCCCTGAAGCAAAAAGCCCTGTTGCTTAATTCTCGAATCTGGAATTTCATGACTATTTGTTCAAATTTATTAGACCAGAAAGCATAAAGCACGAAGGCAGGGATCATGTCTACTTTTCATTATTCTCTCTCCAACACTGGCACATAGTAAGAACTTTAAACTTGCTAGGAAGATAAATTAAAAAATGAAATGACTTTCCAGGCTGCACTGGGAGTTGGAAAAGAGCAAGCTCCTTCCCACTCCCTAATCCATGGCTTACTTTTCCAACATGAATCAGGAGATATAATTAAAATAGGATCTTTTTTTTTTAAGATTTTATTTATTTATTTGCCAGAGAGAGAGCACAAGCAGGGGGAGTAGCAGAGGAAGAGGGAGAAGCAGGCTCCCTGCTGAGCAGGGAGCCGGATGTGGGGCTAGATCCCAAGACCCTGGGATCATGACCTGAGCTGAAGGCAGACGCTTAACTGATTAAGCCATCCAGGCACTGCTAAAATAAGATTATATGTCACATGAAAAGACAAATGAAATATGCACTTGAACAGTGTATACAAAGTTAACCCTTTGCCTTGTGTTGACATCAATTTTCCTGGGCAATTAAATGGTATAATATCATGATGCATTAAATCAAAAACAGGGAGGGTTCAACCATCCCCAACACCAAATACATGTGGAAGGAGGCTACTAATAAGAGCATGAACTCAGATCATGTGATCCAGCAACCAATGAAAGAGCTACCAACTGTCCCTTTTCAAGTGGCCCCAGGAAGAATTTTAGGGTCACAGATGACTAAAAGGTGTATTTAAAGATAGGAATTTTGGGGGACACCTGGGTGGCTCAGTTGGTTAAGTGATGGGTCATGATCCCAGGGTCCTGAGATGGAGCCCACCGTCCTCCCACCACAGGACAGGGAGCCCGCTTCTCCCTCTCCTGCTCCCCCTGCTTGTGCTCTCTATCTCTGTCAAAGAAATAAATAAAATCTTTAAGAAAAAAAAAAGAGATAGAAATTTGGGGAGTCTAGGGATGTCCCAAAGGCAGTCTTAATAACAGAATGGGCCAAGGGCAGAGTTCAGTGCCTCTTGAACACGGTATCCTCTTTAAAATAAAACGAAAACACGCTGGTACACCCAGAAGACAGACTTACTCAACTGTCCTCTGTGGACAGAAATACACGGAGACTTTGGCAGGGTTTTCTCAATGAAAAAAATAACGTAGGTGACACCTTGTAGCTAGCCCGCTTGAATCTAAAATGTAAAGGCAAGTGAGATTTGTTTTTCCTAACCCTCTCTTTGAAAACACGCAAACTGGTACAATATAGTTTAGTGACCTAGGTTCCTCGTTTCTATATTAGTGCAACTGGAAGTGGGATGCTACCTTCTACTCCGTGTGTGTAATGTAGCACAAAGGTATGATCACTGAGGCATACAACCAGAATGTGTCAGTTCGGGAGGCGGGGGTGATCTCCCATCTCTGGCAAAGTATTTTACACTAAAAACTATAGCTATTCCAATGCAAGGCTTACTAACTGACATACCCAGGGGAGCAAGTGGCTGCATGTCGCAATACTAAGAAGGTCTGGTTTGCACAAGGACTAGTTTGATCTACCCCCTTTTAAAGGATAATGAATTTTTTTAGCTGTTCAAAAACTGGGTAATTTGTGATCATATATTCCCTAATATGGAAGGTTCCAGTGGCTTCACTTTAATCACCTAGGTTTTATGCTGTTGAAAAAAAAAATGTATTAGATGTTGCTACTTTGATACATAAATGCTTTGTTTTTTAAAAAATAAAAGAGATTTTTCTATTTCTACCAGTGAAAAGGCTATGAGCAGAGCTGCCATTCGTTGACTCCTGTTATTTGAGTAGGTGCCTGTAAAGGGCCAGGTGGTGTTTATGCAGATGACTGAGCAAGTTACAATGTGTTCTTCCTTTTGGATAAAACATTAGTGTATCAGATGTGACAAATCAGATGTTCATCTTCCGCACTCTGCATTATTTTACATTGAGAATTAGATGATGTGCTGGCTTAGCTTTTTGCTTTTGTTTTTTTCTTGAGAATGAGTTCATAAATAAAGTTCTCCCTACACTCTGCATAATCACAGTCTCACAGAATAGCTAACAGGCTAGGTAATATGATAATTACAGCCATACCTGTCTTGCATTGTACGAGAGAACGAGCACGTGTTCTGGGTAACAAAAACACACCATTCATACCCTGTAAGAGCTATTTAACATATTATCCATTCCTATACTCTTGTTGTCAAGGAGAAATGTGATCTTCTCATCTTGACATCTTGGGGTGAAGCACCTGATGCTCCAATGCCCACCTAGGAAATCAGCATTTCCTGAGCACCAAAATGCAAGGCTCAAAACCATTCTCCGCTGTGCACAAAGCAAACGTTTCCTTCCAATCCAAAGGCATGCCTTTGGTAGATGACAAAGAATTTTTAAATCAGACTTGAAAAGAATCCCCAAATCATTTTTAAATATACTGATAACATTCCCACCTACAGAGAGAGCACTGCCCCCACTTTGCATTACCATGCTTTCGAATCACTCCAACTCCCTCTGGCTACTCTCTACACTACCATTTTGTCCAAGAAAAGACAGCCAGAGATTCCCCATGAACACAGATTTCCAAAAAGAACAACTGAAAACATACACTGTTTGGTGTACTCGATATCTTTATTTTGAAAGCTCGTGTTATGAATTAGAACAGCACTGTGTGGCTAGTGAGAAATTAATTGACAAAGGTAAGTGAATAGCTTAAGGACTCTTAAAAGTTCTATCAGTCCTCTTAATTCATGCATCCACTTAACATATATGAGTTTCTAACATATGCAATTCATGATAAGACCTTTTTAACCAAGGAACAATGAGAGAGGAGTTACAAATACCATAAGAGAAAAATAAGTACACTAACGAAATTTCAGAGTGTAGGTGGAATCACAGAAGAATTTATAGAAAAGATGTTTTTTGCTGGACCCGGGAGGTTGGATAGGCTCTAAGACATGAAGAGTGGCTAGAAACAAAGAGGGATAGGAGGAAGGGGTCATAATTCCACACCTCTTAAGTAATGTATTACAACTATGTGGCCACTATTAATTATAATTTCAGGGGCGCCTGGGTGGCTCAGTTGGTTAAGCATTCACCTTTGGTTCAGGTCATGATCCTGGAGTCTTGGGATCGAGCCCTGCATGGGGCTCCCTGCTCAGTGAGGAGGTTGCTTCTCCCTCTGCCCCTCACCCTGCCTGTGCTCTCTTTCTCAAATAAATAAATAAAATCTTTTTAAAAAAGGATAATAATGATTTCATTATTTAAAGGAGTGATTGATCACACCTCATGTATTTTATAAGATATATTTGGTATATTTTCATATGTTTTACATAGGTATTATTAAAATGTTGATTTCTTAACATTACACTTTGATACATTTATTTTATTTACTAAAAACTATTGATGTAACTATTATTATTAAATAATTTATGTATTTCTGCAATATTACCTATCATAATAGCTCCCATTTAGAAAGCATTTTTCCTTGTGCCACGCACTGTCCTCAGTAAACTCGCACAACGGTCCTGTGCAGTAAGGACTATCAGCATTCCAATTTTACAAATAGAAAGGGAAGAGAGATTAACCAACTTGCCCAAAGTCACTACAAGAATGAGGAAGAACTGGGCTCTAACTAAAAGAGGCTGGACTCCAGAGCCCATACTTCTGACCATGCTCTACTATCACAAGATTAGCCAGTCTTTCTGAGGCTCACATGGCTCTTGGCAGAATTCAATTCCTTATATTGCAGGGCCGGGGTCCCCCTTTCCTGCTGGCTGCCAGAGGCCCAGCAGTTCCTTGCCACGTGGCCCTCTCGCAACATCACAGTTTACTTCTCTCCAGTCCAGCAGAATATCTCTCTCCAGAGTGCTGAAGCTGAGTCATATATAATCAAGGAAGTGATGATCCCATCACCTTCGCCATATCATGAAACAAAGGAGTAGCTGTCTCATCATAAAAACAGGCCCCACTCATGCTCTAGAGAAGGGGATTATATGGAACACATACGCCACGGAATCTTGAGGGCCATCTTAGAATTTCTATCTGTTACACTGTCCCAGAGGGGGATCTTGGAACAACGACCTATATGAAAGTTATTTATGAAGAGGTTTTCCAAGGAAAAAAAACAGCGAAGAAATGGGGAAGTGGGCAGGGAAGTTAAGGGAGCTAAACAAGGATGCCAATACTTAGCAAAGTCTCGTGAGGGGGACCTTTAACTCAGTTCCACCAGGGAGCTGTGCAGTTTCGGTTCCAACTAAGGGCTGTCCAGATCAGGACCGAGGGGACGGAAGTATTACACTCCCATCCCAAATGGCCAGTGGTGCCAGGGCTGTCCACTGAGGATGCAAATTCCCAGACTCTTCAGGCATCCGCAGGCAAACCAGACACTCACAGCCTGAAAGCAGCTTCCTGAAAAAACAGTGCATGTGCTGGCTGTCAGGAGTGAAAACCTCTGGGGGTCAACATGAACAAAATGGTAAAGGGATCTGAGGAAATAGTAGGAGAGCATTAACATCATCTGTTACATGAACTTTTGATAAAAGTTTTTAAAAATCAAAAAGAAATTACATGAATATAATAAATTGTTTAATGAAATTATGTAGAATTCTGGTTTTGGCAAAATGATAAGCCAAGTTTCTATGGATACCCCCCCAACACACATACATACACTATAACAATATAGAAATGCTGAGTAAATCTGGAAAGAAAGAAGCTGAAAGTGATTCTTTAAACTCACTCTCAACCTGAACCTGCATGAAATCTACCAGAATCAGCATAGCAAAGGCTGTGAGAACAGATCTATGGTGTAGACCATCAGAGAAGGTGCATACATTGTGGTAACCAGACTAGCACTGCAAACTCTTTGAAAAAACTAATCTGACATTCTAAGCCCACATAAACCAGGTCAGGACTTGAAGTCTAAATCTCGTAGTGTTAACTGCTTGCTTTTAAAAAAAGAGAAGAAAAAGGAGGAGGAGAAAGAGAAGCAGAAGCCACTCTCCAGATTTCAACTGAGCCCAGAATCTCGTAACATAGGATTGAAAATGGCCAAGATATGGTTCAGAATTAATCAACATGCAAAGCACTAGGAAAATGTAAACAACTGAAAAGAAGAGGCAATCAACAGACACCAACACTAAGATGACCCCAAATATTGAAGTTATCAAACAAAAAAAGCTATGGCAGTTATTATAACCATGCCACACAAACACAAAATAAGGGCAAACAACAATCTAGAAACAAATGGAATAATAGGCATTTTCAGCAAATTAATACTGAATGAAAATTCTATAACTGAAAATTACAATAACAGAAATTCACCAGACAGACCTCAATAGAACAGAGTGAACTTGAAAACAGATCAGTAGAAATTATCCAATCAGAATAACAGTAGAAATGACTCCAATCTGAATAACAGGGGGAAAAACTTAAATAATAAACGAGGCTTTGTATTGGAACAATATCAAAAGGTCTAATATTTATCTTGCTGGAGAGTCCCAGAAGGAGAGGAAAAAGAAAGTGGTCCAAAAAAAATATTTAAATAATGGCTGAAAATGCCCCAAATTTGGTGAAAGACATAAATTTACAGATCCAAGAACCCCAGTGAACCACACGGGATAAATTTAAAGAAAACCACACCCACACATATAATTAAAATGCTGAAAGTTTTCCCCAGTTCTGCTTTCCTCACCTTTCACAGGTGTGTCTCCTGAGAGCACCCCACAGAAAACCTCCACATATAAATCTCAGAGTCTCAGAGCCTGTTTCCTGGGGAACCCCACCTGTGATACAGTAAAATTAAGTTCACCTCTAGGGAGGGAGAGGGGAAAATGGAATTTGGAGTATGAACAGGAAAAAATTCATAGGCTTAATCTGGGAATCAGTTATTTTATTTTTGTATGTTTGAAATATTTTATAATTTCTAACAATATATGCGTGTCTCTAGCAGAAATGTGATACATATCATGGTAATTTAAGCCAAATATTTCTGCCAGTTATGTAATAACTTCTAGAAAATTCATAGTATGTAATGCAGGTAATAATCCAGCCCAAGGGGGGGGGGACATTTAAATATTGAGATGTCAAGTGAAACAGCCTACATGAACTTACCTACTTTTTTTTCTGAAAGTCACTTGTAAAAAATATTTTTAAAGTCTAGAGAGAAAAACAATTCTGCAATAAAAACAAATATTCTATTTCCACAAGACCAAAATGATAAAGACTTTCCTAACAGAGTTTCTTTTCGTTTAGGTTTTTGATAGCACTTTGAAAGAATAATAGTATCAAAAAGAAGTTCAGGCAGCCACGCCAAGAGTCGAAAAAGGCACCAAGTGCCTCAAATACCTGCTCTTTGGATTTAATTTCATCTTCAGGCTTTCAGGGATTGCATTCCTTGTCATTGGACTTAGCTCTGAATTGAATCAGAGGCCGAGAGCATCTTGGAGCCAGAAAATCATCATTCCAGCTTCTACACTGAAGGATCAATTCTGATGGCAGCCGGTGCCCTCAGGATGCTGATGGGTTTCCTGGGCTGTTGGGCTGCAAGAGCCCCAGTGCTTGCCGGGATTCTTCTTTGGCTTCCTCTTGGTGATGTCTGCCATTAAAATAGCTGCAGGCCACTGGGATATTTCCTCGAAGATGAGGTGATTAAGTCCAGGAGTTTTACAAGGATACCTACACCAAGCTGAAAGCCAAGGACAAGCCCCAGCGGGACGCTAAATCCATCCCCTCCGCACTGGACCGCTGTGGTGTGGCTGGAGGAGTGGAACAATTTATCTCAGACATCTGCCCCCAAAAGGATTTTCTCTCAAGCATCCCAGTGAAGCCTTGCTCTGAGGCCATCAAAGAGGTCTTTGACAACAAATCCCACTTCACCGGTGCATGGGCTTCGGGATTGCTGTGGTGATAATATCTCAGTCTTCAGAATGACCCTGTGCTGGGCTCTCCACAGGAGCAGAGAGAAGATTGAGAGTCAGCATGTGCCCCTGAGCAGGAAACTTTACCCCTGGAGATGGAGGATTACTTTCTTGGGGTTTTTTTTTGGGGGGGGGCACTAACTTTAATATTCATTCTGCATTTCTGAACAAAAAAAGTGATCCTGTGTTTGTCTTTTTAATGCTTTATTCAATATTGATATTCGTAGTTGCTTTGGTTTGTATTTTTTAGTTGTTTTTGCTTATCAGGTTAAGCAGAAATCCTGCAATGAAAAGTACTATATCTGCTAGACTCTAGACAAAAGAGAGTGTACGTAACGAGAATTTTTTTGACTTTACATACATTTTTAAATGTCTATTACATTTAATCAGGTTGTAACTTATGTTGAAGACAATTTCATACATAATAAAAGACAATAAAAACTGTATATTGCATTTTTCATGTATTATTTCATTTATCAATAAAACGTCTGTAGTTATGAATCCCCCTGCTGCATGGCCATCCCATGAAAATGAGCCACAATTTCATATCTCTCACTGCTTTACATATTAGCCCTCAGGACCATTCCAATTCTAAAATGGCAAGTCAAAAAGCTGGTAGGGAAAACCGCTATCGTATAACTTGACAGAATCGACGAAGCTGTTGGCCATGTGAATCAGGAGACAAATTTACCCTCTGCTTCCTCACCCTACTCACAGATTCCAAAACTAGCTGGGGACGCCGGAAAGAGCCTACTTGGCAAGAAACCTCTTTTTCTCCTCCTAATGTGTGTCCACGTGCAAACACACACATGCGCACACACACACAGCTTCAAGTTCACAAGCCTGCAGCGGAGTGGGTGTGGAGAAGGGAGACGATTTCTAAAAAGCTATAAATAAAAGTTCCCCAAAACCAAAAAACAAATCTGCCCACAAGGACTAAACTTCCAGGAGTGCAGATACATGGGGCGATGGACAGAGTAAGCAAGATTCTGTTTGCAGAATAGATTAAACCTCAAAAAGAAAAGAAGAGACCAAAAAAAAAAAAAAAAAAACTTCTCCTCAGAGTAAGTTTTTGTTTAGTTATTTTTAATGCTTTCCCGCAGAGAATAGAATATGAAACCAAGGAGCCCAATCTTATCTGAGAGAGAGCATTAAGGGGCATAAGAAAGAGAACTCAAGAGTTATTCAATGGACAAAAGACTGAAGAGCTTTGGTGATATTTTTTTTTCCAGAGGACTACTTACACTACAGGAGCCTGAGGAAAAGAGCAAGAAGTCGTGGATAAAGGCTACGACTAGTAAGAAAGGTTTGGGCTGAAAAAGAGGAACAGCTCTGCAGGAGCAGCCGGAGGCCGTTTCAAGGGTTGCCATCTGCTTCTTGGGACGGGAGCGATTGCTGTGCGTGTTCAGGGCTTCTAATCCTATGTCTGAGAAACACGGCCATGTCACCAGATGAGATTCAGATTATCCCAGGAAGCCGGACAATGTGGGTCTGCCAGCGCTGGGTGAGGGACTGTGATGTCAAGCATACTCTGTCCAGATCCGCATGTCTTATTAAGAAAACAAATTCCAAGTCTCCTGCTTTCAAGGGCTTTTTTACTCTCTATAGGAAAAAGACATCTGTAGGGGGTAACAGATGATTTTTAAAAACCTACATTGATGTCTCCCATTAACTACCATTGTGTAACATGGAGGAGTTAAGTACTTGAGGGAAGCAGGAGAAAGCAAGGATGGAGTAAGGGGGATTCAGATGAGGAACAGAAAAAGGGAAAGAACAATGGGTAACTATTTCCCAGAAGAGGAAAGTTTCACACGTGTATCTCATAAGGGGCAGGCGACACGGTTCCGCGAAGAAGAATATGAGGAAGGTGTAACAGATAAAGATATTGTCACCTTCTAGAGTTCCAAGACAGAAATGAGAAGAGTGTGGTTGAGATTTGCCTGAAGCATTTACTAAGATGTATTAGAAACAAAACAAAATGCAATCAAAATGGGAGGCAGTTAGAGATTTAGAACTTAAAGTCAGTTTTCATTTGGTGAATGAGTAAGAGAAGAGGCATAATTACAACTTCAGGTGGGATTGAGGAGAATGGGTTAACACTGTCAAGGACTAGTACGAGCCTGAGCTTTTACCTTATTTGCAAGCTGACAAGTGAGCCTGCAGAAGCCATGAGCTCCTGTATCAGAGACAAAGGTCCTACTGTTCACGGCAAAACCAGCCACCTGAGCACCATTTTGGTTTTGGTTACCCCTACTCTCCAAATGCCAGGGGGGTGATACAGAACGGCCACAGTGGATCCCGCTGACGGATACGGTAGGTTTGCATCACAGCTGAGGAACACTGAACTCATGAAACCCAAATCTTCTCTAATGGGCAATAAGCAAGCCTGTCTGATCTTCATGCCAGAGGAAGATATTATTATTATTATTATTATTATTATATTATTTTAAAGATTTTATTTATTTATTTGTCAGAGAGAGAG
The DNA here is from genome assembly GCF_023065955.2 of Ursus arctos. Classification (NCBI taxonomy): domain Eukaryota; kingdom Metazoa; phylum Chordata; class Mammalia; order Carnivora; family Ursidae; genus Ursus; species Ursus arctos. The sequence continues at coordinate 31,306,801 of NW_026622786.1, read as the reverse complement.
ACATCCAGTGAGAGAGGGAACACAAGCAGGGGGAGTGGGAGAGGAAGAAGCAGGCTCCCAGCAGAGGAGCCTGATGTGGGGCTCGATCCCAGAACGCTGGGATCACGCTCTGAGCCGAAGGCAGATGCTTAACGGCTGCGCCACCCAGGCGCCCCAGAAGATATTATATTTAAGATTTTATTTATTTATTTATTTGAGAGAGAGCAAGAGAGCACAAGCAGGAGGAGGGGTAGAGAGAGAGGGAGAAGCAGGCCTCCTGCTGACCAGCAGCCGGACTCAGGGCTCCACTTCAGGACCCTGGGATCAGGACCTGAGCCGATGGTAGCTGCTTAACCAACTAAGTCACCCAGGTGCCCCGGAAGATATTATTTTATTATACTGGACAGTAAGCAAGCCTACATCCTTGGAAAGATCATCTAGAACAAAAAGGCAGTCAGTCTTTCTGCTCACAAGATATCATAAAATGCAAGAGACCTATGGAGAGGGGTCTCTGTACAGTGGAGCGTGGGCAGACCCTCGGAATGAGTGGACAGGAAGTCAAGACTTCAGGGGCGCCTGGGTGGCGCAGCGGTTAAGCGTCTGCCTTCGGCTCAGGGCGTGATCCCGGCGTTGTGGGATCGAGCCCCACATCAGGCTCCTGCTATGAGCCTGCTTCTTCCTCTCCCACTCCCCCTGCTTGTGTTCCCTCTCTCGCTGGCTGTCTCTATCTCTGTCAAATAAATAAATGAAATCTTTAAAAAAAAAAAAAAAAAAAGGAAGTCAAGACTTCAGAGATGAAGGAATGTAACAGAGCAGGAAATACTGTAAGTGAGGGTAAAGAATATAGCTTTTTTGCAGAAGAATCAGCAAAATCTATCATGATCTGAGGGTCTGAATCTTTGGGAAAAGGGCCAAAAGGACAGAAGTAGGAAAGAAAGGATCAAACAAAACTACTCTGCATTACTTACCTCTTGCTGCATAATAAATCACCCCAAAACTTAGTGGTTCACAGTAAAAAACACCGATTAGCTCACACAGCTTCACGGCTCAGGAATCTGGGGGCAGCTTAGCTGGGCGGTTCTGGCTCAGAGTTAGTCAGGAGACTGCAGTCTAGATGTAGACAAAGGCTACGGTCAGCTGAAGGCTCGACTGGGGCTGGCAGACCTTCTTCCGCACTGATAGTTCATTCACACACCTGGCAAGGTAGCGCTGGCTGTGCCCTGGAAGCCCCAGCCCCCACGTAGACAGCTCCAGAGGAGAACATCTTCAAAACATGCAAGCTGGCTTCCGCAAGGGTCAATGATCCCAGGGTGAGTAAGGAAGAAGTCACAATGCCTTTAATAACTTAGTTTCAGAAAACACACGTATGTCACTCCTGACATATTCTATTCATTAGAAGCAAGCCACTAAGTCCAGCTCACGTTCAAGAGGAAGAGAATGGAGTGCCACATCTTACAGGGTAGAATACCAAAGACATGAGGCGCCTGGCTGGCTCAGCCAAAGGAGCGAACCACTCTTGATCTTGGGGTTATGAGTTCAAGCCCCACGTTGGGTGTAGAGATTACTTAAAAATAAAAAAATAAAATCTAAAAAAAAAAAAAAAAGAATATCGAAGACTTTACAGATATATTTAAAAACCCCCACCCACTCCAAGTTTATGTACTTGACACAATGAAGGAGCATGTTATTAGTGAGCAAAAAATGACGTCACCACTGGTAAGACTGTAATTGAAACAAGAGACAGGTCCTAGAGTAAGGTGTGGGGAGGTGAGCTGCTTTGGGTGTTTAAGGTAATATTCCTGAGCGGCAAAATTTCTAATTTGTCTCTTGGTTAAAATTAATATTTTCTCTTTCTTATCTCCTTTCCCTATCACTAATACCTAGTTCTTTGTATACAGATAATCACGGAATTTTTTGGTCTTATTTTGATTCAACTCTAATGCAAGTTGATGTTCCCAAAGCAATTTTTAAAAAGCAAGTACTGCTGTCCAGGCAGAGGGGGAAAATTGATCCAGAAGCTGAGGAGAAAATTGTGTTGATCTCTAGCCGAGATTTATTATACTGAGGTTACCATCAGTCCCTTTCAGAGTCACAGGGTTCTTGCAGTCGGGTTGAAGAGCCAAAACCCTCTAATCTATGGCAGAACTCAGTTTTCTCCATGGATTTCTCGCTTCCTAACGTTTTGGCTTCTTGTTTAATAGCGCCGTGATTATCAGATCTGCATTTATTCAGGCTACTCTGCCAGTGTATAAGACGAGCGAGATTAGAATCGAGAATCCCAGGTGTGATTCCATTACAGCACCCCAGATACAAAATAATAAAGGCCTGAATGCAGGCAGTAACATTGAGAATAAAAAAAGAGGGGTAGGCTTCAAGACAGAGTCCTGAGATATGATACTCGGAGTGTGCTGACTACTCAAAGGTAAGAGATGAGGAAAAGGAAAAGTAGAGGAAAACTCAGATACATCTGGTTAGTCCTGGATTGCCCAGGACTTTAGCATTTGGCAGTTGGAGCGGTGAAAGTCTTGTGTCCTGGGAAACTCCTCAGTCCCAGGCTAAGGGACATTTGGATGCCCTGTGGTAGGAATACCATTAACTTAAATACAGAATACAGGAGAAGGAATATAGTGGCAAATAAATTCTGTACGGACATGTTGCATTTAAGACAACTACAGGCGCTGTAAGGAAAAAACCAGAAATGCATTTTTAGAGCCCGATGAGAGGCTGGAGCTGGATACGGAGAACTGTCCAGCATCCGCTGAGAACTGACGTCATGGGAGGAGAGGATGAGAAGCTCCTCAGGAGGATTTGCAGAGTAAAAGAAAAGGGCGGTTGAGAAGAGGACTCCGGTTTGGAAAAAAAGAGTGAGGGATGTGCAAGCTCTTGGAGGATGAGAACTCGAGAACTCATCAGAGAAACTGAGAGGAAAGTGGAGGAAATGAGAGATAGTGATTATCACAGAATCCAAGGAAAGAGGGGATTTTTTTTTTTTAGAAGATACCAAAGAAAAATAAAAATGTCAAATGCTGCAGAGAAGAATCCACGGGACCTGGAAATGAGGTCTACTTCCTGTGTTGATAGGAAGGGGGGCAGATATTAGAAACCAACGCTAAGACGGTAAGGCGAGTACAAAGAGGGGCACATGGGACAGATATCTACCCATCAGAGCTCCTCAGAGCCCAGAGAGCCAAAGCTTGCTTCCATCTCACTCTCTACTCCCAGGCCCTGAGAAACTACCACCTTTCCTGACAGCTCTATTTTAAAAACAACTCATATTTCTTGAAAACACAGTATGTGCCAGACACCTAATAAGCCTTATCTCATTGAATCCTACAGCAACCCAATCAGGAACTTACTATGAATATATCTCATTTTGCTCACCCTCAAGTTCTCTCCATTAAAAAAAAAAAAAAAAATCTGTGATGGCAAAAACTGAATAGTTTTCTACAATGTACCATACTCCAAGAACATCCCCCTCGTCTTTGAGATTGTTCATTGACCCTGAATCCTGAGCCTCTATTGTCTGCTTTGGTTTCCAAGATTCAAATGAAATTTTTTTCTTTTTTTTTTAATTTTTTTTTGATGTAAAGTTCGATGATTCATTAGTTGCATATAACACCCAAAATGAAATTTTTTTCTTAAAAAAAAAAAAAACTGTCAAGATACCTTTGAATTCTATTATGATTTTCTGGGGTGCAATAACCCCACCCACCTTATGCTAGCCACCAGGTTAAGAAAGGCTAGACTTCAATTCGTTCTAGAAGAATATCTAAATAGGCATTCAAATCCCCATAGCTCTGCAATATCATATTCACAACCTCTGTAATTGAATAGTTTGTTCATTGTTTTTGTTGGTTAACTTCTGTTTACCTATCAAATGATAAACTTCTGAATGTCTGAAACCAAGCATCATACTTTTCTCATCCCCTGCAACACCTAAGACATTATTGGACACCACAGACATTTCTTAATATTTGATGGTTGAGTAGTAATAGTCAGATATAAAGTAATGACCAGAGCTTGCTTGCACCCTTCCTGTGAGCGTCTTCGTGATGTTCCCTGGCTGGAACACCAGGATTTAACCATGGTAGTCTGAGCTCTTCTCACCAAATGAGTTCATTAAGTCATAGAATTTATTATACACTGGTGGAAAATGGAAGCACACAGAAACAAAACTACACCGTATGTGGTACTGTCCATAAAAGATCAAATGAATAAGTACACATAAAATGAGCTGGTATCATCTCAAAAACGTTGCTGTGAAACATTAATAGAAACTTTATTTATTTTTGCAGTCATATAAACTTCTATATACATTTTCTCTATGATATTGGTAGTGGAAATAATACCATATTTCCAACTCAGCGAAAGCTAAAACTCTCAAAGATGGGACATATATAATCAACTAATGAAACGGACTCCATTTTTCCCTCTCCGTATTACTCGAATTGAAAAAACTCCAGAGTTATCAATTCTTCTGTAAGACATGCAGGTCTAGGCTTGTATAACTACAATTTCTGCTAACTGGCCACAGGCTAGTATTTTCACACCTTTTTTGTACTAAATGGTTAGAACTGATCACTCCACCAGAAGCTGTCACTGAGACATCTTCATTTACAAATCTTAATATATGCAGCAATAAGATTGAATTTTTAGAATTTTTTCTATTTGCTTGCATTTCAGTAAACTCTTGCAAATGCCATTCCATTTTTCCCTTTTGTGCAATTATGCACACATAAATACCTGTTAAGATTACTGAAAAAAATTGTATTTCATTTGTCACATATAATCAGTACGTTTCTAGTCTGGCCAACTCTTTGGATAATTACCTGAATTTTTTGTTAAGTGCTTTAGATTGCTCACTTAACTTGGTAAAAAGCAGTTTGCTGAAAATAAAAGAAAGAAAGAAAGAAAGAAAGAAAGAAAGAAAGAAAGAAAGAAAGAAAGAAAGAGAGAGAGAAAAAAAACAACTAAGGGCAGGAGGGAGGAGGGCGGGGGAGGGAGGGAGGAAAACACCAAGCTTTGCTAATAAATAGTTCTCAGAAATATCAGCTCCCAATTTACTACTTGTACACAATGGGCCAGTTGGAACTTGCATGGTGATCCAATTTGCCACAGCTCTTGTTTTTAGTCTTTGTGGAGAAGCTGAGTGAGCACAGTGGGGGCCGCTCCCCCGCATCCCCTGAGTCAATCAGTGGGCTTTTGTTTCCTGCTGGTCAAAAATATCAGGTGGCTTTGAGAGTCTAATTATCAATGAAAAATTAAATTCAATACAGAAATGTAGCCACAAGCACCCCTCTCCTCACCCTTCCTGCGCCCTCCCCACCCCAGGCATGTGATGGAGCATCACCTTATTCCTTAGGATTCCAAAAAGATAGCAAGGAAAAAAGGCACGGGCCTCGAGGAGCAAGCAGAAGAATGAGGGATTTTTACTTACAGGGCTTTCTCCTTTTTTGGCGGAGGACTGTTCTAATTACCCTGGACATTCTGAAATTAGCAAAAGCGCTAGGGAGTTTCCTCTTAGAATTGCTAGGCCACATTCATCTCAACATGGCTTCTTAAAATGTTCTGGCCATAGTGTCTATCGGAAATGGAATAAACAGAGAAATGAGAGAACATCTATGTTATTGCCAATAACCCCATGTGCCTGATAATGTAAATCTGCTCTCTTCTGATACAGTAAAGGAGTGTGCTGTTAGTTAAGGTATGTTCCTACCTCTTCTGAATTTCTTCCAGGCACTTCGGGAAGCATGAAGTTGAAAAAGCTCATAACCACAAGCCTGTAACATTTAATTCGGGCTTTCAAAGGTCCAGGAAGATACAGGTTCCTCACTCCATGTTCTAAATCAGCATGAAATTTGAGCCCACCAAATCCAGGTATGCTACAGTGTTCATTTTCCACACATGTGTTTTCTTTTACTCCTCTCATCTTAATAAATTGAAAAGAAAAAACAGATATTTTTTTTTTAAAGATTTTATTTATTTATTCGACAGAGATAGAGACAGCCAGCGAGAGAGGGAACACAAGCAGGGGGAGTGGGAGAGGAAGAAGCAGGCTCATAGCGGAGGAGCCCGATGCCGGGCTCGATCCCACAACGCCGGGATCACGCCCTGAGCCGAAGGCAGACACCCAACCGCTGTGCCACCCAGGTGCCCCAAAATAGGTATTTTCTTAATAAGTGATCAACTAAGGTTATACTAACTCAAAATATGCACTCTGGTCAACCTTTCCTAAGATACTACTCCCACAAGGGGCGCCTGGGTGGCACAGTCGGTTAAGCCTTTGGCTCAGGTCATGATCTCAGGGTTCTGGGGTCAAGCCCTGCATCAGCTCCCTGCTCAGCAGGGACTCTGCTTCTCCCTCTCCCTTTGCCCTTCCCCCTGCTTGGGCTTCTCTCTTTCTCTTCTCAGGTAAATAAATAAAATCTTAAAAAAAAAAAAAAAAAAAGGAGTGGGGGTGCCTGGGTGGCTCAGTCGTAAGCGTCTGCCTTCAGCTCAGGGCCTGATCCCCTCAGGGTCCTGGGATGGAGCACCGCTGGGCTGGGAGCCTGCCTCTTCCTCTCCCACTCCCCCTGCTTGTGTTCCCTCTCTCACTGGCTGTCTCCCTCTGTCAAATAAATAAAATCTTAAATATATATATATATATACACACACACACACACTCCAACCCCACATATGAAATATTAAAGGTAAAGCCATTCGACACAAGCCTTTTGAAGGTGCTCAAATACTTCAAATATAGTGTCTTCATACATTAGTTTTAAATCCCCCAGTAAATATCATGGTTGCTTCACAAATACCATTGAAGTGTGAAGTGTTCTTCCATATGAGGAACTATCAAGAGATGGTATCAACCTTGGGTTAAATATCTCTGGAGATTATTTAATCAGACAATATACTTTTCTCTAGGAGTTCAAAGTTATAAAAAGCCTTGGGGTGCCTGGGTGGCTCAGTCGGTTGAGTGGCCAACTCTTGCTTTCGGCTCAGGTCATGATCTTATGGGTCCTGAGATCGAGCCCTCGTCAGGCTCCATGCTCAGCACAGGGTCTGCTTGGGATTCTTTCCCTCTTTCTCTCCCTTCCCCTCTGCTCCTCCCTGCGCCCACCAACTCCCTAACTCGCACTCCTGCAAGGGCGTTCTCTCTCTCAAATTAATAAAAAATTTTTTAAAAATTTATAAAAAGCTTTGGATATATCATTAGGTAAGATTAGACTAGAAATTGCTGCAGTGCTCCAAAATTCTTTTTTTTTTTTTTAAGATTTTATTTCTTTGTCAGAGAGAGAGAGATGGGACAGCAGAGGGAGCGGCAGGCAGGGGGAGAAGAGCCCAATGCAGCACTCAGTCCCAGGACCCTGGGATCGTGACCTGAGCCGAGGGCAGGCGCTTAACCGACTGAGCCACCAGGCGTCCTTATAGCCCTCCAAAATTCTTAAGACACCAGTTATATAATTGTCGGAATCTGTTTTAAGGATCACAAAGGCCCAATAACCAAATTATAGCTAAACTCATCCAAGGGCACTGTGGGAACCTGATTGTAAATAGAATCATTGAAGAAACACCCTCATGACTAGAGGAAAGCACAAGGGGGGGGTTACTATTAAAGGTAATTTTATAACGTGGATATATACATTTCATTTTTCATGTTTTAAATAAAACTTTTCATCTTGGCAAATGTAAGTATTCAAAACAGAAAAGATAATTCCTTTTTGGTCTTTTAAGACTCTAATGCTACTTTGAGCAAGGAGACATCGACTATATACTGAGGAATGTGTCACTGTTATTCATTTGAAACTTACTTTAAACAATCATATAGTACATAATTAAGGAATAGGCTATCTTTGAACATGGCATTAATCATAGAGAAGAAGAGGTGTTTGACATTCTTTAGCGTTTACACATTTATCTGAGTTTTGCTTTTTTAATACCTAAGACACAATATACAAGCACACAGCAAAATACCACATCAGAAACAGGAACCGAGAAAGGGTCATTCTTTAAAAAGGGACATCAGATAAGATTCTAACCATTAAACATGTTAACACTCAGGGGTACCTGGCTGGCACAGTCAGCAAAGTGTGCAACTCTTGGTCTTGGGGTCATGAGTTCGAGCTCCACGCTGGGTGTAGAGATTACTTAAATAAATAAATCTTTTAAAAAATGATAACACTCAGATATGATATAAACTGAAGATTATTTTTTCAATATGCTTCAAACCTATAACAACCAAAGACACATCAAACACATTGTGTTTCTGTGCTGATACATCTTTGTTGAACTTGGCTTAACTAAATGGTCACAAATAAACTTTTCTAGTCTCATTCATTCTCTCAGACTTTGCTGAATAAAATCAATCTTATCATTAAAATTACTTGGCTACATAGAAAAATATCCATTTCCTTTTAATGGATTCTTTATTGCCCACCTGCACTTTTTAAGTAAAAATACTATTTTACCTAAAATTAAAAATTAGTATAATATTACATACCTATTAATATAAACACAATGCTTCACATTAAGACAAAACTTTAACAACATAAAAGAGGATCTCTTTAACTGAGATGTAAGTAGGAGCAAATGCTATGCAAATTCATTTCAGGTCTTCTGGTCTTCTTGACACCCAGGACTTTTTTTTTTTAACGTTATTTATGTATTTATTTTATTATGTTTAGTTAGCCACCATATAGTACATCATTAGTTTTTGATGTAGTGTTCTCTAGAACTTTCTAAAAAGGAAGCTGCACATGCTATTTAAAGTTGCATTATACGTCTTCTATTATAAATTATTAAAGGACTTAATGGACAATGCATTAGAAAGAAAACAGGCAAATTACAGAATAATTTAACGTTGCAAAGAAGCAGAGCAACTTGCAGGACATTAAACACTCTATTTTGACATGGAATGCCTGAAGCTAAAGCAATTAAAGCCGCAAAATATTGCTGGCTGACATGATGTGTATGTAAATTTGTCATTCATTGGCAAAGGTTTATACCAATCACTGGGAATGTTCACAGTAAAACAATCCATGTACCATAAAATGCTTTCAGTGACATCCTCCAAAAAAAGTCATCTTGCATCATTTAAGGTATCTGACCCTTATCCATTGTAATTTTTGGTTTAATAAAAGAGTATTCTATGGAAATGATCTTAAGTTTGAGGATTCGTTCTCGACACACTACTTGCATCTGCGTTTATTTTGTAAAGGAGAGATGTCATCTTTGATACACACCCCCAACAGGAAAAGAAAATACAAGCTTGAACTTGACATTATATTGAATTTGCTTCTGCTTTCCCCTCTATCCCCCAAAGAAGGCCTGTATCAAACTCTAGAAACAGCGTCTAACAGGACCATAGTGAATTCTAGCCAGTGACCCGATTTATCCCAGCTTAGAAGGAGTGGTATTCTCCCACAGGAGGTAGGAGAAAAAACACACAGTAATCCCCCAAATGTACTGTTGCTATGGAAGAGAAGGGGACGCCTGCTGAGACCGAAATCACAGAGTATTTGGGCAGTTGAGAAAATGTAGGCCCATCCTCCATTGCCAAAGCCTGGAGACTCTCTTTGCCAAGATTCCCTGGTCGTTTGGCATTGCAGAGAAACACTGGACAGAACCCGAGCAGAACATATAAGGAAACCAGACACATTTTAACATTCATCTGTCAGACCTATCCAATTATCTCTTCAAATCAGATGAACCAGTAATAAACTGGGAGCCAAGAGAGCATTTTAATAAACACCAAAAATGACTTCATAATAGTCAGAATACATAGTCGAAATAGTTGGTGAATGCCAACAGTTACATTTCTTAGACATTTCACCAATAAATTTTATTAAATTTTCCCAAAGCCTATGAATGAGAAACATCTTTCTCTTTCTTGCCCTCTCCATAAATATATATAATTATATACATTATATATTAAATATTATTTTATATATTTATATTACATATCTACATTGTATATATACACATACATATATGTATTATGAATTTTTTTTTTTTAGAAAAGAGCTAGCTCATAAGATTTCACAGCTCCAATTTCCCTTTCAAAGATCCTATATTCCAGTCTTCCTTGGCTGCCATAGAAAAGAAGTAGAAGATTAATCTCCAGTCTTATGTTCTGGAGAAAAAGATTCACAAACACAGGCCCCAGTTGGTAAATAAGAAGCTGTCCAGGGGACTCTGACCTGCCAAACATTTAATATGCTATGCACTAGCATTGTGTTGATAATCCCAACCAATCACCCTTACATATTATGTCTAAATTAAATAAACTAGAAATTTAAATTCATATATGCAGATACTAAGAAGAAAAAAAAAAATCCCTACTCTAGAGTTTAATAATGCTGACAGCCTCGTACATAATTTGCAAGATAAGAATATTAGTTTGTGGGAGCCTGATAAACATTTATTGAGCGTCTCTGACAGGCACTGAGGAAATTTCTTAAACATGTATTAGATGTCCTCAAAAGGCTTACAGTCTAAGGAGAAAAACAGACAAGTAATCAAATATCTTATACAAAAGAATGGCAAAAGTACTAAACGGAGGTAAAATGGATTCAAAAAGACGGTAGAAAGAACAGGAAGAGAAAGGAAACAAGTTAAAGAAAGCCGAGAGGGGCGCCTTGGTGGCTCAGTCAGGTAAGCGTCTGACTCTTGGTTTTGGCTCATGTTAAGATCTGGGGGTCTTGGAATCAAGCCCCTGCATGAGGCTCTGTGCTCAGCAGGGAGTCTGCTTGAGGATTCTCTCTCCCTCTCCCTCTGCCCCTCCCCCCGCTCGTGCATGCACTCTCTCTCAAATAAATAAATAAATAAATAAACAAACAAACCTTTAAAAAAAAAAAAAAGCAAGCAGAGAAAAGGCACTGACATAGAGAATGGAAAGTGTAGAAAGACTCCAGAAGCTGCCTCCAGTGTCACATACATATTCATGCAAGAATCTACCCAGCCCTGCTCCTTGCTGTCCACGGAAGTCTCACAGAGGCATCTCGGAAGTGCACGCAAATAAATACTTAAGGATCTGCTTCATTCCCAGAATTAGAACTTAGTCAAGGAACTGATGGTCTCAAAGTCTGCATGCCAGCAAGACAATTTCTAAGTTGAAAAGATGATCACACATTTCAGTGTTTCACAAGCAATAAATATGAATCACAGCGATGTTACACAGTGTGAGTAGACCTCAGCACCCTAAGAAAAGAACTAAAATAATTCCAAAATTATCTCCATCTTTGGACAGTAACAACCATTGGTCTTTTTTTTTATTTGGAAGCTTAAAAAACATTCTAATGTTGTCTCTCCTAAGCCTTCACACAGTAGGAGGGGCTGAAATGTAGTCTTCTTTGTTGTGGACATGTCGTTATCTATGACGTGCAGTATTAATCCCATTTGTACCATAAAAAGTATGATCCACTTGAGTCTTGCTCTGTTGTGAAATACGGACCACTGTAGTACTCTGAGGATAGTTACCATGTCTCTAAAGTTCTTACTTGTTTCTTCAATCTTTTTCCTCAAATACCTTGGTACCGAAAGTATCTAGGAAATTTGAAGTTGCCATATGAAATACATTAATAATACCTTCTCTCCACATATTCTTCACTCTTTCCATAACAGATATGGCTTAAGAGAACCACAAGATCACCAAATAAAATAACACTAGTTATTTGTTTGGTGTTATTGGTTATTGTTTGGTGTTTTTTTTTTAAAGATCCCATTTTTATTTGTTTGTCAGAGAGAGAGAGCACAAGCAGGGAGAGCAAGAGAGGGAGAAGCAGGCTCTCTGCCAAGCAAGGAGCCAGACGTGGGACTTGATCCCAGGACCCTGGGATCATGACCTGAGCCGAAGGCAGACAGACACCTAACCCACTGAGATATCCAGGCGCCCTGCCTAGTTCCATTTGATACCTCAGAAGGAAAGGCTAGTTATTCCAGTCTTACTCCTTCAGTAAGTAGCTAAAATACCCAATTAATAGGGTTTAACCAACCATCAGACAGAATTTGTTTTTAGAATAATGAAAATGTGTTGTCGCAACATTGTTATGCCCTCGTGTGGTTTTTGGTTTTTTTTGAGATGTGCTTCATTATAACTTATTTTAGCGGTTCTGTTTTCTAATTCTTCATATTTTCACATCTTTTCCAACAAAACAATAATACATAAATAATACCTGACAAGATGTTACAGATTTTTCTCAATTGGTGGTATGCTTTTGTTCTCCAAGCATCTTAAAATATGGGGGTAGTAAAATACAGAGACAATCTAGATGTGAGCTTTCTTACACGAAAAAACATGAGTTTTCTCTCTTCTCCTGCCACGCACATTTCAGATTTCAGTTAACAGTGCATTAAGCGATACAGAATAGTAATTTTGAGCCCAAACATCATGCCAAATACTTCTAGTGAAAAATAGTTGCTAAACGTAGCTTCATTTTGAAAGTCACTGTTTTCATTAACAGCGTCTTCCAACAGCCGTGTTTCAGTAGTACTACTATTAACCATGAAATTTATCTGCTTCTGTTTACTCTTTGAATTTTACCTATTAAATTGCCAACTCAATTTATTTTCCCAGTTGTCATTACCCTATAAGAATATTGTTGATAAGCTAAAGGTCTCTGTATTCCTTGTCCTAGCTTATGCAGCTGCCTGAATTTACGTACCAATACAATTTAGAATATAGGATCCAATGGAAAGAGGAGTCAGTTCCTGACATCCGCCTTCACTCCTACCCCTATTGAAGAGGCTCATTTCTAGAAAAGAGTTGGGAGAGGAGTATTCTGTGCATTTCTCCACTTGCTACACATTATCAGCAACAAGTAAGTCTAGAGAGTCAAGTAACTACTTTGGAGCTATGATAAAAGGGGGAGTTTAATAAAATGTAGGCCGAAAGTACAATTATTTCAAGAATAAGCTGATGTCCTGTAACTGGTACAATTTTACCAGGTGCTTTCTTCTTATTGACAACTACGAGCTATTATCTAACCACCACCTGAAAATTAAAAATCAGATTTTTGAAAATCTATACTATACTATAGAAATATATATACTATATAGAAAATCTATACTATATACTACTATAGTCAACAGTGGTAACGAACATTCATTGCACCCCTAGATTATGCTAGGTACTTAGAGCTCAATGAAAGATCAGATGTGGTTCTTCCCTTCAAGAAATATACTTCAACTTGCAAACGTCCCTTGGATAAGCTGTTCTTAATTAATCGATGACTTCATATTCAATTGTATAAACTTTTTTTTGAGTCCCCACTTGACACTAGGCCCTGACCTAGGGACCGGAGACAAAAAGATATATATATAACACATACTGAGAATAATGTTAGATGATAATTCACTATGATCAGGAAGTGCACACAGATTAATGTTCTTCACAACAACCCAGAATTTAGAAACCAGCACTTAGAGAGAGATGTGATGACACTCTTCTTTAATTAGAGACTTGAGTGTTTCGTTTCATCATTCCCTGACCAATCCACGAGGAATATTTCTCATCTTGCTAAAGAAAACTACCATTAAGCACTTTCAAACATAAAGACCAGTATCTCTCATCCTAGAATGCAATTAGAAAGGAAACTTCAAGGGTAAAGCTATCAACTGAAAAATTAGTTGAAATAAATGTTTATGTCCATACTGTGTATTCATGGTAGGCTTAAACCTTCGCTTAATGAGGAAGTAGTCAGTGCTTTACAACACTGGTGTTAAGGCGGGGGAGATTCCTAAAAAGTTGCAACTGATGCAGCTCAACCAATTTTTTAAAAACGTGAGACTGATAAGGTAGTAGATCAGATTTTCACCCATGTCACATAAGGGATTCTCTTACACAGATGTGTTTTCATATAATTACAGAAGGGCCAGACTTAGAAGACTGCAAGCCAGTCACAGTACTTCTCTCTAGGGAATATAGGATAAAGAGGGTCACTAATTACAGCTGCCAAAAGCCCAAAGTTGAGTTTTCTCTAGATGTGGCCAAGTCAACACGTAAGCAGTGGGAATGTATGTCTTTCCTGAAACTAACATCACAAATATAGGGGGTTAAGATACCTCATAAGTGCAAGTCCCCGAAAAGTCTGCTCTAGGCACAGTGCTCCATACTCTATGTACTCTTAGAACAATCTTGAGGAACTCCAATACTCATTCCACTCAGTCTTAGACTAGTCACTCCAAGAGGCTCCTGGTGAAAGATAAATTTGTCCATAAAGAGAAATTTTTTTAAAAGTATGGTATATATTGGGTCACATGGGTGGCTCAGTCGGTTATGTGTCCATCTCTTGGTTTCAGCTCAGCTCATGATCTCAGGGCCATGAGATTCCATGCTCACTGGGGAGTCTGCTTGGGATCCTTCCCCTCTTCCTCTCCCTCGTCCCCTCCTCCCTTTCTCTGATACATAAGTATATAAATACATAAATAAATAAAATCCTTTTTTAAAAAAAGTATGATATATGTTATATTCCCAGGTTTCATCCAAATAAATATTTGGTCATTCTATCTTTTGAGTGATGAAGAACTACATAGTCATGAAATTCTTTCTGCCTGTGGAGCAAGTTGAGCCAAAGAAAAGGTGGGACAAAGGTCAATAAATTTCTGCTAAACATTGTTCTTCTAAGCCAACGGTTCTGTGTCTGAGGGCTGCTCTGCATGGCTTTGAAGAACATCATTTGACTCTCAGTATATTCCAAACACAGAACAAGAGTTTTTACGATACCAGAGTCTAACTATGTAACAATACGAAATATGCAAACAAATTGAATTAAGCTTTCTTTTAGAATGTTAAATTTTCAATTTAAGGGGATATATTAAAAACAAATTTTTCTGTCTTTTCCAAACACTTCTTATTCATATCAAGAGTATCAAACCAATGCATTAAGAATTACTATGAATCAGGGTGCCTGGGTGGCTCAGTCAGCTAAGCATCCGACTCTTGATTTCAGCTCAGGTTTGTGAGATCGAGCCCCACATCGGTCTCTGAGCTGGGTGTCTAGCCTGCTTGGGAGTCTCTCTCTCCCTCACACTCACATGTGTGCTAACATGCATGCATGCACTCTTTCTCTTTCTAAAAATAAAATTAAAATAAAAATTTGAAAAAAGAATTATTACAGGTGGGGGGATGGTGTAACCGGGTGATGGGTACTAAGGAGGGCACGTGATGTAATGAGCACTGGGTGTTATATGCAACTGATGAATCGCTACGCTCTGCCTCTGAAACAAACAATACACTATATGTTAATTAATTGATTTTAAATAAAATTTTTAAATAGAATTATTACAAATTTTATAGACCATATAAAAATCATTCTATAATGAATAAAATCCCTCATCTCCAAAACCAAATATTTCTTTTTTTTTTTTAAAGATTTTATTTATTTATGTGACAGAGAGACAGCCAGCGAGAGAGGGAACACAGCAGGGGAGTAAGAGAGGAAGAAGCAGGCTCCCAGCGGAGGAGCCCGATGTGGGACTCGATCCCAGAACGCCGGGATCACGCCCTGAGCCGAAGGCAGACGCTTTAACGACTGCGCTACCCAGGCGCCCCCAAATATTTCTTTTTTTAAAGTAAGCTTTACAGCCGATGTGGGACTTGAACTCACAACCCTGAGACCAAGAGTCGCATGCTCTACTGACCCAGCCAGCCAGCCAGCCGCCCCCCTAAATTTTTCTTTAAATGCATATTTCTTAGTGTTTCTAACAGGAGCATCTGGAACCAGAGGACTGACTGCAGAGGGAAAGGGGTTTTTGTTTGCCCTGTTTTGTTTTTAACATCATAGCATTATTTCCCTTTGACTTGTAAAGCCTAAGGTATTATCCTTTTGTGATGCTGATATTGGAAAGTAAAGACACATTCACATTATGGGCTCTGTGATATAGTGAAAGATATGCACTCTATATTACAAAACAGAAGAACCGTGATTTGATCTCGCCCATAACTCAGCATGTTACAGAGTGTGCCTGAAAATGGGTTTTTATTATGTTTTGTTCCATAAAGCATTTCTAGTCACCAGAGTGATAAACTGATATTTCATGTTACCCACATAACTCCAAATAGAGTTTTCAAATCTGAATTCCATGTAGAAATCAGCCCCAAAGCATGGCAGCGTTTTCAAACACATAAAAGTGCTATGAGATTTTCATGGACGTCGCAATCTTTTATATGCATCGGGGCCTTGTATAGATATTTATACAGGAGAATAAGGCTAAGTGCAGATTCGCAAATCAGTGCAAATTGGTCTATATAGATAAAGAGATGCTTGTGTTTGCATATGGATATTCATGAAAATTAGGGGAAAAAAGTCAAAACTAAATAAATATTTAATATGTCAGCACCTGTCATATAGTTTTTTGTGTGTGTGCTTTACCACTATTGACTAGCAGTGGTACTGCTACTCTAACCAACTTCATTAAAGAATAAAAGAAAAGTAATAAGTCATTTCACACTCTGTCTGACCATTATACAATAATAGCAAGATTTCATGCAAGGGTACAACATTATGCCCATCTGCAATCACAGTCTCTTTGCAAAAATCTCAATTCACACTTCACATGCAGCTAACCTTGTTACCATCCCTTCCTAAATCCATCAGTGTTGCAGCTGCACGTCTTCACAGCCCAACATCTTAAAATTCATCACTTTGGCACCTTAGCATCACTATAGGTCAAGAGAAAGAATCCAACCAAGAATAATTAAAGGGCACCCAGATGTTTAGTTTACTTATCTCAAGCCTTTCCTTTAACATATTTGAATTGCCTATGTGTACTATTTCTTTCATATTTTTAAGATATGTGCAATGTGATTATTTTAAGGGTATGAGACCTGGAACAATACATTTCAGACTTTTTTTTTTTTTACAAGTATAGTTCTTTGTAGTTGAAATTTGAACAAGAGGCGTGATAATGAGTAGGTTGAGGGAAGGAAAGGTGTTATCTCATTAAGGTAATTACTAAGACATCCCCACCATTATATCGGTTTGAAAATGTGGCAATTAAAGCGCCCTACATGGGCTCCTGGAGACAAGAGAACAAGACAGTTCTCTTGGAACTTCTCTGTTACGGTTAATGTGTGTCATGTAAATGAAAGGGTAGACTACTGCTATTTCCCTCTGTTCCCCTGCCCCCACCCCCACCCCCACCCTCAAATTTCTTTGTGGGTTATGTTTCTTTTTTCTTTTTTCTTTAACCTGAATTTAGTTCTGATGAAAGGTGCCAGATTGACAGCCCTAGAAGGCAAAGCCTTCTATTTACCCACAGAATAGCTGGAGCCCCGGAAACAGCAGGGCAAGCGAGCCAGACAACATGCTACCAACCTAAATGGGAGCAGACCTAACCTCTTCCTCCCTCTTCAGTCAGCCAAGTCTCCTTCTCTGAGGAGGCGGCTGCCAAATTCATACCCAAAGTCAGGGAAACTCAAAATACACACTGAAAATTAAATGGTAAGTGGGGTTCTTCGCTTATTTTGCCACAGCATATACGGGCTAACTCACGTAGCTCTCAGTTCACTAAGGCTGACTACACGATTCACCTTTGCTCAGGAGAAATTCATTTCCCCTCTTGATTTGATCCTCTTGCTATTTCATTGCTTCCACTACCCTAAACAAGATAAAGAATAATGTGATCACCAAATAACATCTAGAACCCAATCACCAAGATCTTGCTTTCATGCTCATTCGAGCATTATTTATCTCAAATTAAGGAAAGCAGTTTAAATGTCCAGCGATGGAAGAAGAGTTGACTCGATTGTGACACGTTTATGGAAGAGAATACATATAGCAAGTATGATATTTACAAAGAGTTTTTAAAAATACAGAGAAATGCTCGTACTGCATGGGAAAAACATAAATGATATCCCAGATGAAACAGATCATAACTATATAAAAATTCACAGCAAAAAGCTAGAAATAACAAATGGAATATTAGTAGTGGTTTTCTTTGAGTGACGGAAGACAGACTTTCTTCATTCTCTCTACTCTTCGGTATTTTATAAAATTTTTACGGTGAGCATGTGTTACTTTTACAACAGGAAAGTTATTTTAATAATCTTTACAAAGAGTCTCAGTTTCTTTTGTAGTAGGATTTGACCACATAAATTTAACTCCATTAAAACTGAAAGTCAAGAATCATCCGAAAATGTGGTAATCCTGCAGTACCTCTTTCCTTCCCTTTATCTTCACAGAAAAAAAGTGGGAGAAGAGGTAGGGGGTGAAAAGAAAAATAGAAACAAACTAAGCGAATATGTTGCAGAAAGAACTAAAGCTTAGAGTAGGTATTAAACTAGATGACCTTTGAGATTCCTTCCAATCTTGGGTTTGGATCGAAATCAGTTCTGCTTAAAATCTGCTTAAAACCTATTAATGTGGATTTTGGAAAATACCCTTTTGCCAAATTTCTGAGCAAGTAAGAGTTATGCCTGCCTAAGGGACTAGATCATTCATGGAAGGAAAAGCCTATAAAACCTGTTGCCAAATAAAGGGGCTCCTTCCTGAAATGCCCGGGGAGGAGGGCGGGGGTATGAAATACTGCTAAGCACTGTTAATAAGCAACGCTTTCAACAGTTGGGTTTTTTTAAATCCTGTTTCAAAACAGTAATATCCAATAAATAAATTTACAAGCTTAATTCAACTTCTCAGCTTTGACATTCTTCAATAGCAATGCTTGGTCCATCACCTTTGCCCCTTAAAAACATCCCAGGCATATAAAATGGCAAAGCAAAAATCAGAAGATAAAAGCGAGGCGAGAATGGAGAACAGAACGGACTCTACAGACGCAGGCCTGCAAAGTCTCCAAGCGGCCTAGAGCTTTCCGCGGTGGAATTCACTCACCTGACACTTCTCACCAGACTGCGGGCCATCACGTCTGTTACCAGTTCCTGAAATGAAAGCCGTCGTTATTGCTTTACTAAATGGGGTGGAAAGGTCTTAACGTTTATATAAATTCTAATCGAATCCTACCCTAATAAAGATCTTCGTGGAAGGACTTTGGGCGCGTGAAACTAGTTGTGCCTTCTTCAGGGATAGCTCGGCCACGAGACGCATGGTGGCATGCGCAGAGCTGCTTAACGTCGCCCCTTAGGCACCGTCAAGGGCAAAGGGTTTAGCCAAAAATGGTAACGACAGAGGGGTAGATGAAAGAAGTGGCAAGTTTGGGCCGGGTCTCTGTAACCAGGCCGACTGGGAAAAACCACCCCGGGGGCTGAAGAGCGAAGAGCAGGCAGAGGAAGGGGAAACCTCAGGGACTGCGCAGCTGCTTTCCATCCTGCGCTCTGAGTGGACGGGGGTGGGAGGGGGAGGGCTGCCGAAGGCTGACACGTGATAAGAAGGGGTGGAGCTGTCTCCAGCTGCAAGGAACTGGTTCTTGTTAATCAGCTCTAACGTAAATCTTGAGAATTTCGTGGAGGAATCCAAAATACGGATCGCCAGAAATTTCTAAAGCAATCCAGAACAGAAGAAAGACAAAATTAAACACCCCGATGGCCGCGCTTATCCATTTGGGCTTTATGTGACTTTCTGGGCAAATCTGTTGATGCATAACAATGAAAGATTATTTGACAATTCTACATTTATTCACATACTAGTATGTTTAATGTAATGCCACAATGTATTCACTCAAGGTGGGTGAGGAAGTAGGTGTCTCTTTGAAATCCTCTTAACGGAAACGATTGGTAAGCTTCCATTAATAGAACAGTCTGTGGAAAATGGGGCAGATGGATAACAATGTGAGGTTTTTAAAGTAATTGTGGCTGTGATACACCCAATTCCAGAACACAACTCTGTCTTTGTTGATATCTGGGCTAGGACTTCCCTGCCCACTAAAATAGATGCCCAGCCTGGGGAGGTAGGAGTTGATGCAAGAGAAAGTCGGGCAATGAGCTCCTTCAGTGGTATTAGCAAACCTTTGATCTTTCAGAAATTATGACATGCCAATTTTCTCAAATGAGAGATAATAGAAAATCAAAAGCTTCATATTATTAGAAAGTGATCTCATAGCAGTCGACTCAACCGGAAACCAGTCTACTGAGTAAGAGACCTACTGTGGCCTATTTGCTGGGAAGACTTCGCTTTCACATCTAGCTCAGCTTCCCTACAGTAGGAAGTAAGTAGCACCGACTTCCATATCCTTTTCCTAACACTATCAGCAAATTGGTTTTTAAGTTGTGAAAGAATTTCAATCTAAAATGGAACAAGAGGATAAAAAATGGGAAATCTCATTCATGTGCCTTCAGGAAAATAAAATGTAGGGACTGAGAGACAGATTTCCCATAAATGCCTGATCTACAGAAAATTGATAATGTTGGGATTGTCTTTTCAGAGAGGAAGTTGGTCAGGAGTTACCCCATACCAACCTCGGAAAATGTTTGCTTACGGTTTCCAGAGACATGAACGAGAAATGGCCCAGGGTGGGTTGATCTCACAGAATAACTTGAATTGAGCTTTATTTGTATGACTGGACTGGTTTTGTCTGCTTGGGGAATTTGCAAAGCTGGTTTCTGTTTGTTTTTTATTTTAATAGATTCTAACTGAACTCTCCCCACTTTACATTCCCAGCCCATTAATACAGCCTGCCCCAAGCCGTCAGCAGGCTCACCTGTAGCTTGCTGCAGTCTGCAGGTCCTGAATTCCAGTTCCTCTGCTATACCCAAATAAACTCATGTTTTCGACAATTTTGAGCTTGAGTCGGTTTACCTCATTTTTAGGTTGGCATTCCTTGGCGTCAGAAGTGGTATCCAAAGGAGGTGACCCTCGAAGAACAACCGTTGGAGTCCAGCGACGTGTCCACAAGGAGTCCCTTGTACCCATCACCTCCGCGGGTCGTACTCTGTTTTTTGTTTTGTGACGTCTTTTCTTGGATTCCAAACTCCTCATGTTTGGAGCTCTCTGACTTTATTTAGGATATGTTTAAAAGCTTTGTCTCTTTTGGTGAATACTTGTTTGTTGTCTTGTTAGAAGCACACTAGAATTTCAGTATAATTTCTTTGGAATTCTTAAGCAAAACGAATTTTTTAAAACATGGTATCAGTGGGCATGGGTTGAGCAAATAAATGCCACTAGAGCGCTTGCCACCTCATTATGAAAGACTTCGGTCTCCAAAGCCAAAGGCTCCCATGAAAGGGTAAGGTAATCAGGGACAGACCAGGTTGACATTCGGTTGCCTGCCAAACGCAACATAATTTCCACGCAACAAGGGACACCTGGTCATGGGTCAGACAATTAGACCAACTAGGAGGGCGAGGAACGGTATCCCGTGAAGGACACACCACAAAACAAAACACAATTCCCAACACTGAAAGCATACCCATCAGGCTATGTAAGGCTATTTTTTTTTTCTTTTGCTCTCAAGGAAACCTCTAAAATATAGGATCCCAATCATCTAAAATGCTCTAACGGTGGCCCTTCTTCAGGGACCCTGGCCCATTTTATGTTAAAAAATTATGGCTTCTCCTCATGCGCATTTTTAACTAAATTGACCAATCTTACTAAAGGTAATTTAGAACTTCAGTGGCCATTATGGGGAACTTTTGATCTCCCCAAACTTGCTTTTTCTCCAGACTAAATGAGAAGACTGCAGCAATAGAATTAAACAATCTAAATGGGATAGCTATTTTAATTGGTACCTAGAGGCTTCTGAACGTATTCAAGATTCTAAAATTGCCCCTTTACAAAATACTATTTCTAAGTAACTGAAGCAAATAAACTACTAGAAGGAGATTTTTTAAAAATCTGAAGCCTCTTCCACGGCAACACTGGCCCAGGCCCCTAACCCCATTGCTCCACCCCTTCTAGATCCGCCTCGGTCCTCTTCTAACCCTTTCGTTTATCTGAACTCCCCTTCTTCTCTAATGCTGAAACCTTACCAACTGAACCTGTTACAACTCTCCCTTTTAAAATTAGGCCTTCTGAGGATCCGGCTAAGCCAGTAATTTCTTATGTCCCATGGACCAAATCTGAACTTAGAGCTACACATGGTAAAATATTTTCCCAAGGTAACTGAGGGTCCTCATAGACTTGCAGAAGAATTCAATATTTTAATTCAGACTTATCAGCCTCGCTTCTCCTCTTTGTTAATTAGTCTACATGCTTGTTGGAGAAGGCCAAGCCCAGCATTGGATAAAAACTGCGAATGTGGAAAGCCCTGAACGATCTTAAGAATTCCAAGTAACTCAACCACCAGCTCTTTTCTATGACCAAGTGCATGCCATAGTCAAAAGGCTGCATCTTGCCATCCCAAGGGCTTTCTCTAAACCAGTAGACTGGAACAGAATTAAGGCATGTACCCCAAAGTCTGCCAAATCTGTTCACACTTGCTACAGTAGACTCCGCGTCGTTGTTAAATTCTGGACTACCTTCAGAGGTTGAGTCTCTCAGTGTAGCCTTTGATTGAATGTTTATAAATGGTTTAAAAGGAGATCTGTCTCTGTTAGTCAATAGAACTCGCATAGACTGGGAAACAATGTCTCCCCTAATCTTCTCAGTCTAGCTCATCACTTAACCTGCACCCCAGATGATGAACCCAAAAGAAAGGCAACTAAAAATTTAAGTTTCCAAATTCAACAGATGGAATCTCCCAAGCCCTCCCTATCAAACCCTGTCATTATTTAAGAAATAAATAAATCAAAATAGAAAGAAAGATCCAAAACAAAACCTGGCCACTGGAGAAAGGACTGCTACAAATAAAAAAGGTCTAGATAATCACAGCTTTTCACCAGCCAAGGGTCAGACTCATCCCAATGGGGCTCTGAGGAAGCACAAGGACTGTTTCCCATTCTACCATTAAATAGGCTAGGGGAAACTACTCTGCAGGTTGGGGACCAACCCCTCACAATATTAATCAACACAGGAGCTACTCTATCAACCCCACTACAATTAAACAGTCCCTAAAAACAAAACAAAACAAAAACAACAGTCCCTTCCTCAGAGTAATACATTTATTCAAAGAGTGGGGATCTCAAATAAACCACAATGTGACCCTATTTCTAAACCTACACCCCTTTGCTTGGGACCTTTGCAAGATAAACACCCATTTCTCCTCAATAAATCTGCTCGGGTCCACTTATTAGGGTGAGATTTCCTAGAAAAACATCATGCTGCCATTGGGGAGAAAATAACTCTTAAGTTCAAATCTCCTCAACTAAAATCCCTTGAACCAAATCCTCAAGAACATCCAAACCCTTTTTCTTTTTCATGTACTTTACAAACCAGGGAAGATCAAACTTCAGACTCATTTCCATTATTAGATTTAGTGTCCCCTAGTCTATGGGCAAACTCCTCCATGGACATGGGCAGAGTTCATAGTGCCCCCCCTTTCCCTTAAAATCCAAATCGATCCCTCAAAACCTCTTCCCAAAATTAATCAATACCCTATAAACATGGACGCTTTATGTAAAACCTATCATAGAAGACTGTGAAGTACGGGAGTTTATTATTCCCGGCACTAGTCCTTTTAATACGCCTACTTTACCTTAAGAAAACCTAATGCTCAAAGATAGAGATTTGCCCAAGACCTCTGAGCAATAATTAATGACACTATTTTCCTTGCCATCTTGTTCCTAATCCCCATACATCAGTGGCATCCATCCCTACCAAAGGCAAATTTTTCACCCTGATCCAGTTACGCAGCACATTATTTAGTATTCCCATCGATAAGGCTAGTCAACATCTTTTTGTTTTTACTTGGGAAAGACAGGAGTATACCTGGACAATAAGGCCCCCAGGATTTTTAGTGAAAGTCCTTTGTACTTCTCACAAATTTTAAAGGCTGACTTAGCCAATATAAAATTTTCTGGACTCCACCTTACCACAATATTGATATAGATGAATTACTTCTCTGCTCCCCCCTGAGGCCTCCTCACAAGATAATATTCACCTGTTAAAACTCTTGCCACTAAGGGATACTAAGGTCTCAAAGAAAAAGTTGCAATTTGTTCAAACCCAAGTCCGATATTTAGGACATTTAATCTCAAAGCCAGGGTCACATCTAGGACCTGGTAGGTGTCACGGCATCCTGAGCTTCCCAAAACCGAAAACCAAATGTCAATTACAGAGTTTGCTTGAATGAGCTGGTTACCCTTGCAATCGATTTCAAACTTCTCCTTCATGGCCCAGCCTCTGTGTGTCTTATTAAAAACTACTAAACCCGACCCCATTACCTAGGAAAACAAAGATGAATTGGTTTTTCAAACCTTGCAGGAAATCTTAATAAATCCACGTGTCCTTGGACATCGAAACTATCAGCTACCCTTTTTCCTTTTTGTGTATGACAAGGAGGAAAATGCCCTCAGAGTACTTACCCAAAAACATGGAGGCTACTAAACCAAACTCTAGGTTACCGCGGCCAACAACTAGATCCCATGGTCCCCCTCGCCATGCCTTAGGGCTGTCGCTTCCACTGCCTTTCCGGGAAAGGCCACTGAAGAAATCATTCTTTTTTTTTTTTTTTTTTTAAGATTTTATTTATTTATTCGACAGAGAAAGACAGCGAGAGAGGGAGCACGAGCAAGGGGAGTGTCAGAGGGAGAAGCAGGCTTCACCGAGCAGGGAGCTCGATGCGGGGCTCGATCCCAGGACCCTGGGATCATGACCTGAGCCGAAGGCAGATGCTTAATGGCTGAGCCACCCAAGCGCCCTGAAAAAATCATTTTTAGTATCTTCCTTGACATCCTTATACCTCATGCCATTGAAGCGCTCTTGAACTCACATCACACTCGACACCTCTCAGCAAGCCCCTTCTTAGGAAATTCCCTTGCTAACCTCCTCTCCTATCATTCTTGTTCGTCGTACCAATCTCAAACCTGCTACTCTTCTTCCTTATTCCGTGGGTGAAATCACCATGACTGTTTGACTTTGACAGATTACCTATTAACCCCTCATGATAACTTCCATGAAACCTTGGCAAATGTTGATTTCTCATGATTTACTGATAGCTCTTACCGAATGGATGGAAACGGTAAGTAGTGTGCTGGATGTGCGATATCAACTCCCTTGGAGGTCATTGAGCTGCACGCTTACCGCTGGCTGCTTCAGCCCAACAAGCTGACTTACACACTCTTACTCAAGCATGTATCTAGCTAAAGGTAAAACCACGAACATCTATGCTAGTAGTCAATATACTTTTAGAGTAGCCCATGATTTTGGAATGTTATGGAAACAAACTTTCTTTACTTCCCACAGAGACAAAATTAAAAATGGTCCTTGTGTCCAAGACTTATTAGATGCTATACCCCTGCCAGCAGCTCTGGCTATTATTAAAGTCCCTGGGCATTCTAAGTCTGACTCTCTGGGAGTCAAAGGAAACCACTCACAATGTCTTCGCAAAAAAATGCTGCTCTTATGGGATCCATAGACCAAACCCCCATCATGGTCCACAAAACTACTTCCCCTGGTGATGACCTAAGAGAACTAACCAAAGATATACAACAATTGGCCCCTAAAAAAGAAAAACAAAATTGGAGATCTAAACGCTGTTGGTGTCATCAAGAAAAGAAACTCTGGTTCTGACTACTAGTCCTGCCAGAAAACCTAAAATTTCCATTAATAACTACCGTACATGAATTAAATCACTGGTCAACTAATAAAATGATAATGATCATGAATCCACATTGGTGGAAAACATCTGCAAGGCACAAAAAAGTGTTTATTTTGCTTGTTCCGTCTGTCCTAAATTTAACTGAAGGAAACTCATCTATACTGCCCCCCAATATTTTAGTTTACCCAATGAACCATTCGAGGTTTGGCAAATGGATATCATACAATTGCCCCCATCTCATGCATATAAGTATATTCCAGTTCCAGTAATGGTTTATATGTTTTCATATTGGACTGAAGATTTACCGTGTAGACAGGTAACTCTTCTGTACCTAAAATGTTGTTGGAAAAGATTATTCCCCCTTGGTCTTGAAAGAGACCAGGAAATCCATTTTATGGTCAAATACTTTGACAAATCTGTGCTGTCTGGCCAGTTCTGCAGTATTTTCATCGTGTTTATCGTCTTCAATCTTCAGGACTGGTCTAACATAAAAATGGAATTATTGACTCAGCTAAATTAATGGAAACCATCAAAATACTTGATGCTTCTTGAGAAAAGCATTATCATTGGTTCTTCTAAATCTTAGATCTACTTCCTTTTGTATGCATAAACTTTCACCTTTTAAAATAATTACAGGGAGCGCCTGGGTGGCTCAGTTAATTGAGCCTCCAGCTCTTGATTTTGGCTCAGGTCATGATCTCAGGGTCATGGGATTGAGCCCCGAGTCGGACTCTGTGAGCAGAGCCTGTTTGAGATTCTCCCTCTCCCTCTGCTCCTGCCCTGCCCCCACATGTTCTCTCTCTCTCTCATTCTCTCTCTCTTAAAACAAATAAATCTAAAATAAAATAAAATAATTACAGGATAGCCAATGCACTTAACCCCTGGTTCTTTTTTTTTTTTTTTAAACATTTTATTTCTTTATTTGACAGAGACAGCCAGCGAGAGAGGGAACACAGCAGGGGGAGTGGGAGAGGAAGAACCAGGCTTCCAGCGGAAGAGCCTGACATGGGGCTCGATCCCAGAACTCTGGGAACACGCCCTGAGCCGAAGGCAGACGCTTAACGACTGCGCCACCCAGGCGCCCCATAACCCCTGGTTCTTTTAACCCACAACTAACAAAGGAGAGGGTATACGTTAATTTTGCAAAGACCCGATCAAGTCCATAGAGAATAATCACATTCTGGTAGAACAATCTTTCAACAGTGCACTCCCTGGAGATGAAGACATCAAACATCACACTTTATAGCCTGGAGATTTTATCTATTGGAAAAGACATCTCCAAAAAGACTCTTCAACCTTGCTGAAAATGTCCCTACCTTGTATTATTAACTAATCCCTGTGCAGCCAGACTTCAAGGAATAGTTGCCTGGGATTCATGTATCACATGTAAAGAAAGCCCCCAAATCTGAATGAACCTATACACCAATGGGTGACCTGGAACTGAACATTTCTAGGAACTAAAGCAGATGGAATCTGGAATGGACAGCTTTCTCAAGATATCTGGACCATACCTATAAAACTTTCCTGTTCTTTTTGTTTTATTTTTTTAAAGATTTTATTTATTTATTTATTTGATGGAGATAGAGACATCCAGTGAGAGAGGGAACACAAGCAGGGGGAGTAGGAGAGGAAGAAGCAGGCTCTTAGCGGAGGAGCCCGATGTGGGGCTCGATCCCAGAACGCCGGGATCATGCCCTGAGCCGAAGGCAGACGCTTAACTGCTGTGCCACCCAGGCGCCCCATTTCCTGTTCTTTTTAAAATTACTCTATGTTTAGTTAAATCATTGTCTTTCAGGCCTTTGACTGTTCTTTTAGTTTTTCTACTGTCCTTTACTAGAAGTTTAACATATCCTTTCATCCCCACATTACAAAAACTCTCTGATTCTGCTAAAATTATTGATTTTTAAATTTGTGTCAGAGCAAATATTACCCATGATAAATCTGAATTGGTGGCCTGGCCACTATGTTTAGAAGGATGACAAAATCAATCTGGTAAAGATGTAGGATTTTCCTTTGGTAACTTCGGAGCCACGCATGTCCTTCCTTCTAGAAGACTGGTACCAAATACTATGGCTTTCCCTTGGGTGCCTCCACCCATAAAGGATTATCTCTCACTCAGGTCTGGACTCTTACCCCAATTTTTTCTTCATGTTTCAAAAACAATGACAGAAATGGCAAAATTCTAGGGTATCTCCCATTAAATATTTGTGACTATAGTATTTTAAATGATCCAAATGAACATGAATTCACCTCCTAATTGGAATCCAGAAGACCATATCATCTCTTCCATTAATATATCTCTATGGTGAGGCAATGAAAAACATAATAATACCACAAAATGGGAAGCTAATATGTTCTCACTCAATGGTACTTCATTGGGAATTGACCAAAAGTCTGATGAATGGTGGAAACTTAACTTACTTTTCCCCTAGATATCTTCCTGCCCTCCACCAAAACCTTGCTTCAAATATACATTCTTCCACTTCTATAGATATTTAAGATGCCCACATAACCATTCCCGTAATGTTCATAAACCAGATTATCATGTGCTCTGTATAAATAATTTTATTTATGATCATGAAATTTCCTCTTTCATTCCAGGAATAAGAATCTGGACAAAGGGACCCAACTATGCCTTACTCTTAGAAGACACTGGGTGTTTCTTTTATGTGGAAGAAACATATATTCTACACTTCCCCTTCATTGGCACGGAGGTTGTAGGATCATTACCCTCACCCTTAATGACAAAATTAGAAAAACTCTTCCTTCTACTGCTTATATACCTACTCTGGGGTCTTTCTCTTAGCAACTTAAAAGGACATGTTGGAACTGGGAATGTTATAATTTTGGGTGGCTGCCTAGCTATAACCCTATGGTCGACAGAAAGGGTTTGGGACATGCTTTTGTCAGAGCTTTTTTTCCTTAGATCAGAATAGCAAACCTTGAAAAAGCAATTCATAATCCTTCTACAGTCATGTCTACCACTTCCAGTGTTTCTATTCAAGCTTTTGAATATCAACAAACACAAATAGATAGCCTTGCGGAAGTAATCCTACAAAACCACAGAGCCCTAAACCTCCTCACTGCTCCACAGGGGAGATCCTTCACCTTACTTGGAGAAGAATGTTATTTTTATGTCAATAAATCATGGAAAATAACACAAGAACTAAAAATAACAAAAGACAGTATCAAGCTGCTAGCAGAAGTTGGCCAACCTCCCAGAACTTGGGACATTTGCAATCTATTTAACATAGACAATTGGGAAACTGGTTGAGAGGTATATTTCTTTTTTCTTTTTAAGATTTTTTATTTATTTACTTGAGAGAGAGAGAGAGAGAGAGAACGCAGGAGCACATGCTTGGGGAGGGGCAGGGGAAGAGGGAGAAGCAGACTCCCCACTGAGTGGGGATCCCAATGTGGCTGGATCCCAGGAACCTGGGGTCACAACCTGAGCCTGAAGGCAGACAGTTAACCGACTGAGCCACCCAGGCGCCCTGAGAGGTATATTTCAATCAATAACTATCATTGGGCTTTTGGTCCTCAGTCTGATCTTTTTAACTAAATTTCTACTGGTTTGTATTAGTAAACAAATACCTTCTTCCCAAATGTATGTACAAAATAAAATTATTTTCCTTTCAAAGACCCTTCCTGAAACTCAACTGACCATGGAAACTAAATGGTCCACCTTAGAGGGACATAACTGAGATTTTTCATTTCAATCCTCTTATTCAAATGAGCCCAAAGAAATTCCATATCATTTCCTTCCTCCCTGAGACAAGACACCTGAGGATGGTCCTTCTCACCTTCATAGGACATACAATACAATCCACCTATAAAGAACTATACTTCTGACAGAAATTAACAAGCAACACCTGAATGACATAATTGATCAATGGTACTTTCTATGAAAGATCTTGATCAAAAGGGGGAAATGTAAAAGAATTTCAATCTAACATGGAACCAGAGGATATAAAATGTAAAATCTTGGGGCGCCTGGGTGGCTCACTCGTTAAGCGTCTGCCTTCGGCTCAGGGCCTGATCCCAGGGTCCTGGGATCAAGCCCCGAAATCGGGCTCCTTCCTCCGCTGGGAGCCTGCTTCTTCCTCTCCCACTCCCTCTGCTTGTGTTCCCTCTCTCATTGGCTGTCTCTCTCTCTCTGTCAAATAAATAAATAAAATCTTTTAAAAAAATAAAATAAAATGTAAAATCTTATATATGTGCGCTCAGGAAAACAAAATTTAGGGGCTGAGAGACTGATTTCCCATAATCTCCTGATTTATAAAAAACTGATAATGTTGGAATTTTCTTAAGTTGATTAGGAGTTGGTCAGGAGTTGCTTCATTATCAACCTTGGGAAATTTTTGCTTATGGTTTCCAGGGACATGAACAAGAAATGACCCAGGTACGGTTGATCTCACAAAATAAGCTGGATTGAGCTTTATTTGTATGACTGGACTGGTTTTGTCTGCTCAGGGAATTTTCAAAGCTGGTCTCCGGTTTTTGTTTTTGTTTTTTTTAACAGATGCTAACTGTGCTCTCCCCTCTTTACATTCTCTGCCCATAAATATGGCCTGCCCCAAACCCTCAATACACTTGCCTGTAGCTTGCTACAATTAGCATGTCCCAAATTGCAATTCCTCTGCTACTCCCAAACTAATCTTTTTGACAATTTTGAGCTTGCCTCTTTTTTTTTTTTTTAAGGTCGACATTAGGTAGACTAGTTCTTCAGGATGAGCACTCTGATTTTGTCGCACAGGACTGGAGAAACAAAGTACCACCAATACCTAACTCCTCTCTCCTGAGGCGGCATTATAAATACATATTGCTCTATAGAAAACTTTCCCTCCCATTTCAGGTAAAGCTGCACACCCTGGAACACTTCTCCTCCAGGCCCCAGACGCTTTGGGGGCTCCCCAGTGGCGCCAGAACCTTCAAAATGTAGGAAATCCATGACACTGCAAGTCTCTCAGCTCCTAAATTCCACTTAGCATTTCCACCCCTGCAACTGTAAAGGAGAAGGGGCAGGTAATCAACAAAGAGGAGTTGGCTGCAAGAACTGGGGGAAAATCTGAAGAAGGCAGTCATTTGCAGCCAGGAGGCCTTTTGAGGGGAGGTGGAAATGGAGCGGAATGCAGATATGGGCATCCACCTGGGCAAAGATTTATTATCGTTATCGGAGAAGGAGAAGCCTTCATATTCTCTCCCGAGCCCACTGAGATGTGAGAGGGGCCCTGCTCTGTAGGCCCAGTCCTAGCACCGATCGTGAAAGCATCTGGACTCCTGTCCCTGCTCTATAGGGTCCCTGTCCTAATGCACGCATACCTCCCTGAAACACGGTCGGTAACCGGGTGCGGGGACTTGTGGCCGCGGGGCTGTCCTGGGGCGGAAGAGCGCAGAGTCTCGGCTGGGGCGCGCACCGTGGGGTACCCCGCTTGGAGCCCGAGCGCTGCGGCGGGCCCTGGGAGCCTCGACTCAAACCGCGGCTGCAGTGTGCGCCAATCGTTAGCAGAAAGCGGGAGGACCGCCACATCTAGGGCCCTTGCACTGAAGAATCAAGTCTGGCGGCCAGAGATAGGGGCGGGTGGGGGGCGGGAACCATCAGCTCCACAAAGTGACAAAGGCCTTTTATCGTAAATCAAGTTCAATCTCGCGCGCTGGAAGGCCCTCTTCTTTCTTTGGAGCTCCCGCGGAGGCGACCGCTGTCCTGGACCGGGTAGTGGCGGCAACCGGGAGACTCCCGGGACTACCGGGAGGAGGTCGGGGTTGGGAGCAGCGGTGAGGATCTCGGCCTCCGCTCCACCCGCGCTGGGAGCGCTTCTCCTGAGCTTCCGTCCGCCGAGGCGGGTTCGCGGAGCAGTCCGCGCAGCGCGAGCGGAGGAAGTAAAAAGTGCCATTTAGAGCGATTCCACTGGCGACCTCGCTGCGGCCGCGGCGCAAGGGCTTCGAAGCCGCAGACCTGAGGCCCCGCTCCTCCCCAGTCGGCTTCCACTAAGAACTTATTAAATAGGGACGGTTTAGAGTTGATCTGTCACTGAGCACTACTTACCCCGAGATCTTTGGGTTTTTGAATTACTTTATTGATCTGAAGATTTTCTTCTTTGGAATGTGACCCTGTTTGGACTTAGAGCTAATCGGGAAACGCTGCCAGGGAGGGCTCTTTGTAATCACCTCGCGGACCTCCCCCGAGGGCGCCGTCGACCCTTCCCCGGCGCGCCCCTCGCGGTCGCCTAGGCTTTGCAGGGAACCCGGCAGCCCCCGGAGCTCCGCTCCACCGCGCGCCCTGGGAGCTGTCTGTGGTGCTAGGAGAGAGAACTCGGGAGAGCGAGGCCCCGGGGAAGAAACCGGGAGAGGCAGAGAAGAAGCTGAGAATGCCGTGCTGGCCAAGACGGTCCACCCAGCAACGCTCAGACCGAAAAAGACCTTCAAAATTCAGCCGGAAGGAGGGGAAGAAAAAAGTCCCTTCTGGGTCATCGCATCGTCCTGAGGCAGCTGACCTGTTTTTCCAATGCAAGAGGCCAATGACACCTCCCTTTCTCTGAAAGCACACACCCTCAACGCTACACACTTACCCCTACTCAGCCCTGGGGGTGTTCAGCCTGCCAGAAGCAAGAAGGGAGGGCCAGTGGGCCCCAGCCATGCGCCCCAACTCCAGAGAAAGGATCAAGCAGGCTGGGAACTGTCCAAGAAAGTGGGACCAGACAAAGACCTAGTGGGAGACTCAAAGAGCCTAGAGGCACTTTCCAGGGTCCATGGGGTAAATCCTGGGAAAGCCCCCACTCATCCTTCTGCCCACACCTCTCTAGCCAACAGCCAAGGCAACAGCCAGCTTTCCCTCACCAAGGATTCAGAGCTATGCAGGAAACATCAGTCGCCTTGGAGTCTCCACCCTGCCCTTGCCCATTCCCACCAGTAGTGAAAAGTCAGTCTCTTCCCAAGCATGTTGACTTGAAGCCGTGCCTGGCTTTTTTAGAAAACTAAGTAGCTCTCTTCCAGTATATTTTTGTAACCACGTGGCTTAACAGGAACTAAAGTTTCCTTAGCCCTGGGGAGAGCTTTTCCAAATATTTTTAGAAAGTTAAAAATGTAAAAAAACAAACTACTCACAAGCCACCCATTTAAAGAGGGGAGGTGGGATTCAGCAGACTCCTGGGGAAGGGCTGCCTAGGCAAGAAGTCAGATGGCAGGAAGAGAGGAGGAGGGAAGTCTTGGTTTGAGGGTAAGTGGGTTTTATTTGCAACAGAGGAAATCCGCTGCCTAATTTGCCACCGTGTGGGCTTTCATTTTAAGGGGTGGAGCAAAAATAAACTGATACAAGGTGGTAGTATATTTGCTGGAGGCTAGAGACAAGCTGCAATCGTTACTTTACAACTCATTGAAAATTGCTGGTTTGGACTAGACTGGCTGGCTGCTGGCCAGGGAGTTGACTTTTCACTTCACGCTCACTACAGATTTCTCTTAGGTTAGTTGGGGTCCCGAAGCTGACACTGGGGTGGGCAAATCTAAGGGGGTCATTGTGGGTGTTCAAACACCTCTCTGAAACAAGTTCGTTTTCCTGGGTTTCTGTAGGAAGTAGATTGCCACTCCAAGCCCGTTTTGCCAGTCCCCAACTTAATCACAGGAGCAATCCAAATAAAGTCTAACCGTGGAGTGCCCGTCAGACACCAAGTGAAACTAGGGGAAAAGAAAAGGAGCACAGCTCCCAGGGACAGCTGTCCTCTGGGCCTCCACATCTGACTCCACATCTCCCATGAGAAAAGACCTTTGCCTGTTATCTTTGTTCCTTGCTTTTCAGGAAACCTGGGGTTGCACTCCTCGGGACCCCTTTTGAGGAAAATGATGTGTTTGCATTTGACTTTTAAGCAGTAGTTTGGGGACGTTTGAACAGAAGGGCACCTGCTGAGGTGCCCTTTGCAGTACTGCAGCAGAAAGAAAAGAATGAAAAGAAATTCGGCTGCTCAGTTTTCCTCCTGAAACAACAACCACCCCCCAACAGCCAATTCGCCAACTTCTGTGCAACAGGAAATAACCAAAACACATTTAGAGGGGAATCGCACTTTTAGCTACCCAGTTTAGGGGGTTGAAGAAAACGTGACTTTGAAGAAAAGCAAATTTAGGCGGACTCTGGTGGATACAGTGGAATATAAGTCTAATTAAGAAAGCTTAGTCTCTATAGACACAGTGCTTCCCTCTGCATTGTCCATCTAGGGAGTCCAAGTTCAGCCTTGAGAGTGAAGGGACAGCAGGCAGGCTCCCCCAGAGTGGCTGGTGAGCTGCTGGCTGGCTGCTGGTAGCAGATGGATTCTACGGCCTTGTTTGTATTTGTCGGTTTGTTTATGTGTTTTTCCCAACTGGACCTGAGGTCATTCTTCATAGGGAATATGTGATGTGTGAACTCCAGTGACTTCCCAGGTCCCTCTTGTGCCCAAAGCTGACTGGCTCTGGGACAAGTGCAGGCAAAAGCAGTAGCCGCCCCCTCCCCCCAGCCCTGGAGAGTGCCTTTTTAGGCCCAGGCAGACCATTTTTGAACTATTTAAACTTGACTGTAAAACCCAGTAGCAGCTAAGATGGAACAAGGTGAGTCTGCTAGAGTGCCCAGGCATTGGGCATTCCCTGCTGGACACAGCGGTGCCCAGTTTCCAGCCCAACCCAGCTGTCTGAGTTTGCCCGGCTCAGCAGGAAGAAAATGAGAAGGGCCAATCCAGACCCTTTTGTTAGAATCAAACAAGACCAAGACCACTTTTAAAGCAAATTGATGAGCTAGATAGAAATCTGCAAACCACTCCCTAATTAGCCAAGGTCTGATCAAGGCGCCCGAGGCAATTTCCTCCTGGATTTCACCTCTTTCTTCCCTTCCTCCTTCCCACCCTTCCCCAATACACACTCCCACAGCACTCCAATTTTTAAAAAAATGTTTTTAACTCTAAAAGTTTCCACATCAGAGAAAGTTGGAGGATGGGTCTGGATGTGTGTTTAGCTGTGTGTTTTATCCCTTTGACACTGTACTAGGGCAGGAGTGAGGCTAGAGATATGAGAATACCCAGATGGGGGATCTGACGCTGGCTCTTCAGGAAATGACCCTGGGGCTGGAGAAGATAGAAGCAGCCCTAGAACTGAACCCCTGTTCAGTTGTTTCCTTATGTAGTCTGGTGGGGTACACCTGCAGCCCTGGCAGAGGTGCTACGAGCATTTACACACCCAGTCACACACACACACACTCCTAGAGCAGGCGGTGGACCTCCTCCACCCTCTGGGCAGGGCCTTTCATTTTGTGGTCCCAACTCCTGCAAGGATGCTGATAAAAAGCTTGGCATGGCGCGGCCAGACTCGGATTCCTGCTCCAAGGCATCCCAGCACACGAACTCACTAGACAAGAGGCTCGGCCCGAGCTGGGGGCCGGGTGCCCGCTGGGGAATGAAAAGGCAAGGATCAAAGACGCAACGACGGTTAGTTAGCCGGGCCTCTCCGAGTCCCCCGGGCGTCCTAATTGCGCTCCCTGCCGCCGCCCGCTCGCAGGCTGTCCAGGCGCGTGGGCGCCGGGTTGCGCGCTGCAGAACAGCTGTGACGCCCGAGGAGCGTCCACCCGCCCACTGCCCCGCGCTGGGGACCCTCACCGCCCCGGGGAAGAGCCCTAGGAGGAGGAAGGGCAGACAGACCCGGTTTAGCTGGGGCTGCCAGGCAAGCCAGGAGCAGGGAAAGTTGGCCGCCCACTTAGCCGGCACCAAGAGCCTACAACCGGAGACTTTTTCACCCCTGGCTTAGAGGGCTGCTCCGAAATCACCCATTTAAAAAGAAAGGAATTCACACATCAAGTAGCGGCTCGGAAGAGACCAGCATGAAAACTGGAGCTGTTTTTATGCAAGTCAACCCAAAGTCTTTACAGATTTTATAAATTCCTAATATTATCAGAGGGATTTTTTTCCCTAAACCAAGTCAGGCATTTCATCATAGTACATTCTGCTTTAGTAAAATCAGCTCCCTTGAATTTCATCACTTGTTAAAAAAAGATAAACTTTATTTTTGTAATTTTCAATCACAAAAAAATCTATATTTTTGTCTAAGCATTTATTTTACTGAATCAAAAAGACATGAAAAGAAAAATCATGTTTTACTAACGTATATAAGTGACTCTTTTTTGGACAACATATAATAAATATGATATATCACTTATCACTCAGTCTTTCAAATGTACATTTTTTTCATATTATGGAGCATGCCACTTTTCCAAAAGAAAAAAGGTCATGAGAAATCAGTGCAAAGTTCTCAGTTACCCTCCTCTTTTCTCTAGGGCAGACGGAATGTCCACAGCAACACCCTGTGCCTCAGAATTTGAGGCTGTCTGTCCATCTACAATTCTCTCTGCCTCTACGGCGGCTTTCTCTCCGTGCCCTTCATTCTTCCCTCCTTACCCCTCCCCCCTCCCTCCCTCCTGCTTGTCCCTAAAGTCATTTTTAAAAAGAGCTTGAGGTTTGTTTTTGTTGATGTTTTCACTTACAGGTCGCACTTTGAATGGGGTCAGCGTTTTCGCCAGTCACACTGCTGTGGGGAGCTTTCCAGCCCTGTTTCTGGGGGTGGGGAGCTAGAGAGCGGAGGGCTGGCTCCTCTTTGGGGGCCCCCCTCCCATTGGTGAGCGGCTTCTTCTCTTACTTCTCCGCTTCCCGGGGTCATTCCCGAGAGAGGCCATGCGGCCCCGTGCGGGGAGAGGAGGGGCAGCTGTCCGGTCAGTCGGGGAGGGGACGGGACGGGAAGGGACTGCAGCGCTGTCAGTCCTTCGTTCTTCACCGGGGGTGCGGGGTGCCTGGGATGGGGTTGGACAAGGGGTTGAGGGCCGGCTGTCCCCCGGGCCCCAGGCCGTGGATGAGCACGCGGGGCACCAGGGGCCGCTGCAGCTGGGGATGGGGTGCGGGAGGAGTCCGGTACATGCTGCTGTACATGGCTGCGGCAGCCGCGGCGGCCGTAGTGCTGTCCATGCTGCCCAGCAGGCTTGGGTGGTAGAAATAAGGCGATGGAAACATCCTCTGCAGGGCCGAGTAGTTCCCCGCCTCGGCCAGCAGCTCCAGGCCCACCGCGGTCTGCCGCTTCCACTTGGTCCTGAAAAAAAGCGGGCGTGCATGCACTCCGCGGCTGTAGGCACACGCCAGGCACCCAGACCTCTTCTCTCGCCCTCTCCTGACTTCTCTCTCTCTCTCTCTCTCTCTCTCTCTCTCGCTCTCTCTCTCTCTCTCTCTCTCTCTCTCTCTCGACAGGAAGACTGCGAGAGTTCTGAGAACCAGGAATGAACCACACCTCCTAGTCCTCCTCCCCACTCTCTTGCTCACGGAATGGCCCAAATTCAAGTCAATTTCATAAATTACACCCTTAATGTCTCAGACATAAATTCCATAAGCTTTGCTGCCTTTTTCTGATCCTCTGTTCTGCTGTTGCCCCCTTCTAATTGGGCTAAATTCTGGAACTTTCCTGAAGGCCAACGGAGACTACTCTTTCTATAGGTGGTCTTCTCCCTCCTCCTCTAATTCCTTTCCCCAAGTGGCCCCCCACAATCCCGCAGTGTCCACTCTCTGCCCCCCCTTTCCTCCAGGCCGAGTGAGAAGAAACCATAAACAAAAGGACATAGAGACTCCTGGGCCCTGGACCCTGTCCCTCTCAGTCCCCAGAGCTGTGTAGACACGTCCCTCTCCTCAGCCTGACAGGACCTTACGGCGGGTGGGGGGGGGGGTTGGGGCAAGGAAGGCACCAAGGTTTCAAAATGGAATTTGTTTGAGGGAGGGCTCTCCCAAGGTGACAGCACCTCGGGGCCATTTCGGGGAGGGGGGAATGCATTTCAAGCTATTTTCTCCTCTGAGAGAGAGTAACAATTAAAACCTGTGATCAGCTTTTCTTGGTCTCCTCCTTCCCACAAGGTACCCCGCTAGAAAGAAGAGGCGAACAGGCCTTTGCTCAAATGCCCCATGAAGGAACTCAGGGCTGGTGGGCCATCCATACCCAGCAGCTTCAGCCAAATTAATAAACATGTCACCCATTTTAAATTGGCTACAAATGACACTAATGTTTTCCGACAGAATTAGGGTGGCTGAAACCGTATGTAATGAGACAGAAGATTATGGTAAAGATGACAACTGGATGGGCATTTCCAACTGCACTTATGGACGATTAGAAGACAAATGAGAGAAAAGGAGGGGGAGAAAAAAATCGAGACAAGTGTGTCTACTGCCAGGCTTGGAAACACAGCACAACTTCAGCCTCAACTTGCCTGGGTTCGCTCTACAGTTCGGGGGCCTACAAGTGCTGCCAACCCCGTTCCGAATTTCCTCTCAATGGAGGCAGTGGTTCCTGGCAGGCTCTGAGGTGACAAATATAGGGGACAGACCCTCAGTCTGGATGTCTGGCTGGCAGCCTCAGAAGCCAAGGCAAGGACATTTAAGCTGAGGCCAGTGGGGCAGCTCCTCCTGGATCGAAATAGCCAGGCTGTGTGGCCAGCTGTAGACATTCGGAACCAGCCGGGGGCAGGCCCAGAGGGTGCATGGCACAGGCTCTCCAGACCTGAGTGTCAGCTGCACAGATGTCTCAATTTGAGAAGGTGTGGCTTGATCGATTTGGGGGCAAAGTGGGGGGAGGAATTCCAGCAACTCGGGTTTGAGAAGAAAAGTAGCATATGCTAAGACACTCAGAAGTGCAAAATGTTCCAAACTCCAGCTGCCTACAATCCCTCTCACCTTGGGGGTGTGGTTAATCTCTGCTCCAGCCTGAAAGCCCCCGGAGGCCCACTGTGGGGCCCACTAGTCCCTAGAGTCTCCCGGGGCCAGGAGGGAGGAAGAGTGGCGCGGTGGTCCTGACCTGGACGGCCAGATGCCTCTGCTCCCCACACAACATCCCTTACCTGCGGTTTTGGTACCAGGTCTTGACTTGGGTGTCCGTGAGGTTGAGTGCAGCTGCCAGGTCCATGCGGTCCTGCACACTCAGATACTTCTGCCGCTCAAAGCTACGCTCCAGTTGATTGAGTTGGTGGTCAGAGAAAGCTGTTCTGGCTTTGCGAGGCTTTTTGGCTCTCACTGGGGGACTCTCTCGGCTACTTGTAATCTCCCGGTCTCCTTCCTCCTTTGTTCCTACAGTAGAAACCACAGCCAGTAAGATAGTGTGGAACAGGAAGGGTGGCGTGTCCTCCTCCACACACTTCCACATTCCCAAGCCAGCTGCGGGTCTTGGGGGACCATACTCCGCCACCCTCATCACACACACACTTGGACCTTAGCCAATATGGAGGAAGAGGACCAATTTCTGGCCAAGGAGTCTGAAACTTTGTGCAGAGCTCCTAAAAGTGTTCTCAAAGGTTGTCTGATCTCATCTTTGGAAGTTAAAAAGATAAAAAAATATTTTACAATATAGGGTCCTTTTGTTATTGTGTCCTTCACTGGGGGGGGTTGGAGATCCTGTCCCATTCCTTTACTGTTTTCACTATGACTTTATTTTTTCTGATTTGGTACTTTTCAAAAGATCTTTCTACTCCATTATTGGTTTGTTTTTTGTTTTTCGTTTTGAGGAAGGGGCACCCTTTTCATTTTGCTTTTTCTGTTTGCTGGAAGTTACAGGCATTTGCTTTCCCTTTTTAGATGCACTTGGGAAATGGTGGAATCAAGTTCTCTGCAGTTGCTTGCGTCAAGTCTTTTAAAGCTTCAGAAAGAATATGTCACCCAGACACCAAGTAGAGCTCAAAATCACTGAGCCCATCCAGGTGACAGCCCAGAGATTTCCGGATTCTATTTGTCAACTTTGGTTTTTTGCTGAAATGCTGGGAAATCGATATGTCAATCCCTCTCTGTTTGTACCCGTTTTTGCTGCGCTCCTTGATCTTCCCTGCAGGAAGAACAATAATCTCTCTAATTGACCCACTGGGGAGGTTGGTGCACAAAAAATCGCCAGACCAGACTGTACATCTGTTTTGGGCACTATTATGCTAATGTTATAATAGTAAAATGAGGAGCCAATATCCTACCTTTCAGATAGTCAGCACACATCTTTCCCAGAGATGGCAAAGGTTAATACTAATAATAGTAATAAACTTAATAGTAAAAGAAAAAAAGAGTTCTCCTGGTATGTTAAAACTCTTTTAAGCAGAACACTTCCTTATGAAATTGTGGAGAAAATGGAAAAAGGGAGTTGACGCACAGTTTCAACTGCTATCTTCTGATTTTGCAAAAATAAATAAATCCAACTCCATAAGATTTTACTTTCATAAATGCTATTTCCCAATTACTTGTAGGGAAGCAAAATCATACTGAAATACCAATATTCAGTTGGGGTCATGGAGCAAGAAGGGTATTTTAAAAACTGAAAAACTGATTATAAATTTTTACCATAGGGTCTTCCCTATATTAGCTACAATCTAATTTTTTAAAAAGTTGCTTTGTTAATCAACTCGGAAATTTTTTCCTCATCAAATCTGATGATTCCTGTGACGGTGTTTAGAAAATGCGGTGTGTAGGGGGACTGAAATAATTTCCATTAAAGAATAAACGCCACGTTGTGAACACACCCCTAGACACCACGCTAGCTAAGCCCTTTCTCTCTCCCACCTCCCCTCCTTCCCACCCCCCAGGTCTCAGCTAGAAAAATCTCCAGTCCTTCCCTTTTATCAACGAAAGTATTCCGGTCAGATCCCCTCCGCCTCCGCTCTATTGCTAATAAATTGAAATTAAGTAAAACAAAGAAAGGAGCAGGATGGCGGTGAAGGTTGAGAGGTGGCAATGTAACAATAAGCCGAACTTTGGGCCAGTCCTCGTGTCGCACGCCCAGGCCTCCCTCCCGCTTGCAGGTTTTGACCGCGGAGCGATCGGCCCAGAAGCTCCCGGAGTAACTCCGCAGCAGAGATTCGCGGGAGTCTGAAGGGGAGACCGAGAACCAGAGAACGAGAAGCAGCTAGATGGCTCAGGCGGCCGACGCGGCGCGACTCACCGTGGCATTTGATGTCGCTCTGGGAATCTTCCCGCTTGTCGAGTTTGGTTTTGCTGTCCTCCTGCTCGAGCTTTGGCCTGAAGCTCTCGTGTGCTGCGTTGCTCTCCTGCTTCGGGGTGTGGTGGGGAGAGGACACGCTGGTGCTGTAGGGTGCACACGCCGCCAGAGGTTTGCTGTCGCCCAAGATGTCCTTAATTAAAAAAGAAGAGGTGGAAGTCCTGGGGGCCGAGGCGGCCGAGCCCAGCTGCTGGGCGGGTGGTTGCTGCGGCGGCGGCGGCGGCGGCGGCTGCTGTTGGGGAGAAGGCTGCAAACTTTGCGTGGGGGCCGCCGCGGGCGGCGGCGGCTGTTGGCTGTGGTGGCGGTGGTGGTGATGCTGGGGCCCTTCTGCTACCAGATGCGGCTCCGGGGGCTCCATGGTGACCGAGATGGGAGAAGAAGGCGCCGTTCCTACGGTGTCAATCTCCGAACAGGGGGACGGAGTGGCCTGACTCCTAAAATCCGCGGTCCTGGCCTCGCCGAGCGGGCGGAAATCTCCATTCATCATGCCGGGGCTGCCCGAACTGGCACTGGACAAAATCGTGTCTATTCCAAAACTCGACCCGCTGGCCCCTTCCATTGTTGTCATTTCTACATGAGGTCCACGCCACTTCGCCGCTCAGCAGCCGCCCCGACCAAGCAAAGGAAGCTATCGATCGTAAAACAAAATAAACACTAAACAGTGTTGTCGCGGCTTTAAAAAAACAAAAAAAGTGGGGCGGGAAGGGAAGGAAGGATAAGCGGGGGGTGGCAATCCGTGGACACTTTCGACACTTTTTGCTTTCCTTATTCATAAAGCAGGGGTGGGGAGAAGGGGAGAAAGGAAGAGAGAGGGGGAAAGTTACAAAAATTGTTGAGGAAGAACGGAGCTTGCGCTCCAGGAACGACCGCACACGTGGGGGCGGCGGTGGCGGCGCAGGGGACTCAGACGAAGACGCAGGCGGCGGGAGGTGACCCCGACGCCGCCGCCGCTGCCGCTGCCGCTGCCGCCGCCGCCTGGGTCTGCCCACAACCTGGCACCAGGCGGCAGCGGCGGCAGCGGACCTGGCAGGTACAGCTACCGCGAAGCCCAGCCGGTCGCGCGCCCTCGGAGCTCCCGGGCCGCTCCCTGAGGTGGCTGCTGCGCGCGACTCGGCAGCCCTGGAGCCGAGTTTCTGAACTTTCTTGGAAAGTTGCGGAGCAGACACCGCCGCGGTGGTCGCGGCAACACGAGACCGAGAGGAAGAGGAGGAAAAGAAGGAGCGGGCGCAGGCGGAGGAGGCGGCGGAGACGCGGCGCCGAGCGACTCCGGCCGCTGCCGGGCGCGTTCGCTTGTAATCCGGCTGCTAGCGGGCGGCGCCGACCCCCTCACGTGACGTCACGGCCACTGCCGCCGCTCTCCGCGCCGCGCGGGGCCCGCGCCCCCGCCACCGAGGCCGCGCGCCGAGCCCCGCGCTCCCATTGGCCGCGCCCGCGCGAGCGAGCGACGCCGACGTACTGGGAGCCAATGGACGCGCGACTCGCGAGCCCGTCAGCGAGCGCGGCTCGGGCCCCGCTGCTCTTTTGAGAACCTGCTCAACCCTTTGCCTGCAGCCCAAAGCCGAACACCTAGTCCTACAGTGATTCCCGGTGTCCACAATCACGCGTGAGGGCAAAGTCAGGGAGGAGAGGAGAGCAGAGGTAGACTAGAGAAGGGAACCGAGGGGGTAGAATTAAAAACAAAAAATCCACGAAGTAAAGATTTGTCCGTTTTCCTAAGAAGTCCGAGGAGGGAGGAGAAAGAGGACAGTAAGGGGAAAGGAATCTGGCCGGCTTACCTTTCGACTCCAGCGCGGCCGCCCTCGCAGCATCCCCTAACACGCGCTTGTATAGTCCAAGGACACAGAGCAGAGGAAGGGGATCCCTGAAGGAATCCGCGGGAAAGTAACTCCAGCAGCCGGACCTCTGGGTGGGCGGGCGGAGTCCAAGCTCTGATTTCTCCCCCAAATAGCTTAGGCGCCCGAGCTGTGGCCCTCTAGGCGGCGGGTCCCTGAGGGGGAATGGAGCGTATGCACCCGGCACTCGCGGAAGCGTAGGGCGAAAGGGGCCTGCTGCTTCAAACCGCGGACGCAGTCTGGTCACCAATCAGGGCCCATGTTGGAAGAAATGCCCGGCCAGACACTTTCTCCCGAGCGGGGTAAATAATGCCCCGAGGCGTTCTCTAGTGGCAAGAGCGGAGATGGTCCGCGGCACTGTCAGGCTGGCACGGGGCTCAGGAACCCAGGTGGCGGGCCCGCCGCGCGCACTCCGCCTCACCACCAGCCAGTTCTCTCCTCCCTCCCTCTCCCTCTCTCTCACTCTCCCTTTCTCCTTCTCT
The DNA here is from genome assembly GCF_023065955.2 of Ursus arctos. NCBI lineage: Eukaryota > Metazoa > Chordata > Mammalia > Carnivora > Ursidae > Ursus > Ursus arctos. Next base: position 31,263,996 of record NW_026622786.1, on the reverse strand, counting down.
CCCTTGCTCCCTCTTTCCCTCTCTCCCTCTCACCCCCCCCCCCCAATCCGGCCGCTCATTTGGAAAGGCAACAGTCACTGTGGATCCACTTGGGACCTGGAGCGTGGCATGACTGTGACGCCTCGTCGGAGGGTATCAACTTACATTATTTTCTCTAGGACGTCTCCAACCTGTCTCTTGTTGAATGTCAGAGTAATGGGAAGTGCCAGTGACAAGACGGCGTATTACTCCTGATTAAGTGCCGTGTCAACCTAATTAGCAGAGTAATTATAAGGTGCTAATGAATGATTCAAAGTTCTTTGAGTTACATTTTACTCCAAATTACCATTGTAAGAACCCTATGAATCTGAGTGGCTGGCAACGTTTCCGTGACTAGGTGCAGAATGATGGTAGAAAATGGCCTGCACAGTCTCCAAGGGCTGGGCCGAAATCTGGGGTTTAGTTGCAGTTCTGAAGGTCCCTTTCTGTGGAACAGATTTTTTCCGTTGAGGACGGGGGACCGGGTGCTGTCAGGGAGGCAAAAGACCTCCTGGGACAAGATACTGCTTTCTGTCGGAACTGCACCCGTGTGAGCCCTCGGTCCGGGAGGGGGTAGGTGGGGGTGGGAGAGTCATCCTGCCTGCGCTTTCCTAGGGAATTCTCTGTGTTTGACCCAGAAAAAGCCCGCGCTATTTCAAGGGTGTGTTGAGCTGTTTCTTATCTTTGTGCCGTTTTTTCACGGGTCTGTCTCTGAGGAGAACAGCAGGGAGAGAAAAGACCAAGGCGAGGAGATGTACGATCCAGGCAGCTCTCGCCTTTCTCATAAGGCGAGGGGAGTTTGGCGGAGGAGCCGGGGTTGGTGAGCCGAGGCGGGGACGCGGGGCGAGCCCCAGGCAAAGGCCGTAGGGGGCCGGAGGGCGTGCGGGGAGCCCCTCGGGAGCGCGCCGTCGGCCCGCCGGCTGGGGTTGAGCTCCTTTGGCCTGGGAAGCCGCAGAGGGCCTGGATGATGCCTGGAGAGGGGTTGAGTCGGTCGCCTTTGGAGCGGCAACTGCTCACTGACCAGACCCTCCTGGGAGCCTGCCAACCCGGCCTCTGCCTGCCAGCGGGCGGGTATTTCGGAACCACCGGCCCGGAACTTGCGCGGGCATCTATCTTCCAGAAGGCCGAAGTGTCCCACCCTCAAGCCCGCGGAGCCGAACGAACACCCTGGCGCACCCCTGGCACAGCTGGCTTCTGTGGGAAGGGCGCTGGGACCGCCCGAGACTACAGGTGTATGTTACACGTTATTCTGCCTTCAAATGTCAATTAGGGTTCTTCTCATTCTGACATCACCTACCACTCCCTAAATGGAGCGCGTTTCCTCCCAAACCTGAGGTTCCACCCGCACTTCCCTCGCTGACTATTCTGGGTGGGAAGTGGGGAGGAGGAGAAAACAAATTTAAGATCCAGCACTGCACAAATCAGTTATTCTCGACCTTGATAAATAATTCATTTAAGCCTGTTTTTGTTTTGTTCCGACGCCTAAAATGACTCAAGAGCTCAAAAGGCTGATCGCACAGCTTGTGTTGGGCAGTTTAACAGGATTTTTTGCTTGGAATAATTCACAACATTAGCAGGGGAGATAGAAATATGACCCTGTGAAAAAAATGAAATCTAAAAAGAAAGGGTGAGAGAAAGGTGAAGTTTTAGAAGAGTAGTGTTCCTTTTATGAAAACTCTAAAGCAAAGAAAACGGAAGCCCAGTAGGCCCCACCTTGTAAAGGTCTCAGATCATGTTTTCTTAAGAAAAGGTTAAGATCATAGGAGGTTTCTTTGGGTGGGATGTTAGGAGAAAAGCTTTCCACATCTCAATTGTGAGGGGATAATATAACCTTGACTTTCATCAAGGCTCCGATCTTTGGGTCCCTACTAGAGAGAATGTGCCAGTGGTGGCCTGAATATCCAAAAGAGACTCAAAGACCAGATCGCAAACTTAATGAAAAACAAATTCTTCAGAGCTGAGCTTTTGTTTCTTAACTTTTCTGAGTTCTTTTTCTCCATTCCTCTTTTGCCATTATTTTTTTTTCCCTGAGAGTATATATAATCTACATGCCCAAGAAGTCATATACTTTCTAGCGGAGCAAACATAATTAACTTTTTATTTAAAAATATAAATTCAGAAATAGAATAGGGTGTAGACTAATCACATTTTCAATTCTCATGTAGGGGAAAAGAAATGCATTAACTGGATTTAATGTCGGATTTTACCACTGAATTTAAGATACAAATAAATATAGTCCCCAAAGCGACATAAGTTTGAAAATGATCTTCCACTTTCAGGCCTTCATTTCCTTGAAAAAAAAAAAAAAGACACGTGAAGAAAGAAAGTCTTTAATTTTTGGAAGATTTTGGAATTCTTGCACAGAAAGCATTTATTTGCCAAATGTGGATAATTGAGAACAAACTTTCCTTTCTGCTTTGAAGGACACGTCAGTCCTGATTACCACTTAAGGTGCTCCCTCCCCACCACAAATAATGATTCAAACATTAATTTATTTTAACAAGTTTTGTTCCTTAATACATATATTCTCCTTCGTTCGCTTTAACAAGCGAGATTTGGGGTTGCATTTAAACTGGAGCATCAGTTTTTTAAAGGAAGTGAACTTTGAAGAAATGCACTTATAGATTACGAAGAATTTGGAATTGGTGTTTCTTCCTATCATATTTATTTTGAACGTTTGTGAGTGTCCGCATGATGACAATGCCAACTGACGGGAATGAAGTGCAAAGGCGCTTCCCTCCACTGGGCGGCGCTAAGAGCCCCGAGCCAAGAAAGCCGGCTATTGTTTCTTTCTATGAAAGATGCAAGATGCACAAATAAGCTCTCCCTCTTCTAAGGCTGGCTCCCTGATGGTAGCGTGACCTCTCAACATTTCAAAGCTACGGGAACGTCGGAAGTTTTCTTTATTTTTTCTTTTCAGTATATAAATATATTTCCAACTGCTTAAGGACTTGATGCATATTTGCTTAGAAACATAATGTAGCAAAGAGAAAGAGATGAAAATACTGAAATTGAGTCCCTTAAATAGACAGAAACCAGGGGAGTGGAGATTGGGAGTGGAGAGAGGAAGGTAAAGTAGATGGAAAAGAATAAGGTGACTGAAAACTGTTTTAACAGAATAGTAAATTAAAATGATAGTCTTTGTAGTTTTTAATTGTCCTAGAGGAACAAAAGTTTTGAGAGATAGTTCTGGTATCGTAAGAAAATTTATGAGTGCCATAAGCTTCATCACAGCTTTAAAGATCAGCACTTTAGCAGAGATCTAGTGAAGCTGGCTCTCCCTGGGTTGTGAGATGTGTGTTGTGCCAGAGTGACCTGGAGGAAGGCCAGTGGAGATGTAGAGAAAGAATGCTGGAGAGGGAGTTTTAATCTCATTTTGCCACTTTCCCATGCTCTTGAGTAAGGCACTTAACCTTTCTGATGACCACCTTTCTTCTCTAGTAAAGGGAAAACCAGGCCTTATGTAGAATAGGGAACTTGTGATGACCAAATTAGACCTTCTCTGTAAAAGCTCCTTACAAAATGTGAAGCAAGACATTGGCAAATGAACAACGCAAAGGTGGCGGTTATTTCCAGCTATAGGCAACATACAGTAACCATATTTGATTTCCCTGCTTCCTTCCCTCGCTCATTTTGTCCATTCACTCCATCAGTAAACATTGTTGTATGTACATTCTATGCCAGGTGCTTGGGAATGAGACACTAGCCCACCTCAGAGGGTTGAGAGGAGCTTGAACATGATGGGAATTGTCATAGATGCCACGAGGCCTGCTACCGTGGGGCTGCAACATGAACTTTCTACACTGGGGATGCAAAAGAGAGAGTAGGGAGTCCTGCCTGCCTTGGGAGGAGTTGGGGGAATACAGAGGCTTCCTGAAGGAAATAAAGTGTGTCTTCAGTCATGAAAAAAAAAAAAAAGGTACATCCCAAGTAGAGGGATATATAGGGGGATTTATATGGTAGCTAAGAGTATTAATGGTGCAAAAATGTCCACAGATTGTCCAAACTTTTAATCTCCTGACAATGGAGCTGGGCTGTAATGTGTGGGCAAATGTTGGCTCTAGAGATCTCTGCTTCGGGAAGAGCACCTTGGCGGGAGCAGAAACTGACTGACTGTGCATGCCTACAGACCTCCCCAGCAGAATTTTGCAGCAGGTTTGATTTGATCCCAAGAGACTGTCCAGCCTCCTCAAACTACAACTTCCCCTCCTCTACTCCTGCTTCCTTTCTTCTTTCTAGGGTTCCAAATGTGGAGGGTGAAAGTCTTCCTTAGAGGCAGGAGTGGAGATAGAGAAGATGAGAAAGTGGAGGCGGTTGGAAGAGGATGGGGGGAGGAGGAGATTTTATTTCGTTCCTCCTAAATTATTGTCCATTGAAGACCAGCTCCTGGGGAAATGAAAGGACCCCCGGGTGACACCGCCACATACCACTATAAAAAGAATTCTGAGGCCTATAACGCTCAGGAAGGTAGCTGAATCTTGTATCAACTCCTGAGGTTAAGAGTGAGTGGAGGGGCGGAGGCAGAGGAGAAACGAAAGCCTCAGAGCGCCGGGCGAAGATGCCAATCAGAGAAGGGGAAATTCATTTGCGATGTTAATTAACAAGCGGCTAATTAAAACGGCACTTTGAGCGCTAATCAATCGCCTTATTAAGTTAGAGCCATCACTGGAACAAATTGAAAGCTCCCCGCACCGGCTCCTGTTTCTGGTGAGGGCGGGGTTGGATTCCCAGACCTAGGGAGGTGTGGGGCGGTCTCCGACCGCTCTGGCAGCCACTGAGGTCTACAGAATCGTCCAACTCTAATGTTCACCCAGGCGGAACAGCCCGCCCCTGTCCTGGGACTTCATGAACTGGACAAGTGTCTAGGAGGCGATTTCTAGTCCAGACGCACCCGGCGGGGAAGAAGGGGTTGCGTCGGTGAACCACTGGATCCGCTAACCCGGACGTTGCCTCCCGGAAGGAGCTCCCAAAAATGTGCAGGAATTCGAACTATGAGCCGCAAGCAGGGACAGGGAGCAATTCAGCCCGAGAGGGGGCGCTCTCTGGCCAGGACCACTCATCCCCATTTTCCCTGACAGAGCGATCGCTTTACTTTGAACGCTCTTCTTAGGCCCTTGCCCAAGTTCAGCCCAGCAACCAGGAAAAGAACTGGCCTGTCTTCAGGCAGCAAGGACAGGACAGCCAGCCACCTCGGCTCTGTCTTCTTGGTCTCCATAAGAATGGGGTGGGGTGCGTAAAGGGAAGGGGGAGTGGGTGTGCTAATCATCTGGGACGCGGGCACACCATTTCCAGCCACTTAAGTGTCTCCCAGCCAACCCGCTCACGTTTCCTCATGGCTTTGATCCTCCAAATTCGCTAAGAGAATTAAGAATTTGAATCTCTATTTTGAGGAGCCTTCCGCATATCCTAATTGTTAAATGCCTACTTTTCACCAAATTCCCAAGGGAGAAGTATTTGGCAACAAGAAGGGGCTGTGAATTTAAATGCTAATTAAGTGGGTCATTCTCCTGAAACTCCACCTGCCTGGCGGCCCTAGTTAAGGCAGAACACACCCGGCGCGCACACCGCAACATTCCTGGGGTGCAGAGAAGAAGCTCAGTTGAAGAGGGACCCCGGCGGACTCTTGTATGGTTTGCTTTTTACCGCCTGCTACAGGGGGGAAAAAAGAGGACGCCATTAGAAGGAGGTCTTTTGCGTGGCGGGTGATAAGTGGCGTGGTCCAGGGTGTGGTTAATGTGTCTGCGATGACACACGTATGTTCTCAGCTGGCCTGTGGGCTTGCCTTCCCAGAGATGCGTCGGACGGCGTCTGCTAGTGGGTCGGAGCATGCTTGGGGTGTCCCGGGAGAACCGAAGGAACGGCTCCCACGTGCAAAGTTCAAAAGCATTAATATTTTCATCATATTATCATTATTCAATATAATAATATTTGCTCGGTTAGCGGCACTAATTAGGCCACATTAAAACTGTAGTGTCTCCCTAATGGTGCGTAATGTGCCCACACTCACATTTTTCTCTCTGAGGATGGGCGGCTCTTGGCTGGCAGAGGAGAGGAGACCGGCAAGCAGTGGGATGGATTAGGGTGTGCCGCCTCCCCAACACACACACCGCCAGGTATCTGCTGAGTGGGGTCCGCCGTCTCCGCAGGGTCGATGGGGCTCTCTGCTGCGCATTCGGCCCAGCGCCTAGCACCCCGCAGCCAGCTCCCGCGCCTCGGCTCTTTGAACTCGGCGGATTGATTTTGCTACCTTTCCCCCTGTCGTGTGTGTGCCTTCAATTGGTTAGGTTTTTTAAGGTTTGGGAGGGCCGATGTGAAAGAATTAAAATACTCTTAACTGGAGCCCCTTGGCCGAGAACTGGAGGTCCCGCCCCCTAGCTCGGCGCTTTTAGGACCCTCTTCCCAGTGGGATTTTCTTTCCGAGATTCGAGGGGGTGGGAGTGTAAAAGAAGCGCCAGCGGAGCAGGTCGGTTCTGGGTCTTTCTCCTCCTCCTGGCGCCAGTGGTCGGCCCAGGCGTCCTGCAGCCCTCAGCTAGGCGGATGTTAAGCTCGGGGAGAGTGCCCCTCCCGCGGGCGCTGCGGCGAGATCACTCTGAATATGTAATATATTTGTAACGCGCGACGAGGTGTGATGTGTGTTCGGGAATGGAGGGGGGTGGTGAGGTTGGAGCCGGATTGGGAAGGGGGGGCACAGAACTCACACTGTACCGCGCAATCTAACAATCTGAACATTTCTTTATTAAAAGCTGCTGCGTGACATTTACACTGAGCCATCAGCCTCTGCCTCTAATCCGGGTGAAAACGTATTGAACCGCCGAATCGTGGCTTCGGCGTGCGGGGACGCCGCTGTCCGTGGCCTGCCCAGGCCCCTCTGCTGCAACCCGAGAAGGAGCCTACCCCCCACCCCGTCCCACCGCGAGGGTGGGAGAGGCACGTCCAGCCCAGCCGGGGAGCCCAGGTGATACCTGCATCCGGACTCTCGCTTCACCTCCCACCCCACCCCCCGCCAGCCGCCCGGCTCTGCGAAGCTCTAATGACCCGACC